>NC_041728.1:25812706-26412706 GCF_004115215.2 Ornithorhynchus anatinus | reverse complement strand
GATTTGCCGTTATGCTAAAGTGAGCGGTCCTCTTCCTCTGACAGTTTCAGAGGGAGAGTTCTCCTAATCTGATTAGCAAACCGGCCTGAATTTAAACACGACCACTGAATACCGTACTGGGGCTTCTAGAGGTGCTTTACTTGAACCCACTTCTTCTTAACAAAAATTTCAAGTGACACCTGCTATTCTCTAAGCATGAAATTAAAAATCAAAGGACCACAAGCCCACCTTTTGAAGAGTGAAGATGCAAGGGGAGAATTACAGTTGGAATTATTCATCTTTTCCTGCCCTCCTGAATAATCTCTAGAATTTTCCCCCTTCCTTGCCTTTTATTTCCATATTGCGTTCTAATTACCAAGCTGTTGCTGGAGATTTTATTTTTACTGTATTACATTCAACTCGAGGTGATCATACTGCACACCTGTAATAGTGGCATATTTTACTCATTTTCTGTAGCTCTTATATTAATTTGACACCTCTGCTTTTCTCAAGTGCTTCTGAGAAAATTCAGCCATAAGCCTAATTTCATTTTCATTGGTTCCACAAGGAGTCCAAAGAAGCAAAAACCCAATTCAGTTCATTTTTTACTAAATAATAAAATGTAAGTGAATATTAAATGCAAAACGTTTAGGGTATGCAAAAATATCTTTACCTTCTTGGTTCTAGAAGCGTCATAGAAATTAGTTATCTCACCAGTGCATCCATCGATCAATAATATTTAAAGAGCATTTACTATAAACAGAGCACTGTACTAAATGCTGGGAAGAGTACAGTGTAACAGAGTTGGTTAATCACATTCCTTGCCCACAACGACCATCCAGTTTAGATGAGGAGACAGACATTAAAATAAATTACGGTTACAAATCCAAAAGCAAGGGCGATACAGGAGGGAGAGGGAAATGAGGGCCCGGTCGGAGGAGATGGGATCTTAATAAGGCTTTGAAGGTCGGTAGAGCGACGGTCTGTCAGATATGAAGGAGGAGGGAGGGACTGTAAGCTCGTTGTGGGTGTGGAATGTGTCTACCAACTCTGTTGTGCTCTCACAAGCGCTTAGTTCGGCACCCTGCATACAGTAAACGCTCAATAAATATTATTGATTGGTCGAGGGAGTTCCAGGCCAAGAGGAGGGACACGGGAAAGGGGTCAGCGGCAAGAAGATCGAACTACAGCGACTAGGTTGGTGTTAGAGGAGCAAAGTGAACCGGCCGACTTGTAATAGGAAATCAACGAGGTCAGATCGGAGGGGGCAAAATGATCGAGTGCTTTAAGGCCAATGGTAAGAAGCTTCCGTTTGATGCAACTGTAGATGAGCAACCACTAGAAGTTCTCGAGGAGTGGGGGAACATGGACCGAATGGTTTTGTAGAGAAATGATTCGGGCAGCAGAGTGAAGTTTGGATCAGAGTCACGAGAGACAGGAGGCAGGGAGGTCAGCAAGGAGGCTGACGTGGTAGTCGAGGCAGGATAGGGTAAGTGCTTGGATCCACAGGGAGCAGTTTGGATGGAGGGGAAGGGCAGTTTTTAAGCCATGTTGGGAAGGTAGAATCGACGGGATTTGATGACAGATCGAATAGGTGGGTTGATTGAGAGAGATGAGTCAGGGATAACGCCGAGGATACAGGCTCGTGAGACGGGAAGGATGGTAGTGTTCTCTACAGTGATGGGAAAGCCAAGAGGAGGACAGAGTTTGGATGGGAACACGAGGGAGATCTATTTGGGGCATGGTTAGTTCTAGGTGTCGGCGGGACATCCAAGTGGAGATGTCCTGAAGGCAGGAGGAAATACGAGACTGCAGAGAAGGAGAGATAACAGAGCTGGAGATGTAGATTTGTGAGTCAACCGCGTTGAAGTAGTAGTCAAAGTCATGGGATTGAGTGAGTTCTCCACGGGAGTGGGTGAAGGTGGAGAATAGAAGGGGATCCAGAAGTGAGCCTTGAGGGACACTCACAGTTGGTGGGTGGGAAGGAGAGGAGTCGCCCGTGAAAGAGACTGAGAATGATCGGCCAAAGAGGTAGGAGGAGAACAAGGAGAGACGGTGTCAGTGAAGCCAAGGCTGGGTAATGTTCCCAGGAGAAGGAGGTGGTCGACAGTATCGAAGGCAGCTGAGAGATTGAGGAGAATTAGAATAGAACAGAGGCCGACTGGATTTGGCAAAAAGATCATTGTTGAAGCATGACAAATTGATGGCAGATATCTCATAAATACTATTTCGATGGACACGCAACCTTCTCTAAGAAGGAAAATTTGGAGGGACAAGTCACCCGCCATCCTCCATTCTCTTTACTACACAAATGCCACAAACACACATTCCGTCAAATAAAAGTGTAAAATGAAGTTTAAACTCCACTGAATAACCTTCTCCCATGAAGAATATGTGATAATAAACTGGACACATAATCTCCGAGCTAACCTCTTTGAAAAAAACGATAACAGTGTAGGTCACAATTTGCTTCTTCCTCTGAGAAGGTTGTTCACATGTCCATAGTTTTAAAAGATAAAGACGATTAAGGGTTTTAAACTGCAGGGCTTTCTGTGTGTGACGGAGTCCCGATATGAACAACTTGGAAGAAACAGATGATTTCTAGGGATATACCTCCCTGCGTTGAATTCCAAAGAACACCCCTATTATGAATTGTACGCTGCTCATATTTTTTCTATCTCCTTGAAATTAATCTTTAAAGTGTATGATTCATCCCATTCAATTGTATTTCTCGAGCGCTTACTGTGTGCCGAGCACGGTACTTAGCACTTGGGAGAGTACAATACAACATTGAACGGACGCACTCCCTAAAGATAGCGATCAGATCCCCTTTTTGGTGAACTACCCTCTGCCTGTAAGCGAGGGAGGTTGGAAAGCTTCTTGTTGCTACAGCACTGTCGCAGAAGCAGCATGGCTCAGCGGAAAGAGCCCGGGCTTTGGAGTCAGAGGTCATGGGTTTGAATCCCGGCTCTGCCACTTGTCAGCTGGGTGACTGTGGGCAAGTCACTTCACTTCTCTGGGCCTCAGTTACCTCATCTGTAAAATGGGGATTAACTGTGAGCCTCACATGAGGCAACCTGATTACCCTGTATCTCCCCCAGCGCTTAGAACAGTGCTCTGCACATAGTAAGCGCTTAACAAATGCCAACATTATTATTATTATTATGAGGGGAAAGGGGTTTGGATTTGGGGGTGAAGGTTTTAATATGGGTGAAAATCAGGCTCAACTTTGACAAAATATTTTAAATTGGATCTTTTATTTTTATGATTCCCATACGTCAGTATCAGCAGGACAAAGGTTTTTTGACTCTACGCCCGTAACGGGCAGGGAACGTGTCTGCCAACTGTGTTATAGTGTTCTCTCCCTATTGGTTAGTACAGTGCTCTGCACAGGGTAAGTGCTCAATAAATACGATGGGTTGATTGATGACTGGGCGTCTGTTAAGTCCATACTGTGTACCGAGTGCTCGGATAAATACAGGATAATTAGGTCAGACACAGTCTCTGTCTCACAAGGGACTCACAGTTGAAGTGTCTCTCCTTAGTATTCCTTTCCAGTTTTTATAAATGAAGCAAATGGCAGAACAAACCCTTGTTATTCGTTGGCAATGTTTCGGCAATCTCACTTAATGCAGGCTATCAGATTGCAACTGAAATTCCAAAGTTTCATCATCTTCATTTTGAAATGAGGGCAGAGATAAGGAAAGGCTGACCATGGGAACTTGTGACCCAAGGAAACTCCGGTCCCTTTTCAAAGTGGTAGAAGGGAAACCTCCCCGCAAAAAAAAAAAAAAGAATAAATAAATTTATATGTAGATATAAATACTTAATATAAACCTTCCAGATAGCACTTTCCAAATGCTTGCTTATCGTCGACAGCGGAGGTAATGACAGTTTGACATACAAATGTGCTAAATCTACAGTAGAAGATCTAGTCGATTTGGAAATTGCTTTAAGGAAATTTTCATAGTGAAAACGGTTAAAAAATTTATTTTGAGTTTTTTCCAGGATTAATCTAAATTAAAAGAAAAAACCCCAGCAGCCACAGATTTAGGGGGCGTAATAAGCAGGTAAACCCCTAAATAATCCACACCCTGTATTTCTGGAGTGTTCCTAGGTAAAAGAATCTATTTTAAAAATGGCATTATTCATTCATTCAACTATTTATTGCGCACTTACTGTGTGCAAAGCACTGTATTACGTACTTGGGAGGGATCAATATAACAGGAAACAGAAACATTCCCTGCCCACAACGAGCTTACAGTCTAGAGGGGGAGACAGACAATATAAATAAATGCTGCATAATGCTGCCTGCACAAATGAAAGCTTGGCCCACAGAACCCATCTGCGTTTGCTCAGAATGGTTTTCATTAGTTTAAACATTCTCCCTGCCTCAAATAGTTTATGGACTCCTTTTAAAAAAAACAAAACAGGGTCCATATCCCCCAGGCCACCCTGTGAATAAACCACCCATTGTCCCAGGAATTCTTATATAGGGGGGTTTTTGGTTGTCCCTATGGTTGAGGAAAATGGATTCCATTACGGGACTCTGAAACTCCACTGGGCTAACCCTGAGAGGACTCCCCTTGGTAATTAACTTTCCTTAGTTAAAATGACGTTTGACAAGTGTTTTTATCTTGTTTTATTTTCCACTACTCGGGGTCTACGTTAACCCCATCTTCTCAGGGAAGAATAAATCAATTAACGGTATTTATTAAGTCTCTGTTGAGTGCTAAATATTGTTCTTAGCCCTTGGGAGAGTATAGTAGAAAAAAGACATACCTCAAATAGGATTTTATTTCGTGACCTCTTTGGCTCTCTGGGGTTTCCCAGAACAGTGAGATAACCAGAAGGGGCCCGGATAATACCCAACATGGATAATGGCAGCGTGACCTAGTGGAAAGAGCCTGGGCCTGGGACTTAGGGGACATGAGTTATAATTTTGGCTCTGCCAGCTGCCTGCTTTGAAACTGTTGGTAAGCAGCATGGCTCAGTGGAAGGAACCCGGGCTTGGGAGTCAGAGGTCATGGGTTCGAATCCCGGCTCCGCCACTTGTCAGCTGTGTGACTTTGGGCAAGTCACTTCACTTCTCTGGGCCTCAGTTACCTCATCTGTAAAATGGTGATTAAGACTGTGAGCCTCACGTGAGGCAACCTGATTACCTTGTATCTACCCCAGCACTTAGAACAGTGCTCTGCACATAGTAAGCGCTTAACAAATACCAACATTATTATTATTAGCTTCCTTGTGCCTCAGTTTCATCCATAAAAAGGGGATGAAATACATTTTCTCCTTATCCTTTGAGCTTTGAGCTGAAATGATGATCTTTGATCTACTCCAGCACTTACTATAGTGCTTGGTACATAATAAACATTATTATTACTATTATTGTTTGTTATTGGCCCCTGACTAAGTGAGGGTGGTCTATTCAGCCTTTTCTGTCAGCTAGCACAGAGAAGTGTATTGATAGTTATGGCATTTATTAAGCACCTACTATGTGCTAAGTGTTGAGATACAACCTCACAGAGCTAACAGTCTGTAGCCCATCACATCTCCATTCACAGATGAGAGAACTGAGGCCAAGAGAGTGACTTGTCCAAGGTCACGTAACGGGCCAGTGGCAGAACTGAGACTAGAACCTGGGTCTTTTAACTCCCTGCTCTCTGCTCTTTTCCCTAAGCCCTTCTGCCTCCATCTTCATTTTCAGATTGAAACGATTAGCACTAGCTAGGCAAGCATCAGATTTTTTTATTTGACCAAAAAAGTGAGAACAAAGAGAAAACAAGGTCAACTTTCTAATGATAATTCTGGTATTTAACTGCCTGTTTATTTCCCTTGCACTGTACTAAGCAGTGAAGACGATACGGGATGATCAGGTCAGATATAGTCTCTGTCCCACATAGGGCTAAATCTAAGTCGGAGGGAGAACAGGGATTTCCCATATTATAGTTGAGGAAAACGAGGCACAGAGAAGTCACCTGATTTGCCCAAGGTCACACAGCCAGCAAGTGGTGGAGCTGGGATTAGAACCCAGGTCGCCTGACTCCCAGGCCCTCGCTGCTTGCATTTCTTTGCTTTCACAAGCGTGGAATTCCCCTCCCAGACTTAGAAGTAATAATGAAAATATCAAAATTCACCCCTTACTTCTCTTGCTGGCTTTGGCCATGCTTTCCAGCACTTCATCCAAACCCAGTATACAGAAACTCTGCCTTCCAGGCTCTGTGCCTCCTTCAGAACAATCCTTAACTTCATGTATTTTAGGAAGTAAATATTTCAGAAAATATTGACACCGAACAATTCCTTTCCTTTTTAAAAAAATGCTAAATTCCTGGATCCTCCTTGATGTCTCTCTTTTATTCTTTGACCCAAAATAGCTCCATCTCATTTTGGTCTTTTCCTAGGACACATTAACACCCCGCAAAGCCCTTGGATAGTTCTTGTGGTGTTCTTCCTATTATGCTTTTCCCTCACACAGCCTTTTTTCTTCTTCTCATGAAAGCCCCCTTCAGCACACCATCTCCTTCATAGTCACATCGAGGAAGAGGGGGGGAAAACAACCCAGCTTGAATTGAATACGTAGATGGTTTCCTGCCTCCCAGGGAGAGAGATGATAGAGAATCCTAAAGGTGGGAGGGATCCCGAGCTATCGTCTGGTCCCCTTCACTGAGAGATTGGACCTCTTGCTTTGAAGACAGGTCCACCGCAGGAACCCCAAGGGGATCAGAATGGAATTCAGGCCCTCCCTATTTCTAGAGCCCATCGGGATGGAAGCCAGCTTTCTGGGGTTTGAACGTCAGGGATATCGGTAGCGGGGAGGCGGCGGGAGGCTGGCTTAGGATCCAGTTACCAGGACCGGTAACCGATAAGCGGGAATCCCATTGGTCACCCTGGAGGGACTGGAAGGATCCCAGACACTTGGTCGAGAGGCCCAACTGCCTTCCCCGATCTTTTCTCTCCCTTGGACTCCCCGCCCCTCAGCCCGCAGCACGATGTAGATCCAGAGCAGGGACGCCCAACCGAAGCCAGGCTTTCACTCAAAGCCTTACTTCACCCGGAGAGCCCTGGTTTCTCACTCCTCCACCGGCAGAGTCAGCCACGACCGTCACCCAAGGAAATCCCCGTGACCCGGCAGCGAGTCCGAGGATTCTAGAGGCCCTTTCCGGGACTGGACCGGAGTCCCGGATGGCCCAAGGGGTGGGAGACTTCTCTCCCCGGGGGTGGGCCTCGGGACTCGGGTGATGGGGAGATCATCAAGCCAAGCGCCGCTCTGGCCGGTCAGGACGGGAGCACTGGTTGGTGTGTGGGGAGGGGGACACGTGTGTGAGCGAGGGGGGTCAGCATCTCGGGTGGGGGCCTAAGGACTCAGGGGCAAAACTGCCAGGGTTATGCAGGGTTTCGCCAACTGTGCCAGCAGAAGAGGGCGGCTCGTTGTGGGCAGGGAATGTGTATATTGTTGGACTCTCCCAAGTGCTTAGTACAGTGCTCTGCACACAGTACGCGCTCGATAAATAAGAGTAAACCAATGAAGGTATGGGTGGTTCTGATGCAGCGGGGGAAGGGGGAGACGGAACCACTCCCATGTGGCATAGTCCCTGTTCCACATGGGACTCACAGTCTGAGTAAGTAGAGGTCGGATATAAATATGTATGTTGACTGGAGACTAGGCAGTAAATTCTAGCCTGTAAGCTCCCCTTCTAGACTGTAAGCTTGTTGTGAGCAGGGAATGTTTCTGTTTGTTGTTATACTGTAGTCTCCCAAGTGCTTAGTACAGTGTTCTGCACCAAGTGAGCGCTCAATAAATACGATTGAATGGATAATTACTAGAAGTTGCTGCTGGGTTGATGGATATTGGGCATCAGGAATTATTCAAGGGAGGCTTATTGGACAAGGTGGGGTTTGAAGAGGGCTTGGAACATGGGGAGATCTGTGGCCCGAATGGGGGCCGGGGCGGGGAAGGGGTTGCAGGCCAGGAGAACAGTACGAGTGAGGGACGGATGGGAGAATCAAGAGAGGTGGGGTTAAAAGGGTGAGCTTGGAATGAATAAAGACGGTGATCTGAGAAGCAGCATGGCATGGTGGATAGATCACGGGCCTGGGAGTTAGAAGGTCATGGGTTCAAATCTTGGCTCCACCACTTGTCTCCTGTGTGACCTTGGACATGTTACTTCACTTCTCTGAGCCTCAGTTACATCATCAGTAAAATGGGGATTGAGACCATGGGACAGGGATTGTTTCCAACTCGATTTGCTTGGATCCACCCAAGGGCTCAGTACAGTGCCTGGCACATAGTAAGTGCTTGCCAAATACTATCATTTAAAATTTTTAATCTGGGAATTAGTGGGTCAGTCACTCAATCGTATTGATATAGTTTGAAGGATTTTTTTTTATAAATAATATTGCGAAAGACATTGTTAAGAGACTTTGATGAATACCAAATGCCAGATTCTCACATTATTGAGTCCCTTGATGTGTCCATTATATCATCCATATAAGTATCCATTATACCTCTTGGATGCTCGAGGGTCAGTCCGTCAGTGTTTCGAATGTGCGCTGTGGCTAGAGAGATATAGTTCCTTCCCTTAAGGATTTTACAATCTAATGAGAGGCACATAGAGACACATAAATTCAATAATAGGAGTAGGAGAAAAAACACAGCGTGGCTCAGTGGAAAGAGCACGGGCTTTGGAGTCAGAGGTCATGAGTTTGAATCCCAGCTCTGCCACTTGTCAGCTGTGTGACTGTGGGCAAGTCACTCAACTTCTCTGTGCCTCAGTTACCTCATCTGTAAAATGGGGATTACGACTCTGAGCCCCACGTGGGACAACCTGACTCCCCTGTGTCTACCCCAGCGCTTAGAACAGTGCTCTGCACATAGTAAGCGCTTAACAAATACCACCATAACTGGTAGTGGCAAGAGAATAAAAAGAGGGTTAGAGCAATCAGTCTCATTTATTGAGCATTTACTGAGTACAGACCACTGTACTAAGTGCTTGGGAGAGTTCAATATAATAGAGTTGGTAGACACATTTGCTGCCCACAAGGAGCTTACAGTCTAGATAGATGAATAAATGAGTATCCACAGACGCAGAATTGCTCAGTACGGATGCACTCTATCATTCTTTATCAATTGCAAATATAGGTTTGAAAATGTTTCGGCAGGTTTTCTGATTGCACCACATGGTTCGTATGCGCCTTCATCCTCTGAAGAATGTTTTTGGTTTTCCATTATTTGCAGCGTGGCTTCGGGTAAAGAGCGTGGTTCTAACCTCCTCCCAGTGCTCGATTCCTATTAAGTGTTTAATAAATATCATAACTGGCTGAACTAACTGCAAAATGAAAGAAGTCCTAAATTTTAAAGAGAACCACGTTATTGATCTTGGCTTTTTTACTTTTAGGAAATGGTAAATGAAATAGTTTTAGATGCCCCTGCTGCTTATTTAAGGCAGGTTTCCTGGGGTGTCATGAAACCTTCATTATCCTATTCTTCTTGCTTTCCTTTTCAGCTCAAGTTCTTGAGGAATTTAATCAGTTTCATGGGCAGTGTATGTCTAAAATACCAGTGACATTCATCTACTCCTTGGGAACCTATTTCACCTTCCCTTTGAAGGGAGCTGATAATGTGCTTTCAAGTCTGAAGGACTAATTGATTTCTAAGCTTAAGCAAAATCAGTGGTTACATTGACACCCCCTCTCCCCCCCGGCCATAATGTAATCACTGGGTCTATAAACCGCGGACCCCCGGAACATGATAAATCAGAAGGGGATGGTGGGAGTGATAATATTTGATGGTGGCTTGGAAAGGACATAAATAAATGACTCTAGAAGACAGCTAGTACTTGTTTCTTGGAGCACTTGAGATGTTTGCTAAATATACAGTGTATTGTTTGGACATAACGAAAAGTAAAACCTTTCTTCTAGCAAACACAGCGATGACTTTGCCTCCCTGACCACCTGTGCCAATCAGGTTTTAGAATTCCTGATCATTTGGCGGTACATGATTTCCAATCAGATTCACCTAGGGATGAACTCATTCTGAAAAGGAAGCATCTGTTTCTCTTAACTCTGTTGTATGCTCCCAAGCTCTTCTAAGAGTATATGTCCTGCATATACTAGGTGCTTAGTTACTGTTGATTTCCGTTCACTAGAAATGAATGTTTTAGTTTCAGAATTTAGATGTACATTCCAAGTGCTTAGTACAGTGCTCTCAACATAGTAAGTGCTCAATAAATACTATTGAATGAATGAATCCTTCCCTCACTAAGGGTCTTCTTTAGGGTGTCTTCCAAAGCGTTTCATGTGTTCCGATTTAGTTGTTCCCCTGACGAAGTCATCCCTTGGCTTCTTGTCATCAGTGCTTGAGAGGCTTCGTAACCGACCGACATTGGCATTCAGGATCAATCAAGACATTTCCATTAAATTTCACCAGACTGTCCAATCTCAACTGCTTTATAAAAGCGCGCCCCTAACATGAGAGTGAAGGAAATGTCCTATTGGATCAGACAGATGGTCCACCTTGTCTTGTACTTGTTCATTCATTCATTCATTCGTGTTTATTAAGTGCTTATTGTGTGCAGAGCACTGTACTGATCGCTTCCTTTGACGCTTGGAGGAGAAGCGTGACACCACTCAATCATATTTATTGAGCGCTTACTGTGCGCAGAGTACTATGCTAAGCGATCATTCCTCTTGACATCCATCCTCACGTTTAGGTTTGTACCTTCCAACATCCTTAACTCTCTTCTTAGTAACGGAATATGGCCTCTCATCCATGAATAATCGAAACCCCCTCGTCCCTACAGACATTTGCAGCCTCCGTCCTTGGTAATGAATTCCATATGCCGACCACCCTCTGTGAAGATGTGCTTCCTTTTGGCTGTGTTAAAGCTACCACCGTCAAGCTTCGTTGGGTGCCCTTTTTCCCAGCGGAGTGGGATTTGGTGAACAACAGTTCTTTGTTCACCTTGTCCACACTCTCCTTGGTTTGTTAGACTTCAGTCATGCCCTCTTCAGCCTTCATCTTTCCAGACTTAAGAGGCCGAATCGTTTCTGTGTTTATTCATTCATTCATTCAATTGCATTTATTGAGCGCTTACGGTGTGCAAAGCGCTGAAATAAGCACTTGGTAGAGCGTAATATAACAAAAACAGACATGTTGCCTGCCCACGATGAACTTAGAGACTGGGGGGAGACAGACATTATTATAAATAGTTATAAATAATAATAATAAATATTTATGATTCTGTGTCTCCTCCTGCAGAGGTTGCCCCACCCCCTGTTGCATTCGGCTGCCTCGTGCCCTTTCCTACATGTGGTCAAGTGCTTAGTACAGTGCTCTGCACATAGTAAGTGCTCAGTAAATGCGATTGAATGAATGGTAAGACCTGCCTGCAGTGTTCTGGATGCTGATGTACCCGAGCTTTTTCTAGGGCAGATTTGTGCCATTAGCTTCCTTGTCTGTCTGTCCTCGTCTAGGTGAATATTGCAGAAAGGCAGCAGGCTTCAGTCAGTATGCGGGGAAAACCCTTCTTCCCCCTCACGCCCTCCAGTAGCCAACCACAATTGCTCAGAATTACCTCTCGAACCATGTAAAACTATCTCAGGATCATTGTGATCGGAAACAGGAGGAGACCACGTGTCGGCTACAGCACATATGGAATCCAAAAGCAGATCTTTAAGTAGGATTCGATGTAGACGAAGGCTAAACAGACCGGGCTCAGAAACGTGTTGGGGACTCAGAAGGAGTCTGGTCTTCACAATAGAGAATGTAAAGGGCCACCTACTTCCCTCAATCCAACCATGCAAATTTCATTTGCTGCGTTGCTTCATCAAGTAAGTCACTTTGCGTCGTGTTATTTCCAAATTTTTCTTTATTCTTAAATTTCAATTGCTAAAGTATGCCTGTAATTCCATAGCAGAGTTAGTAAAGGGCCTCTCCAGAGGGTGGAGGGTGAATGCTCGTGCACCTATCTTAAACTGGAAACAGTTCATTTGTAAAGGGCGGTCAATCAAAATACAGGTTTGCCCCTTAAAATTCACCACTGTGCTGGAAAAGAATTTGTAATGAGAGGAACAGCAACTCCTCGAAACTATAAGCTCACTGTGGGCAGGGAATATGTCTGTTTATTGTTGTGTTGTACTCTCCCAAGCACTTAGTACAGTGATCTGCACATGGTAAGCTCTCAATAAGTACGATTGGATGAATGAATGGATTTTGTAACATTGTCAAAATTAACATTTTCATTTAGAAGCAATTAATAGTAGCAATATTGTTTATTAAGTACCTACTGTGTGCCGAATTTCATATTAAGCACTGGGAAACAAGTACGTGGATGAGCAGGGCTCTGGCTCTCAGAGGTCCACAATCTGAGCATAAGGGCGTAGTTGGATCAGGCAACAGTTACATAAGCCAAGATGAAACAAAAATATAAAGGACAAGAGTGACCATATAATTTTCTTCCAACTTGGAAATACATTCCACAATCCTAAGAACATAATCAAAATAGTCACCTATCTGTACTGCTTCTCTCTGACAAGTCTCCTTCCCCGTATCTCTGACTTCTGGAAACGGGAAGTTCCGATGGAAACGATCATTTGGATTTTCAGGTCTAATGCATCTTTCATACTCAGATCATCTCAAAAGATTATCTTGTATATAATCATCCAACTCTTTATTATTGTTAGAGTCATTACAGGAAGAGTCTGAAAGAATTTCCCCACGGGGTGACGGTATTCTGCGGTTACCTAATAATTTCTGTCTTCTATCTCAGTCTCAGACACTTGCAGTTTTCCTGTTGGAGGGGCTTTTATTTCAATATTTAGGGAAGGGCCTATGGAGTAATTGGCCTGAAAATGAAAAAAAGTCTTGAGACCATCCGTTGCCTGAAGGATAGAATACTGTATTAACTCTGAAGTTGCGAACCAAGGAAGTGGGGTGAAAGTTTAGATAATTGTATCTCTAGGACCAAATTAGAAATCCCAGGAGAAGCCCGATCCAGTAATCGATCAATCACACTTATTTAACATTTACTGTGGGCAGAGCACTGAGAAGCAACGTGGCGTAGTGGAAAGAGCCCGGGCTTTGGAGTCAGAGGTCATGGATTTGAATCCCGGCTCTACCACCTGTCAGCTGTGTGACTGTGGGCAAGTCACTTAACTTCTCGGTGCCTCAGTTACCTCATCTGTAAAATGGGGATTAATTGTGAGCCTCATGTGGGACCACCTGATGACCCTGTATCTACCCCAGTGCTTAGAACAGTGCTCTGCACCTAGTAAACGCTTAACAAATACCAACATTATTATTAAATAGGCACTTGGGAGAGTACAGTATAACAGAGTCAATAGGCACATTCCCTGCCCACAAGGAGCTTACTGTCTAGAGGGGAAACAGACATTAATATCGATCAATAAATTTTCGATATCTACGTAAGTGCTCCGGGGCTGCAATGTGCCAGGGTTTGAGGCATAGAAGCACTTTCTTCCTCTGACCCCTGTAGCAGCATCGGATGCAACAGTCAGCTCCGTTCCATCAGAGCGGAGTGCGTTTCCATATGCGAGTGGAAGCGCATGCTTAGGAGGGGTAGACCAGGTAGAAGAGGGGCACGGATGATGGGGGAGAATATAAGAAAGGAGGCAACCGATGGCCTGCCTTAGGTGAAATTGTGAGATTCCCAGGGTGCGGTTAATGATGGGATTCATAAAGTGCTTACTAAGTGGCAAGCACTGTGTTAATGGGACCCAGCCCCCGTACCACAAGGGGCTCACCGTCTAAGAAGGAGAGCGAACGGGTATTTTATCCCCGTTTTATAAATGAGGAACCGAGGCCCAGTTAGATTGCATTGCCTAACATCACACAGCTGGCCAGCGGAGGAGCCGAGATTTACGCTATAAAGGGTCAAAAATCCAAGAGATTAAAATAAATACAGAATTGATCAATTATTGTTCGACATGTCCCGTCTGCTTTTCGGGGAGGGTCACTAAAGATATGGTGACTTAAAGGTGGTGGTTTGCGTATACAGAGGGGCGCTGAGAAGACTAAGAAAACAGGGAAATGCAATCTGGACCTGAGGCATATCTAATCAATGGTATTTATTGAGCGCTGACTGTGTGAGCACTGTACAGAGGCTTGGGAGAGTTTCAATGCAACAGAGTTGGTAGCCACAGTTCCTGCCCATGACGGGAAAAGACATTATAGTTTAAATATTTAGAGCATAGCACTGCAGTTGTTTGTGTGCTCTTAGCTGAGTTGATGTAGACCAGTCATTCAAGCTGAAGTGTAGGGTCTTCTCTCCTTCACTTCGACTTAGCAGTCCTAGCTTTCTCTTTCTTGGGCCCAGGTTCACTGCGAGGCAGCAGAAAATAACCAAGTGGGCTGCCTCCTGCCTCAATCTCAGTGTGTAAAATAGTAGCCACAGGCTCTGTCACCTGCCTGTCAGTCAGTCAGTCGTATTTGTTGAGCACTTATTCTGTGCAGAGCACTTTAATAAGCGCTTGGGAGAGTACAGTACAACAATAAACACATTCCTTGCCCACAATGAACTTACAGTCTGGAGGGGAAGACAGACATTAATATAAAAAGTAAATGACAGATATGGACCTAAGTGCTGTGGGGCTGGGAAGCAGGGTGAATAAAGGGAGCAAGTCAGGGTGTCGGAGAAGGGAGTGGGAGAAGAGAGAAGGAGGGCTTAATCGGGGAAGACCTCTTGGAGGAGATGGGCCTTCAATAAGGCTTTGAACGGGGAGGAGAGTCACTGTGTGTCGAGTATGAGGAAGGAGGGTGTTCCAGGCCAGACGTAGGATGTGGGCAAGAGGTCAGCAGCGAGGTAGACTGCATTACACAAGAGTGCTGGAAGAATGTCCAAAAAGCCCACTTTTGCCATCTCTGAGGAAAGTTAGCAGCGGGGAAGACGTCATGGCCTAATGGAAAGAGCATGGTAGTCTGGAGAGAGGGGCTCCAGTCCCGGTCTGCCACAGGCCTACTGTGTGACCTTGAGCAAGTCATTTAGCCTCTGTTGGTCTAGCATCTTCTCCTTTAAATCGGTAGAAAATATAGCTGTCCCGACCTCTTAGGTTGTGAGTCCCCTGGAGAACAGGGGTGGTGTATGATCTTATTGTCTTGTGCCTAACGTAGTGCTCAGGGCAATACTTTGGCACATAAGAAGTGCATAAAAATGCCATTATTAATATTCAGTGTAGGGCATACAGTAATAGGTGATTATTGCTTATTTTCTAAATGAGGGATAAATGTGAGGTGGATAAAATATATTTTCAGAAAAGCGTTCCTCTACTCTTCTCATTCTAATTTTTGTGGTAATCAAAAAAGGAGTGATGGAAAGGAAACAAACTAACAAGTCATTATGGGATCCAGAGTATTTTCTTAAGGAGTTCCACGGCATAAATGTATCAGATGCCTCAGGATAGAGGCTCTCTGTGCGATTCCTCCGTGGAATGTCCTTTGGGAAGCCTCATGTCCCTATCCCAGTTCTTTTGCCACACCCGGCCATCCCGGATATAAAATCTGGCACCAACTAACTTTTGCTTTCTGTTTCCTTAAGCCGTGGCCAGCCGGCAGTCAGCCGGTATGTCCTTCTGAATCCTGACTGACATACTTGTCATTTGACTTGGCCTCTGTAACTGTGAAAGCATGGTATACCCTATTATAAGGAAAGAAGTGTGGCCTAGTGGAAAGAGCACAGGTCTGGGAGTCAGAACCAGGGTCCTAATCCCGCCTCCACTGTGTGACCTTGGGCAAGGGTGTGGTTAATGATGGGATTTATAAAGTGCTTATTAAGTGCCAAGCACTGTGTAAAGTGTTGAGGTAGTTCAAGAAAATTGGACACAGCCCCCCTCCCGCAAGGGGCACACAGTCTAAGAGGGAGGGAGAATGGCTATTTTATCCCCATTTTTTAGATGAGGAACTGAGGCCCGGAGAGATACATTGCTTAGCACCACACAGCAGGCCAGTGGCGGAGCTGGATTTTGCCCTACAAAGGCTGAAAAATCCAGGAGTTTCCTCATCTGCAAATGTGGGATTCAGTACCTCTATTCCCACCTACTTAGAATGTGAGCTCCATGTGGGACCTGATTGTAATGATATTTGTTAAGCACGTGCTATGTGCCAGGCACTTTACTGAGCACTGGGGTGGATTCAAGATAATCAGGTTGGACACAGTCCCCGTCCCACGTGGGACTCACAAACTTAATCCCTATTTTACAGATGCGGTAACTGAGACACAGAGTAGCTAAGTGACTCGTCCAAGGTCACAGTAGACAGTTGGTAGAGCTGGGATTAGAACCTAAGCCCTTCTGATTTCCAGGCCTTTGCTCTATCCACTGGACCGTGCTGCTTCCCTACTATCACCTCCAGTGCTTAGTACAGTGCTCTGCACAATATAAGCACTTAGCAAATGTGGTTTTTATGAGGAAGAAGGGATAGGGGATATGTGAATGAATTAGTGTTTAAGTAATCTTAATAGGGTACGGAAGATACGTATGTTAGAGCTAGGAGTTGTACTTATATGAGTAGGTGTCTCAGAAGTGCTGAAAAAAGAGAGTTGAAGAGACAGATGCAGGGTAGATTAGAAATTGATTGGGGAAGGCCTCTCGGAGGAGATGTGATTTCAGAAGGAGTTGGAAAATGGGGAGCACTGGGGCTCAGGAAAAGAAGAGGTCAAACATTTTTTTGGATTAGCTAGGAAGGTTTCAGTTGATGTGTCAAAAATGAAAGTGTCCACTAGAACAGAGCCATGATTCGCCATTAGAATAAAGAAAAGGCCAATTTGACGTTGGTGGGTTGAAGAGTAGTTTAGGTATTTGCAAAGTTGGGTAAAGAACCTGAGAAGTGAAGGCGTACTGAGGGGGAGGCAACAGAAACCATGTTACAGTCCTGCATACTGCTTGTAATCACCGACAGTAGGCACGGGACTTGGCGAGGCAGAAGGAGGAGGGCTAACACAGGTCTTACCAGCTTGTTTTATTCTGTGATTTAAGAGTACAGCTCTGTAACTTGGCATGTCTGCCTTAAAAGGCTCCACCTTGGATCCAGTTCCAGCTTTTTTTTTTCTCCAACTGTTCGAAAAGCCATCCCCTCTCCACTTTTGAACCATTAGATACCATTTATCGATTAATTGGACCAATCAGTTTCATCCCGGATAACGTGCACCTCGCTCTGGGACAGAAATGAGGCCAAGTAGCCAGTTCAGTGGCACCAGAGATAATGCTCAAGCGAAACCAGAAGCAAAATTTGAAATTTCTTGCTATATCCTCAAACGTGGCTGGGTGCAACAGATTGAGTCAAATTGTCTTTTATTTCCCTGTGCTCCACACCTTTGATAACAGGAAATGCCTTCAACATGGGGTCAATAACTCAAACCTGACTAGCCACACTACTGTGAATGAACTTGTATCCAAACCTATGAAAAGGTTCTAAGGAACCTATGTGTCATCATTATTATTTGAATTCATTTTTCACAGATTAAACTGGTCCGAATAGACTCTATACTATAATAATATAGGCAGTTTACCAAGGCTACTCTGATTTATATCTGTCGTTGAGGTAACAATATCTTGGTTGTGTCACAACTGTCTTTAACAGGGAATGTGTCTTTATTATTATATCGTATTCTCCCAAACGCTTAGTACAGTGCTCTGCACACAGTAAGCACTCAGTAAACATGATCAACTGCCTGACTCTGAATTGAAACCAACATACAAAGAATTCAATCAATCAGTTGTATTTGAGCTCCTACTGTGTGCAGAGCACTGTACTGAGCACTTGAGAGAGTATGATATAACAGTTGGTGAATGGCCATGTTCCCTGCCCACAACGAGCTCATAGCCTAGAGGGGGAGACAGTCATTAATATAAATGAAATATGGATATATACAAAAATGCTACGGCGTTGAGGGAGGGGTGAATAAGTAGTCCTCTAGACTGTAAGCTCACTGTGGACAGGGAATGAATGTGGCTATTGTTGTGTTGTACCCTCTCTAGCGCTTAGTACAGTGCTCTGCACATCGTAAGCAGGGCCTGATGCAGAAGGAAGTGGGAGAAGAGGAAATGTGGGCTAGTCAGAGAAGGCCTCTTAGAGGAGATGTGCTTTTAATAAGTCTTTGAAGGTGGGGAGAGCGATTGACTTTTTGATATGAAAAAATACGAAACGCTTCACGAATTTCCTTGTCGTCCTCGCACAGGGGTTCCTTATGATTTTTAACTAATCCCAGTTCCTTATGATTTTTAACTTGTAGGTTGTTTGGGAAAAGCCCTAGCCACTGAACTGGTAATTGGTTTTACTTGCCAAATTTCAATCTCCATCTCTGATTCAGTTTCTTGACCAAACCCACATGCTTCTTTATCCATGGAGTACTTAAAAGAACAGCAAGATCGATACGTTCCGCTGTTGTACTAAATTTGATTGGACAGCAGAGTGCCTACACTGAGGACTTTAATTTGTTGTTCAGGGACCACGTTTCAGTTTTAATTCAATTTAAAGGAGGTGGGGCTTCCCATGCTCTTTGGATCGTACTTATGGCGGTAATGTATTCGGTAGCTTGCTTTTGAAAGCTAGCTTTTTAGTTCAGTCTTGGTAATGTTTCTGTTTCTATCGATCTCACTCACTGCAGTCTCTTCGAAACTCATGTTCAGTTGTCTTGGCACCTGGTCTACTTCAATATGTACTTTTCCTTCCGCATTTCCTTGTGATTTTTTTTTTTTTGGTGGGATTCACCCATTCGGCACTACTAAAGCAAGTCTTATCAGAAGGTCCCAATGCACTGATACATTTAGACCACTCATCTAGAGAAATTTTGGCCACCCTAGATTGTAAGCTTTTTTAAAGCAGGGGTTGTGGCTTCTACCGATAATGTGTGTTTCCAAGTACTTAGCGCACAGAAGACCCTTAAAAATACTATGGATTGATTGATTGACGTGGAAGGTATCGTACAGCTTTTTGTTTCTTATTATAATAATCGTGGTATTTGTTAAGTGCTTACTATGTGCCAAGCACTGTTCTAATCACTGGGGTAGATACAAGGTAATCAGGTTGTCCCACATGGGGCTCACAGTCTTAATTCCCATTTTACAGATGAGGTACCCGAGACACAGAGAAGTGACTTGCCCAAAGTCCTACAGCTGACAGGTGGCGGAGCCCAGATTGGAACCCATGACCTATGACTCCCAAATCAGTGCTCTTTCCGCTAAGCCACGCTGCTAGCCTCTGGTCCCAGATACAATTCATTCATTCATTGATTCGCATTTATTGAATGCTCATCGTGTGCAGAGCATTATACTAAGCGCTTGGGAAAGTACAATACACCAGTAAATGGACACACTACTTGCCCAAAATGAGTTTACAATCTAGAGGGCTCTCCCCACCCTGACTAGAGTCCCCAAACCCCACAGGACTCCAAGTCTTGA
Organism: Ornithorhynchus anatinus; assembly: GCF_004115215.2. Taxonomy (NCBI): domain Eukaryota; kingdom Metazoa; phylum Chordata; class Mammalia; order Monotremata; family Ornithorhynchidae; genus Ornithorhynchus; species Ornithorhynchus anatinus. Next base: position 26,393,317 of record NC_041728.1, on the reverse strand, counting down.
ACAAAATCAATCAGACCTGCTCTGAGCCACCTGCTTCCTGGAGAAATTCAATCCATCGGAAGTATTTATTGAGCACCTGCTGTATACTGAGAACGATGCCTGGCAGAGTTCGGTAGAATTAGTCGACACGATCCCTGCCCCCAAGATGCTTGCAGTCCAGCAGGGGAGACAGGCACTAAAATAATTCACGGATGGGTGATTAATAGAGTGTGGAAAGTGCTTCAGGAAATGGCCCAATGTGTGGTTTTTGGATACCGTCCAGAGGGGTTGGGAATGGTTCTAAGGAAAAGTTGGGATGTTAAAAGATGTGCCCTTAATATGGAGTTAGATCCCCAAAAGGACCCCCGCCGCACTTTCTCAAGCATCTTCTGGGCCCACTGCCAGAGGCGGAGAATGCCATGCTTAAGTGTAAATGAGTTCTGGTTTTCTTTGGGGGAGAAGGAATCTTCGTATTTGGGAGTTGGGGGGAAGAACGCCTGTTTCACCTCATTGGGGATCCATTATTAACATGGTTAGATTCACCAGAAGATCAAACACATCAGGGCTGTCCCTTCCCCGGGTGGCTGGAAAATGTCCCGAGCTCGGCTGGGCCGTGAAAGGGACAATGAGGGAGTAGTTTAAATTCTATTTCCTGGTTAGCTGGATGATTTGTTTGTTTTTACAAGAACTTCCAGATGTAACACTCCCCTGATTGAACACAGACAAGTGCTTTTCAGGTGTTTTCTAAAAATTCATCGGAAGGGGTAAAAAAGACGTTGATGCAAGGTTTGTTTTTTCAGACGAAGCTCTTTTGACTCTTGGAGATTGCCAGTGGAAGTCACGATATGGCTCCTTCTCTCTTTGACTAACGGAGGGTCACCACCCTGCCTCCAACCCACTGCTGGCCTAGAAGGGCCTCCCTCCCTCAACCTTGCCAAATCCATCCCTCCCCCTCCCTCAAAGTCTTACTTAAACAGCCACCTCCTTCGGAAGACCTCCCCCCGATTCGTCCCTCCACTGTCCCAAACGTGCCATCCCGTCTGCCCTGGGGTAGCGTGAACGGGACAGTGGAGGGATGAAGCGTGGAAGGCCTCCCGGAGGAAGCGGCTGTTTAAGAGGGATTCTCAGTGGAAAGAGCATGGGCCTGGGAGTCAGAGGGCATGGGTTCGAATCCCAGCTCTGCCGCTTGTCAGCTGGGTGACTGTGGGCAAGTCACTTCACTTCTCTGTGCCTCAGTTCCCTCATCTGTCAAATGGGGATTAAGACTGTGAGCCCCACGTGGGACAACCTGATTCCCCTGATGGAGAAGCAGCGTGGCGCAGTGGAAAGAGCATGGGCTTTGGAGTCAGAGCTCATGAGTTCAAATCCCAGCTCTGCCCCTTGTCGGCTGTGTGACTGTGGGCAAGTCACTTAACTTCTCTGTGCCTCAGTTCCCTCATCTGTAAAAAATGGGGATTAAGACTGTGAGCCCCACGTGGGACAACCTGATTCCCCTGTGTCTACCCCAGCGCTTAGAACAGTGCTCTGCACATAGTAAGCGCTTAACAAATACCAACATTATTATTATTATTATTACCCCGGTGCTTAGAACAGTGCTCTGCACATAGTAAGCGCTTAACAAATACCAACATTATTATTATTATTATTATTATTCTCTGGCCCTCATCTGTAAAATGGGGATTAAGACTGTGAGCCTCACGTGGGACAACCCGATGACCCTGTATCTCCCCCAGTGCTTAGAACAGTGCTCTGCACGTAGTAAGCGCTTAACGAATGCCAACATTATTATTATTATTATTATTATTATTATTATTATTTACCTGTTTCTGAAGGAAATCCTCCCTTTCCTCTCCATCCAAACTGCTACCACGTTAATGCAGTCGCTCGTCCTATCCCTCCCGGATTACCGCATCGGCCTCCTTGCTGACCTCCCAGCCTCCTGTCTCTCCCCACTCCGGTCCAGATTTCACTCCACTGCCCAGATCATCTTTCTACCAAAGAGTTGGGGACATGTCATCCTGCTCCTCAGAAAACTCCAGTGGTTGCCCATCCACCTCCGTATCAAACAAAAACTCCACCCTTGGCTTTAAAGCACTCCATCACCTTGTCCCCTCCTACCTCAACTCGCTTAACTCTTTCTACAACCCAGTCCACACACTTTGCTCCTGTAGTGCAACCTTCTCACTCTACCTCGATCTCGATCTCGCCACCGACCTCTCGCCCGCGTCCTGCCTCTGGCCTGGAACGTCCTCCCTCCTCAGATCCAACCGACAATGACTCTCCCCTGCTTCAAAGCCTTATTGAAGGCACATCTCCTCCAAGAGGCCTTCCCACACTAAACCCCACTTTTCCTCGTCTCCCACTCTCTTCTGCGTCACCCTGACTTGCTGCCTTTGCTCTTCTCCCCTCCCAACCTCACATCACTTATGTACATATCTGTCATTTTATTTATTTGTATTGATGTCTATCTCCCCATCTTCAGACTGTAAGCTTGTTGTGGGCAGAGAATGTCACTGTTTATTGTTGTACTGTACTTTCCAAGGTGCTTAGTCCAGAGCACTCAACAAATACGAATAAGTGAATGAATGAATGAATGACTTCACCTGGGGTTACTATTTTTACCTCTGAGTACAACAAAGCTGCAAAGCTGCACACAGAAAGCATTCAACAAATACGATGGATTGACTGATGGTTGCCTATCCTCTACTCCCTCTCCCACTGGCCTTCAAGGGCAGGGAATCTGACATTCTTAAGCCCCCAACTCAGTGTTCCAAGCTATCAGCCGTGGCGGCTACAGCCAAACCACCTGGATTTCTCTGAAGCCGAAGCCTTTCCCCCGGCAGGAGTTCCCTCAGTCACCTGTCGGCCGAAGCGGCCTCCTGGCACAGTAACCTCAGCAACCGTGGTCAGACTGTCCTGCCGCAGCAGCTGGGAAAAGTCATCCTTCTATCCCTGCTGCTGTGCAGGAGCTTTAACAGGATCCACCATACGTGCATCCTGGGTCTGGCATGTGCTTAATAAGGACGGCATTTAATAAGTGCTTACTCTGTGTCAAACGCTGTTCTAAGCCGTGGGGTAGATACAAGTTGACGAAGTTGGGCGCGGTGCTGGGGCTCACACTCTTAATCCCCATTTGACAGATGAGATCACTGAGGCCCAGAAGAGGTGAAGGGACTTGCCCAAGGCCACACAGCGGACAAGTGGCGGAGCCGGGATTAGGACTCAGGTCCTTCTGACTCCCAGGCCGGTGCTCTATCCACTAGGCCGTGCCGCTTCTCAAGGTTAAGGAGCTCGCTTCCCTCCCCCGCCCCCCATTTCCAGGCAAGGGTATTTCTCCTGGTGTAGCATAGATAGGTAATAAAACAGTTGAGGAGCTGTAAAATCGGTGCCCAACTTTTAATTGTGTGTGCTTCCTTCAAGAGGGAAGGTTCACTGTTCTTTAGTGTTGTTGCTGAAAGCGTGCCTGGTCCTCCTCCGCATCATCTAATCCATTCATTCAGTCGTATTTATTGAACGCTTACTGCGTACAGAGCACTGCCCTCAAGGCCGCAGCTTGGCCCCCTCCCGCCACCCGCAGTTGATATCAGGGAATTCAGTCTCGTCGCAGGTCTCAAAGAGTTAAAAATCCAATCAGCCTCGACCGCCAGAGACATGATGTCAAAAACAGATGTTCGTCTTCTGTGCACTGTCTGGATCCCAGGCCTGGAGAGAATCAAGATGACTGTGCTCTCACCGGAGATTGAAAAGGAAAGATCTCTAGCCCATCTCACGGTGACCGGGCACCTCCCGTCAGTTTTCTCCAACCCCTACCCAGCCCACCGTCCCCTTCCCTTTCCCCCATCTTTCCTCTCCCTCTTCTCTCCCCCTCCCCAGTTATTATGGGGATGGGAGCTGGGCAGAAGTGCTCCCGGGAGATTTATGACCGTGACACTTCAGTCATTAACTGGGAACCCTTGCTAATCCCTTGTTTTTTTTGTTGGTGTCCCTGGGCTGGCTTATGAGGCCAACAGCGGGCCAATTTTCATTGGCTACGGGGATTGTTATTGGAGTGGCTGACAGCTGTCTGCCAGTCTGTCTGCACAGTCTTCCTGTGCGCTCGCTCTGCTGTTCAGCTTCACAGCGCTATTGTTCACTTGGAGCCTTTTTCTTCAAATCTATCCCAGCTGTATCCTGATATGGTAAACCACTTAAATTAGCTCCAGATTGTTCTGTTTATTTTCTGTTAGATAAGCGACAAAATACAGCCCCAGCAGCAGTCCACCTCTTTCAGACCAAGAGAAAAGGGGGACGAGGTATTATTTCATAACAGTTGCCAGACACCGCCGAGCACAGCACTAATATGTGCCGATTAGATCACTGGTGCGTGCCTTTTGTGTGTGACCCTGATGGTTCGACAGAGCTGTGGATTTCTGGAAGTGAATCCTCTCAGTTCCAAAGAGAAAGAAAAGAAAAAAGGTGGGAGGGTGGAAACACACTCCAAAGTACCGGACCCAAGCAACAGTTCTTTTATTGGAACAGACGTGCAGTTCTCTTCAGATTGGCTGCTCTGCTTGTAGACCTTGCTGCTCTTATTGTTTCTGAAATTTTGAGAGATGCCCACTGCCCATATGTACTAAGAGACAGCGTGGCTTCATGGAAGGAGCATGGGCCTGGGACTCAGAGGACCTGGGTTCTAATCTCAGCTCTGCCACTTTTCTGCCCTGTGACCTTGGTTGGACCACTCATTTCGCTTCTCTGGGCCTCAGTTTCCTCATGTGTAAAATAGGGATTTATCACCTATTCTCTCTCCTACTTAGGCTGTGAGCCCCATGTGGGACAGGAACTATGTTTCATCTGATGATCTTGTGTCTACCCCGGTGCTTGGCACGTTAACCACTGAGGAGGTACCATAATTATTATTACTCATTATTATTATGTGGTAGGTTTGAGGTCCTGCTCTGGCTCTCTCTTGAGGCCAGTTCTTCCATGTGCTCACTAGTTGGCCATCTGTCTTTCCTGGGCTGGGACTGGAAAGTAGAAATGGAACAGGCTTGAGTCACCCGTAGCAGGTACTTTCCATACAGCTGGAAACATAAATTCACAACAGAAGCTTTCAGCTTCCTCTCCATCACTGGACCGGTGTTATAATGGTGGCCTCATCCTTTGTTTTCAAATAGGAGCTATAAATAAAAATTCTCCTCCCGTGCTCGCTCATTCCAGAAGACAGTATGTCCCACTCTAAAATGAAGACACCCTTTGTGAGCGTCGGAATCGGCCCGAATGTAATTTTCAGAATAAATTGATCATCAGTGTAGAAGGGGTGCCATCAGGCAGCTGATTTCCAAGATCGAAGGGTTTATGCTGGGTGAAATTTAAGATCCTCTGGAGAAAATCCTGTAAATCAGTTTCCCACCGGCCTGCGCCCACCCTCAGTTGGCATTGCTGAATTGGTTCTACAAGAAGCCTGGAGGCCCACAGCACTTGGCACCGCCCTTGTCGCCGGGGTGCTTGAGAACGGGGGTGGGCTGGGCACGGGTTTGAAGAAGCTGAAACTCTTCTAGGTCCAGCCCAGATCGGCTCCCGTGACAAAGCGTGGCCTAGTGGAAAGAGCACAGGCCTTGGAGTCAGACGCCCTGGTTCCAGTCCCGCCTCTGCCACTTGTCCGATCTGCGACTTCGGGCAAGTCACTTAACTTCTCTGAGCCTCGGTTCCGTCATCAGTACCCGGTCTCCCTCCTACTTAGATGGTGAGCCCTGTGAGGGACCTGAATATCTTGCCCTTAGAACAGTGCTTGGCAAATAGTAAGCACTTAACACTTATAATAATGAGCCCCTCGCTCAACCCATCCAGCTCCCATGGCAGTCCCTACAGGGGATCCTGCGGAGCCTCCTCACAAAGTAACTCCTGGAAGTTTGTTTGGAAAGGGTTGCCTGAGGAAAAGTGCTTTTAAAAATTCCATTTTCTCTTTTAATCAAACTAAATCTATCACAGAGAAAATGCACCTAAATCATCTTTTTCAAAAACGGACAAGAAGCTGTTCAATAAGCATTCAACCTTTATGCTCCTTCCCTCAGATCAGGCTTCATTCCTAAAACTCATTTGTCCAAAATTCAAAACTCAGAGTCACAAGTCCTTCGCTTTTTCTTGTAAATGACGTGGGTATAATTTCACATTGGATTAACTGTAGCTGAGGTTCAGGTGTCAGTACAGTAGAGTGTGGAAAAGGGATTCGTGTCGTCTCTTTTTGGTTTTGAAGTCATTTTCTACTTGACTCCCCAGTCAGGCTTCCCAAACACAGAAAAAAAGAAACAATGAAGCAATCATTTAAGCCTGAAAGATCTTTTTTTTTAAAAAAAACCAAAACCCTCCAAACAAGATTGTGCATGGTTCACGTGCCAGACAGATGTGCATGGGATCCACTTACTGCAGAGGCCCTGATGAGAAATTGGGGTTGGTTAGTTCGGTGGGGGGGAAGCAGGACCAGCAGGGAGAGTGGGAGAAAGGAGACGAGGGAGGAATATTGGCTCTGGAAAAGTCGTGCTGCTTTTTAGAGCTTCGGAGGCAATTTGATATACCTCGGGAGCGCTCCATATGCAAAAGGAGTCCAAGAGGTAGAAAGTCCTGCATTGCCAGAGAAATCACACCGGCTGAGGTGGAGTCCTTTAACTTTAGGAAAGGCACTGCATCCTCTGTCCTGCCGGAGAGTGCGTTTTCATTACGCTGTCTTGGTAGAATGCTGCTGGGAAATTAGGGAACGTTCCTCTGACGCTTTGAGCCAGTTGGAGCCTAACATGCCCCGTTTTCCAAAAAACTGCACCTGAGCATGCGTATGGTGTCAGACTAGAGAAGCAGCGTGGCTCAGTGGAAAGAGCCCGGGCTTGGGAGTCAGGGATCATGGGTTCGAATACCACCTCTGCCACTTGTCAGCTGGGTGACTGTGGGCAAGTTACTTCACTTCTCTGTGCCTCAGTTCCCTCATCTGTAAAATGGGGGTTAAGACTGTGAGCCTCACATGGGACAACTTGATTACCCTGTATCTCCCCCAGCGCTTAGAACAGTGCTGTGCACATAGTAAGCACTTAACAAATACCAACTAGGGAGCATAATACAAGAGTTTTCCTTTATTCCAGGTTTCATAAGAAAGCCTAACTGGGTGTACAAGTTCCTTCCTTGTCTGGTTTTATTCGTTCACTTGTATTTGTTGAGCCCTTACTCTGTGCAAAGCACTGTACTCCACGTCCAGGAATATACACTATAACAATAAACCGACCCATTCCCTGCCTACAAGGAGTTTGTTAGCCAGAGCCACGCTCTTTCCTGCTGCTTCTCTGCCCACTGAAGATATATACGGCCTATCGATCGATGGAGTTGTACGCACTGACCCGTTCTGTTGATTGATGATTCTAAAAGGGTTCGGATCCAAACGGTCAGATTCTTCGGATGATCGAAACCATTTACGACTGAAGTGAGCACAGCTTAGACGTAGCATCCTAACCTGCCCGCTTTGGAGGCCCCTGCTAGCCAGGTGTTTTTCAGGTCACCCAGGGGCCTGACCTAACGTAATTCCCGAGGCGGTTTTCTGTCAGAAACCGGTACTACCGATGGCTCAGCCCGAGCAGGCTTTCCCTTATTTGCTGAGCTGAGACTGGCACCAGCTGAAATCGGAATCAACTGATTCCCAACTGACACCCTTTATGAGCGTCGGAATCGGCCCAAATGTAATATTCAGGATAAATTGATAATCAGTGTAGAAGGGGTGCCATCAGGCAGCTGATTGCAAAGATTGAAGGGTTTACGCTGGGTGAAATTTAAGATTCCCACGGTGCTCTTTCCACTCGACCAACAGCCAGACTTGTCGGGGCAAAGCAGGGAGGCGGCGTGGCTGATGGAAAGAGCGGGAGGCAGGGAATCTGGAGACTTGGGTTCTAATGCCGGTTCTGCCGCTGGCCTGCTGGGTGATCCTGGGCAAGTCACTTACCCTCTACTGTTATACTGCACTCTCCTAAACGCTTAGTACAGTGCTCTGCACACCCTAAGCGCACAATAAATATGATTGATTGGCCTCAGCTTCCTCATCTGTTCTCCCTACCTCTTAGATTCTGAATCCTTTGTCAGAGGGCGGCTGTTCCAATCCGATTGTCTTGGCCCAGTGCTTTGATTTATATTAAGCCTCTGGGAAGCAACTAGGCAGGGCAGTCAGCGAGACGCTGATGCAGTAATCAAGGCGGGATAGGATAAGTGCTCGGATAAACACGGTAGCGATTGGATGGAGAGGAAAAGGTGGATTTTAGTGACGTTGTAAAGGTAGAACCGACTGGATTGGTGACAGATTGAAAATACGGGTCGAATGGGAGAGATGAGTTTAGGGTAATGCTACGGTTATGGGCTTGCAATAATAATAACATTTGTAAAGTTCTGGTTATGTGCCAAGCACTGTACGAAGCACTAGAGTAACTACGAGATAATCAGGTCCCACATGGGGCTCACAGTGTAGGAGGGAAAACAGATATTAAATCCCCATTTTACAGACGAGGGAATGGAGGCACAGAGAATTGAAGTGACTTGCCCAAGGTGTCACACGGCAGGCAGAGTCAGGATTAGAATCCAGGTCCTCTGACTTCCAGGTCGATGCTTTTTTCCAGGCAGTCATGCTGCTTCACCGAGAGACAAGGGAGCATGGTGGTGCCGCTGCCTTCCGGGAGGGGAAAGTCATGGGGAAGACAGAGCTCGGGTGGGAAGATGAGGAGCTCCATTTTGGACCTGTTGCAAAGGGCAGGATCCAGGACCCTCAGCGGGACAGCGGTGCGGACGGACAGCTGTGCTGAGCGCGGCAGCCACGGCCTTACCCGTCCGCAAGGTGTGCCTGGAGCACAGTTCCAGTTGCGCTCTCTCCTTTCCCCAGCTGGTCAATAATAATGATAATAATAATGATATCACTTGTTAAGCGCTTACGGTGTGCCAGGCAAGGGCCTGGGAATCAGAAGGTCATGGCTCTAATCCCGGCTCCTCCGCTTGCCTGCTGTGTGGCCTTGGAAACGCCACTTCACTTCTCTGTGCCTCAGTGAGCTCATCTGTAAAATGGGGATGACTGTGAGCCCCATGTGGGACAACAACTGTGTCCAACCTGATTAGCTGGTATCTACCCCAGCACTTAGAACAGTGCTTGGCACATAGTAAGCGCTTAACAAGTACTGTGATTATTAGTATTATTTATTGAGCACTTACTGAGTACTATTTGCAAAGGGGTCATCAAACCCTTGTACTCTATCAAGATGGTTTTTTTCAGACTATTGGACATCAGGGAGTTGGTCTTCTCGGTTTAAGGTTTCCGATGAGCCATCCCGTGGTTCTTCAGAGAAACTCCGTGCCGATCCACACGTTGACTCCATTTGCACGTCTCCCCCCACTGCCGAGTCTGACCCTGCCCTAGAAAAGACATCGATCAAGGCTTTGGCCAGCCTTCTGAAAAGGATCCCAAAGAGCCAGAACGGCCCGTCTCTTCTGTTTTGTGTGTTGATTCTTCTTAGTAATCCTGCCAGACAGCCCCAGTTGCATAAAAATTAAAACTTCAGTAAAAGGTTGCTGGTGCTCCACGAAGAAACTTAAAACATTGAACAACTCCGCTGAATCGTACTCCCCCAAATGTTCGGTACAGTGCTGTGCACACAGAAAGCACTCGATAAATATCATTGCTAGAGAGGAGCAGCGTGGCTCAGCGGAAAGAGCATGGGCTTTGGAGTCAGAGGTCATGGGTTCGAATGCCGGCTCGGCCACTTGTCAGCTGGGTGACTGTGGGCAAGTCACTTCACTTCTCGGTGCCTCAGTTACCTCATCTGTAAAATGGGGATTAAGACTGTGAGCCCCACGTGGGACAACCTGATTCCCCTGTATCTACCCCAGTGCTTAGAACAGTGCTCGGCACATAGTAAGCGCTTAACAAATAACAACACACATATATATATGAATGCGAAGCACACACTGAATATAAAAAAGGTAGCATAGGTAATAATTGAGGGCCCCTGTGGCTGACTAGATAGCAGAGTCTTTTAAAAGCAGGCACAGGCCCCAGATTTGACACTGGGAAGTGGAGGTTTCAAACGACAGTGTCCGAAACTCTAAAGAAAACTGTATGCAATTATAAATGATGGTGATTAATCTGAAGTGAAACCCGTTGGGAGTTTGTGAGAAGGGAGAATGGTTTTGCAGCAGGTTTTACTTTTCCAGATGTTTTAGGAGGGAAACAATCAATGTGTCGGATTTCATTTCTTAAAGAGGAAAAAAGAAATTGTGGTCATTCATTCATTCAGTCGTATTTATTGAGTGCTTACTGTGTGCACAGCAATGTACTAAGCGTGTGGGAGAGTACAATACAATCAAAAACAGACACATTCCTGCCCACAACGAGCTTACAGTCTGGGGAGGGCAGTGGGAGTGGGCGGGTGGAGAGAGACACCAATACAAATAAATAAATTACAGATATGTACATAAGGGCTGTGGGGCTGGGAGGGATCAAAGAGCAGAGGGAGCAAGTCAGGATAACGCAGAAGGGAGTGGGAGAAGAGGAAAGGAGGGGCTTAGTCTGGAAGGCCTCTTGGAGGAGATGTGCCTTCAATAAGCCTTTGAAGCGGAGAGAGAGTAATTGTCGGATTTGAGGAGGGATGGCGTTCCAGGCCAGAGGGAGGATGTGGGCTAAGGTTCGGCGGCGAGATCGAGGAACGGTGAGAAAGTTGGCATTAAGAGGACCAAAGTGTGAGGGCTGGGTTGTAGAAGGAGAGTAGCGAGGTGAGGTAGGAGGGGGCAAGGTGGTGGACTGCTTTAAAGCCAATGGTGAGGGGTTTCTGTTTGAAGCGGAGGTAGATGGGCAATCATTGGAGTTTTTTGAGGAACGGGGTGACATGTTCTGGACTACCCTAAATGTTGTTTCTGCTTTGAAAGCACTAAGCTCCTTTCTCGGATCCACCATGCAGGGGAATATCTTTGAGGAGAAGGATCTTTGCTTCTATTTCTAATGACCACTACCAAACGTTCAGCAAACACTCAAAAACTACTGTTGATTGATCGGTTGACTGTATTCTTTTGAAGGGTTTTAGAGGAGCAGCATGGCCTACTCTAAAGAGCATGGGCCTGGGAGTCAGGGGACCTGGGTTCTGGTTCTGTGACTTGTTTGCTGTGTGACCTTGGGCAAGTCACTTAACATCTCTGTGCCTCAGTTTCCTCATCTGCAAAACAGTTATTCACCGCCTGTTCTCCCTCCTACTTAGACGGTGAGCCCCTTGTGGGACAGGGATTGTGTCTGACCTGTATAATTTGTATCTATCCCAGAGCTTAGAGCTGTGGTTAACATAAAGTAAGGCTTAACAAACACTATAATAATTGGTAGAGCAAATTTTTTTTTTTGGTGGGAGGGCTGAAATTTCTGAAATTACAAGCACCACACTGTCCTTCATTTAGCTTGCCTGCAGCATGCCACAAGGGACTCCATTTTACTGATCTCCTGAAGCCAAGGGATTGGTTTGGGGCACTTCAGAAAAGCCTCATGTAGGGACAGCACACTACTCGTGGCCTCACGTTTCAGCCTGCCCACAACAGAATCAGCCACCTGCCTTTCACGCAAGGCTCCTCACCCACTTCTACCCTTTGAAGGCAACCAGAGATGCCTTTTGCCCCCGCCCCCCCCACAGAGCCGGTGGTAGGATTGGGCAAGGCCAACCTGGCTAGCAAATCTTTATGGGCAGTATTGGCATGAGAGCAGGGAATGGTTTGAGATGCAGAAGCCCCTTTACGTCACGGAGCCTCTTTCAAAACTGGTTCCATGATGGTCTTTGTTTGTTCCACGCACAAACCCCCAGAGCCAGTAAGGGAGCTACTAAGAGCTAAGTGAGGGTCAGAGCAGCCTTGACTGGCCCACAAGGCCAATCTAGACATTGAGCCACTCCCTTCCTCCTCAAATCTGATAGACAATTATTCCCCCCTCCTTCAAAGCCTCAGTGAAGGCTCATCTCCTCTAAGAGGCCTCCCCTGACTAAGCCCCCTTTCCTCTTCTCACTCTCCCGTCTACATCTCCCTGACTTGCTCCCTTTGACCTCCCCCCCCGAGCCCCACAGCCCTTATGTACATATCTGAAATTTATTTATTTATATTAACATCTGTCTCTCTCCCCACCCCAGACCGTAAGCTCGTTGCGGGCAGGGAATGTGTCCGTTCATTGTTGTATTGTAGTCTCCCAACTGCTTAGTACAGTGCTTGGCACACAGGAAGCGCTCAATAGGTATGGTTGAATGAATGAGTGAACAAATGAATAGACTATAACCTCCTTCGATGGTATTTGTGAAGCGCTTACTATGTACCAAACGCCATCCTGAGCTCTGGGGTAGATATAAGCTTATCAGGATGGGCACAGTCCATGGCCCACTTGGGGCTCACGGTCTTAGTACCCATTTTACAGAGGAGGCAACTGGGGCACAGAGAAGCGAAGCGACTTGCCCAAGATCACCCGGCAGACAAATGTTGGAGCCGGGATCGGAGACCAGGCCCGGGTTCTCTCCCACTGGGCCACTCTGCTTCTACGTATCTAACAACTCTGTATCTCCCAAACCCTCGGTGTAGTGTCGGACGTGCAGTTGGTGCTCAGTACATATTAAAGGGATTAGTGGATTGGTCGAGGCTGAGTGTCCAGCTCTCAACCCAGTTTCTACTGCCATGGGCACCCAGAGTCTTCACATCGTTCAAAAAGCACGGTCTTTGTCTCTTCTTCCCTAATGAAGATTTAACCGGTCTGAACTAACCCCTTTGGCGTCTCAGCGATCCCTGTCTGCTATGCACAAGGAAATCTCTCCTTACAATTTTTCGAAATTCTCTCTGGAAAAAAAAAATCTCATTAAATTCTCGGCCTTGCCCTTTCCCCTGGATCTTCTTTATCTTGGCCTCCCTGGTGGCAGCGTCAGTCACGTGGTGTCCCAGCCAATTTCATTACATCAGCCTCCCCTTCTAATGCAGGCTCCTCAGGAACTCTCCCCCTGCTGCTGCTGCCTTTAATCAGGATGCACGGTCAGATTAGTGTCTCTCTGTGGGCCATGGGTCACGGAGCTTATCTGGCCCATAGGCTATGAACTGCTCTGGCAGAACTGTTTAGGATTTCCCCACAGGTGGGTGAAAGTAAAGGTTGCGTAAACATCTTCCAGACCCTCTTTGGCCAAACACTCGTTTTAGATGTTCCCCTTGGATCCGAGGCCGGGGCTATTGTATTTCTTTCTTCGATAACCCCCGATGGGCTTTTTGAAAGCCCGAGGGGGCATAAGAGAGCCCCCCTCAAACCCATAATCCAGAATTCATCCATAATAGAACCCGGATTCTAATCCCAGCTCCGCCACTTGTCTTGCAGTGTGACCCCGGGCAAGTACTTTCCTAAAGGTTCAAAGTTCTGCATTCTTGTGAGCAGAGGTAGGGAATGTGATCGTTTACTGTTTTATTGTACTCTCTCAAGCGCTTAATACAGTGCTCTGCACACAGTAAATGCTCAATAAATATGAATGAAGTCACTTAACTTCTCTGTGCCTCAGTTACCTCATCTGTAAAATGGAGATTAAGACTGTGAGCCCTCGAACGACAGGGACTGTGTCTAACCTGATTAGCTTGTATCTACCCCAGCGCTTAGTACAGTGCCTGGCACGTAGTAAGCCTTTAACAAATACCATTGAAAAAAATCATCGTGGTTTTGTTTTCTGAATTGACCTGAAATTGCCCAGGGTGGGAAGGTGGCTACCTGAGCCGGTTTCAGGCCTCCCGGGAGGAGTTCCCACTTCCCAAAGGTAAGAATTCTCCAGTCGGCACTGCCTAAATCCAGTCACGGAATGACCTGCAGCCTCAGCAGAAGTTGCTCACTTCATTTTAATGTTGTGAAATCGGCTTCCGTTTCATGTTGACTGAATCTCTGGGGACCAAAAAATTAAAATTAAGAGAAGGACTGAATAACCCACCTAAAGCGATGGTTTTAGGCTTCAGGCTTGGGTCATATGCCACTCTCAGATACTGTGGTTCCCTCTGGACTGTAAGCTCCTTGTGGGCAGGGAATGTGTCTGTTTATTGTTATATTGTCCACCCCCAAGCACTAAGTACAGTGCTCTGCACACAGTAAGTCCTCAATAAATACGATTGCCAGACTGTCAGTGACTACAGTGGAAGAGTTCCTGAGCTGACAAGGGCCTCCGGCACGCCACACCTCAGCTTCTCTTCCTATCCCCCCACCCGTCAGGGGAGGGGTGGCCCTCAGAGCCCCCAACATATGTGAACATGAGTTACCACCCTGGCCATGAGGAAACAAGAGGGATTGTTGGTTAGCAATCCAGTGCTTCCCAAATCTATAGCTCTAGCCTTGACTTCTCTGCAATATCGCATTTCCTCCTGCCTTCAGGACATCTCTACTTTGATGACCCACTGACCTCTCACACTTAACGTGCTCAAAACAGAAAGTCTCTCCTACCCAAACACTGTCTTCCCCCTGACATACCTATCACTGTAGACAACATCACTATCCTTCCTGTCTCACAAGACCATGACTTTGGCAGTATCCTGGAATTATTTCTCTCATTCAACCCCACCTCTTCAGTGTCACCAAATCTAGTTGGTTCTACCCTAAAACATCACTAAAATCCGCCCTTTCCTCTCCAACCAAACTCCTACTGTGCTAATCCAAGCACTTATCCTATCCCGCTTTGACTACTTCATCAGTCTCCTTGCTGATCTCCCTGCTTCCTGTCTCTCCCCACGCCTAGCTATACTTTACCGTTTTTCTGAAAAAAAAAGGGGAAAAAAATGTTAAGTCCACATCTCCCCACTCCAGTGGTTGCCCATCCACCTCCGCAGGAGACAGAAGCTCCTTATCATCGGTTTCACAGCACTCATTCAGCTTGCCTCTCCTATCTTACCTCACCGATTTCCTACTACAACCCAGACTGCGCACTCTGGTCCCCTAAAATCAACCTATTCTCTGTACCTCGAGCTCATCTATCTTGCCCCAGCCCCTTTCCCACATCCTCCGTCTGGCCTGGAGCTCTCTCCCACTTCATCTGTGACAGACCACCACTCTCCCCACCTTCAAAGCCATATTAAAATCACATCTCCTCTAAGAGACCTTCCCAACTAAGCCCTCATTTCCCCTATTTCATCTCCCTCCTACGTCACCGCTGTACATGGATTTGTATCGTTTAAACAACTGATATTCATCCCACTCTCAGTCCACAGCACTTATGTACAATAGCCATAATATATTTTTGAGCTTCTCTCGCCCTCCAGACCCTAAGCTCCTGGTGGGCAGGGAACATATCTACCAACTCTGTTATACTCTTCCAAGCTCTGTACTCTTCCAAGCACTTAGAACAGTGCTCCGCACACAGTAAGTGCTCAAAAATACCATTGATTGATTAATTGGGGCCCAGCATTGAAGGGAGGTGAAATTGACAAGCTGATGATGGGCCCATGGTTCTTTTTTTTAAATGGCATTTAAGTGGTTTCTATGTGCCAGGCACTGTTCTAAGTTCTGGAGTAGGTACTAGATAGGTTGAACACAGTCCATGTCCCACATAGGGCTCACAGTTGTAGTCTCCATTTTACAGATGAGGTAACTGAAGCCCAGGGAAGTGAAGTGACTTGCCCTAGGTCACACAACAGATAAGTGTCAGAGCTGGGATTAGAACCCAAGTCCTTCTGTCTCCCAGACCCATGCCTTATCCACTAAGCCATGTCGCTTCCCAGGATGTGGGAGGAGAGAGAGCCTTTACCAGCCCCAGGAATTCCCTTTCTGTACAGAGCACAGCTCCCCTCAGGGCCTAGGTCCAGGCCGGTTTCATGGACTTTGGGTTGAGTTCAATCCAAAATGCCCAGGGGTGGCCCAGCCCTCACAGAGCAGTAACCCCAGGCCTCCAGGAAGTCCATATCTAACTTGGCTTCCCCAGCCTCACTGAGTCCTACCAGAGGCCCAGCCCTGCCTAATTTCAATCCAGATCGAACCACTTCAGGCAGAACGTTTTCCATCTATCTTGTCAGAATTTGCGATTTGAACATTCTTTAAAAACTCCTGGTCGGGATGGTGTCGAGGGAAGTTCCCCGATGGGGAACCATGGGGCTGTGCCCCTCAGTCAGTCGATCTGGAGCATTTACTGAACCCCTACTGTGGGCAGAACACTGTTCAGAGGGCTTGGGAGAGAGTACGAGAGAGGCACCAAACCCAATCCTTGCCCTCAAGGAACTTTCAGCCTAACAGGGGCATAGACACCAAATCATTGACTTCAGCATCTTGAACCAGACAGCCACAATGAGCGGGATGAGACTAAGCTTTCTCCCCCAGCCTGCCCCCTCTCCACCCCCCCGCCGAATGGCTGACAAGGCCAGGAATTCATTCCTGAGACCCACCCAGTCCTTCACAGCTAGAAGCCCAGGCTCCCCATGGCCTCATCCAAATGCAGTTGTTGTTTTCTCAGCTCAATTTTAACCAGCTAGAAGCAGGATGGCTCATGACCGACCGTCCCGCGTTTCAAACTTTGTGTGATTACTGGCAGCCAGCTGTTTTTCCATGGAATTTCTGAGAGCTGATTTTATCCATTCCTGAGTAATAACGCAGATCTGTGTGTTTTTTATTATCTGTGTTCGTTACACTTTTCATCTGAGTTGAGCATGACTTAACTAGGCACCGAAAGTTTAATAACCAGATTTTTCTTTTAGCCAAAGCATTGCTGAAAGTCTAATGCCTCCTTAGGAAATGTATCAGGATTTCCGTTATCAAACAGAGCCCTCTTATTTTGATTTGAAACCTTTCTTAGCAATTTGGTCAGGAAATGAAACAGGAAAAGTCTCTCTTTAAAATGAATTCTTAGGAAAAAAAAGAAAGCTCCTAGCGAGAAGAAATTAGGGGAAGTAAAATTGCTGTCGATTAGGTCTATAAATCCGATCACTTATTTTTCATTTACATTAGGCCGAAATGGTTAAAGCAGAAGCCATCCCCCCACTTCATGAAGAGCTTTTTTTTCATTTCAGTTCATATCATTCAAACTCTTTTTAAGGAACACTGAATCTCTCAGCGATCCTGCTGGAACAGATTATCCTGTTTCTAAAGGTTGAACTAACTTGATATCATGCTCATTTGATTCAGCTAAGCGAAAGACTCCGGATAAGTCATTCGCTGGTATTTATGAAGTGCTTACTATATGCAGATCGTTGAACTAAGCACTTGGAAGATGACAGTACAAAAGAGACGGTAGGCACGTTCCCTGCCCGCAAAGAGTTTACAGTCTAGAGGGGCAGACCGACATTAAAATAAATTATGGATATGTTCGGAAGGGCTGTGGGGCTGAGGGTGGAGTGACTCTCAAGTGCTTAAAGGGTACAGATCTGTGTAGATAACACAGAAGTGAGAGAGAGTGGGCGAAATGAGGTCTTAGTTGGGGAAGGCCTCTTGGACAAGATTTGATTTTAGTAAGACTTTGAAGGCAAAGCGAGTGGTGGTCTGATGGATATGAAAGAGGAAGGAATTCAGGCAAGGAGTTAGTGGTGAGATAGACGAGATCAAGATACAATGCCTAGGTTGGTGTTAGAGGAAGGAAGTGAGCGTGCTGGGTCGTGGTAGAAAAGCACCTAGGTAAGGTAGGAGGGGGCAAGACGATTGAATGCTGGAAAGCCGTTGGAAAGGAGCTTCTGTGTGATGTGGAGGTGAATGATCAATCACTGGAAGTTCTTGAGGAATGGGGAGATATGGACTGAATAGTTGTTTAGGAAAAAATTAGAATTAGAACCCAGGTCCTTCTAACGCCCAGGCCGTGCTTTAACCACTAGGTCACGCTGCTTCCACGCTGCCTCATGGGGCTCACAGTCTAAATGGGGAGGAGTAAAAATCGCCCCAGCCATTCTCATAGTGGGTTTCTGTCTTACATAAAGCACAGCTGATACAGATTTGCTCAATAGTTTTCGTTCCACTCTGGGGCTAACGGGTGTTGATCAGAGCCGGAGCCATAATGTGTGAAGTAGACATGTCAAAGTCACAGCAGGGAAGCATGAAGAGAGGGACACAGTGGAGGTACTCTGGGGAGAGAATCAGGGCTGAGATTTATTTAGTCCTTTCATATACAAAGCATTTTGCTAGGTGTCAGGGCTTCTTCCCTCTCCAAATCTCTTTGAAAGCTCATGACATCGCCTCGTTCCTTTTGCCAAATCCATATCCCTCCCCCCTTCAAAACTGTCTAAATCTCATCTCCTTCAAAACCTTTCCAGATTATCCCCCCAGGTTTCAGTCACTGCAGTAACTACCTCCTCCATCTTTCCCACTCCACCCCTTGAAAATAGTTTTCAAAAAATTATTTCTACACATCTGGAGTCGGTATGAATACGTTTCTTTCTGCCACTTCATCTCATTTCTCCCAATAGACAGTAGGTAGGATCCCTGTCTCAATGTAGTTCTCTGTACGCAGTTGACATTCAGTAATTGTTTATTGACAAGATGTCACAGAAGGCAGCAGTATGCCATATTTTTTAGACTAAAGACAATTCTTATTTTTAACTCAGCTCTTATAGGCATTTCCAGTACGTACAGATTTTATTTATAAAACTTTTCTTGAAAAAAACTGTATATTTCTCTATAATAATAATTATGGTGTTTGTTAAGTGCTTACTATGTGCCAGACACTGTTCTAAGCGCTCAGGTAGATAGAAACATTTTGGGTTGGACACAGTCCCTGTCCCTCGTGGGGCTCACAGTCTTAATCCCCATTTTGCAGATGAGGTCACTGAGACCCCGAGAAGTGAAGTAACTTGCCCAAGGCCACACAGCAGACCAGTGGCAGAGCCGGGATTAGAATCCGTGACTTTCTGACTCCCAGGTCCGTGCTCTAGCCACCACATCGTGCTGCTTCTCAGCTGCATCTTAGCGTCTGTGACATTTGTAAATATTTGTATCTTTCTCCTTTATTAAAATCTGAGCTCCTTGTGGGCAGGGAACTCCGTCAATCAGTGGTATTTATTGAGTGTTTCCTGTGTGCAGGAGGAATGTGACATTTCTGGGTTTATTTCCCTTTGGGGACACTCAAACAACTTACTCTGCACAGCCCCCGTGCCCTCGTGCCCATCACCTCTCTCATCACTTCAAACTAAACCTGTACAACCACTCAAACCCTGCCCTCCCCCTGACTTTCCCATCACTGTAGATAGCACCACCATCTTTCCTGTCTCACCAGCCCATAACCATGGCATTGTCCTTGACTCCTCTCTCTGTCTCTCGGGCAACTCACATATTCAGTCCATCACTAAATCCTGCCAGTTCCACCTTCACGACACCGCTAAAATCCGCCCTTTCCTCTCCATCTAGACTGCTACCACGTTAATGCAAGCACTTATCGTACTCATTCATTGAGCCGTACTTATTGAGCACTCACTGTGTGCAAAGCACTGTATTAAGCGCTTGGGAGAGTACAGTGTAATAACAGACACATTCCTGCCCACAATGAGCTCACAGTCCCATCCCACCTTGATTACCGTTCAGGCCACTCCTCAAGAACCTCCAGTGGTTGCCCATCCACCTCCGCAACAGAGACTCCTCACCAGTTTTAAAGCACTCGATCACCTTGCCCCCTCCAACCTCACCTCGCTACTCTCCTACTACAACCCAGTCTGCCCACTTCCCTCCTCTAATGCCAACCTTCTCACTGAATCTTCATCCCATCTATGTCGCCGCTGACCTCTTGCCCGTGTCCTGCCTCTGGCCTGGAACGCCCTCCCCTCCTCAAATCCAACCGACATTTACTCTCCCCCCAAACCCTCCCCACACCCACTTCAAGGCTCTGCCGCGTACCTGCTGTGAGATCTGGGATTAGTCATGCAACTGCACTCTATGCCTCAGTTTCTTCATTTGTAAAATGGTGATTCAAAGTCTGTTTTCCCTCACGCTTAGGCTGTGAGTCCCATGCAGGTCAAGAACTATGTCCAACCTGATCTGTGTATGCCCCAATGCTGAGTACCGGACTTGCCCCTTAAGTACTTAACAAATGCCATCACTAATATTATTTTTACTGGAGATTTCAGCATGTCTGCCATCCAAGAGGCCTTCCCTGACTAAACAACCCTCTTTCCCTTCTCCCTCTCCCTTCTGTACCACTTTGACTTGCTCCCTTTATTCATCCCCTGTCCCAGCAAACATATCTGTAATTTTATTCATTTAATGTTGGTATTTGTTAAGCACTTACTATGTGCAGAGCACTGTTCTAAGCACTGGGGTAGATACAGGGTAATCAGGTTGTCCCACGTGAGGCTCACAGTTAATCCCCATTTTACAGATGAGGTAACTGAGGCACAGAGAAGTGAAGCGACTTGCCCACAGTCACACAGCTGACAAGTTACATTAAGGTCTGTCTCCCCCTCTAAACTGTAAGCTCACTGCGGGCAGGGAATGTAAACTATTATGCTATTACATTGTGCTCTCCCCAGCGCTTAGTGTGGTGCTCTGCACACAGTCAGCACTCAATATATCCGATTGACTGGCTGACTGACTGGTAGCCCCTTCCCTCACCACCATTTAGTTACCATAATTACCCTCCAAAAAACTAGACTATCTTCTCCACTCATGTATCAGGAAGAATGAATGAATTTTGTGCTAGCGGGACTCAAATAGCAGGTGCTGGGGAAATATTTAAGCCTCCCTCACAGACCAGAGGCCTTGAGCTCCAGTGCATAGTCCATCTAGGGATTTTGTCACTAGACGCATGTCTCAGAACTTATTTTATGTTTTGTATTATTTAATACTGATTTCTTATTTCTCAAGATTTATATCTGCCTCTCTATTAGTTGTAGGTCCCTGAGGACAAGGGTTGTATCTTCTTGTATTATCCTAAGTGATGTGTAAAGTGCTTCGCACATAGTCGGTGTTCAATAAATGTGATTGATAGATTAACTTGGTAAGACCTGGCATGTTTTAAATTGTGCTTGAGGCATTCCCAAGTGTGTGAATCTGGGTGATTTAAGTGTCCTGGAACCTGAATTTATGTAGTAGCTGATAGTTGGCAGACAACGCTGTCATTTATGCATTCGTTCATTCAGTCATATTTATTAAGTGATTACTGTGTGCAAGACACTGTACTGAGCACTTGGGAGAGCGCAATACGACAATAAACAAGTCCTCACAGCAGGCTTACTTGTCTTTCAGATAATGGAGGACAGACTTTGGCCGGGGGTAACAACTGGCCTCTAAGAGGAAGAAAATGGACGCTGTGGGAAGGAGGCGTGCGAGGGATTGGCTTCGTGGCGAGCCCCTTGCTGAAGCAGAAGGGAGTAAAAAATCGGGAGCTCATCCACATTTCCGACTGGCTGCCCACCCTGGTGAACCTCGCCGGCGGGCACGTAAACGGCACCAAGCCCCTGGATGGTTTTGACGTGTGGAAAACTATCAGGTAAAAGTGGCTCAGGGTGGGTTTGAGGGACTTGATTTAATAATAATAATAACGATGGCATTTGTTAAGCACTTATTGTGTGTAAAGCACTGTTCTAAGTGCTGGAGAGGATACAAGGTGATCAGGTTGTCCCACGTGGGTCTCACAGTCTTAATCCCCATTTTACAGATGAGGTAACTGAGACACAGAGAAGTTAAGCGACTTTCCCAAAGTCACACAGCTGACAGGTGGCGAAGCCGGGATTAGAACCCTTGACCTCTGACTCCTAAGCCTGGGCTCTTTCCACTGAACCTGGCAGCTGGACCATTTGAGGATGTTTGACTGTAAATAATGAGAAGGAAGAGAATTGCCCCTAGAGATAATTGCAATTGCAAAATTCTCAATTTAAAACTTGAAGGTCCTGGGCCTAGTGGATAGAGCACGGATCTGGGAGTCAGAAGGACCTGGGTTCTAATTCTGGCTCCTCCCCATGTCTGCTGTGTAACCTTGGGGAAGTCACTTAACTTCTCTGGGTCTCAGTTACCTCATCTGTAAAATGGAGATTAAAACTATGAGTCCCATGTGGGCCATGGACTGTATCTGACCTGATATGCTTGTATCTACCCCAGCGCTTAGTACAGTGCCTGGCACATGATCAGCACTTAACAAATACCATAAAAAATACATAATCACACCCCTACACACACACAGACTCTGGTGCTGGTGAGGAAGGGGAAGCCTTTATGAAGGCAAGTGAGTTGCTTCTGTTGTGCTCTTCCAAGTGCATAGGACAGTTGTTTAGCCCTCAGATTCTCATTAAATACCACAGGCCCAAGCCAGGCCTGTGATTATAAGGACCCATCAGTCTCCATGCTAGGGAAGCGGTGTGGCCTAGTGGAAAGGGTACGGGCCTGGGAGTCAAAAGGATTCTACCTGCTGTGAGATCTGGGCTTAGTCACGCAACTGCACTCTATGCCTCAGTTTCTTCATTTGTAAAATGGTGTTTCAAAGTCTGTTTTCCCTCACACACAGACTGTGAGTCCCATGCAGGACAAGAACTATGTCCAACCTGATCTATGCCCCAGTGCTGAGTACCGGACTTGCCCCTTAAGTGCTTAACAAATACCATCACTAATATCATTTTTACTGGAGATTTCAGCATGTCTGCCATCAGGCTCAGGGTCTGGGACATTTTTCATGACTCTGACTGATGGCAGTAGTTGGAATGAGTGCCTCATCTTCACATGTTGGTAGATTCTTTATGGCTGTAAGGCCTTTAAAGCAAATAGAATATACTGTGCTCAAAGAAGGGAGAACTTCAGGGTTGTTGCCCTATCAATCAATTCCTTCATTCAGGTTCTCCGTTTTGAGTAAGGCTTGTCCATCATTCTTGTTTTTTGCTCCATCCATTGCGCCCTCCTCAAGGTTCCCGCTTTGTCTGTATTGAGGTTGGTGCCGTCTTTAATTTTCAGGAGTGCTCCAATGGGGTGTCAGGGGCAGTGAAGCTTCTTTAGTCATGTGAAACTGTAATTTCCTCACCGAGGCCCACTCAGCACCCCGGCCGCTGAGCAGGTCGCCCAAACCAAACCCTCCTGGAGCCGCAGAACCCAGAGCCTCTGGGCTGGTCTCACCGGGCCTAACAGATTTTGCTTTGACTGCTTTTCCATTTGGGAGGTTATTTTTTACCTGGCATTTCCTTGGAAAATGAATGAACATGAAAACATCTAAGGAATCCCGGAACGGGGATAACGAATGGGAACCACAGTGTTATGGTTCTCTCTTCCTCTGGTCCAGAGTCATTTTTAAACCCTTTCCAATTCTCACCGATACAGTTTTTGCAAAGCATTAGCTTTCGGGCTGAACTCTGATGCTTGACCTCGGCCATTCTGCCAAATTGGGTGGGTTGGAAGATGACTAGTGCCATATCTACCGGCTGCCCAGCAGAATACTCACCGTCAGAGAGTGGGTGGCATCGTGCTGTCCCACTTACAGTGCTTTGCACACCATAAGTGTTCCATAAATACGATCGACTGAATGAATGAATGAACTTTTCAGCTAGACCAAAAATTCGGGGTATTTTCTCACCAATTACTTCAAAAAGTCTTTACCTCAAAGTCTGTAATTGGTCGAGGAAAACTGATATCTGTTTAGGTTTGTCTTTGTTCAACAAGAATCAAACAAAGGACAATAAAGTACCGTATTCAAAAGCAACTCAGTGCACATCAGAAGAAGAAAATGGAATCCTATCTGAAAACATTTCCCTTCTAAAGTTTACATTTAGTGAGACGAAAATAGAGCCGAGAATGATGAATGATAACATCCGTGTGGTCCATTCAGGGATGATTAGTCTAATTAGTAAATAATTTTTCAAGCCAAATACATTTTGTTTTCTCAGACCGTTTTCTCATTTTTGTTTCCATGGCTGGAAATTTAATGCTACTTCCTTCTGTCAGACTAATGATTGGGAGAGAGTGCACAGAAATACTTAAAACGTGGAACTTTGTAACAGTTTATTTGTAGGAAAGTATTTCCATACCCCACCCCTTAACTGGTTGGGAAATAGCTGTCAAAACCTGGAAGTTGTATTTTTCTCCTGGCAGAATCTGAAATATCAGTCTTTTAGAAAATATTTATGCCCTATTGACATCAAATCACCGATCAAGAACCCTTTCTTAATTTTTTTCCAATCTGAAAAAATGTAGGATTTTGGGTAAATCCACAGTGTGTGCATTTCAATGTTCTAGGGAATAAACCAAGGACCATATTATGGAAAAAAGACAGGATACTTAGCCATTTCTTTAATAGGGGTGTTGGTGATACTAAGAATATTTTAAACTGTGGAACGAATAAAAAGCCAACCTCCGAAGAGGAACAAATTACCCTCTTTTATGGTCAACTGGGGTATCGATCTCATTGTGCAGTATGCTAGGAATGTATCCTGAATATATTCTGAATACATTCAAAATGGATTCTGAAAGACCTAATCGGCCTAGAATATTTTACAATTCCCGTGTCTGTTACTTTGTTTCAGGTATTTGTGATTTGGATTGCATGTAAACGAGCCCATTTTCAGGAACATTTAGTTTGTTCAAGGAGAGTTTCATCATCCTTGGTCCCCCCACCTGAGGCTAACCTGAAAGGAACCATATTTCCTGGATCTCAAAAAGGTTTCCAGAAGCTGAGAGGCCAGTAGTAGTCCAAGCCCATGACTGGGGATGGAGGGAGGGGAGGAAGAGAGAAAGAGAGAGGGAAGAAAGAAAGAAAACGAGGCACATACAGATAAACACACAGAACAAGACAGACTCATAGCCAGGTGCCTCTTCTCTGCACTTCCCTTCTACTCCCATTGCTGGCTACCCTGTGCTGGGCTCACTGCTGGGTGACCTGGGGCAAGTCACTTAACTTCACTGAGCCTCAGTTACCTCTTCTGTGAAATGGGGATTAAGAGTGTGAGCCCATGTGGGACAGGGACTGTGTCCCACCTGAATAAACTGCATCTGCCCCACAACTTAGAATGGTGTTTGGCATACAGTAAGCACATAACAAGTACCATAATTATTATTATTATTATTATTTTCACCACCTGGTTACCTCCATCAGTGATAGGGCCCCAAACAGGGCTTCGTGAGTCCCACCCTCCATCTTCAGGGGTTTGGTCGTGTAGCTAGTAATCTGTCGGGTCCTGCCTAGGGACAGGGACCAGTCTTATTTCTCACTTGTGAATTCTCTCCTACTGCGTAGTACAGTGGTCTGCACACAGGAAGCCCTTAATAAATAATAATAATAATAATGTTGGTATTTGTTAAGTGCTTACTATGTGCTGAACACTTTTCTTAGCGCTGGGGGAGATACGGCGTCATCAGGTTGTCTCACCTGAGGCTCACATTAATCCCCATTTTACAGATGAGGTAACTGAGGCATAGCGAAGTTAAGTGTCTTGCCCACAGTCACGCAGCTGCTAGTCCTACTAATGTCAGAATCGTGATCCACCACCTTATGCAAACCATTTCACATTTGTTACACAGTTGCTGAATGCTGCTTTTCCCTAGTAACATAAAGAAAAGAAAATCTGTGAGGAAAATATTGCAGAGGATTTCAAGTCACAATTTGGGGAAGGAACCGTCAAGTTCATTTCGATGTTATTCGAAAGACCAGAACTATCCTGTTGTTGGGGGATTTACAAGTAACCTCGTTCACCCAACAGTGGGTTTGGGGTAAAGCTATTTTAGCATTTGCAATTGTCTTCTGAATACTTAATGAATCTCACAGCTGAGATTCCCCCACTCCCCGACAAGACAATGTGGGTTAATTAGAAGTGCACAATTGTTGCACAAAGGAAAGTGAAGTAGCCATTTTGAAGTGTGCCCAGGTTTCTTAGGACAGCATTAAATTGCAAAACCATGACTGACTGATTTAGAGCTGTGAGTGAAGATTAAAACGTCTCCTGCCTTTAAGCACAGAGGCTCTGAATTTGTCTGCATAGACCTCTTTCAGATGTCGTGGAGCTTCTTGGTGTTTGAGCTGTTTAATTTTGTGCCTGTCACTCTTTTTTTTCAAAATCTTGACTTTGGGATCTTTCGTAAATTCAATGAAGGAGGGCTCGTTCGTCACCTAATGGATAGAGCACGGGCCTGGGAGCCAGAAGGACCTGGGTTCTAATCCTGACTGTCACTTTTCTGCTGGGTGAGCTCTGGCAAGTCACTTCACTTCTCAATCCTTCAGTTCCCTCATCTGTAAAATGGGGATTATGGGTGTAAGCCCCATGTGGGATGTGGACTTTGTCCAACCCGATTATCTTGTATCTACCCCACTGCTTAGAACAGTGCCTGGCAAGGAGTAAGTGCTTAATAAATACCATTATTAAAAACAGTTCTTTTCGGAATTGAAATGTTCCCTTTGGGAGGAGCTTTGCCATAAAGAGTAACAGAAAGATACTTTCTGGCAAAAGGCAACCTTGTGGAAAGGAAAATTAGAAGTTTTTTAGTTTGTAATGACCTCATGTCACTGAGGATGTTTTGGTGGGGTTTTTTTTTCATCTCTCGCCACTTATTGTATTTTTCCGCATCATATCTCTAACCATTTCCCTATCAAAATATTCTTTACATCTGCAATTTTTTTAAAAAAGAAACATCTTGACATGTTTTCCTGAAGACACGATTTTCCTCAACTTCAGTTTAGAGGCCATTAACATCGACTCAGAATATTTCTTTTTGATAAATACATAATCACTAGATTATTCATAATCTCTGGTATCCTGATGAGTCATCTCAGCACAGTTAGTTTTGTTATTTTTGAATCCATGTGGTTCCTCCAGATTAAGGAGAAACAGTATGCCCAGAGTTGTCTATTTTTAAAGCCACTTACTGTGTGAGACCCGAATGATCTCTTCCGTGGGTCACAGCTTTTCAGAGTCGAAGGGGATAGCCTGGGGGTCTCTCGTGAAGCTTCTCCCTAACATGGCGTTAGCTCCATTTTTGGTAGAATCACCCAGGCCATATAGCTTGATCTGCGATAACAACACTGAAGGACCCGTCCACACCTGTAATCCTGAAGAAAAGCTCGATCAGCCAATCAACCAGTCAATCAGTATTACTGAATGAGGGCCTGTTTGGGCAGAGAACAGTAGTAGTAATAATAATAATGCTGGTATTTGTTAAGCGCTTACTATGTGCCAAGCACTGTTCTAGTGCTGGGGAAATACAAGGTGATCAGGTTGTCCCACGTGGAGCTCACAGTCTTAATCCCCATTTTACAGATGAGGTAACTGAGGCACAGAGAAATGAAGTGACTTGCCCAAAGTCACATAGCTGGCAAGCGGCGAAGCTGGGATTCGAACCCATGACCTCTGACTCCCAAGCCCGGGTAGTAGTAATGGTATTTATTGAGCACCCAGGGGGTGCAATACACTCTATTAAATGCTTAGGAAAGTACAACGGAAGCAATCGACATGCTTCCTGCCTACAGTCCTACGGTCGAGACAGATATAAAAATATTTAGAACTAGTGAAATCAGAAAAAATGACGGAGGGTACAGTTGAATATGCGTACCATATTCACTTGCATAATTGCCTTGCTTTTCGGTTGAGATGGTAGAGATGTCTCTTGGGTTGGAATGATTTGGGGTGTAGGGAAACGATCGGGAAAGGCTTGGGAGAATACAAAAAAGGTAACAAAAAAACATGAATGGGGGAGGCAGACAAATACGTAAATTGCAGATGGTAGGGAGCAGATGCAACTGAAAGAGTATGGAAAGGGAAGTGAGTAAATGGGTAGTGTACGGACATCAGTCTATACATTAGTCCTAGGGATGATTGAATCTTCTATTTTCAGGTGAATTCCCTACAGTAAAAGAGAGTCAACGGAAAAATAGGGATGATTGAATCTTCTATTTTCAGGTGAATTCCCTACAGTGAAAGAGAGTCATCGGAAAAATATATGCCTTGAAAGTGAACAGACTAGACCAAATTGTAAACAGATGGTAAAGGAGAAGAGTAAAACATTAGGAACGTGGGGTCTTGAGGCATTAAGTGGAATGGAAGAATAGAGAGAACCCAAGAAGGGGAAAACAGATATGGACAACTGCTTGCCTGTTGGTGGGGTTTATCTATAGATATGGTCCTCTATCTAACAGAGAAGCAGCGTGGCTCAGTGGAAAGAGCCCGGGCTTGGGAGCCAGAGGTCATGGGTTCGAATCCTGGCTCTGCCCCTTTTCAGCTGTGTGACTGTGGGCAAGTCACTTAACTTCTCTGTGCCTCAGTTACCTCATCTGGAAAATGGGGATGAAGACTGTGAGCCTCACGTGGGACAAACTGATTACCCTGTATCTCCCCCAGTGCTTAAAACAGTGCTCTGCACATAGTAAGCACTTAACAAATACCAACATTATTATCTGTCCTTCCTTTTTAAACCTGACAGTAGTGGGATGTAGCATTGCCCAGGGGAAAGAGCTTGGGACTGTGAGTCCGGAAGAACTGGGCTTTAGGCCCAGCTCTGCCAGTGGCCTGCTGTGTGATCTTGGACCTGGTCCTCAGCTTTCCCATCTCTTCTCCCTACCTCTTATATTTTGAGTCCCATGGGGGACTGCTGCTGCTTGGGACATGGTAGTGCTTAATGCAACCCATAATCATTATTATTTTTGACAGTGAGATACTGCCAATGGATGTGAGTGTGACTGAAAAGACCGGTGTACGTGGCCAACACTCCTGCACGGAGCCTGCAAAAGGATAGAAGTTTGATAAGAGAAAGAAAGAATATTGAGATATCCAGGACTGTCTCACAGAGAGAAAGTGAAGGAAGAAGTTTGGAATAATGTGATAAGACAGTTGAAGATTAGATGGCAGTAAATTACAAGTTCTTGAAATGGTACCAGAGGGAAAGAGACCCAGGGGACAGCGAAAATGGACACTTGAAGGTCAGATTGGAAGATCTGGGGAAACTGTCCCCAGAGAAGGAAAAAAATGGAATAGAAGTGCTCCCATTTTGGAGACAAGATGTAGCTGTCCCCTTTGCCTAATTAGTGTTCAGCTCAACTTGTCTAATTTTTCAGAAAGATAATTGGGTTCACATTTACTTGTCATCAGCAGATATTCTCATTGTTTTCCCGGCATGGGGTCTTTATATCATATCTGTCATATCCCGGACATAGTGATTACACCCTAGAAAGTCCTGAGCCTTCAAATTTAAGTTCAAAATAAGACACCAACGGCAGCTTTGTCGTTTCCTACAAGCAGAACGAGAGGAAATATGAAAATAGCACATGGGCATTGTAAAAAAGGAAATTAATGCTTCCTAATAAATTGTTTTCTAGTGAAGGAAGCCCGTCCCCCAGAGTGGAGCTGCTGCACAACATCGACCCTATGTTTGTAGACCCCTCGCCATGTGAGTACACAGCCAACGCGAAAGCCACTTTGGAGGGAGACCGTCCATTGGGCGCTTGTGGGGCTTCAGAAAAAAGCCCTCTCTTCCCGCATGGGAGGAAAGGCAAGCCATCTCTCCTTGCCCATGTCCCTGAAACCTCCTTTACCCAGCTCCTAATAATAATAGTAGTAACAGTGGTATTTGTTAAGTGCTTACTATGTGCCAGGGAGTGTACCCACTGGGGTATGAGCAAATTGGGTCGGTCACGGTCCCTGTCCCACATGGGGCCCACAGTCTCAATCCCCATTTTACAGGTGAGGGGAACTGAGGCCCAGAGAAGTGAAGCGACTTGCCCAAGGTCACACAGGAGACAAGTGGTGGAGGTGGGATTAAAACCCATGACCTTCTGACTCCCAGGCCCATGCTCTATTCACTACGCCATGCTGCTTCTCTAATGATAATGATGGTACTTTTTAAGCGCTTACTATGTGCCAAGCAGTGTTCTAAGTACCGGGATAGATACGAGTTAAGCAGGCTGGACACAGACCCTGTCCCACGTGCGGCTCAAACTCTTAATCCTGTTTTTATGGATGAGGGAACTGAGGCCCAGAGAAGTGAAGCTACTTGCCCAGGGTCACACAGCAGACACGTGGCGGAGCCAGGATTAGAACCCGTGCCCGTGCTCTATCCACCAAGCCACGCTGCTCCTCAGTTCAGCCTGCTTGCCGGGCAGAACTCTTTTTCATTCCTCCACACTCCAGAGCAGGCGTATGGAAAGAATTACCCGCAGCAGGCAGGGTGATTACTCTGCACTAACCACATGCTTCAGGTGCCAGAGCAGTGAGGCCTCAGTCCCCAGGCCAAACCCCGCCCCCCCAGAGATGGGTGGCTCCCGCCCAGCAGTTGGGCCGTCCCCCTCCCGCCCTCTTTCCTCTCATGGTTGATTCTGTAAGAGGGAGAGTTGATCCCTACGGGACCAAGACCGTGGGTTTTCCTTCTGCCTCAGCCACTTCTAACCTCCGTCACATGCTCAGTCATGCATGACAGAGATGTGGCACACCAGGCTGCCCAACCTGACACGCTAAGGTCCGGGCAGGACCCTGCCACTCTCTCCCATGTGTCTTTGCTTTGTCTCACCCTCCCACTGGGCACCTTGCCCAGTGCCACCTGCTCCCTGAGGTGCAGGGACAGGTACTTGGAGGTGGTGCGAACTCAGAGGGCACAGAGCCTCTTCTCTTTGCCCCTGCAATAGCCTGACGTATGTTTGGACTGTGTTAGGAATGGGAGGGAACAGCAAGGGTCCCTTGCCACCCCCTTGCTGTTCCTATCCGAAGCCCCCAAACCGGACGTCTCCCCGTCCCGTCTCCCGCTCCTGGGGGAGCAGCTGGAAGGATGATGATTGGTCATCTGATTGGATTGTATCTACTCCGGCGCTTTGTAAAGTGCTTGTCATAATCATAATAATGATAATATTGGTTAAGCACTTGCAGTGTGCCATGCACTGAGATAGATACAAGATAAAGCAAGTTGGACACATTCCATGTCCAAGATGGGGCTCACAGTCTAAGTAACAAATTAATTAGCATTAAGTAATTATAAATGCCACACATTATTATTATTATTATCACCACTATGACTGGTCAGAAACTCCAAACTCGCCTAGGAGTGTCAGACAACCAAAAGCAGCAGCCTTCCGGGGTGAAGACAGTAGAGAGAATTCATGGATATATCTACGTATATTCCTGTCATTCAAGTTCAGAGACAGAACTCCTAAAATAATTTTGCTTTAAAAGATCTCCTTGCAAGGAGTATGCTCGTTGAGGGAAGGAATGTTTCCGTTTGTTGTTTGTGTTGTACTCTCCCAAGTGCTTAGTCCAGTGCTTTGCACACAGTAAGCACTCAGCAAATATGATTGAATGAATGAACGAATGAATATTTGCCCCCAGACATGTGCAAACAGGGACTGCAGATCTCGCAGCCCCGTCCCATTTCAGGGAAGCGACCTGCCGGGGAGAACCTGACCAAATGTCCCTGGCCGTTATTCATTTAATAGTATTTATTGAGCGCTTACTGTGTGCAGAGCACTGTACTCCGTTGTCTCCGTGTCAGCGTCGAGTCACTGCCACTGACATCATGCTGGCCCCTCTAGGCCCACCACAAGCAGCTTGGAAGTAGGTGGTCCCAAGGAGGGGGAGGCGGTGGCAAGTGGTGAGAAGCAGCGTGGCTCAGTGGAAAGAGCACGGGCTTGGGAGTCAGAGGTCATGGGTTCGAATCCCGGCTCGGCCACTTGTCCGCTGGGTGACTTTGGGCAAGTCACTTAACTTCTCGGTGCCTCAGTTACCTCATCTGTAAAATGAGGATTAAGACTGTGAGCCCCACGTGGGACAACCTGATTCCCCTGTGTCTACCCCAGCGCTTAGAACAGTGCCCGGCACATAGTAAGCGCTTAACAAATACCAACATTATTATTATTATTATTATTAAGTCCTAGCCTGAGCCCCTGGGGCCAGCCTCCCCCACCTCACTCTGTCCACACCTCAGTTCCTGCTCTAACTGTGCTCACTTTCCTTTCTACTTGCCAGGGACTCCGTCCAGGGCTGAGGGAAGCTGTTCCAAAGTCCTGTAGGAGGGGGGCTAGGGAACCATTCATTAATTAACTAGTTCATTCACTCCATTAAATGGTAGTGCCTACTCTGTGCAAAGCACTGTACTAAGCGCCTGGGAGAGTCCAGTTCAGCAGAGTTGGCAGACGCATCCCCCGTCCTCAACAACCGTACAGTTTCGAGGAAACGCTCCGGTCTCTTACCCCCTCTCCCTCCCACTCCTAGCCAAGCGATTAGGAGCCTGGAGTAGGGTGGAGCCCGTGGCCAGAGGGAGGATAGGGCTGACCTGAGCAGAGACCCCCAAAAATCAGACTGACGAAATCAGGAAGGTAGAGTTCCAGACAGGCATAATGGCCTGGACCACCGAGGGGGAAAGACGGGGGGGATGCAGACCAGAGGCAAAGCAGAACCGGCTTGGATTGCAGGGCATGCACCCGCCGAAGCAGGAGAGTGAGCTGCGGGTTTCAGGGGAGGGAGTGGAGGAAACAGCAGCCAGCAAGCAGGAGTCCCGCATCAGTAGAAGCACTAGATTTAGGAGAAAACGTCAGTCACCTAACTGAGAAAACAGGAACCGAGAGCTCTTTTTAAGGGTCAGTGGAGGCGGCTCGCCAGGGGACGCGAGAAACTTTGGGTGCTGGCGTGGGACTCTGATCGCCAACACAAGCCTAGAGTCAAAACGTGCATTTCAAACAGCTCCCAAGATTTCCTTCTAAAAGAGCCATCTCAACTCGTAGTCCCTTTCCCTGGGAAACCACATGAAATGATCACACCGGGCGGGCCAGACAGAACCCACCCGTTCAGGTTCTTTTCTTTATTTTTATTTTTTTAGTGTGTGAAAAATCCATCTGTCAAAATGTCCAGAAGTGATAGGTGTTGGGTGAAGGTTAGCAGGAATATATAGAAAATTACCTTTAGACTTGTGAGTAGGTATTGTGTCTGTTTGTTGTGGTATTGTACTCTCCAGAGCGCTTAATACAGGGCTTTGCACACAGTGAGCACTCAGTAAATGCGATTGAATGAATGAACTGGTGGGAAAAGTAATTGTAATGATGATAGTGGTATTTGTTAAGCGCTTACTCTGTGCCGGGCACTGTTCTAAGCGCTGGAGTAGTTACAAGGTAATTGAGTTGGACACAGTCCCTGTCCCACATGGAGCTCCCAGTCTTAATCCCCATTTTACAGATGAGCTCACTGAGGCACAGAGAAGTTAAGTGACCTGCTCAAGGTCACACAGCAGGCAAGTGACAGAGCCGGGATTAGAATCCAGGTCCTTTGGATTCCCAGGACCATGCTGTATAATGGTATTTGTTAAGTGCTTATTATGTGCCAGACATTGTACTAAGTGCTGGGGCAGATACAAGGTAATTGAGTTGGACACAGTCCCTGTCCCACATGGGGCTCACAGTCTTAATCCCCATTTTTTAGATGAGGTAGCTGAGGCACAGATAAATAAAATGACTTGCCCAAGGTCTCAAAGCAGACTCATGGCAGAGCCAGATTAGAACCCAGGTCCTTTGACTCCCAGGCCCATGCTTTAATCCACTAGTCCACGCTGCTTGCCTTGAAATCTCTAGCGGAAGGGAAATCCCACCCCATCCCACTTCTAAAGAAGGAAATTGGGCCAGGAAGATCCCATCCACTAGGTTTCATGATCGAGAGCAGCCCCACCTCACTGCTCTCCTCTCATTCACAGCCCGCACGGTCAGGGAGATGGCATTTCATTGAGAAAAAGTTGGCTGTAGGAAAACACAGGTACGAAACACCCACAAGCACACATGTACATACAAACCCCCACCCACACCCTGCAGCCCTCTTAGCTGTGAACCTAATCGCAGCTGGCTTGCTTTTGGAAGGTAATGAATATTCCACCCTGTTTCTGAACCCGCAGCAGGCCCGGGGATGCCAGACCCCGAATATTGGGCGGGGGGCTAGGATTCCCAACCCCTTCCTTTGCCAGATGTTTACCTAAACCCAAAGCATCCAGAGCCACTTCGAGGAAACCCGATTATAGGATGAAGGGCATTCCCAGATGTGAGCGTCGGGGCTAAGGTTCGTGCTTCAAAGGGATTTGATTCAGGTTTGGGGCATTTCTTTCCAAGGAGCTTTTTCTGTCTCAGAGTTTTTAATGAGGAGGTAGGTGTGCTCCCGATTACAGGGAGGAAGGAAGCGCTCCCCTCTCCCCCATCTCCTTCACGCACACAGCCGGGGCTTTTTGTGGTGAACTCTCCCCATCGTCACATCGGGTTGGAAGCGCCGCACCTCCTCTGTCCCCCCAGCCCCGCCAGGTTCGGCTCCTGCTCCGCGGGCTGTCCTGCTGCTTCCACACTTGGGCTCGGCCGGCTTAGACCCAGAACGAGGAAGTCCCCCCTACTCAACTCCCCGTGTCTCCAGGGGTTACTTTCTGACTCCCTCCACTCTCAGGGGTTCACTGGGTCAGACCCAAGCTCTAGCCCACTCAGGATTCTGCCTCCACAGTGGCGCCAAGATTCGTTCATTCATTCACTTGGGTTTATTGAGCGCTTACTGAGTGCAGAGCACACGGTAACATCGCTTGGAAAGTACAGTCCGGCAACAGATAAAGACCATCCCTAACCAACAGCGGGCTCACAGTCTAGAAGATGCCCGGAGGAACTGTGTGGCAGCTGCCTCTGCCAGGGCCGGTGCCATGAAGTAAAATGGTCAGGGCCAGGTTGGTAGGAGGAGAGTTTTGGGGAAGTTCAAGGCCTGACCAGACTTTGACCTGTGACCCTGCCCCAGGCCCACCAAAGCCTAAATCTAACCTTGGGTGTGAGGGGATTTACCTGTGTGATAACATCAGTGGGGTTTCAATCCACTCGAACTAGCAACTCCATATCCACACTTGTTATTTTTGGATGTGGATTTTTCTCGAGTTAAATTCCTCTTATACTTGTCCTAAACTCGTGCCTGGCCCCAAATCAGCACCTGAAAAGACAGCCAGACATTTCTGGTTCTGTTTATACCAGAGCTTACCTGTGAACCCTGCTTCACAAAGGACACTTTTTCATTTTTATTTTATTTGTGCTTCCTGTGTGCCTGGTACTGTACTAAGCACTGCAGACAGATACAGGCTAGCCAGGATGGACACAGTCCCTGTCCCTCATGGGGCTCCGAGTCTTAATCCCCATTTTATCGATGAGGTAACTGTGGCCCAGAGAAGTGAAGTGACTGAAGTTTCCTGTCACACCTTCTTGCCACACCTGTGGGACCCTTTATAATGATATATTTTATTTACTATGGTTTGGTTGTTGGGGTTTCTTTTCCCTTTCTTTCCTCAAATCATCAGTATTCATTGAGCGTCTGCTGTGTGCAGAGCATTGCACCGACCATTTGGGAGAGTAGAACAGAAGCAAAAGATGTGGTTCCTGCCCTCTAAGAGCTATAATCTAATGAGGAGATGGGTAGACTTAAAATATCTGCAAGTAGTGGGAGCAAGAAAGAGGTCAAGGGTATTTCAGATAGTAGTGTGAATGTCATAATAAGATAGCGAAATAAACGACGGAATGTACATATGGACAGAATGCCGAGGATGGATAGAAATACGTAAGTGTTAATGTTGGCAGGCCTTAAGGTGTTGGGAATTAATTGGAGAAGGTGTCTTGGAGGTGATGGAATTTTAGGAGCATGCTCCTGGATGTAGCAATGGTAAGGAAAATTGTAGAGGAGACAGAGGAGGGAAAGGGATTAAACTAGGGATGTTAAACCTCTCAGGGCAAGAAAATGTGACCAGAAATAGTAGCTGTAATAATAATAATAGTATTTGTTAAGAACTAGATATGTGCTAAGCCCTGTAACTAAGCACTGGGGTAAACAGTTCCTGTCATAGTTTAAAGGGGAAGGAGAACAGGTATTGAATCACTCTTCTAAGGTGAGGAAACTGAGGCACAGAGAAGTGAGGTCACCTGACCAAGGTCCCAGCAGGCAAGCAGAGGACCCAGGATGAGAATCCAGATCCTCTGACTCCCAGGCCCCTGCTCTTTCCACTGGGCCACACCGCTTGAAAAGTCAAGTTTGCAAGTGGCACTCTTATTCCTCCCTGCGAGTTGATAGCCTGCCGAGTTGGAAGGGTTTCCTTTTCATTCATTCAATAGTATTTATTGAGTGCTTACTATGTGCAGAGCACTGTACTAAGCGCTTGGAATGTACAAAGCGGTAACAGAAACAGGCCCTGCCCTTTGACGGGCTTACAGTCTAATTGACTGTAATCCCGCCGTCTGTACGGTGACAATATAGAATAGGTCGAATGGGATGAGACCCAGATCTACTTTCCTCGGTGGTGGAAGGGACAGGATCAGATAAGACATTTTCAACTCTTATTCTACTAGTCATAGCTTCATCAAGCAGATTTGGAGATACCGATAAGCATCTCAGGTCTGCCAGATCTGCTTTACTAGTGGCCAGCAAACTGTTCCAATGTTTTCAGAATGGTTGTGGTTTAAACCACATGTTTCCAGTGTTTTACAAAGAATCTCCAGTAATAATAATGGTAATTGGGGTTTTTTTTTTGGTTCTGTTTTGTTTTTATGGTATTTGTTTAGCACGTACGGCGTGCCCGGCACGTTACTAAGCGCTGGGGTAGATACAAGCTAATCAGGTTGGACACAGTCCCTGTCCCACGTGGGGCTCACCGTCTTTAATCCCCATTTTACAGATGAGGTAACTGAGGCACAGAGAAGTTCCGTGACCCGACCAAGGTCACAGAGCAGAGAAATGGCAAGGCCGGAATTAGAACCCAGGCCTTCTGACTCCCAGGCACTTATACTATAGTGCTAAGCCCAGAACTAAGCATTGGGGTAGATATAAGATAATTCAGGTCAGACACAATCCCTGGCCCTCATGGCTCTCAGAGTCTAAGTGGGAGAGAGGCCCTGAATCACCACCCCCCAGGTCGCACAACAGGCAAGTAGCAGAGCCAGGATAATAATGTTGGTATTTGTAAAGCGCTTACTATGTGCAGAGCACTGTTCTAAGCGCTGGGGGAGATACAGGATGCAGGTCCTCTGACTTCCAGGTGCCTGCTCTTTCCACAGGGTCATGCTGCTCCTTAATCTAGTCTAAATAGCATCTGTAATATTGCATCTATTACCTTCTTCCTGTAGTCTTTAATTCAAATCTATCAACCACCCGGCACCCACAAAGAACATTTCTTTGAGGAAGCAGTGTGGCCTAATGGCAAGATTGTGAAGTGTCTGGGAACTTAATGCTTATGAAGAGTCCAACTGGGATTTAAAGATCTGTTGGCTTTTTAAGGTATTTGTTAAGTACTTACTAGGTGCTAGGCACTGTACTAAGTACTGGTGTAGTCAAGCTAGTCAGGTTGGACACAGTCCATGCCCCATATGGAGCTTGCAGTCTTAATCCCCATTTTGCAAATGAGGTAGCTGAGGAACAGAGAAGTTAAATGATATGCCCAAGGTCACACAGCAGACAAGTGGCAGAGTTGGGATTAGAACCCAGGTCCTTTTGACTCCCAGGCCCGTCCCCTATCTGCCAGGCCATACTGCTTAGACAAGAGCCCACAAAGAGGAATGGAAAGGATTTACACCCTTTATATGCTATTATTAGGTTCCTTTGCTATAGACCCTGGTATCCTGTCATCTTCCACTGACCCCAGTTTGAGAAATGGTTGCTCTTTGGATTTAGAGTGCAGCAAACTAGCTAGACTCAAAATTCAGGAAGAACCAAAGGAAGTCCAGGACAAGAGGTACTCATCAAAATTTGGAAATGGAGGCTTTAAAGCAAAAAAAAAGAGGAAAAAACCATTCTTCACAAAGTAAGTAGTAAGGACGACGACTTCATTACCACTTGGAAGAGAGCAGGCCGAAAGTATCAGAAAGTTCAAAAGGGATGTGAATATAAATTGTAAGCTCCTTGTGGGCAGGGTTTCTGTCTTCTTGCATTACACTCTCCTAAGCAATTAATTTAGGGTTCTGCAAATAGATGCTCAATAAATATAATTGATGGTTTAATTAGAGAGGCTGTGGGGCTGTTGAATGGAGAAGCAGTGTGGTCTAGGGGAATTAGAACCTGAGTTCTGATGCCCACTCTGCCACTTACCTGCTCTGTGACCTTGGACAAGTCACTGACTTTACCGCTACATCTGTTTCCTGATCCATAAAATGTGAATTCACGGCCCGTTCTCCT
Organism: Ornithorhynchus anatinus; assembly: GCF_004115215.2. Taxonomy (NCBI): domain Eukaryota; kingdom Metazoa; phylum Chordata; class Mammalia; order Monotremata; family Ornithorhynchidae; genus Ornithorhynchus; species Ornithorhynchus anatinus. Next base: position 26,355,337 of record NC_041728.1, on the reverse strand, counting down.
TCCCACTTTGAATGAGAGCCCCATGTAGGACAGGAACTGTGTCTGATTATTTTGTATCCCTTAGTGCTTAGTACAGTGTGTGGCCCACGGTAATGGGTTAACAAACAACACAATTCATTCATCCCTAGCTATCGGATGGATGTCCAGGAGGGCAACAGTCCCACCGTTCCTGCACACGTCCTCTTGCCACTCTTGGAGACTTAAGACTGGACCATTGGTCTGACTTAGTGTTGCCCTGTCTTTATGTGCTTATGAGTCTGTGTCTGTGAGTCTGAAATTGTGCTCCAGAGGAAAGAGCCCGGACTTGGGAGTCAGAGGCCGTGGGTTCTAATCCCGGCTGCGCCACTTATCGGCTGTGTGACTTTGGGCAAGTCACTTAGCTTCTCTGTGCCTCAGTTACCTCATCTGGAAAATGGGGATGAAGACTGTGAGCCCCTCGGAGGACAACCTGATTACCGTGTATCTACTCCGGTGCTTAGAACAGTGCTTGGCACATAGTAAGAGCTTAACAAATACCATCATCATCACCATCTTGCTTCCAAAGAAGGAGGGAAGGACTGGAAGGGAGAAATGTGGAGTGTCAACTCAAAAGCCTCCTGAACTAATTGGGAGGTCCTTAAGAATGCAGATTCCCACGAGGAGGAACATGGTTCATTTTAGCATTCTTTAAATATCAGCATTGCATCCCCGAGAAAATCCCAGAAAAAACCCCCACCCTCACAAAGTCCTTTGGAAGGAAATTGAAGTCAATTATCAGCTATGTCACATCACCAGGTTGGCCAGATTTTAAGTGTCTTGGACACTGAGGGCTTCTGCTTTAATTACAAGTTGAAGTGGACTCCAACCTTCACCTCTTCAGAGAGTCAAAATGTTAATACTAGCCCAAGGTCTCTTTCCTTAATGTCAAGTGCGGGGCCTCAAGGAAATTGAACTGCTGTGAAAATGAGTATAGGCGTTTGCATTTTTTGACGTTCGTGTGTTAAAAATTGTAGCATTTCGTGCTGGTTTTCATTTAGAAGCCCGAGGCCATGTGTGGCAAAGAGCATGTGGAGATATGACTTCCTGGGCCACAAGTTAAAGTCGAAAAGGAGGCCACATGGCACGACTGTGCTGACCCCGATAGGAAGACCCATTTGGGTGGCACATGCCAAAATGCATCCTGGTTCATGCTGTCTTATTTTAAGCGTAGACTGTGAGCTCTTATGGAAGATCGGGATCGTGTCTGCCCAGATTGCCTTGCCCCGTTTACCCCCCTGCTTAGTACGATGCTTGGCACATAGTGGGTGCTTAACATATACAATTATTATTAATAATAGTAGTGGTAGTAATATGGTAATATTAAACAGCTTCCATGAAATAGTTTGGCTTAGTTGTCACCAGATAATCTCTGAGAAGTTTTTGTAGCGGAGAGGGAGAAGAAAATGAAAAGGGAGGGAGAGAGATTCTGAACCAGACTGAGCGAAAGCCTTCTCTCTCCTCATAATGGTTTTCTCAAGATGAACTTTTGGTTCAGAAACACTGACGCCAAAGGGAATATCGAAGAAAGGAGGGGTTTTTGCATGGGATGGAACAGTGATATCGCACCCCAACTACTAACCAAAAGTAGTAGAAATGAAAAGGGGGTTAAGGATTGCAAGGCAGAGAATAAAAGAAAACGTCTAGACCTTCCACTTCTTTTTCCAATTAGTCATATTTTCAAATTCACATGAGGTTTTTTTTTTTAAAGTAACAACAAAATTGCAAACAGCAGTACTTATGCTACATTGAGTTCAAATGAAGGCCCATTCCTTTAAATGTAAATATTTACAATAGGGGCTCAATAAAGGGAGAAGTAGGAAAGGGGCACACATCAAAATTAATGGGCATTTTCATTCCTGAGACGGAAACCTCACTGAATGTGAGAACTGCCAGTTTCTCCTCGTTTTGCTCTTTCCCTTTAAAAAACCCGTTTTCCAAGTTGTTGATGGTCTGGCAGCCGCTGGGGTGACGTCAACTCTTCCACTGTGCAGGATCTGCCTTCTTTTAGATGGCCCGATGGCATTTCGTCAAGTTTTGGTGATTCAGCTGAATTAAAAACCGACCTGGCTTGAGTTGCAATTCCCCCAACTCGCTAAACCAAACAGCCCCATTCCGGAGCCGTCACTAGGCGGCCGGCCTTCAAGCCCGGAGGAAACTCTATATCCCCTCTGTAGGCCGCTTTATTCCCACCACCAGAAGTAAATGAGTAAGTGAAAGAAAACGCACTCTTTCATTCTGAGCCGTTAATCGAAATCTCTCTCATTATCTTTTAATCTAGCCCACTAATTCCCGAATGAAAGGCCTGCCCTTGAAATCGCACTGACTGTTTTTTGAGCTTGGATTAATAGATTAGCCTAGCCTTATTTTCTCAAAGAGCAAATAGTTGGTTTGATGGAATGTATTTAAGGAATAGTGGAGGGGACCAAGACAGTCATCATCCAAGTCTTCCTGGAGGGTGCCTAGATTCTCCCTGATCTAGGCCCCGAAGTCTCTCATAAATGATTACGGTCCGACTGACTGACCTACTGAAATGGGTGGAGGGAGGCTTTTCAGGTTGTTGTTATGAGGAGAGTCATAGTGGCTTCTTCCCTTCGTTTTGTCCATTTCAGCAGGATCGAGTTCAGGTGTATGATGATGATGATGGTGATGATGAGGATGGCATTTGTTAAGCATTTACTATGTGCAAAGCACTGTTCTAAGCACTGGGGGGGAATACAAGGTGATCAGGTCATCCCACGTGGGGCTCACAGTCTTAATCCCCATTTTCCAGATGAGGTAACTGAGGCCCAGCGAAGTGAAGTAACTTGCCCAAAGGCACACAGCCAACAGGCGGCTAAGCCGGGATTAGAACCCATGACCTCTGACTCCCAAGCCCGGGCTCTTTCCACTGAGCCACGCTGCTCTGAGGTTGGGACCGATTAGAAGGGAAGGAGAGGGAATAACAGGAAGTAACTAGTGAAGACAATGTGACCTGATAGTAGAGTTTAGGGATCCACCAAAAACACGAGGAGTTCCGAGAAGATGGGGTTAACACGTTGATAGCCCATCGTAGATCAGTCGGTCAGTCAGTGGTACTTCTTGAGCACCTACTTGGTGTGCAGAGCAGCAGATTAGCACTTGGGAAAATGCAATATGATAGAGTTGGTTGACGTAATCCCTGCTCACAGGGAGTTAACGGTCGGTGCGGGTCGGGGAAGAGATGGGATGACAGACTTGAAAATAAATTAAGGTAGGGGAAGTAGAGTACAAATATATGTACAAAAGTGCGGTTGGGCTAGGGTGACTTTCAAAGTGCTTACGGGGCACACGGCCAAGTGCGTAATTGATGCGGAGGGGAGGGTAGATAAGGGAAATTAGGGCTTGGTCAGTGAAAGTCCAGCAGATCTGCAGCTCCGGTATCCACAACCCTTTCAGGACTTCCCCTTGACCTCTAGTTTGAGAAGCACCGTCTTATTCCAAAGACCGTTCCCCCATTGCCCCATTTAACCTCCCCCCGCCAATTATTATAACTGAAACTACATAAAAGCCTGCTAGACTTGCCATTTATAATCATATAACCAATATCTTCGGAGTATACGTCTATTTCGGAGCATATGTCTATGCAGTGGCAGAGATCCAAATCTTTGAAATGCAGAACTTGTGTTAAAGTGTTTGTGACTTTTTTTTCCACACTAGCATGTAGGTCAAGTAAAAAACAATGCTCATTGTCCTTCTGACTAATAGAAGGGTTAACTTGGGTATCAGACTTGTAATTGTTAAGTGAACTTAGTGCACATCAAAAGGGAGATGCTCAAAATTCACTGGTGAAGGGATGGAAAAAAACTCGTTCCCTTTAGTTAAAAAGGAACATGCAGTGACATTCCTCTGGCATTTCAAAAGCATCCTTGGGAAGACCAGATGCGTCCTGCTGAACCAACTGGTCACTCAGTCAATGAGTAGAATTTATCGAGCTCCTTGAGAACAGATAACAGGTCCTTTGACCTGTATTGTACTCTTCCAAGCATTCAGCACTGTGTTCTTCCCTAAAGTAGGTGCTCAATAAATAGTGCTCATTGATTTGACTGCCTCCTGTTCCATTTTAGCTACTTGAACAGTCAAAATGAAGGGCCAGTTTAGTACAAAGAAAAGATCCAGTTGTTGTTATGCATTCTGACTGCTGTTCCCCAGAAATCACCCACATTTCTTCTCCAATTCAAGCAACTCTTTGAAATTAAACCAGGATGAAAATGCCCACTGTATCAACCCTCTACTCTTTCACTGAGTTCAGTCCATGACTTCTGGGAAATGATTATTGTGTGCCTGCCAGGCTTCCAGGTTCCAAGAGAATTAGAGGGAAAAGAGTGGGCATCCAGTTTTGTTATAATTCCACAAATGCACAGTCTATAGTGTTTTTTATATACCCCATAGCTATACCATGTGAGATATCCTTTTTCCTCAAGATTAGAAATAAAACAAACCTATGTAATCAGGGTAAAAAGTCTCCCTGGAGAAGGGAAAGGACACCCAAATCTGTCTACAAGAATTGAAATCTGAAGGTTATTGTTTGTTTTTATTTAGTATGGATCTGTTCACTACCTGTGTGACAGTAATGAATTACAGAGTCTGGGTAAGGACCAGCATCTCATCAATTCTTTCAAAATCTATATTCCATTAATTCTACAAAGGTCAAGGTCACAGTCATCCCTCAGAACTTTTTATTTTAATAAAGTAGCTGCAAGTCTTCTGGGTTCATTAGAAATTCATTAGCACCAAAAGCAAGAAAAGGTCACAAAATGTCTCTTTCCTTAGTCAAGTAATAGAAAAAAAAATCGTATTTCTTCAATAATTCATTACCCCAGAAGATTCAGAGAAACCCTTGACATTTCATATCCATTTTCTTTGGAGGAAATAAATATCATGGGAAAAACGACAAATTAATGAAAAACAAATACAGTCATACAATAGACCCAGCCATGCCAGAATGAGCACAAGTCAAAGTCTGCCTTCTTTTTAAGACCTTTCCAACTTCTAAGGGTTACAGTTACCACAATAGCTTCGGCGCTTTAGTTACAGAAAGCCAGATACCCACAAGTGAAATATAAATTACGAGAACGTGGGTTGGAAAAGCAGACCAATTCCATCATGTTCATACACGTTTAAACTGCAGTGGGAGAATCATTTTAGAAGAAGCTCCTCGAGGGCAGGGACCGTGCCCTTCACTACTTTGCGTGCTTCCAAATGCCCAAGCGTAGCACTGTAGGTGCTCATTAAATGCCATCGCTGCCACTGACTTTGGCAAAAAGATATCGAGAGCTTGAGACGAATGGAAACATTCTGGAAGGAATTTTTTACAGTCGCTGGAGAGACAACTTCAAATGACAATAGCACATTAGTACATTCAGTACACTCAGTTCTGCTAAAACACACGTCTTCACTCTGCGTTTAAGTTGGAACGCCAAATTAGGGAACGTTTTTCCGACAGCCTGCATCTGTCCGGATGCATCACGGCCCAGCGTCAGAAGGAACGGTTATAAAGTCGTATGCAGAATTGGATGGGGGGGCGAGTACTAAAGTGCTGGTTTCCCTTAGTGTGAGTTCTGTGAGAATAGCCCTATCTGTCTTTTGTGTAGGATAACAAAAATCTTAGTCAGTTCAGCAGGAAAAGGTTTCAAGAGATCACCTATGCATGCCCACTCATGCTCATCTAAGATACAGCGTGGCTCAGTGGAAAGAGCCCGGGCTTGGGAGTCAGAGGTCATGGGTTCGAATGCCGACTCTGCCCCTTGTCAGCTGTGTGACTGTGGGCAAGTCACTTCATTTCTCTGTGCCTCAGTTCCCTCGTCTGTAAAATGGGGTTGAAGACTGTGAGCCTCACGTGGGACAACCTCATTCCCCTGTATCTACCCCAGCACTTAGAACGGTGCTCTGCATGTAATAAGCGCTTAACAAATACCAACGTTATTATTATTATTATTTTAAATGGCTGTCTAGTTCATTTCTGAAGATCGTCAAATCTAGAGATGTCATATCCACCCAGCTGCCTGTTCCAGTATTTTATCACCGTCACAACAAATAAGTATTCCCTTATTGTTAACGAACTCCTTCCTACAATTTAAACCTCTTTTCCTCCAAGGTGGTCAACCTTCTCCTCATACTAATCCTTCACAGAGTTAAGGATTTCAGGGTTAAAGTCCTTTCATAGGCCTGGGAACTAGAGGACTTGGCTTCTAATCCTGACTCTGCCATGTCTGCTGTGTGCCCTTGGCAGGTCACTGAACTTCTCTGTGCCCGTTACCACAGCTATAAAATGGAGATTAAATCCTACTCCCCGATAAGACTGCGAGCCCCATGTGGGACAGGGACTGTGTTCAGCCTGATTGTCTTGTATCTACCCCACTGCCTACAACAGTGCTTGGCATGTAGTAAGCGCTTAACTGGTACCATAATAGGAATTATTATTATTCTCAGCCCTCTCCTTTCCAGACTAAATATCTATATCCGTTCCCTTAACCTGTACTGGTAAAATGCATTTTCCAGTACTTTTTTATTCTTCCTTTGGCCTCTCTTTCAAAACGTACTGACAAGACTAGAGCCAAAACTAGGCCCAAATTGAGATAAGTAGAGCAGATAAGGATGAGTTTGAGACGGACATGGTCAACCGATGCCTGGATTTACTCCAACAGCACTCCTCAGCCCGGGCACCAGAGTAGAGGGAGCGGGGTGTAGAGGTGATCCAGGGCTGCAAGGTGGGAATATGAGCTTGACGGAGGTTTGAGGGAGTCGAGTTCAGCGGAGAAGGCAGAGAAGAGGGCCTGGATTTGTACATCAAGAGAGAGGAGGTTGTTGTAGAGAGACCAAATAGGACATGATGCCTTGAGAAAAGTGGAGGGCGTCTGTCAAGAGAGCAGAGTTTTCTGTGTAGGGAAAGCGCAGCTTTGCAGGGAGAGTGGATGTATTAGAGAGAGGGCAGGTGAGGAGTTCATGGCTAGAATGTGAGATTCCAGAAAGACTGAAATTGAACATTGTACAGTAATTAGGGATAGGAGAATGTGCCAAGTTGGTGAGTGGGTGAGATGGGGTGGAGCTAGTAGGTGGTGGAGTTGAGTGAGTGGAAGCAGGTGTATGGAAGCTAATCACACCCCAATCTCATGGTTTTCAAGGGGGTGAAGGGAAAGACAGTAGGAGAGCATCCCAACCAACTGGATTCCAACAAAGCTAGTAGGGGTTTCCTGCCTCAGTTTCTTCACCCTGACACCGGTTTGCGTATTAAAATGAAAAATACAACAATTATCAAATATCTATTTAATAAAGATATTTAATAACGGTAACCTTGAAGCACGGCCATTAACTGATCATTTACCCTAAGTGTTTTATAACCTAGTGATCCTCCAGTATTTTCCTCACAACCCTCCTCTGAGAACTCACACTACTTCCCATGTACCCCCAAAAACGTGTACCGGGACATTTATGCCATTGAGAAAGAAAGCACGATTGTGGCCCCGTTCATTTGTTTAACCTACCTCCTGTACTATTTGGAAATTAAGCTAATAAGAGGATTATAATGATTAAGTTAATTCTTTTGCCATTTCCAAGCACCGAGTCCTCCAGATAAAATCTATTGGGGAAACCCCCTCTAATCGTTCTTTGGCTTCGGTTCCAAAGGCCACTATTGTGTAGAAAACAATGGCTCTACTGGCATGGAGTAGACTTTTCAACTTTAGGTTGAAAAGATTTGGAAAAATCCACCCCTTTGCTAAGGCTTGTAATGAAATCTGACTCATTAGGTCGGCTCCATCGAGATTGGCAGAGCTCCCTCGTCCCCCCAGAAAGAAAATACCACTGGTCGGATGTTGTCCACCTACGCGCTGGGTGTTCTGTCTTTGGCTGGATTGTGTTGTTTTAGTTTGTTTGATGTCTTATCTCAATACCTCTCTGCCGCCTGCTGCTGGGTTTGCTAATTGCAAATGGGATTATTGCCAGTTAACAGTTATTTCTTATGGTTGAAGAGTATATTTGCTGAACCCTGCTATGAGTGTAAGCCTGTGTGTTTCTGTCGTGTCCTCCTAGAGCCTCCCGAAGGCTAAACACTCAGTATTATTTTGGATTGAATGCTCTTAAATAGGCCATCATCGAGGGCAACTCGGTTGGCAACCTACTCCTGCTCCTGTCGCCTCGAAGCCTCTCTTCATTTGGGGTCTTTTACCATCATTCATTCAGTGATGTTTACTGAGCTCCTTATGTACTTGTACTCGGCCCTCGGGAAAATACGGTACAGTTAAAACCACCGTTGATGCTGAGGGGCTGGCGGGGTAACGGCCGTACCTCTGAGTTATGGTCACGACTCTGAAGATTGCCCATCAGTTGATCGATGTTATTTATTAAGCATCTTACTGTCTGCAGAGCACTATACTAAACACTTGAGAAAGTACAATAGAAGACATGATCCCCACCCACACTGAAGGTTGAAAGGATCTGTCAGTCACATGGCTTGTAAACTCCTCAAAGAGCAGCTTCCCGGTCATGGACTATTAGTGTAAGTTTCCATAACTCTCTTCCCCTCTTCAAAGCCCTTCCATTCATTCATTCATTCATTCATTCAATAGTATTTATTGAGCGCTTACTATGTGCAGAGCACTGTACTAAGCGCTTGGGATGAACAAGTCGGCAACAGATAGAGACAGTCCCTGCCGTTTGACGGGCTTACAGTCTAATCGGGGGAGACGGACAGACAAGAACAATGGCACTAAACAGCGTCAAGGGGAAGAACATCTCGTAAAAACAATGGCAACTAAATAGAATCGAGGCGATGTACAATTCATTAACAAAATAAATAGGGTAACGAAAATATATACAGTTGAGCGGACGAGTACAGTGCTGTGGGGATGGGAAGGGAGAGGTGGAGGAGCAGAGGGAAAAGGGGAAAATGAGGCTTTAGCTGTGGAGAGGTAAAGGGGGGATGGCAGAGGGAGTAGAGGGGGAAGAGGAGCTCAGTCTGGGAAGGCCTCTTGGAGGAGGTGATTTTTAAGTAAGGTTTTGAAGAGGGAAAGAGAATCAGTTTGGCGGAGGTGAGGAGGGAGGGCATTCCAGGACCGCGGGAGGACGTGACCCGGGGGTCGACGGCGGGATAGGCGAGACCGAGGGACGGCGAGGAGGTGGGCGGCGGAGGAGCGGAGCGTGCGGGGTGGGCGGTAGAAAGAGAGAAGGGAGGAGAGGTAGGAAGGGGCAAGGTGATGGAGAGCCTTGAAGCCTAGAGTGAGGAGTTTTTGTTTGGAGCGGAGGTCGATAGGCAACCACCGGAGTTGTTTAAGAAGGGGAGTGACATGCCCAGATCGTTTCTGCAGGAAGATGAGCCGGGCAGCGGAGTGAAGAATAGACCGGAGCGGGGCGAGAGAGGAGGAAGGGAGGTCAGAGAGAAGGCTGACACAGTAGTCAAGCCGGGATATAACGAGAGCCCGTAATAGTAAGGTAGCCGTTTGGGTGGAGAGGAAAGGGCGGATCTTGGCGATATTGTAGAGGTGAAACCGGCAGGTCTCGGTAACGGATAGGATGTGTGGGGTGAACGAGAGGGACGAGTCAAGGATGACACCGAGATTGCGGGCCTGCGGGACGGGAAGGATGGTCGTGCCATCCACGGTGACGGAGAAGTCTGGGAGCGGACCGGGCTTGGGAGGGAAGATGAGGAGCTCAGTCTTGCTCATGTTGAGTTTTAGGTGGCGGGCCGACATCCAGGTGGAGACGTCCCGGAGGCAGGAGGAGATGCGAGCCTGAAGGGAGGGGAAGAGGACAGGGGCGGAGATGTAGATCTGCGTGTCATCTGCGTAGAGATGTTAGTCAAAGCCGTGAGAGCGGATGAGTTCACCGAGGGAGTGAGTGTAAATGGAGAACAGAAGAGGGCCGAGAACTGACCCTTGAGGAACTCCGACAGTTAAAGGATGGGAGGGGGAGGAGGCTCCAGCGTAGGAGACCGAGAATGATCGGCCAGAGAGGTAAGAGGAGAACCAGGAGAGGACAGAGTCCGTGAAGCCAAGGTGAGATAAGGTACGGAGGAGGAGGGGATGGTCGACAGTGTCAAAGGCAGCAGAGAGATCAAGGAGGATCAGAATGGAGTAGGAGCCATTGGATTTGGCAAGAAGGAGGTCATGGGTGACCTTGGAGAGAGCAGTCTCGGTAGAGTGGAGGGGACGGAAGCCAGATTGGAGGGGGTCTAGGAGAGAATGGGAGTTAAGGAATTAGAGCTCACCTCCTCCGGGAAGCCTTCCCAGACGGAGCCCTCCCTTTCCCTCTGCTCCTCCTCCCTTCCCCGTTGCCCCGACTCCCTCCCTCTGCTCTGCCCCCTTCCCCTCCCCACAGCACTTGTATATGTATATATTTATTGCTCTATTTTATTAAGGATGTGCATTTATCTATGGTTCTATTTATCTATTTTGATGGCAGTGATGCCTGTCTATTTGTTTTATTTTGTTGTCTGTCTCCCCCTTCTGCGAGCCCATTGTTGGGTAGCGATTGTCTCTATCTGTTGCCGATTGTACTTCCCAAATGCTTAGTACAGTGCTCTGCACACGGTAAACACTCAATAAATCCGATTGAATGAATGAATGAATAGAGCAGGTGCCTTAGCCTTTTTCTGGCCCAGGGGTGGTCCATGGAGCTTGTGGGAGAGGGTGGAAATTTTCACTTTTGTTAGAGTTTTGACGCCAAAGTGGCTCTCTGAATAAAAAACCCCAAACCCCACAGCGTTCAGGTAAATTGTGGAAAGCGACTTCGGAGTCGTGATTGATATTATGACCATCCCGTGGCCTTTTTGGTCCTTCAGTGCCGGTATCTCACAGTATTTTTTGTGAACAGTCACAAATTAGTCCTCACCACCGCTCTGACCAGGTAGTTGGTTGGAGTACTGAGGTTCGCTGAGACTGTAAGCTTCGTCAGAGTTACCGAGCAAGGGAGAAGAGGAGCACGAAGAGATGCCAGTCTCCTGATTTCTCCATCAAAATGCAATCTCATTCTTCTTCCTTATTAGGCTGCCTTGGGGAGATTGCTAAAGAAATTACAAATTTAAATGTAAAAAAAAATTCATAGATTCATCATATTTAAACAATTCAAGATGAGTTATGTTTAACTTCATCTTGAATTATTTTTCAGTCACTCGATTGTCCAACACTGTATGGGCTCCAAATGATTATTAAAGGCATAAGCTAGACCCCCTCCACTGACAGCCATTTTTCTGCATCACAGAGTAATAGTCTCTTTCAGAAAGGGTAGGTTTGCTGGGGTTTCAGATTGTGCTACAGTTTACCTGTTCTAACTGCTAGGGTAGATACAAGTTAATCAGTTCAGACACAGCCCTGCCCCCTCTTAAGTAGATCCCCATTTCACAGATGAGGAAACTGTTGATGTTGAGAAAGAAGCTTCTGAAATACCAAAGTTTCATTTTTTGATAGGAAATATTTTGGATTGAATGTTCTTAAATTAGGCCATCATCGAGAGCAACTTGGTTGGCAACCTGTTCCTGTTCCTGTCACCTCAAAGCCTCTCTTCATTTGGGGGTCTTTTACCATCATTCATTCAGTGATGTTTACTGAGCTCCTTCTGTACTTGTACACGGCCCTTGGGAAAATACTGTACAGTTAAAACCACCAGGCCCCGCCAGGCCGGACCTTACAATTTGATGAGGGAGACAGACACAAATCATCATAAAAATAACAACAATAATAATAATAATAATAACCACTAGAGTAAAAAAAGGTAGAGGCAATTGGTAACTTGTCCGCTGTGGGACCTTGGGCAAGTCACTTAACTTCTCTGTGCCTCAGTTACCTTATCTGTAAAATGGGGATTAAGACTGTGAGCCCCATGTGGGGTAACCTGATTACCTTGTATCTATCCCAGCACTTAGAACAGTGCTTGGAACATAGTAAGTGCTTAACAAATGCCATCATTTTTAATAGCAAGAGTATGAAAAAAAGAATGAATACACAGAGCCTGAACATACACCTTAAGGGTGGCTGAAGAAACATGGTTGCTAACTAAGGGTGTCTGGTGGGATGAGCCGGTACATATCTTTAAACTCTGCTGCTTCCCCCTATTTGTAATTTAATATAGTGTCTTTTTCCAGGAGAAGATTGTAGGCTGCTTGAGGGCAGGGATTGGGTCTACTGATTCCATCGTGCTCTCCCAAGCACTTAATACAGTGCTCCGAACAGTAAAAGTGCTCAGGAAATACTCTTGTTTGATTGATTCGTTAATGGTGATGGAAATGAGTTGGGAGATGCCTTCTGGAGAAGGTGGGTTTTCAGGATGGTTTTGAAGATGAAGAGGCCTCCGCCCTTTTGAAGGGGGTGGGAGACTCAGAGCATCCATAATTAAAACCTTCACGTTTTCTCCGAAAACAAATAGTGCATTTTCATCATAATCTTTTTACCACAATTCTATTCTAGGATTGAAGAGTAATAGTAATATAATAATAATAGTATTTGTTAAGTGCTTATTATGTGCTAAGGACTGCGCTAAGCTATGGAGTAGATGTAATGCAGTCAGATGTTGGTATTTGTATTTGTTAAGCGCTTACTATGTGCAGAGCACTGTTCTAAGCGCTGGGGGAGATGCAGGGTAATGAGGTTGTCCCACGTGAGGCTCACAGTTAATCCCCATTTTACAGATGAGGTAACTGAGGCCCAGAGAAGTGAAGTGACTTGCCCACAGTCCCACAGCTGACAAGTGGCAGAGCCGAGAGTCGAACCCATGACCTCTGACTCCCAAGACCAGGCTCTTTCCACTGAGCCATGCTGCTCTCACACAATTGAAGAAAAGGTTCCATATTTAATTTGTCCAGAAGCGGATGAAGTAAAACTCTAAACACACATAAATCTGCTAAATGACAGATTGGAAGTTTACACAGTACATCTGTTCTACTATTTTAGGCTGCAAACATTGTTACATTAAAAAGAAAAAAAAAGTGCTCTTCGGGCTTTAGAAAGCAGATATTTCTAGATTTACAAAGTGATCGTCCGTTTAGGTAGAAAAGGACTGTTCTAAAATGAATCACTGATTACTATCCTAACTGTTCATTTGTACATTTGCAGTCCTATTAGGTGCAGGCAGGGTGGTTTTTAAAAAATGGAAGATAAGCTACGGCCCCTGGAAAAGAATTGGGGGTTTATTAGCATATCTCCGCCTACCCGCATCTCTCTCTGCTTGGGGCAACCCTAATGTCAAGTCGAGTACATTTCATAGATCCTGCCCGAGTCTTGATATTTCTAATCACTCCTTAGCCACCGACGATACGGAGATTTGCCACTAACTCTTTAGGATGTAATTCAGCACAGAAGGTGGAATAGTAATAATAGTAGTCAGTCACTCAGTCATTTATTGAGCGCTTACTGTGTGCAGAGCGCTGTACTAAGCACTTGGGAGAGTACAACAATAAACGGATACATTCCCTGTCCACAACGAGCTTACTTATTAAGCACCTCACTGTGTTCCGAGTACTGTGCTAAGCTCCGGGAGAGAACTCACAGGTGGGAATTAGGCCCGATCGCTGCCCTTCTGGGCGCTCCTAATCTAAAAGGGCTGAAAAGTGATGGTTTGAGTTAAAAATAGAGTATTCTTGTTGCAAGATTCCGCCCCTGATCCCGATGCCCTTGACTGGTGGGAACTCACTTGGGGCATCCGGCTTTCTAACCCAACCCCCAAACCGTAAACCCCTACCCGCCTGGCATGAGCTCAGCACTCCCTCTGCTCCGTCAAGGTGATAACAGCAGGTTTTGGTGGAAAGGGGGAGGTCAAGGCCGACAGGTGGAAATGCCCCCTGCAAGCAAGTGAACGGGCTAATAGCAGAGGTCTTGGGCCAAGCTGGGAGATGGGTCTGGCGTTGCTTGGATCCAGGAACGATGCTCTAAACCACACAGCCATTCTCCCTGATCTGTTTTGGGTTTGTCCTGTGCAGCTTCAGGTCCCCAGTGGTGTTTTCTAACAAGAAATGATCTCCAAAAAGGTTGCCCTGAGCAGATGCAGCTCACACGTACCAATATCCTGTATCGGATTGTAAATTCCTCGAGGACAGGGACGGCATCTTTTTTCTTCTGTTATTTCTTTCCCGGGCACCCAATGCATGATCTGCCCGCAATAATGGGTGGCGATGATGAGAAAAAAGGAAAGAATTGTAGTTCTCATGGCTCTGGGTAAAGGAGCTGCATTCAGTGTCCTGCCGCATGAAAAGGAGACTCAGAAAAAAATGACTTAGTACAGTCCAAGTCAGGTATAAGATAGGACACTGTACTACACATGAGAACAAAGAACCAGTCAGTAGTATTTATCTAGTGCTAACTGTGTGCAGAGCACGGTACTAAGAGCTTGGAAGAGTACAATATAGCAGTAAACAGGCACATTCCCTGCCCACCACAAACTTACAGTCTAGAAGACGAGCTTATGGTCTAGAGTTTTCTGTTGCGGAGAGGAGCGGCACAGTGCTCTGTACACCTTAAGAGCTCAATAACCTGATCGAGTGGTGTGGTGTGAAAATCAGATACCTTGCCGGAAACCAAGGCTTCCGTGCCTCTTCTCACCATGGATCACAGCTCCCTGATCCGTGCCATATGGACTCTTTCTGAGCTGACAGTATGGGGCAGTCTTGCTTGCGATCCCTACCGATCACGTGTCCGGAGAGTGAAACCGTTTGAACTTTCTGCAGTTAGGCTGCTCCGTTCCCTATTTGGTATTCATTTCCAAAGGAGTCGGTGACAGTAATGGGCTCGCCCAGAGCCGCAGGTTTTTGCAACTGTGCCTTCTAATAGGTTGTATCTACCCCGGTGCTTAGCAAAGTGTCCGGCGCATAATAAATCTCAAATTAGAATCGGTGAGCTTGATTGCTGTAGTTATTGCTAGCTTGATTGATGATTCGAGGGCCAGTGATCTAGTCTGTGGATGATCCATGCTCCATGACTCATCTCATTCCTTCTGTGGCCAACTTTTAGCCATTTCTCTGCCCCTGCTGAGAGCCATTCTGGACCAAGGGAGAAAAAAAAAGTGCAGTGATTTACTTGCTCAGGAAACCAGTTTAGCATGGGGATTGGG
This sequence comes from Ornithorhynchus anatinus, assembly GCF_004115215.2. Classification (NCBI taxonomy): domain Eukaryota; kingdom Metazoa; phylum Chordata; class Mammalia; order Monotremata; family Ornithorhynchidae; genus Ornithorhynchus; species Ornithorhynchus anatinus. The sequence goes on along the minus strand of NC_041728.1, from coordinate 26,340,271 downwards.
GACTTGAAGGGCCCACCCTCCCTCCCAGGCACTCCAAATGGCCCCCAGGCCACACTAAGTAGATCCCCACCCTATAAGGCTACACCGGTTCAAATATCACGCACTTGCTATTTTGGTATGAAACACCAGATCCAGTTACCGTATTTCCAAGGCATTTTGTTAGATTCGCCTCTATCAGCTCAGGCAGTAGAATCCAGATCCAAATCCACGTGAATCGAGGCTTCCGTTTTAGCAAGATTTGCCTCTCCGGTGGGGCCTGGTCTAAAAATATTTAGGCTCCTGAGTGTAGGATGGATGGTATATGGATCTGGACCCTGATCTGCCAGCAGCACTTTGTCAAAAGAATCAGAATATTTCCACCCCGATGGAAGCCCAGATGAAAAATCCATACTGCAAATGAAACATCGCCTGCAGAAACACAGGCTCCTTGCAATAGCATTTACTGCCCAGTTAAGTCATTTAAAGTTATGGGTTGGTCGTCGGTCCTTGGCATTAGTAATTTTTCCAGAATGTTTCAGCTCATTTGCCCAAGTTTCGATATTCCGCACCTGCCATCCTGACCCCTGGTTCATTCATTCATTCAATCATATTTATTGAGCGCTTACTATGTGCAGAGCAGTGTACTAAGCGCTTGGAAAGTACAATTCGGCAACAAATAGAGACAATCCCTACCCAACAATGGGCTCACTATCTAGAAGCGGGGAGACAGACAACAAAATAAAGCCAGTAGACAGGCATTTATTAGTGCTATGGGATAGAGGGTGGGATGAATTATCAAGTGCTTAAAAAGTGACTCAAAAAGGAGAGGGAGTAGGGGAAATGAGGATTTAGTTGGGGAAGGCCTCCTGGAGGAGGTGTGATTTTTAATATACCTTTGAAGGTGGGGAGGGTGGTGGTCTGTTGATCTCGTCTATCTCGCTATTATTATTATTGTTATCTCTCCCACATCCTGCCTCTGGCGTGGATCGCCCTCCCTCCTCATATCAGGCAGATAATTGCTCTCCCCCACTTCACGGCCTTATTAAAGGCCCATCTCCTCCAAGAAGCCTTCCCTGACTAAGCCCTCCTCTCCTCTTCTCGCACTCCCTTTTGCGCCACTCTTATTTGCTCCTTCATTCATTCTCCCCACCCCACCCCCACAGTACATGTATATATCTTTATTTATCTGTTTATATTGATGTCTGTCTCCTACTCTAGACTGCGAGCTCGTTGTTTGATTTTATATCGTACTCTCCCAAGCCCTTCCTACAGTGCTGTGCACACAGTAAGCGCTCAGTAAATACTGACTGAATGAATGATCGGGCAGGAGACTTTTCATCCCTGACCCTGTGGGCACAGAACATGCTGGGAGCGGGGACTCCGGGTGCGGCTGGAGGCTCTTCTCATTTTGGCAGCATGAGCCCACCTGGATCTCAATTTGATCTTTCCTCTCACACGTCAGCTCGGCTTTATCGCCGGAGACCTTTCTCACGCCCAGAGGACCTGACGCAGATACAAGCACTCTCCTTCTTGCTGAGCTCTACGATCTACAAACGTGAATGCTTTACCGCTGCCGGGTCAACCTCCGCAGTTTTCCATCAAGGCTTCGCGGCTCACGTCCTCTGATACACACTCATTCCATTTAATGAAAGTCTTCACCCCCTCCCCATCCCCCCCGCACCATGTGGTATTAGGTTTTGTAACCTCTTCTCACCCAGTTCACATTTTTAACTGAAAGGGGATAAATTATACCTTCTATTAAAGGTCTCGTCTGTGCGCACTGTGGAATGTACTGTACTTAAGAGCGTAGCCCCGTCTGGGTTTCAGTAGACTAATGAATGACATAGCATTCTGACTTGCCTTTGTGGTGGTGGTTTAGTCCCCACGGTGCTGGAAAAAGGAGGAAAGACTCCTGGGAGCAAACTGACTGTCCACATCTGCCCACCACTTTCCAAGTGAAAGGCTGGAAATTAAAACCGCCGGCCAATAAGTGAGGAGCGCAAGAGATCCAAAAACTCACCAGAGTTTCCCCTTGGCCCCCGCAGTGTTTTGTTTTTCCTTTGTCGATGAAGGATTCTCTATAAAAAAAGCCTTTTGCCTTTCAAATAAATTGTGGCACTGAGCGATGCTATCTGACTGGATGAAGATTTCAGTCGGTTAAATTGTATAATAGTTTTGGAGCATGGATTCAAGCTCTTTCGGGAAGTTTGGAGAAATCCAACTGAGAGCCGCATTCCAGTAGAACTGAGATTTCAGCCTCCGAATTTGACCTCTCTGAGCCTGATAGAGACAAGTCGAAGCCCTTGACAAATGTATTCCTGATAATCCCTGTGTTTTCATTAAATACATCAAGGCAACTTTCTAGATAAAAGCCCAAATGTTGCTGTTGTTTTCTCTATTGAAGCCGTAGCCTTGTCTGTGAGCAGAAGCAGGAAATGTGCGCTGTTCAGTGTCAGCTGGAAATGAAGCTTGTTCGACAGAATCGAACGAAGCCTTTTCGCCTACAAACCGATCGTCGGAGGAAGTAGGAAGTGCTTACTATGTGCCGAGCACTGTGCTAAGCCCCGGGGCAAATACAAAACAGTCATCAGACCCGGTGCCTGTCTTGGATAGGGCTCGTAGTCTGAGAAGGATGGAGGACGGGAAGTGTTCACCGGATGCATCGTTCTGTAGTAAGCACTCGGAAGTACAATCGTTCTATCGATCAGTGGTATTGACTGCTTACTGTGTGCAGAGCACTGTACTAAGCGCTTGGGAGAGTACGGTATAACACAATTAATAGGCACGTTCCTTGCCCATAACAAGCATACAGTTTAGAGTATAAGCGGAGAAGCTACAGGTTCCCTCACCGTAAGGAGCGTACACTGTGACGGAGGAGACAGAAAACAATATATTTTCAAACAGAGTAATCAAAGTTAGTAGTTGAATATACAGTTGAATAAACGTATGTGCATCGGTACAGAAGATGGGTACAGATAAGCAACATGGCCTAGTGGATGGAGCAGGGCAGGGGCCTGGTAGTCAGAAGGTCATGGGTTTCTAATTCTGGTTCCACCACTTGTCTGCTGTGTGACCTTGGGCAAGTCACTTCACTTCCCTGGGCCTCAGTTCCTTCATCTGTAAGGATGAAGACTGTGAACCCCATGTGGGACAGGGACCGTGTCTAACCCGACTATCTTGTATATACCCAGTGCTTAGAACAGGGCCTGGCACATAGTACGTGCTAACAAATACCATTATTATTATTAAATAAGTGCAGAGGTGTTGGAGTAGATTCCACCAAAATCCGTAGTAATCCTCTCCCCAAGTAGGAAGGCTACAAAATAAATCATTTATTAAAATAGACACTTTATCCTTAGCAAGGAAAGGTTTCGTTCTGCTCGTTGTACCTGTCTTCAAAGCTCCCTGTCTTGGGTTGTGGGGAGTAACATGGATATACGTAGGGTGTTCCTGTTTATGATATTGGATGTTGAGGCTCTCCACAGGGTAGTAAGAGACCTTGAGTGTAAAGTCTCCCCAGTGTTCAGGAGACAGGGTGATAAAAATCAAAATATTGGGCAGAAATGTCTCTGATCCCTTATCTATGCTAGGCAAGAGAGAGACCAGCTATAAGTAGGTATGTCTCGTATAAGTTCAGGTAAATTGATCATTCTACCTCCCTAGCTGCTTGCAGTGTAACCTCACAGGCCTCTTACAAACAGTCTAAGCCTAGTGAGACAAGCCCAATAAACTCAAGGACGGGGCCTCCAGATGGGAGCTGCCATTTGCTAGTGATTTTTATTTTTCTTGCCTTCTCTTGATTCTCATCAGTTGTTTCCTATCCCTTCTCTGTCTAGCAAATCGCCCTCTGGGGAAGGAACAGAAGGGGCAAATGTCTTCTTTACCAAAGGGCTGCCTCTCTGGGATTTTTCAAAAGATTTAAAAGTAAGCAGGAATTTTTTTTTTAATTTCTCCTACAAGCAAATTTGGGATTTGCGAGGGAAGGGTGGTGTTTTTCTTGGGGATTTATAAATCTTTACTTAGAAACTTGTGGCTTCTCTCAGATTATGGACTCTTGTAGGTATTAATCACTCACCTCCCTCTAAGCAGAAATAACCGCCTCAGTGACATGTGTAGTAAGCTATGGAGGAGAAGTACACCACCCTCATTGTGCCTGCTTCCCAGAGAACCTGGCGTGGGGAGTTAGAAACGAAAGACATTTTAATGGGGGCAAAATGTGCTTAGAAGCCATTCGAAGGAGATTTATTATCTGACAGGGTGAAAGATCTAGTTGGACGCATAACAGTGAGAGAGGAGGGCAGGCCAAGAATGAATTAATGAATCTTTCTAATGTTATTCACTTATCTCCTCTACAAACTGCAGGCTCCAAAGCCCATTACATTTTTTTTTCTGAGTGGTTTGAACTGGTCTCCTTTTAACCAAGATCCCTCCCCGCCCCCTCCACACACAATATTCCCAAACACTTATATCCCTAACTTGGGTTTCTCTGTTTACTTTCCTGCACAGTCTTTTTCCATATGGTCCCTATATGATGAAGCAATGAGATGCGTTCCTCACTGCTCGGCACGAGTCATGAAAATGTTGTCCATCGCACTTACGGAGTCAAGTATCGAAAGATAATGATGATGATGGAGTCTTCCATTAAAAATGAGAGGCAGAGAGAGAGAGAAAGAAAGTGAGCGAGCGAGAGAGAGAGAGAATACTGTTAGGCACCCATTTGAACTGGAATCCCATTTGCTTTCGCCTGTATCCTGAAGGTTAAGAGAAAATGACCAGTAGAAACCGAGATTGTCAATCAGAACTGAAAGGCGTAACGGGCCTTCCAACCGATTCTGTTTTGTTTTCCCTGTAATCCTGTTAGATCTTTGCCGTGTATCCTATAAAATCACTGGTCTGAACCTTGCACCAAGGTATGTGAAATGGATAGGCTGCCGTGCTGTAATACTAGCTGGCCGCATGTTATCTTAGCTCAGTACTGCTTAAACGTGTCACTGATATGTCAGATCCCCCACCCCCGAGAGGTGGCAAGTAAAGAAGGAAATTTAATATTACTAGACAGACTCGATGTGCTTATAGGATTATGCCTGGTGGTGGTTATGAATCAGCCATTATTAGGGAAAGGCTTTGTTGTTTTTAATGATCCCTTTGAAAAACCATTTGTAATTTGGTTTCATTCTAGCCCGTTCGCATTCCTTTAATGAACCGGCGGTGCTCTTTCTGCTTCAGAACGGCAACGCTTTGTATCGACTCTGCTGTTAATTCTGGGCGAACCAGTTTGGAGAGCCAGCCCGGCCACGGTACCTCCTTGGGGTCCTCCCGGCCTGCGGGATCAAGTCTGTTTCACCCCCAAAGATGGGACGTTCCTTGCGGACGGGGAACCTGTATCCTGCTTCTGATGAACTCTCCCGAGCACTTAGTACAGTTCTTTACAGGAAGTAAGGCACTCAGTAAATTCCACTGATTGATTGCCTCATTGATCCCCAAAGCTCCAGTGCTGGTCCTACAGCCCTGGATTCTAAGGCCTGCCCTCCCGAAGGTATCGGAAACAACCGTGGCCAGAGTCCCGGGTCTCAGTCCTCAGTCTCTTGGGCTGGGGAAGTGACTTCTAGACTGTGAGTCCATTGTTGGGTAGAGATTATTCTATCTGTTGCCGAATTGTACTTTCCAAGCGCTGAGTACAGTGCTCTGCACATAGTAAGAGCTCAGTAAATACGATTGAATGAATGAATGAAAGAATGACAGCCCTGTTGGTGCGAGCTCTCTCTCTCACTCTCTCGCGCTCTCCCTCTTTCTCTCTCTTTTTCTCTATCCCCCTCTCCCCCTTTCCCTCTCCCTCTCTTCCCCCTTCCAAGGACTTTTCGGTAATTACAGCTTCTCTTTCTGCCTGCGATTGTTAGTTTCACCATATTCACGTGATCTGTGGTGAAAGAGACTTCTGACCTCTTAGAGCTCTCCAATCTGTCTTTGTTGGCATCCAGGCCCTTGGTTTTGAACCTGGGCATGCCCAGGCAAAGCACTCCTTCCTTGGTCCCATTTCCTCCAGGTTCAGCCTTCCACCCCTAGCCGACATCTCTTTACTCGAAGAAGCACAGCTTATAATACTAATTATTATGGAATTTCTTAAGCGCTTACTAAGTGCCAGGCACCGTACTAAGCGCTGGGGGGGGGTGGTTACGAGCAAATCAGGTTGGACACAGTCCCTTGTCCCACATGGGGCTCACAGTCTCAATCCCCATTTTACAGATGAGGTCACTGAGGCCCAGAAGTGAAGTGACTTGCCCAAGGTCACGCAGCAGAGAAGTGGCGGAGCCAGGATTAGAACCCACCACCTTCAGACTCCCAGGGCCATGGAACTTAAGAACCTGAGAGCATAACAGTGCCATTCTTGGCTCGGACCAATGGTCCATCCTATCCAGCCCAATATTCTATCTTCAACAGTGCCAAAAGGATGCTTGGAGAAAGAGCAAGATGGTTGCCTCCCTTAATATTCACGGAGAAGTGAAGTGAATCACCCAAGCTCACACAGCAGACAAGTGTCAGAGCGAGGATTAGAACCCAAGTCCCTCTGACTTCCAGGCCCGTGTTCTAACCACTGGGCCACTCCAATTTCAGAGCCCTCTGACCTCTCCTTGAATTCAGGGAGAGTACAGCCAGGCCATTTGCATTTCCTACCGATGAATTTCGGCCCTTTCAGCAGATTCTAGCCAGGACTGGAGGGAAAACCCCCTCACCTTGGGGAAGGGCCTGCTCCTGGTGTTTCCAGCTGAGACAGGGAAGTAGTAAATCCCAAATCATTCATTCATTCAATAGTATTTATTGAGTGCTTACTATTCATTGCCTCTTTGGATAGTCAGCAGGGTGAATACACTCGCCAACACCCTCCTTTCTCCCTCCCCCAAGACTTTCCTCTTCTCTCTTCTTCCATCCTTGAATGACCTCCAGAAATGTTTCACAGAGCCTTTCGGGACTAACAGACTGCCTTCTCCACTCATCTCCAGAGTCAAACATGCTCAACAGAGTGTGCACGATACAAATATTTATTCTTTATTGGCTTCATGTCTGCGTGCTTTGTATTTTCTTCGGTCTCGCCACATCAGTGGTCCGTTGGATATGAAGTAGGAGAGAGTCCCAAGCCAGAGGGCGAACGGAGGCAAGGGGTCGGCAGTGAGACAGACAGGATTGAGGTACGGTATTAGCGGAATGAATTGAGCGTCCTCTGTTGTAGAGAAGCAGTGTGACCTAATGGATAGAGCACTAGCCTGGGAGGCAGAAGGACCTGGGTTCTAATTCTGACTTCGCCATTTGATTGCTCTGTGACCTTGGGCAAGACACTTCATTTCTCTGTGCCTCAGTTCCCTCATCTGTAAAGTGGCGATTAAAAGTGTGAGCCCCATGTGGGACAGGGACTGTGTCCAACCCAATCATCTTGTATCTACAGTGCCTGGCACGTAATAAGCGCTTAACAAGTACCACAGTTATTGTTCTTATTAACAGTGGTAGGAAATTATCAAGGTAAGGTAGGAGGGGGAAATGTGATTAAGTGCTTTAAAGCCAACGGTAAGGAGTTTCTGTTGGATGCGGAGGTGAATGGGCAGCCACTCTTGAAGAGTAGGGGGACACGGGATTGATCATTTTTCCAGGAAAATGATCTGGGCATCAGAGTTATGTAAGTACGGGAATGGGGAGAGACGGGAGGCAGGGAGGTCAGCGAGGAGGCTGGTGCAGTCGTCAAGGTGAGGTTGGCTAAGTGCTTGGATCAACGTACTAGCAGTTTGGAGAGGAAAGAGCGGGTTTTACTGATCTTGTGAAGATAAAACTGACAGGATTTTGTGACAGATTGGCTAGGTGTGTTGAATGAGAGAGACAAACCAAAGGTTTTGAGCTTGCGAGACGGATGATAATGGTGTTATCTGTAGCCTCGACTACTACATCAACCTCGTCCCTCACTGGTCCGTATTTCAGTCTGATGTCCAGATATTTTTTTCTCAAACGTTGGTCTGTGGCCGTCTCCTGATTCCTCACAAACCTGCGGTGGTTGCCCATCTATCCCTGCACCAAGCAGAAACTCCTCACCCTTGGCTTTAAGGCACGTTTTCAGCTCTCTCCCCTACTTATCCTCGCTCCTCACCCACTACAACCCAGCCCACCCACTTTACTCCTCTAATACCGAGCTTGCTCTCTTCTCTCTCACTGTGGAACCCTTGGTCACACCCTTTCTCCCGCCTGGAACGTCCTCCCTCTTCAACGCTCCCCAACTTCAAAGCCCTAGTGAAATTATGTCTCCTCCAGGAAGCCTACTCTGAGTCATCTCTCTCTCTTCTCTGCCCCGTCCTATTTTGCCTTCCTCCTGCCTCACTCAATCACTTGGGTCTCCGTCCACCTCCATCCCCACAGCACTTAATGTATTTTATATTCTGTAGCTTCCCCTACCTGTAATGTGAAGCAGCGTGGCTCAGTGGAAAGAGCCCGGGCTTGGGAGTCAGGGGCCATCGGTTCAAATCCTGGCTCTGTCACCTGTCAGCCATGTGACTGTAGGCAAGTCACTTAACTTCCCTGTGCCTCAGTTCCCTCATCTGTAAAATGGGGATTAAGACTGTGAGCCTCATGTGGGACAACCTGATTACCCTGTATCTACCCCGATGCTTAGAACAGTGCTCTGCACATAGTAAGCGCTTAACAAATGCCAACATTAATATTAATGTCTTTTAATGTCCATCTTCCCCACTAGATTCTAAGCTCCTCAAGGGCAGGGATCGTGTCTACCTTACTCTGTTGTACTTTCCCAAGTGTTCAGTACAGTGCTCTGCAGCCGGTAAGCACTCGATAAATACCACTGATTTACTGACTGATTAGGTGTAGTGTACATCCACAATAGTGCCTATTTAAGCTTAAATCTCAGAGATTGTGTTCCTGTTTAACTCCTAACTGAATGTCATGGGCATGAAGATCTTTAATAAGTATTATTTATCAATAATGATGATTTCCTATCCTTCTTCCCTTTTTTCCTTACCTTTTTATGCCCCTTTCCACCTCTGAACCACCTTTTCCTTTACCCATTGCATCCCTCCCTCATCTGTCTTCTTTTCCAGATTGGCATCCCCAGGGAAGTAATGTAGCCTAGTAGAAAATGATCCTGGGAGTCAGAGGAGATGGGTTCTAATCCCGGCTCTGCTACTTGCCTGCTGAGTGACCTGGGGCAAGTCACGTAACTTCCATGTGCCTCAGTTACCTCACTTGTAAAATGGGGATTAAGACCGTGAGCCCCACGTGGGAAAACCTGATTAGCTTGTATGTACCCCAGAACTTGGAACAGTGCTTGGCACGTAGTAAGCGCTTAACAAATACCATTATTATTATTGTTATTATTACCTGTTCTTCCTCCCCCTTAGATTGTGAGCCCCATGTGGGCAGGGACCGTGATTACCCTGTATCTGCCTCAGTTCTTAGTGCAGTGCCTGGCACATTGTAAGTGCTTAGCAAATACCAATATTATTATTATTATTGGTATTATAGAATTGCCAGGGTACTGCTGTGATAGGTATCAGAGTAGGAAGGAGATATTTTTGTGTGACTTTGGTAATGGAGGGCCTCACCGACACTGCCTTTTTAAGAGTTCCCAACCTCTGCTGGACCTGACCCGGTGTTCCAGCCCCCCCGAGGCCCCAGGAACCTGCACGCTTCCACGCAAGGCCCGACTCATGTGGATTCCACCTCTCTTCAGGCTGCAGCCATCACCTCTGAGGCTTTCCTTGGCAAAAGGCTTCATCCTGAGAACTCTTTTCTCTCTCTGATCTTTTCTCTCAATTCCTTCCCCTCTGAATCAGTCATCTCTGGAATATTTGTATTGGGAATATGCCTTTGTCGCTCTCTCTCTCTCTCTCTTTCTCCAGCTGGGGCTAGTGGGGTTCCAGGCCCACTGCTTTTCTTTGTCAGTTAATACTGTCGAAAATGAGAATTGGGGATTCAGAGCACTGTGATCTCAGAGAACGGAAACTCTTTGGTCGGCAAGGAGAAAGGAAGAGACCCAGATCTGGTTTAGCTCCAACCTTAGTCAATGATCTACTTAACCACCGACTACCAAATTCAGGAATCCCCCACACCCTGTTTACCCCTAAGGATTTTTTTTAGAGTATTTGTTAAATGATTACTATGTGCTAGGTGGAGAACTAGAGAAGCAGCGTGGCTCAGCGGAAAGAGCCTGGTCATGGGTTCGAATCCCAGCTCTGCCACTTGTCAGCTGTATGACTGTGGGCAAGTCACTTCACTTCTCTGTGCCTCAGTTACCTCATCTGTAAAAGGGGGATTAACTGTGAGCCTCACGTGGGACAACCCGATTACCCTGTATCTCCCCCAGCGCTTAGAACAGTGCTCTGCACATAGTAAGCACTTAACAAATACCAATATTATTAACTAGGCGCAGGGGTAGATCAGTTTGGAGACAGTCCCTGTCCCACATGGGGCTCAAAGTCTTAATTCCCGTTTTACAGATGAGGAAACTGAGGCCCAGAGAAGGGAAGTGACTGGCCCAAGGTCACACAGCAGACAAGTGGCAGAGCAGGGATTAGAAGCCAGGTCCTTCTGATTCCCAGGCCCATGCTCTATCCATTAGGCCACACTGCTCTAACAGGGACCACCAGGGAGGTAGCAGGATCTCGAGAGCTCAAGTATGACAAAGAGAGCGCTGCATCCCTTCCCTTGCCTTCCTCCTTTAGGAAAGTTGCTTACGGACCTTCTTTCAGTTTGCCTTAGTTACCTCAGTCTGAAAATGGGAGAAATATGTCCCCTTCTAATTCCCCCGTGATGTTTTGGTTGTGGAGACAATGTGGTAATGTCGTCTCTCTTTGGAAGTGGGTTCTTTCTACGACATCTCTTCTTTCCTCCCTGTACTGGCATCAGAGCCCCCACAAAGCACGTTCCCACCCACCTCCAGTCAGGTATCCTTCATTTCTGCCGGGTCAGTGCCGGGGGCCGAGACCAGGCTGGGCTGCGGCAGCACTCACGGGCTTCAGGCCCAGACTGGTCAAGCGTGAACCGAGCTGTGGGGTCCTGACTGGGCTGGTCGAACAGGGACCGGATCAGGGTCCAGGCGGTACCGGTCAGGCCGGACTGAGTCCGGGGCCCCAACTGGGATGGGTGGGGCCCCAGCGGACCTTTCTTTGTCCCAGTCCCGGAGTCCCCCGAAGGAGGTCGAGGTGAGGTTGTGGAGGGCCTCGGCGTGGGAAGCAGTTCAAACAGAGCAGTGCGGGGGCTGCTCCGAACTCTCCTCAGCCTCTCTCCGTGGAAGCATCCGAAAAGGAGCCTGGAGCCGTTTCTGGGGAGGTAACAGATGACTGTCCGGTCCAGGCCGGTTACAAGCGGCTGACAACTGGAAGTTTGCTAGTGACAGTGCAGGGAAACGGTGTGTTTTTTTTGACATGGGCCATTTCCACCGCGTGGTTCTTTGGTTTGCCCGGACCCCATCGCAGCCTAGTAATGATCTTCCAAACAACGAGACAGACGGGGGCTGGAGTAAAATCACTTTCTATTGGCAGATATCTCTTTTGGAAAAGCCCCAAGGCATGGCAGGCTTTCGCCCAAGTTCTCTCTTAAGCATTAAGAGGGCTTTCCAGCAATTTGAAACCTGTTAATGAGACTGTTTCCAGTTCAAGGGGAGCCATTTTGCTGTGAAGTAATGTAATGGTTGAGTCACTGTGTCCCTGTACTGAGAAAAAAGAGGAGTTGAAAAAGCTCTCCCAAGTTATGGAAGTAAAGTCCCTCTTTCCAGAAGTGAAGATCCCCAAATAGGATTGTTTTCTACTTGTGGGTGCCATTTCAATCAACGAATGGTTTTTATATAGTACTTACTATGTGCAGAGCACTGAACTAAGTACTTGGGAAGGTACAGTACAACAGAATTATTAGCCACATTCCTTTCTGGTAACGAGCTCAAAGTCTAGAGGAGGCTTACGGTCAGGTAAGCAGGGCATCCGTGTGTAGAGAGACCAAGATGCTCATTTCCTCGTTCCAGTGAAGAATTTCTTTCCTCTGCACCTTGGCCAACACCCACTGTCAGAAGATCCTGCATCTGCGATCATGGGAGACTGTAGGAGGAAGAGGCAGGTTCCCAAAGACATCCTTCTGCCCTTCCCTCTGCCTCTTTAGGGCTGTGTCCTTCCCCTGCAGAGCCAGGAGGATGACTGTCTTGGGTTGCAAGATCGTCGTCATCTCCCCAACACCTCCTCAATAATTCTCACCTGTCTCATCCCGTGTTTTCTGATCACCAAATACCTAATAATGGTAAGAAGAATTACTATGTGCCGAGCACTGTACTAAGCACTGAGGTAGATGCGAGATCATCAGGTCCCACATGGGGCTCACAGTCAAAGTAGGAGGAAGAACAGGTATTGAATCCCCATTTTGTAGATGAGGGAACTGAGGTTCAGAGAATTTAGTGATTTGCCCAAAGTCGCAGAGGAAACTGGCGGAGCTGGAATTAGAACCCAGAACCTCTGACTCCCAGGCCCGGGCTCTTTCCACTCAGCCACGTTGCTTCTTATTACGTGGCCTTGGGGCACAACTCCAAGACTATAGCACTTCAATAGGATGTGTAGTGTGGCTGCTACAGCCATAAATATTTAGAACATTGGGGACCTCCCTGTTACTGGAACTGTGAGGTGAGGAGGAGATAAATTATTTTTGCTGTTCTAATTATCAAGGTATTTATCAAGGACTTAGTAGGTGCCAAGCACCATGCTAAACTCTGGAGCGGAGATTAAAATAAACACAATGGACACGGTCCCTTCCCTATTCAGGGCTCACACCCTAAGAAAGCAGGTGTCTTATCCCCTTTTCTCGGATAAGGAAACTGAGTCACAGAGAGGAAGTGTGATTTGCCCAGTCACACAGCAGGCCCGGGACAAAGCTGAGATAAGAACCCAGATTTACTGATTCTTAGACGTTTGCTCTTTCTACTAGGCCATGCTGCCTCCCTAAATAATCAATCATTAGTTGTTTTCTGGGTTTTCTTGCCCCTCTGGACTGTAAATATCTTGTGGGCAGGAACGGTTTTTATTTTATGTTTTTTGTAGATCACTAAACATCAAGTACAATACTATGCACAGAGTAGTTGCTGATGAAAAATGAAAGTATAACCAAAAAATAAAAAAGGAGTTACAGAGAAATAAAAGGTACTCTGTCCAGGAAGACTGTGTTACCATTATCGATCAGTGTAAATGCCGCGTTTAATATTTTCTTTTCTTAGAAAATGCCTACTTACTGTTTTATCAGCGGCTTGAAATGAGTGTTTTGGAGAAAGTGATGTGATAATTTTTCTGTAAACCTGAAGAGAAAGCAGAAAATGCAATATGAAGAAAAGATGCAGTTGGCTCATTCTGGCTAAGAGGAAGGAAGTAGAATTTAATCAGTAGTTGTCACCCAGGGGGTACACTGGCAATTGTGGGAGAAAACAAGGAGTTGATATTTCTCAAAGAACCTTTATTTTCCAGAGTATAAAATGTCGGGATTTTCTCTCATGTGGCAGTGCCTTCCATCAACTTTATTTACTGTGCGTGGGCATTACCTATCTGAGTTTTAGGCCTGAGTCTCAATAGCCCTTTTGTAACTTCAGAAACCCTCATTTTCAATGCTTGGAAACGTACCCATTCCTATACCCCCTCCCTGATATTTTGTAGGGCTTGCTTTGTCTCTTCAGTGCCGCAGAAATGATATCAGAGGAATGTTCACAATAAATCAATCAGGGACTTTTCCTGGCCCCTTTATGGGGCCACCCCAAGCCAGAAGTAGTGCTCGTCCTGCTTTTTTTAATCAAACAATCCATGGTACCTATTGAGCACTTTAATGTTGGTATTTGTAAAGTGCTTACTATGTGCAGAGCACTGTTCTAAGCACTTGGGTAGATACAGGTTAATCAGGTTGTCCCACGTAAGGCTCACAGTCTTAATCCCCATTTTACAGATGAGGTAACTGAGGCACAGAGAAGTCAAGTGACTTGCCCAACATCACACAGCTCATCAGTGGCGGAACCAGAATTAGAACCCATGACCTCTGACTCCCAAGGCCGTAGTCTTTCCACTCAGCCGCGCATTAAAGGGCTTCCTCCCAGCCATGGAGACAGCTCTGGGGCCAGGGGACCAGCGTGTCCAGCCTCGGTTCAGGGGTCTTCTGAACCGGAGCCTAAAGCAGCCCAGAAAACCAAGGGCTGAGCGGAGGAGGCGGCTGAGACTGAAGGCAGGAACCGAGTTGCGGTAGGCCGGATCGAGGCCTGATCGAGACCGGTTTGAGGATGGACTGTCAGCTCGTGGTGGGCAGGGGATGCGTCTCTTTATTGTTACATCGTACTCTTCCAAGGGCCCAGTACAGTGCCGTGCACACCGTAAGCGCTCATTAAGTACGATTGAATGAACGAATGAAGGAACGGGGTGGTGATGAGGTGTGGGGCCTGTGCAGGATGCGAGCAGAAGCATGACCCGTGTTGAGCCGGAGCCCGTCATTGGGCAGGGATTGTCTCTGTCTGTTGCCGAATTGTACGTTCCAAGCGCTTACTACAGTGCTCTACACTGTAGTAGGAGCTCAGTAAATACTATTGAATGAATGAATGTCATGGGGCAGACAGGCTGGTTGAGCCAGGGAGGGGACATCTATGGCCTTTAGATAGGATAGAGGGCAGGATGGCTGATCTGGCCATCTTGGAAGGGTGAGGTCCATGGGATGGGAAAAGGAGAGATGCTGGCCGGAAGTGGGAGAGAATGCAACAGCGACAGAGTGAGCAAAAGAAATGCAAGAGAGAGACGGCACAGGGAGGGAAGCAGAGGAGAAGAGAGAGACAGAGACCAATCCTTGCCGCCCACTCTGCCCACTGCTCCGTCTGTCCCGAGGTTGATCCTCCTCCGTCTTTAACCTTTTCCTCATCCCTCCCACTTGAAGCCCTGCTCCAGTTTCACTCGGTCGGCCACCCTCCCTGGCCTGAGCATGACATGTAAAGTTAGCTCCCGGGTCTTACGTCTCTGACGTTCATCCCTCAGAAGGACATCCGTCAGGCAGAGGGTCTCCACATCAGCCGTCACCCAGGCCCTGCCCGCTCTTCCTCCAGGCGGGTTCTCTCGGGACTCTTCGGGTGGCGACCCACGGAGGCCGGCCCCATCTGACAACCATTGTAGACTCGTTCCTTGGGCAGGGCTCCCTTTCCAGATTAAGTATTAAATTAGCATTTTTTCATCCTCATCCAAAATTGCTCTCAGGGTCCAGAACTGGGTTGCCTGCACACTGGAATTTGAGACCGCACAGCCCAGGAATATACAGCACGCCTTCAGGAAGGGACCAGAGAGGGCTTGCGGTTGGGATTTCACTAAATGCCATGTTGGGGAAAGCGATTTGCTCTTTGATCTCCAGCCAGACAAAAGACTCCTCGGTGTGGTTCGTTCTCATCATCTTAATCACAGGCTGAGGATGAATATTTTCGGTTAGTTTTCTTTTTCTTTTATACACATGGTACCTATTTATAGCGCAGAACTGAGGGACTCTACCAATTACTAGAAGAACGTATATTTAGGGAGAGAGACGGTCCAAAAGAAGGGAAATGCAGTGAGCACGGTAGCTCTGTAGTGCCTTGGTCTGTTGTGAAATTAAATCTCAGTGGAAAGTTCACCGACATCTTCATCCCCGGTATTACGACGGGAAAAGTCCTGTCGAATCTCTTCTACTCCGGAACGAGAGATCGATCGCGTCGGAGGCCGCACTTCATTTTCTTCTGGAGTGAAACATTTACAGAGGTAGCTCAAGTCGCCAGTTTTATTCGCGGTGCCAAAGACTTCTTTCGGCATCTGCGGAATCTGTCCTCTTCTTTCCGTTTCCTGCCGTCGCTCATCTGTGCACACACAGATGGTGCTTCGTAATAATATTTCACATTTGAGCTCTGATGATCGTAACTGTGGAATTTGCTAAGCGCTTACTAGGTGCAGAGGAAGAGGTTCCACCTGCCAACCCGCTCTTCCTTCCACTTCTCCCCCTCTATCTTCTTCTTTGGCGTAGGGGCAGGCCGGGTCCCACCGGACAACAGTCCTGCCCGAGTGGAAATTCAGAACCGGCCTCAATCCACGCCGAGCCCAGGGAGCCTGGGGTTCTGCCCCACCCCGACACCAGTTTTTCTTCTGATCAGCCTGGCTGGCGTCCAGTTGGGGGAGTGAAAGGTTACTCACCCGGGTGCACCCGGGTGGAATTTTCTGTGCCGGTCTGTAGGGCCGCGGACTCTTTGCGCTTGCCCCCGTTGAATGCACACGTCCAGTGCGGACCAACCTCGGGCCCCGATCCGCCCCCCGCTTGGCCCTGCCTCAGCTACCAGGAGCCCACTGTGCGTTTTCAGGCCCAAGTTCAGCTTGCAGCCCAACTAGTTCCTACCATTCTTGAGGGAAAGTCGAGCTTCCCTCCCGTTCACGAAACAGGCCCGCAGCCTTCTTTATGCCTTTCGCGTTCCTGGAATCCGGGTCTCGGTGTGCCAATTCCGCCCCTCCTGCCCCCCCAAGATATGCAAATTAGCATTTGACTCTGAGCCAAGACTCTGGTACTTTTTCTTAACGGGACTGAAGTGCTGGGAACAAGAGGCCTGGCTATTGGCAAATGCATCTGGACGACACAAAAGCAAATAGTATGTCATCCAGGATATAGTCATTCTGAGAAATGAACTCCCACAGGATGGAGTGGAATCCAGCGCTGTGGTTAGATACTTCAGAAATTCTGAAGAATTCTCTAACTGAATGCAGGAATATTTGCTGGGAAGGAGTTGAATGCTTTGCTTGAGCCCAGGCAGGGGCAGAACTTAGAGATGCGGGCCTGGTGACTTCTGCTCGAAGTGGTTGACCAGACAACTGCAGTTCCTAGTAGCCAGGGCTCCCATTTGTTTGACCCCCCCAAGCTCTTCCCCGTTCCCCGTCCTCTTCCTTCTCGCCTCCTAACTGGGCGGGAAGATCTAGGGAAGCAGCGTGGCTCCGTGGAAAGAGCCCGGGCTTGGGAGTCAGAGGTCATGGGTTTGAATCCCGGCTCCGCCACTTGTCAGCTGTGTGACTGTGGGCAAGTCACTTAACTTCTCTGTGCCTCAGTTCCCTCAACTGTTAAATGGGGATTGAGACTGTGAGCCTCATGTGGGACAACCCGATTACCCTGTATCTACCCCAGCGCTTAGAACAGAGTAAGCCCTTAACAAATACCAACATTGTTACATGATTAAATGAATAATGAATTCTCCCTCTACCCCCTCACCCTCTGTAAGCTCCAGCAATAGTGACTGTTTCCTAGTTTACGATCCTGGTGTCATTTTCACCAGACACCAGGCTCATTTTCCAAAAATCTTCCAGGATGCTCGAGACACCCATTTAAGGAGCATTAGTCGATTGAAAATGAGTGATCGTCCGTTTTCCCCACATCTTGACCCCAACAAAGCTGACTCGGGTTCATCACGGCCTCAACTCCTGAAAACAGTCCTGCGCTCCTGGACCTGGACATAGAAGATCGTGACCGAAGATTTAACCGCGATAGACCGAGTTGGCATTTCTCCAACACCCAAATATGCCAGCTGTAGCAAATCTAAGTCTCATCCCAGGAAAGAGACACAGCCAGAAAGGAAGGCTCCCGAAGCTAATGGACTCAGCCGATACAGACCTAGAAATTAGAAAGACAGAGACTCAGAGAAAAGAGAGACACCAGGAGAGAGGAGGGTGGGAAGTGGAAAGAGTAGAGAAGCAGCGTGGCTCAGTGGAAAGAGCCCGGGCTTGGGAGTCCGATGTCATGGGTTCGAATCCTGGCGCTGCCACTTGTCAGCTGTTTGACTGTGGGCAAGGTCATTTCACTTCTCTGGGCCTCAGTGACCTCATCTGCAAAATGGGGATGAAGACTGTGAGCCTCATGTGGGACAACCTGATGACCCTTTATCTAACCCAGTGCTTAGAGCAGTGCTCTGCACATAGTAAGAGCTTAACAAATACCAACCTTATTATTATAATCCTGGCTCTTCCACTTCTCAGCTTGTGACTGGGGGCAAGTCACTTCACTTCTCTGTGCCCCAGTGACCTCATCTGCAAAATGGGGATGAAGACTGTGAGCCTCACGTGGGACAACCTGATGACCCTGTATCTAACCCAGTGCTTAGAACAGTGCTCTGCACATAGTAAGCACTTAACCAATACCAACATTATTATTATTAAAGAGAGAGGCCCAAATACAAAGGGACAGAGATTTAACTGTGTTTTCCTCCTTGGACCCAGTGAAGCAGGCACCGAGCCAGGGAATCCATGGAATCAGGGGAAGCCCGAACCGAGCTGTCCAGAGATGAGTGGGGAGCCATGTCTCCTGGAGCCCTGGAGGTGGGAGGAAGAACAAGACCGGCAGTTGTTGAGGGATAATAATAATAATAATGTTGGTATTTGTTAAGCGCTTACTATGTGCCGAGCACCGTTCTAAGCGCTGGGGTAGATACAGGGTAATCAGGTCGTCCCACGTGAGGCTCACAGTTAATCCCCGTTTTACAGATGAGGTAACTGAGGCACAGAGAAGTCAAGTGACTTGCCCACAGTCACACAGCTGACACGTGGCAGAGCTGGGATTCGAACCCATGACCTCTGACTCCCAAGCCCGTGCTCTTTCCACTGAAGGCAAATTAGGGGTTGGGCCACCATTTTGGCATGCCAACTTCGAGCTCGCCTCACAGCCGGCAGCTAAACCCAAGTGGGGCAAAGTAAACGAGAGAGGCCACCCCCACTCTTCAGCCTCCCTTCCTTCTCTTTCAAGTGGTACCGCTCTGGGGACTCTCTCCACAAATGAGAGTATTAAGTGTGAGTCACTTTTAGGGAGGCAGCATGGTGTAATGGATAGAGCATGGGCCTGGGAGTCAGGAGGTTATGGGTTCTGATCCTGGCTCCGCCACTTGTCTGCTGTGTGACCTTAGGCAAGTCACTTTAACTTCTCTCTGCCTCAGTTACCTCATGTGTAAAATGGGAATTGAGACTGAGCCCCACTGAGCCCCCCTTCCTCTGCTCTACCCCCCCTCCCTGCCCCACAGCACTTGGGCATATATGTACATATTATTCTATTTTATTTTATTAATGATGTGTATATACCTATAATTCTATTTATTTATATCCAAGCCTGTCTATTTGTTGTCTGTCTCCCCTCTTCTAGACTGTAAGCCCGTTGTTGGGTAGAGATTGTCTCTATTTGTTGCCCAATTGTACTTTCCATGCACTTAGTACAGTGCTGGGCACACACTAAGCACTCGAGAAGTATGGTTGAATGAATGAATGCATAGGGAAAGTTCAATCTGATTTGCTTGTATCTGTCCCAGCGATTAGTACAGTGCCTGGCATAAAGTAAGCGCTTAACAAATACCGTAATTATTGTAGCAAAAATAAGGAGTATTATGTGAGAACCGTAACAACGGTTATAACTCTGGGGAGTAAGCCCTCTCAATCAATCAGTGGTACTAATTGAGCGCTTACCGTGTGCGGAACATTGTCCTAAGGACTTGGAAGAGTACGATGCAACGGAGTTGGTAGACACGCTCCCTACCAACCAGGAGATAAGGAGGAAAAGGTTAAAGGAACCTGGATTATTCATCCTAGAGAAGGTAAGGCTGAGAGTAATCTAATATAGACAATGTCATTCTATGTCAGGATTTTACTTTGAAGAGGATATCCAGCTGTTCCCCTTTCCCAGAGGATATTAATCCAGTGCTATAGTGAACGTTGGGATAATCATATGTTTATCTCCTCACTTTCCCTTAAAAGGCTGGGGGTGGGGAGTGGGGAAGGGTCAGAGGAAACAGCCTAACCGCCGGGAACTTTTCATGCCTCAGTTTTCACAATAGAAAGATAACTCAGCCTTTTTGAATTCGCGCTCTCATCATCTGTACTTTGAGATGATATCCTTTAGCCGTCGTCCTTCAGCAGATCTCAAGTCAAATAGTAGTGCCTGTGCTGGTCTTCCGAGAATACAGATCCGCTTCCTACAGCTGCTCCTCCCGCAGAGCCCGTGCAGGGCCGTCGGCCTGTGCCGCCTGTGACGGGCAAGTGCAGTTCGTGGCTGAGCGGTTGGCTCAGAGGATGGGGGATGCAAGGGTGGGTGAGCCCACGGGACAGAAATATTGGATCTGCAAGAGGCGAATTGCACGGTCGGTGGGATAAAATGGAAAGAATCTGAGTAAATATTGGCTGCTGTTTAGGATTCCCCGTCTTGGTTACAAACCGGAAAAAGTGGAATGGGAAACTTTGGTGGGGGAGGGCGTTTTGTAGCTATTGAGACTTGAGGAATCGTAGATTGGCCAATGGAGATAAGGCGGCAGGGCTGTGATTTCAGTTATTTTGTGTGTGTCTCTGACTGGCATCGGGCAAAAATGTTTGACAGCTGATGCCTGGGGGTGTTGGTAGTGGTCCCCTCCCCTACTCTTCCTGACCTGATTTTCTGAAGACCACCCAAGCCAGAAATGAGGTGGAGTGTCAAATATGGGACAGAAAGAGGCCTAGGGTGCTGGCACGTGATGAGATTGAAGTCCTGACGTCAGAGTCTTTGAGGTGGACCCTGAGGCAGGGCTGATGATGGGGCCTTCGAGTGGTTTGTTGTATCTACACAATCCACTTAACTGAAGCATCCGTCTCTGGGGAGGCAGGGAGGAGGAGCCATCATGGCTAAGATGAAGCTTCAGACTGAAAAATTCACATTGGAATAGCATGATTCCCGGTTGGAGCCCCAGTCACAGAATCTTCAGGTCTATTTAGGGTAGTCATGGACCACAATCTCTATCAAGGAACCATTTTGGTTTTATGTCTGTCCTCGTTCAGCATTTGGCTACAGAGTGGGGATGAAGCAAATGAAGCTGAGGTGGCAACCAGGGTCATATATGGTTAAGACTTGGACTTATTTCCCTGGCATTTTATTTTCCAGATGTATATTTGTTTTAGGCCAAAATGTGATTCAATGCAGGCAGAACTGAAATGACTACATTTCATTCTTTAGTTTACATCTTCACAAAACATGCTCTCATTTTCTGAAGCAAACATCCTTCCGTCTCAAAGCTTTATACAAACTAATTTGAAACAAATAATGGGTGTTTACATTTTTCACCACAGTATGTACATTAAAAACACACTTGCCGTGATAGATATCCACCCACACCTCAGGCGTCAGAAGCATCTATTTACCCTGAACCAAAACATACCCAAACAAACATGGCGTCACCAGTAAGAAACATTTCTTCTCTGAGTTCTAAAGATGTTGGATGGTTAAGAGTTAGCAGTTTGGAACCACAGCTGTTTATTTGATCAATCTTCAGTGTTGAACTTGTAGGCCATTGTTTTTTTACTGGTCTAAATGGAACTCTGTGACCCATGCATACCCTCCCACCAAGTGACTTAGTGACCGGGCTCCATTCGTCTTCCCTGAAATTGTGTATTATAAAGTGTTTATTCATATTAATGTCTGCCTCTCCACCTCTAGACTGTAAACTCCTTATGGGCCAGGAATGTGCCTACCAACTCTGTTGTATTGTGCTCTCCCAAGCGCTTCGTACAGTGCTCTGCACACAGTAAGCGCTCAGTAAATACTACTGATGATGATGATGATGATGATGATGAAAACAATGCAAGAGGGTCAGTTATGGAAAAATGGGTAACAGCTGGGTGGATATCAACGCAACCATGCTCCATATTCCTAGCTAGGGCTTCCGAGCCCTGCGGTCCAAAATTCCCTGCCAACGTTTGGCTTGGTGGCTTGGATCCTGTAAAGAGTGAGCTTAGGGCTGTTGATCTGTGATTGAAAAGTGGAAAGGCAGATGTGGACTTTGGGTCGAGTTCTGAGTGGAACCTTTAAAGAACTGAGCCAGCAGACAGGGCCATCCCCAGGGGGTGGTGAATCCAAATGTAAGTCAAGCATCCAGAGGAAGCGTGGGCAGAGAAGAGTACCGGACCCATTCCCGTTGCTCTCTGGGTTCCCTACCCCTGGAGGACAACCCCACAGACCCATAAATGCAGATTTGACACATATGGTACTAATCAACTCATTTCCTCACCCAACGTAGGCTCATAAACAGACATGGATTTGCCTGGCCATTGTTACCTGCCCCTCTTTGGCACCGCCATTCCATAAATGCCCTCAGCAAAGCTCATTATCTCCACAGGCCCAGCGAGGCCTCCATTTCTGAGAATTTCACTCAAAAGACCAGAGTCAATTAAGAAATGTAACTCTCCCGCAGTAGATCAGAGAGCCTGGTCAGACATTTTCTTTCTAACCAGAAAATGCCGAGAAAGAGAGCGGCGTGTTTTCGTGGAAGGCTAACAGGACGGACTGTGGTCCGCAGGCAGAGAGTAGGGGGATTTGAACGCGGGAGTGACAGCCTCTACCCTTCTGGATTTCCTTTATTTCTGGTGGTTTGTGAAAGACATTTAATGTAACTGGAGCTTTCTCTCTGAAGGTAATGGAACATTCATTTCTGTGGCAGGATACACGTCTGCACTTCGGCGTGGAATAAAGGCTCCTGTTTTGAAAGGCAAACAAGAAGTGCTGATATATTAGTATGGAACCATAACAGCCCACTCCTTTCATACTCCTTTCAGGTCAAAGGAGTAAAGTGACTCCCTCAAAGGATACTTCCTTTCCTCAAGACTATTCCACTTTCAATACATCTATCCACGCTGCGATTCGACACGGAAATTGGAAACTGCTCACTGGATACCCAGGTAGGGAAATGATTGTATTTTTGTACCAGTCACACCTTGTAAACTTGCTGGGCAGTTTTCATGTTTCTTCCGTACTCCCAAACTGTCACTTTTCCTACTTCTGCTTTGCCACCCTCCCGTGGCTTTCACCTTTTCCTCCTCTCCACCACCAAGCCCTCCCTCACTCTCCGCTTCCAAAGAACCGGACTGCCCCAGACAGATCTTAAAAACCTTTTATGATCCCACATGCTGGGTGGCATACCAGGGTGCCCTTCCTTTGGGGGTTTTATTTTCTTCTTTATATTTTTCTTTTTCAACCTGTTCCAATTTACACAGCTTCCACTCTTACTGATTCCCAAGCCTTGCCCCAGGTTTGGACCCCGGGAGGAAAGTTTATAAAGTGACCGGGGCACCCGGGAGACCAATTTCTGGAGGGGTTGGGTGATGACCCTGGGTCTTATCGGTCTGCATGGCCTAGGGGAAATGGAAGCTAGGCCTCGAGGAAAGGAGGAGAAGACATTTCGTATACAGAATGTGACTTCTAAAATGAAACGTGGCCTCTCGGCCCCGATAGGGTCCCCCGGAGCAGAGCCCCACACGTTTACCTCATTTCCTGTTTCTCCCCAAGGCTGCGGCAACTGGTTCCCGCCACCGTCTTTGCTCAGTGTCTCCAGTATCGAGTCACCTGACCCTCCGACCAAGTCGCTGTGGCTGTTCGACATCGATCGGGATCCGGAGGAAAGGCACGATCTGTCGAGAGAGCACCCTAGCATCGTGAAGAAGCTGCTTGCCCGGCTCCGGTATTACTCCCAGGATTCAGTGCCCATACGTTACCCCGACGAGGACCCCTACTGCGATCCGAAATCCACCGGCGTGTGGGGGCCGTGGAGATAGAATGCCTCGTGCCACCGGAAAACAGGAAACTGCCCTCGGGTGGGAGGCTGGAGCCCCAGGCGTCCAGTAGCGTGACTCTCCCCTCATTCGTTTCCTGTACGCCCGGCCGGGCGCTCAGCACACCCTCTTATCCTTAAGCCATGATGGAGAATCCAGTTTCAACCCTTAGTGCCTGGGTGAACGTCAGCATTTGCGTGGCTCCCGGCCTTTGGCCGGGCCATGTGTCTAAAGCATAGGGGACCCCTCTTGTGCTCTCGTTCCTCAGCTGCAGGACAGCTGGGGAATTTTATTCTGGGTAGGAAGTTCACAGTGAATTCTGGAGGCAGGCCTGGCCCTCTCTTTCACCTCACAAGTCAGTCATCTGTTGGATTCTGCAATTACCAACAAGCCAGACTACTGGAGGCTGACTCAGATTTCTTATAACATCCAAAGGGAGCAAACAGTCACCAGCAGCCACGTCGGCGAGAGTTTTCATTCCACCCATAAGGGTCAGAACCGGAGATTGCCACCTGAATTCAAAATCTGCCCGTCCCCCGCCGCCCCCACCACATGATATGTTTTGTCGAGGTGAGACTTGACCTGTATCCTCTTCTTCCCATTTCCCTTTCTGCACAGTGATCCTTTTTAGTTTGATGTGAGTTGGTTCAGCCCTCGCCCCTTTACCTGCCCTCAGTCCTCTCTGCCAGTGCCCTTCTCTCATCTTCACCTGAGGCTACAATTGGGGTGGAAGGGGAGGAGACAGATATCAGAGAGGGATGCAACTCTCCTCAGGGGCGCTCAGCACCACCAAAAATTAACAGTAAGCCCTCCTCCCAGTCCTTCCCTAGGTGAACCAGAGGTTGATGGCATGAGCTGAATGGCTAAGACCGCACCCTGACTCAGAGACCGGGATCATACCCAGTTTAGCTTCGCAGTTGGAGGCAGTGTTCGAATCAGGGAGAGGGAGGGGAGGGATTGTTAGGGTTTGTGTTATTTTGGGTTTCCTCAGGGACTGTGGGAGCCCAGATGTATCTTCCTGAGTGGGAATAGATATACCTGGGTTTCTAGCTGAGGCTCAGAAAGTAGTTTGACCTGGAAGAGGTTATTTCTGAATGCAGTGTTAGCAGTGAAGGGGTCCATGCACAAGAACAGGGAGGAATTTAAGGGGGCATCTACAGGATGGACACAGCGGGTGCAGGGAGAGGTTTGGAGCATGGGATACTGATGGGAGCAGCTATAGAGAGGCAGCGCCGGCTGAGGTACCAGGCAGATTCCAGGATCTGGGCAAGGGGTTGTCGGGAGGGATGTGTCCGGCTCCCGTAGGGCTATGTCACAACTCCTGGCTTGGGCCGCCCTCAACTCTCAGCTTCCCCAAATCCATGGGGAAACATTTAGGCCGGGGGATGCTTGTGCCAAGGAGACCGAGTTCGAGGCTCTGTGGGCCACGGTCACCAAGGGCATACACTTCCTGAAACGCTTCTTTCACCTCACTCTTCTCCCGCAAGCCCCCCTTATTCCACACTGAGATGGTAGTACATTCTCCATTCTTCACGTGGTCCCCCCCAAATTACTTAATAAAGATACCAGTCCCCGCTTCTCCAGATATCCCCTCCCAAGCCCTTCTCCCTGGGTTGTCCCAAAGAGGTTGACTGTCTGATTTCTACTCAGGTTAATATCTCCTCCTGGGCCCAAGATCAGCATCATTTCCCATAGGCCACTGGAGGGTCTTTCCTCATTCCCATTTTCTTGTCCTTTTCAAACACGAGGGGAAAGTTTCCCTCAACTTCACAAGCCGGTTGTAATCTTCAGCCTGTAGTTGTTGGGTATGGCCTGGTACTAAACAACCATTTCAGGCGCTTGATAGATAATGGTTAATCAGTCACTCCGATTCAGGCTTTAGATTTTGTGTTAAGGATCTTTCGTTAGATTTTTTACAATGCTGTTGCTTGATATGTAAAAAAAAAAATCCCAAAATGCTGAGTAGGCATTAAAATTTTGCTTTCGATGTTTATTTTTCTTTTCCATACTGTCTGGTTTGGGGAAGGTTGCGGGTAGTCATTTTTACAACATGACTGCGCTGGGAGCTAAGGAAAAAAACCAAAATTATTTTAAGAAAAGTTGCTGGTCCTGCCTTTAAATCACTGGCATAAAATCTACTACTGGGGAGGGGACGAAGGGGCTGTTGGTCGGGCGGGGAGAAGTAAAACGGGAGGGTGGGAAAGAGGGGGCAGAGAAGGTGGGAATGGGGAGAAGTAGTAGGAGGAATGGGAGAGAAAGAAAAAGTGTCTGTAAAAACGTAATTTTAAACTAACTGGTTTAGTGCTACAGGGTCCCAGTAAATACAGTACGAACTGACAGAAGTTAAGAAAATTTCAATTTATCTTCTCCATGTCATTCACATTACAAAATTGCTTTCATTTTTCCTAGCGGTTATACTTTGCGGAGCGCTGTGGCTTTTGGAGGTGTGAGAAAAACCCTCCTTCCAGAATCCGAGAGCAGGCGGAGGGGTGCGGGTGTGACCAGTGACCGGAGAGAGGGAGCCACCTGATCCTCAGGCTACTAAAGTAAGCTTAGTGGGTGCTGCTGGAGGACAGTCTGTCTTGCGGGCCCCTAACCCCGGGCCTCTAGTTTGGGACGACTGCTACACAGTGGCAGTGTCTGTGGGGAGCCGGAGATATTGCTTGAAAGAGAGTTCTTTTGTGGAGACCGTCTTTATTGACCCACAGTTTCCAGGGCAGAGTTAATTCAAGCCCCAAGCTGGCATCGGCACCGTCTGGGCAGGTTTTTCCCGGTGCCCAGCCCGCTAGCCCTGCCCAGAGCACCACGCAGAGCCCACTTGGCCACCCCGAAGTTGGCTAGCTCGACCGATGAACGTGGCTTTCCGAGCTTCTCTGGCCACCACCAGCCGGGCCCTCTGCCTCTCTCCCACCCCAGGACCGGTCACGGAGGGGGTGCCAAAAGTGGGGATGGAGTGTAAGCTCCTTTGGGGGCAGGGAATGGTCAGGTCTTGGTCTATTACTCTCCCGAATGCTTAGTATGTTGCCCCCTTGGGCATTCAGTCAAAACCAATACTCTCTAATGGCTACTGCCCTTAGAAATCCAGCCAGAGTCCCCAGCCCCTGTACTGTGGGGAATAGGATATGTGGGGGTCGCTTCTCCTCCCCAGGAACTGCGTCATTCAAGCCACATCCCTGGCTAAGCCGAGATAAAACACAGTGGTGATGATATTAATTGTGCTATTTGATAAGCGCTTACTATATGCCAGACCCCATACTAAGTACCGGGGTAGACAACAGATAATCAAGTCCCACCCGGGGCTCATAGAATAGGCAAGAGGGAGAACGGCTATTGAATCCCAATTCTGCAGATGAGGGAACTGAGGCTCAGAGAAGTGAAGTGACTCGTCCAAGGGTCCCGCAGCAGGAACCGGGTCCTCCGACTCCCAGGCCCGGGCGTTTTCCACTAAACCACGCTGCTTCTCAGTTAGGTCACAAAAACATGACCTCACCAGGGGGAAAAACACCCCCTCTCCACACACTCAGCCTAATCCTTTTCATTCTTTCCAAGCTGAATTGCAGCTAAAAGAGCCGGGAGGTAGGAAATCCCCTCATCCTTCACTGGCAAACAAGGCGGATTTCATTAGTGCCACCTGTTTAATACCGACAAACAACATACACTACTCAAGGCACATTCTCGGTCACTACCCCACCTATGAGTTTTGTGGTCCGGGTTTGGGGAGCTTTTGAAAGAAATCGCACTTTTATGGGATACACAAAAAGATGTGGCTGAAATAAGAACTTTTTCACCAGCTGCCAGTTTGGAGTCTACTACATAGAGGACATCTTCTGTAGAATTAGGGTTGAAGCCATCCCCCAACACCCTTCAGGACACCCATGAGGAGAAGCGCCCAAACGCCTGTCTCAAGGGGTCAGACAGCTGACAGAAATTAGCTGACCGACATGAGCTTCTGGCACAGATGGCTATTTATCAGCAGACTCTGTCATCTAGAGCACCGATGATTTTTTGGAAATGTGGATTCTGGGAAAATGTTCCACTTGACTTCACGCTTACTTAACCCACGCAGACCCAGACGATGAGAAACTCAGGAAATTCACCTCGTTCTCAGAGAAGCCCAGGATGGTCTTATCGTGCAGTCAGATACTTGTATTTATTGAGCGCTCACTGTGTGCACATCAAAGTGCTAAGCACTCGGGAGAGTACAATATAACAATCTAGCAGATACTGCTGGCCGGGGCAGTAACGGGGTTTTTTCGAGAACCGGCAGCAAGCCGCCCTTGTCCTGTCCGTCTCCCCTTTCCCTTTCCCCTAGGTCATGGCTCCAAGCAGCAAGTGGACAGGCAGGGTCTCGGTCCTCTCCAACCCTGACCAGCCGTGGGAAGGCCCAGTGGGACAGCCTGGTGCAGCTTGGCCAAGGAGGCAGAACCCAACTTGGAGCCAGCGCCCTCATAATGCTGCCCAAAGGCAATGTTCACTGCAGTTCCCGGAGGTAAGAGAGGAACAGAAAATTGGCGGTGGTGAGAGAGAGACAGATGAATTGGGCCCGGGAGAAGAGGGGAAGAGAAATAGATTGGAAAGCCCTGAAGGGCAGAGATCTTTCTTTTCCTCACGGTATATTCATTCAAGCACGTAGTACAGTGCTCTGCACCCATATAGGGTGCTCAGGACAGCCCTCTGCACTCAGTACAGTGCTTTGCACCCAAAAGGCACCCCATACAGTGTTCTCCACTCAATCAATCAATCAATCAATGGTATTTGTTGAGCATTTAGAGTGCAGAGGTACCGAGCACTTAGGAGAGTACAATAGAATAAATAGACACAATCCCGAGTCTCAGTAGGTGTTGTTTATGTACACTTGATTGGTTGGAAAAAAGAAAGAGGGAGGAGAGAAGCTAAATGGAGGGGAACATGGGGGAAGAGTGAGGATATTTTCATTCTCTCCCATGTCTGTCCTTGATGCAGGCTCTCCTTTCCATTCATGGCCTTCCCTAAGGAGACTATGCACATGCCTACACACACAGACACACACAGACACACACGGTAAAGTCATCAGGACAACTTGCTGGCCTCAACTCAGACACCTTTTGCATAGCTGGGAAAGCACCAGCAAAGAGGGATTGCATCATTTGTGTGGAAGACAGGGCAGGACTGCCAAGTACCAGAACTAGTGGTGCCCTGGGCCTCCCACCCTTCCCCTTGAACAGCCCAGGTTAGGGTGTTCAGAAATCCGGCATGCTGGGTGTCACATGTATGGCCAGAGTTGGGAAAGAGGGGTGAGAAAAGGGAAAAGGAAGAGTAAGGAGGAGAAGAAACAATCAGTGGCATTTATTGAGTGCTTATGTGCAGAATACTGTACTAAGCGCTTGGGAGAGTACAATACAACAGACTTAGCAGACATGTTCCCCGCCTGTGACGAGTATACAGTCAACACTTCATATTTCAGTAACCCTGAATAGTACAAATGAGAGAGAAGGAAAAGGGTAGGAAAGGGGACTCAGAGGAGTTAAGGATCTTAGGACCGGGCCAGCCAGCGAGCAAAGCTGTGGAAAGCAGATGGAGAGTTCTCTCTCCAGCAGAACAAAGGAAGCCAAGCAGACGGAGGAATTCGATTCAAAGCCCAGGAAGGGAGCTCTGCTTTTTTCCCTCAGTCTCGTTGAACTACCCGGGGAATGGAAGATTCACTTTTGTTTGAACTTGGTCGAAATCTCTGACCGGAGGCCTGGTAGATTCTGGTGAGGCGGGGGTGGTTTGGGATGACGCGGCACAGAACGGAGGGGACGTTAAAGTCTCCAGCTCTTCTAGGGCCAGGTTTAGTCCTGGGATGGATCGGGATGGACAATATTGACCAAGGAACTTCTATAGGGGTCAGAGGATTCCTAAGGGAGACAAATGGGCTTCGGTTTCATTTATACCCAGTGGGAGCAAGGCCAGTATCCCATGCAAGCATCCAGGATTCATGGCAGAAGAGACTCAGGCTCCCTCCACTGTGGCCGGTTATCCTTCGGGGCTGGATGAAAGACCCGTGTTCTCCCCACCCGCCGGTCTATTATAGTGGATGGGTCTCCGGTTTTCCCTTTGTGATGAATTTTACCAGCTGCTTAATGTGGGCCACAGAAATTCACATCTCGGTAACCCTCTGGACAGCTGCACGAAGACTCTGGAATCCACAGCAGTGCCTAGATTTTCCACTGGAAGCTAGGGGGGCCATCTTGGACAGGAAAGTCCAACAGAGCATGCCTGCCGACAGCTCCAAGATGTGGTTTTTCAGTGCTTTGCCATCTTGGAGAAAGTGAGGCGGAGAATGAGGAGGGGGGCAGGCAGAGCCAGATCCATCTGTGGCTGCTTTATAGCCCCGTGAGCTGGGGCAGGGCTTTGCTGTCACTGCCCACATCCCATTTTGCCTCCTTAGAAGCGTGGCCCCTCAAGACTGAAAGCTTCTTGTGGGCAGGGAGCTTATCTGTCAACTCTGTTGTATTGTACTCTTCCAAGTGCTTAGTACACAGCTCTGCATGTAGTATGCTCTCAATAAATACCATTGATGGTGATGGCCTACGGGAAAGAGCAAAAGCCTGGGAGCCAAAACCCCAAGTTTCTGTCCTAGTTCTATCACCGGCCGGCTCTATGACCTTGGGCAAGTCATATAACCTTTTTGAGTCCCACTTTCCTCATCTTTAAAATGGGGATAAGGTACCTGTTCTCTGCCCTTCAGTTTGTGAACTCTGGGACTCTGATTTTATTATTTTATTCATTCATTCATTCATTCATTCAATCTCAGCTATTAAGTGCTTACTGTGTGCAGAGCACCGTTGGGAAAGAAGAATACAACAGTACACAATGACAGTCCCTGCCCACAACGAGCTCACAGAGAGGGGCCAACAGACATCATTACAAATAAATAAAATGACAGATCTATACATAAGTGCTGTGGGGCTGGGAGGCAGGGGAGAGCGAAGGGAGTAAGGACAACGCAGTAGGGAGTGGGCGAGGAGGAAAAGTGGGGCTTCATCTGGGAAGGCCTCTTGGAGGAGATGGGCCTTCAATAAGGCTTTGAAGGGGGGAGAGTGGCGTATTTGAGGAGGGAGGACCTCCACACTGGAGGCAGGACGTGGGCCAGGGGTGCCTTCGTAGAAATAGCCAAAGTAGAGCGGGACAGGGAGAGCCGCCTCACTCTGGAACAGCAGCTAAGAGGCAGTATTAGGAGACCAAATCCAAGAGCCACTAAACATGCTGTAAATTGGCATCTGTGCTAGAGGTTACTATGCCAGGCATGCCAACCTCCACATGTATCCTGGAGTCTACCCAGGCTGGACCAGAGCTTTTATCTGAGGAGAGGGTCTTTGTCTGGAATTCTTTTTCTCTGGACCAGCTGAGGGCTGTTGGTCTGTGCTTCTGGACCCAAAGGACCTGTGACCTCCACCTGGCTTCTGCCCCGTCCTCCAAGGGAAATCCTGGCTGCAGCTGAAGTCTGGCTTTTGGGTTCATGTTTTGTTCATGTGACTGGGGTTCAGAGCAATGGGAGCATTTAAATGAGTCAAACATATAAACACCAAAAGAAATCAACAGCCACGTCCTCTAAAGTACACAGTTGAAGAGTCATAAATGGAGGATCCTCAAACGTGAGCAGGCAGGCCCGGAAAGTCAATAAACAAGCCGATGAAGACTCAACATACCCAGATGAAATGTTTAGAGGAAACAAGAGCTAAATAGCACTGGGGGCAAGAAAGAACACACAGCACTCGGGCTGAGAAGTAATCCGCTCACCATGAGGAAACCCGACAGTGTCCTGTCCAGAAAAGACTTGTAACCGCTAGGGTTCGAGGAGAGGAGGTTTTAGGGGGCTGCATTCTGAGGGGACCGAGATAATCAAAAGACCTGGGGGGAAATGTGTGGGACTGGGAGACAACAATAATAATAATGCTATCTGTTAAGCGCTTAATATGTGTCAAGCACTGTTCTAAGCGCTGGAGTAGATAGAAGCTAATCAGGTTGGACACAGTCCCTGTCCCATATGGGGCTCACAGTCTTAATCCCCATTTTGCAGATGA
This sequence comes from Ornithorhynchus anatinus, assembly GCF_004115215.2. Taxonomy (NCBI): domain Eukaryota; kingdom Metazoa; phylum Chordata; class Mammalia; order Monotremata; family Ornithorhynchidae; genus Ornithorhynchus; species Ornithorhynchus anatinus. The sequence goes on along the minus strand of NC_041728.1, from coordinate 26,308,665 downwards.
GATAATTGAAGTACAGAGAAGTTAAGTGATTTGCCCAAGGTGGCACAACAGACTAGTGGCGGAGCCTCGACTGGGCAGTTTGGTCTGTTTTCCCAAGCTTTTACAGCTCTTTGTTCTCTAGCATCTCTGTCATCTTGTCGCTCTTGAGTACCGTATTGTTAAGCATCTCTCTGACCATTGTCAGCCCGGGAACTGTGTATCCGTCCACCAACACATTCAACATGGAACTTGGGATTTTCTGGCCAGCCATTCACCTGGGCGGGATTCTTGCCTGTCACATAGCTGGACAGCAGGTCTAAATAGTGTCTAGTGATCCAAGTTCAATTCTTCAATTTTGGTTTCCACTTCACCCTTCACTTGTAGGTAGAAAAAAACTGCTCCACTTATTAGCTCCCTTTGAGGACAGAAATGTTTACATCTTCCAGCTTTCGCTAACTCTGCCGACCTCAAAACATCGTCCCGGTCAGCACGGACAAATCCCGCCCGGCCTGCTTTGGCTTTAGTCGTCCCCTGATAACAGAATCCAACATCATAGCCTTGAAATGCTGAGGAATGTTCATCCAGTTGCTCAAAGTCCACCATTTCTCGATTCGCATTTTTATACGCTTCCTGTTCAGCGTTCAGTTTTCTCTGCCCAACAAGGGTGACCTTAAGAAAAAATTGCCCTTTCCAGATATCTTTTAAGAGCACTTGACCAGTTTCCCCTGAGTCACCCAGAATAGAGACAGATTTATTCGGCAGCATGGCTCAGTGGAAAGAGCCCGGACTTGGGAGTCAGAGGTCATGGGGTTGAATCCCGGCTCTGCCACTTGTCAGCTGTGTGACTGTGGGCAAGGCACTTCACTTCTCTGTGCCTCAGTTACCTCGTCTGTAAAATGGGGATTAACTGTGAGCCTCACGTGGGACAACCTGATTACCCTGTATCTACCCCAGCGCTTAGAACGGTGCTCTGCACATAGTAAGGGCCTAACAAATACCAACATTATTATTATTATTATTAGATTCTTCCCAGAGGTTCTGCATGTCCTCAGCGGTGGCCTTTCATCCCTGTCTGATCTACAGGCTTCATGGGATCCTTATCCTAGCTCTGCTACTGGCCTACCCTGTGACACTTCTGTCAAATCATTTTTCCTCTCTGCTTCAGTCACCACATCTGCCCAATGGGGATAAAAATCCCTGCTTCTCCCAGGGACGTTGTGAGGGGAAAATGAGCTAATTAATATAGAAATCCTGGAGAAATAGAAAGGGAGTATTAGAGAGTATTAGAATGTGAGTCTCATGTGGGATAGGGACGGTGTCCAACATGATTATCTACCCCAGTGCTTAGCGTGGTGCCTGGCACATAGTAAGTGTTCACCAAGTACCATGAAAGAGAAAGAATAACATAGCGTACCAACTCTAAGAAGTTGATAAGGCAGTGTCAGTCAGCTTCTGGACCCTCTGCCAGTGCTGCACATCTTTGATGCACAGTGCTGCACATCTCCTGAAAGGCTTCTGATTTGGAAAGGGTCTAGAAAGTGAAGAGAGTAGGATTCTGGGGAAGCAACCATTGTGACTTTGTAAATCCTGACCGACTTGTTTGATACAATCTCCTACGTCAGCCAGTCGGCCAGTGATATTTATTGAGCCCTCACTGTGTGCAGAGTAGGGTCCCAAGCACTTGGGAGAATGCAGTACAACAGAGTCAGTAGACATATCACCTGCCCACCAAGAGTTTACTGTCTAGAGGGAGGCCCGCTAAATCTATAGTCCCTCAACGGCCACCAGTATTTCCATGCTATTATTTTTATTATGGTACTTGTTAAACACTTACAGCTGATGTTCAATAAGTACCATTGACTGATTGACTGACTGATCGATCTTGAACGAAATCTTCGATCCTGTCCTGGGAAGCATACTTGAAAAAAGTTGGAAAATATCGTCTATTTAGATGCCCAGTAGGGTTGAAAGGAACCTTGAAAGGTCATTGAATCTATCCCCTGTCCTCAAGCAGAGTAGGGTCCCAAGCACTTGGGAGAATGCAGTACAACAGAGTTAGTAGACATATCACCTGCCCACCAAGAGTTTACTGTCTAGAGGGAGGCCCGCTAAATCTATAGTCCCTCAACGGCCACCAGGATTTCCATGCTATTATTTTTATTATTATGGTACTTGTTAAACACTTACAGCTGATGTTCAATAAGTACCGTTGACTGATTGACTGACTGATCGATCTTGAACGAAATCTTCGATCCTGTCCTGGGAAGCATACTTGAAAAAAGTTGGAAAATATCGTCTATTTAGATGCCCAGTAGGGTTGAAAGGAACCTTGAAAGGTCACTGAATCTATCCCCTGTCCTCAAGCAGAGCTGTTCTCATACTGGATTCATACGTAGTTTATTTTTCAACTCCTATCCCCAGGCTCCCTCAGGGGTCAGAGTAGGTATAGTGATCACGTTCATAGTAACAGTAGTGGTTCGTGGTAGGAGTATTTATTGAGCACCCACGATGCAGTACCCTGAACTCGGTGCTTGGGAAGTACAGAGTTTTACAACCATCTCTGGCAAGATATTCTGCCTTCCCTAACCCGAAGCCCTAAAATGTTTGATTGGTGATTGATAGCCCTGCTGCCCAAACCCATTTTCTTTTCTGTCCTCAACAGGACACATCCTCTTGATGGTAAAGAACCCCTCACTAACCCCTCACTCTTCTCTGAGGTGAATAATCCCAGCTCCCAAACACCCATTTGACTGGTGACTTCAATGTAGGCTGATAGGCGTTAATTCAGGTGAGCGGCTTGTGGAGAGACACTGCACTTCATTTTGTGGAGAAGATTGAGGAGGCATTTGAAAGAAAGCCGTACGTTTATGGGATTCCTAAAAAACGTGGCTAAGATGAAAACCTTTCCAAGTGACCATTTCTTATGGTCTTAAATGGAAGATATAAAATTTTGTCATGCCACTGTGGCCATACACTTGCAGCCCAGATTTAGGGTCTGAAAGTAACACCTAACCTTGTAAACTTGATACCTGAATGTATGATATGAGCTGCTTCCAAAATGTTGGTGGTTCTTATGACTAAGGTCCCATTTGTTGGTTACAAGTCTTAAGTGGACTTTCAGTTTTTCTCTTGGTGTTTATATGCCCAGTCCCAAGGTAGGCACCCTCTCTGATGATGAGAGGCGATTTCTGCCCTTTGGCTTCAGAGCCTAATCTCTGTTTTCCAACTTTTCCATTCCACCCTCAAACTTCCCACTGTATTTACTCAGCCCCGGAGAAGAATTCACCCTTCTGATTTATCTCAGGAAACGCACAAGAGCGTCTTTGGCTCTCTTCAAAAGGAGTCTGTGTTGTCCCGGAAGGCCCCCAACCTCTTTTCTCAAATCAGGGGGAAAATCACAGTCTCCAGAAACAACTCAGACTAGCTTGTTTACCCTGGGATCCCCTCCAAGATAGCATCTCTGAGCTTTCAGTGCCTTGTGGGGGGGCTATGGATTTGGACAACCACAGACTTCCCTGGCAGTGGCTTCCATTTGTTCCCCTTCCTTTATATCTTGAAACATTTGCCCCCAGAGAACAGCTCTCCCTGCCCGAGAGAGGCAGTGTGGCCAAGTGGTAAGAGTACAGCTCTGAGTCACTAGATCCAGATTACGACCTCAGGCCAGTCACTTAAACCCTCTGTACTCCCGATTTTTCATCTGTAAAATGGGGATATTAATACTTGCTTTCCCCTCTTCTTAGAGTGAAGGGTCCTTGCGGGACAAGGTCTGGATCTGGTCTTGTATTTACCTCAGTGCTTAGCCAGGTGCTCTGGCCTATTTTCAAGTGCTTAAAAAATGCCACAATTATTATTATCATTATCATTGTTCTCCAGCTCTCGCACATAGATGACGGAATTATTTTTCACCGAAATGCCAGCGCCCCTTGGACGGGGCTTTGCAGGGTCCAGGTTTGTTTTTAGAAACAAGAATTCCTAGATGCTTTCTTCCCCTAGTGACAGGAAGGAATTTTAGGTCATTTCTATGAGTTGGTGGGCCACTCGGGTGGTTTTCCATAGGAAAATCAAAAGCTTGGTGAATCAAGTGGAACATCGGGTGGCTCGAGGCAGCCAACAGAGGACAACGCGGGGAAAGCCCAGTGTTAATTTCCCTGGACAGTCCACTCACATCAGCAAAGCCTATTCGGGGTGTGTACATCCATGCCCACACACAAACACACCAAGAACTGTGGGTCTCCCCTTCAATGAGGGTAGGCAGGAGTGGGTAAGGGAAGCAGAAAAGCCGTGGACCGACGGCCCCCGAACTTCTGTGAGCCCAAGGATTGCACATCTGTTACAGCCATCGAGGTGATTCAGAGTTTCTGGGCCCCTTCTCCCGGCCGGACTCGGGAACCGAAAAAGTTCCTGTGATTCACCGACATCCGAAGGAAGGCTCCGTGGGGCTGTTTTCTATTTCCAGGGAGAAACGGGCAGGAGAGAGAGGGATTCTATAGCTGCAGGAAGAACTTCAAGTTGGGCAGCGTTTGAGCATGTTACCCAGGAGACTCTAGAATCCTCTTTTCTAGGGTGTACAGAGAGAGAGAGCGAGAGGTTCTAGAATCCCCATTTCTATAAAAAGTAGACCAGATGTCTTTCTGGAAAGATTTTGCCTGCGAGCAGCAGATTGGGCTAGAAAATCTGCATCCCTGCCAGGACCAGGATTCTTTAGTACTGGCTTAGTCGATATGACTCTTTGGGTCAGGAACCCAGATTCAGCTCTTGTTCCTATCGAAAAGTAACCCGAGGGTTTTAATCCAGACACAAACAGAGTCTGGGTCCCAGGCCTCAGATCTGGAAGACTGTAGCTTGGCCAAAGAGAAACTTTGCTGGGGCAAGGAAAGACTTTGATTTAAAGTGTGGCCCAAAGTACTGAAGAGTCAGATCTTCTAGGCGTGATTTTTTTTTCATTGCTCGATTTGAATAAAATACTATAGAAGATTTAGGGGACAGCCTTTCTGTAACACACATCTGTCCAGATAGAAAGCGATCTCTCTATTCGCATAAATAGTTTTGGTGTAGGAAGAAATGGTTGTGTACACACGGGTGGCGTTAATCTAGGCGAGAGGGGCGGTTCTTAGATGAACAACCAAGAATCATTCAATCAGTGGCATTTATCGAGCACTTAATCCGTGCAGCGCACGATAGTAAACTCTTGGGAGAGTACAGTACAACAGAATTGGGATTTAGTTCCCTTCCCATTGCGAGCTTACAGTCTAGAGGGTCACAACGACAACATCAAGAGGAGAACTGACTGTCCTAGGCTTCTCTGCAGCTCTCTCTGGCCCTCCGTCACAGCGTAAGGAGGGCGGGAGGAAAATGTTTGCAGTCGGGGAGTTTGGGAGCATCTGCCCGGTTGATTGTGCGGGGGCAGTTGGGATCCAGAATTTGAGGCAGCAGACGGCCTTTGCTAACCGAACCCTCAACTGGAGCCCTGAGAATTTTGAAAAACCTTGGGAAGCTTGTAATTGTGGCTGCAGCTGTAACTGTTGAAGTTTGGACGGAGCCAAGAGAAGCCAGAAACTCATTATCAGTTATCCCTGTCTCGTACGTTGTGTTTGTCCTTTTTTTGTTTCATCTTTCCTTATGTTTCTGTCACTGACCTTTTCTCCCCCTCTTTGTTCTTAGACTGGGAGTCCCTTAAAGCCCAGAGACTGTGTCTGATTCTCACCCATGACTCTTTCCCAGCACTTAATACAGTGCTTAGCATACAATAGGTGCCCGGGAAGCAACATGGCATAGTGGATAGAGCAAGAGCCTGGGAGTCACAAGGACATGGGTTCTAATCCTGGCTCTGCCACTTGCCTGCTGGGTGGCCTTGGGCAAGTCGCTTCTTTGTGCCTCAGTTACCTCATCTGTAAAATGGGGAGTGAGACTGTGAGCCCCATCTGGGACTGTGTCCAAGCCAGTTTGCTTGTATCCACCCCAACGCCCAGTACAGTGCCTGGCACATAGTAAACTCTAAACAAATACCACAGTTAGTAGTAATAGTCGTAAATACTGTCACTTCTGAGGTCTGGGGCTCTGTCTCAGCCTCTGAATCACTGCCGCACTTATGGTGAGTCATTTCACCTCTCCTGTGACTCAGTTTCTTCACAAATAAAGTGGTTGCCAGCTTAGGCCCCAGATCTTTTTAGATGCTTCTCGGGAAGGAGGTCTTGAAACTCAATTAGCATAACAATACCATCTTTCCTCCATTGGTGGTCTTCATTCTCCATCATTATCTCAAATCCTCTAGCATGATCTAACTGCCTAACTTCCTAGCTACTTACTATTATCAGTTGGCATTGGTTCGATATCAGAAGCTGTTTTTATTAGCTCTTATCTGGCCCAAGTCTATGACTAATCTCTGTTCCGTGACTCTCTCCCCCTCCCTTCCCTCCCTTGCCCCTGCAGAAATTAACATACCCACTCCCTCCATCTGTAAGGCTTCAAATCAGTCAATCAATCAATCAATCTTTAACTGACCTTCTGCCGTGTACAGGGCATTAAATTAAACCCCTGGGAGCATCCTTGGGAAACAGACAAAGAAGAGTTTACAGATTGAAGGAAGAAGAATATGCAAAACAATATGCTTAAAAATGCTACGAAGGCCTGGAATTACATCCATTTTCTCTAAAGATCACGGAGCTTCAAACCGTTTTAGGGGGTGAAAACGTTAGGGTAGAGGCCTGCCTATGTAGCTGAAGTAATTATTCCACTTCTGGCTAAATGTCCTGGACTCGTGAGAAACAGAGAGAGGGAAACCTTGGTAAAAATTAGCTCATAGTTTTTCCTTTCCGTAAACTCAACCTGAAAAAATGTAAACCAGCTGAAATGACATACTCTTTGGCTGACCGAAAAGTTGGCGTTTAAGGGATCAAAGAGAGTTTACTTAAAAGCATCTCAACTTAGGTCGCCTCAGAATGAAATGGGAAGAAAGTGAATGGATAAGATCTGGGCAATTGTGGCTTTCCTCATTTACATTATTCATTAAAACCCAGTTCCCCTGAAGGCCAGGGTGAGAGGAAGGTTAAAGGCTCTGAGGAAAAGGGTCGGGAACCCCACCCCAGAATTCTCCTGTCCTGGTGCTCTGAGGCTCGGGGAGGGGAGAATGCGGAGAAACTCCCGCCGCCTCCTTTGGAGATGAAGAAAGTGAGATGTGAAGTCTCTCTTCCCCTCCGGATTTCCAAAGCATAAGTGACAGCTCTTCATTTTGAGTTCGGGGGCAAAAGGGAGATCAGGGATTTCAGAGGTGAAGAGGACTGGAAGGAGAACAAATTCCAAAGAGCCGGCAGCTCGGGAAGTCACCGTTTGAGAGCTTTTCGGCCTTGCTTGGAAACTCTCAGGTCTCGGCAGAAATGTGGGATGAGTAAGTCTTGACTTCCAGCTCACGCAGTTGAGGGGGGCCATCTCCCCCCTTCACCCTTGTGGAGTTGGCCTTTAAGAGAAGCAGCTTGGCGTAGGGGAGAGAGCCCAGGCCTGGGAGTCAGAAGGACCTGGGTTCTAATCCTGCCTCTGTCAACTGCTTGCTGTGTGACCCTGGGTGAGTCACTTAACTTCTCTGTTGCTCAGTTTCCTCAGCCGTAAAATGGGGATACCTGTTCTCCCTCCTGCTTAGACTGTGATCCCCAAGTGGGACGGGGACTGTGTCCGACCTAATTAACTTGAACCTCTCCCAGCACTTAGAATGGCGTTTGATCCCTAGTAAGCACTTAAGAAATACCATATAAAAAGAGGAAGGAAAATGGAAAGGTCAATCTCTCAGGGCCCCTGCTGGCACGTCGATAGGTACAACCCGTGGTTGGTTGCAGACTGACTCAGGCAGAGCGTCTGATTGGAGGGGAATGATGATAATAATAATGTTGGTATCTGTTAAGCGCTTACTATGTGCCGAGCACTGTTCTAACGCTGGGGTAGACACAGGGGAATCAGGTTGTCCCACGTGGGGCTCACAGTCTTAATCCCCATTTTACAGATGAGGTAACTGAGGCACCGAGAGATGAAGTGACTTGCCCAAAGTCACACAGCTGAGAAGTGGCCGAGCCGGGATTCGAACCCATGACCTCTGACTCCAAAGCCCGTGCTCTGTCCACTGAACCACTGCTTCTCAATAATGTTGACATTTGTTAAGCGCTTACTATGTGCCGAGCACTGTTCTAAGCGTTGGGGTAGATACAGGGTAATCAGGTCGTCCCACGTGAGGCTCACAGTTAATCCCCATTTTACAGATGAGGGAACTGAGGCCCAGAGAAGTGAAGTGACCTGCCCACAGTCACACAGCCGACAAGTGGCAGAGCCGGGAGTCGACCTCATGACCTCTGACTCCCAAGCCCGTGCTCTTTCCACTGAGCCACGCTGCTTCTCTGATGGGTGATGGAGTCTCCCGCCAAGAAGGACGGACGAGTCTCAGACGGAGGCTTCAGGGCCCGGATCCTGTGCGAAAGAGCTGGTTATAGTGACGGGATCATTCACCCAGCACCCCTCGCCTGCTCTCGTCCCCTGCCGATCTCCCTCTCGCTGAGGTTGCGGGGGCAGTGAGTTAACCCGCACATTAACAGGGTGCGGCTCACTGGGAAATGAATGACACGAATGAATGCCGAACTGTACTTTCCAAGCGCTTAGTACAGTGCTCTGTACATAGGAAGCGCTCAGTAAATACGATTGAATGAATGGCCAAGGCGTCTTTGACGTGCGGGACCCATTTCCAGCCAAAATAACCACAGCTTGAGGCCTCCCCTATGCCGTAATGCCATCACTCGGCAAGCGGAACCTTGGAACACGGCAGCGGGAGTCTAGAGAGAGGAAGACTGATCTCTGAAAATAAAAATGCCAGACGGAAAAGCATCTGCCATCACATCCGTCCTAGGCAGGGGGCAAATCAATCAGTTATATTTTCAATCGGTGGTATTTATTGAGCGCTTACTGGGTGCTAAGCACTTGGGAGAGGACAATATAAACGCTTTGGGAGACGTGTTCCATGCCCACATGAGTGTAAATGGGCTGAAACCCGAACGTTGATAGATTGAATGGCGGCACTACGTGGACTTGCTCAGAAGGCCCAGGCCCAAGTTTTAAGGACGCGGAAGCGGGCCAACACTCATTTCTGAGAAATGGCCACCACCACCACCTTAGTCTCTTGATTATATAGTATTTGTTAAGCGCTTACTCCGTGTCAAGCACCGTTCTAAGCACTGGGGTAGATACAAGCCGATCAGGTTGGACACAGTCCCTCCCCACATGACCCTCGCAGTCTTAATCCCCATTTTACAGGTGAGGAAACTGAGGCACAGAGAAGTGAAGCGACTCGTCCCAGGTCACACAGCAGACACGCGGCAGAGCCGGGTTTGGACAGCCCTGATCCACTAGGGCATGCCGCTCGTGGAGCCGCGTCTGCGATCAAACAGCGTGGCTTGTAAAATGAGCACAGTGCTGGGAGTAAGGAGACCTGAGTCTCATCCCGGCTCTGCCATTTGCCTGCTGTGTGACTTTGAGCAAATCATTTCCTCTGCGCCTCAGTTTTCTCATCTGTGAAATGGGAATTAAATCCCTATACTTTCTCCCCCTTAGATTGTGCGCCCCAGGGGGGACAGGGATTGGGTCTGATCAGATTATCTTCTAATCTGCCCCTGCACTTAGTTCAGAGCTTGGCATAGAATAAGCGCTTAAATCATACTGTGGTCATAATTAATAGTATTGGTTAGTAATAATGATGTGTGGAGTTGTCCATGATAATAATGATAATGATGGCATTTGTTTAGCGCTTACTATGTGCCAAACACTGTTCTAAGAGCTGAGGTAGAAACTGTTATCGACAAAAATTAGAGAAATTAGGAAGGGTTCGTTTAGTTGATGAAGAGACGAAAGACTCCGAGAGAACGGGTCAAAGAACAGGACGGTTGGAAAGCGGCGAGCAGCCCGATCCCCCCGGTGGGGTACGAGTGACTGCAATGCCCCGATCCCGGGGTGCCCTGCCAGCTTTATTAATAATAATAATAGTAATGTTGGTATTTGTTAAGCGCTTACTAGGTGCCGAGCACTGTTCTAAGCGCTGGGGGAGATACAGGGTAATCAGGTTGTCCCACGTGGGGCTCACACACTTTTAATCCCCATTTTACAGATGAGGGAACTGAGCCCCAGAGAAGTTAAATGACTTGCTCAAATCACACAGCTGATAAGCGGCAGAGCCGGGATTAGAACACACAACTTCTGACTCCCAAGCCCGAGCTCTTTCCACTAAGCCACGTTGCTTCTGTGGCACAAACGGTGTAGGGTTGGGCAGCCCCACAGGTGAGTGTCCACCCCAAGCCCGTGGACACACCAGTCCTTGCAGGTCAATCTCCAGCCCCGCCACGTGACCTAGTGGAAAGAACACGGGTTTGGGATGAGGAGAATTGAGTTCTAATCCTGGCTCTACCATGTGCCTGTAGAGTGACCCTGTGCAAGTCACTTAACTTCTTTGTGCCTCAGTTTCCTCATCTGTAAAATGGCGATCAATGACAACAGTTCCTCCCCCTTAGACTGTGATGCCCACGTGGGACGGCGACTGGGTCTGATCCGACTGCAGGGTACCTCTCCCAGCACTTAGTACGGTGCTCAGCACACGGCGAGTGTTTAACGAATATCATTTATTGGCTCCAGAAGTGGTTCGGGCCCAGCAGGCGGTTCCCCACTCCACCCGACCGTCTCCCGCTGCTCCACTGCCAGCGGGTGGGGCTCCGTGTGAAACGAGGCTGGACGTCTGCTTTCTGGGGTGAGGGGGCTTTGACTGGAAATGAGAAGCCCCCTTCACCACATCACCCCACATCCGTTTCCCACCCTGGCAACATCAAAGAGCCTGACCGGCTCCCGACAGACACGTCCCTGGCGGGCAGACCGTATCTCCGGTGAGCCCTAATCCTGAGGGTGAGTCCGGGGGTTGACATACAGCAGGAATGACCCCTCTGGGAGGTGGCGACACCGGGCAACCCTGGGGAGGGGCCGGGCGGACCGAGCCGGTTATCTCAGCCGGGTGCTGAAGGGTGTAGAGGAGTGGGGGGCAGGGGGACCTCTCCTCGGTGACCTCCGGGGTCGTTTGTTTACATCTCGGCCCCGGCTCCCTCTGGCCGGGCTTGCATCAGGTTTCTCCCCCCTCCCCCCTCGTTTTCCCTTCGAGGCTGCCGCAGGGTTATATTGCCGGCACCGAAGCCGACAGAAAACCTTGTTTGAGAGAGCATTCCGCTCCTCGCCCCGCTGCAGCGCAGGCAGTGGGATCGGGGGGCTCTGGCGGTGGACAATTAATGAGGGTCAGAGACCCCTGGGGTTCCTCCTGAGAGGATCCATCACCTGCTTACCCCTCCAGCTGTCCAGAGAGGATTGTTATCTCAGTTGTTTTAAATAGCCAGCGGAGACTTGAATGTCACTTAAAAGCTTCCTGTCACCCGGAATCCCACCGAGTTCTGAGTTCTAATTCCACGAGGACAAGGGCTTGGGCCTTGAAAATCACCCCAGAGCTCCGTGGTGTTTGTGTAGTGATTTGGACTGGCTACTTCCTCTTGGCCCATTGTAGGACCCCAGTTTCCTAGCTGTTTTCAGGGCATCTTTCCCGAAAGAGTCTAAGGGGTGTCCCGCAGGCCGGATCGGAACACTCCCGGAGAATTCCTGGTGCTTGGGGAGTGAGGAAATGTGGGCCTGGAGAAAATCTAGACTTACCCAACCCAGGTTAGACAGAAGGTATACTCTTCTAAGTGCATAAGGTCTACTCTCCCGAGTGCAGAGTATAGCATTCTGCTCTCTGCAAATCCTATTGATTGATTGGATCCAAAGTTTAGCTCTCTAAATGGGCCATAAAGCTGAAGCCTTAAAGCAGTCAGGTAGACAAGCCAAACTCAATAAAAATGGAAATTTCAACCACAATCACTCAGTCAATTCTCGGTGCGTCATTGACCTCATCTGTAAAATGGGGATTAAGACCGTGAGCCTCACGTGGGACAACCTGATTACCCTGTATCTACCCCAGCGCTTAGAACAGTGCTCCGCACATAGTAAGCGCTTAACCAATACCAACATTATTATTATTGGACATTTACTAGGTGCAGAACATGGCTCTGAGTGCTTGAGGGAGCCAAAAGAACACAATTATAGAATAGAAGCAGGAAGGCTTAGTGGATAGAGCACAGGCCCGGGAGTCGAAAGGACCTGGGTTCTGATCCTGGCTCTGCCACTTCTGCTGTGTGACCTTAATCAAGTCACCTCACTCCTCTGGCCCTCAGTTACCTCATCTGTAAAATGGAGATTAAGACTTTGAGGCCCATGTAGGACAGGGACTATGTCCAACCTAATTAACATGTAAAACGCCTGGCACATAGTAAGGATTTAACAAATGCCATTTTAAAAAAAAAGCATTAGTAGACATGATCTTTGCCCAGAAAAAGCTTATAGAGGGAGGCTTTCCCCTCCCCTCAGCCCGGGAGCCAGCAGTGACCTCAGTGGCAAGGTGGATGTGGTTACATCTCTCAACAGACACTCGCTAATGGTTAAAGGCACGAAGCCTATTAATCTGTAAGCTTCTCCATTAGCCTGGAAAATCCTCCAGGATAAAGATCATATCTTTTCATTTGTCAGTATCTTCCACAAGAACTTCATCCAGGGCTCTGCAGCCGATCAATCAAATGGTATTTACTGAGCGCTAACCGCGTGCCGAGCACCGTACTAAGCACTTGAGGGAGTAGATATAACAACAGAGTTGATAGACTCGTTCCCGGCCCACGCTCAAGTGCCCGATCAGTGCTGTTGATACTGATGGTGAGAGACGGCTTTCCTGCTCTAGATTGCATCCAGAGAACTCAGTATGGAGGCCAAGGTTTTTCTGCCATTTTGTTTTGTTTCCAGTGGTATGTGTCAAGTGCTTACTATATGCCAGGCTGTTTAGTAAGAGCTGAGGTAGATTCAAGAAAATTGGATTGGACACAGTCCCTGTCCCTCAAAGGGCTCACAGTCTTAATCCCCATTTTACAAATGAGGGAACTGAGGCCCAGAGAAGTGAAGCGATTTGCCCAGGGTCCCACAGCAGACGCGGCGGAACGGGGATTAGAACTCAAGTCTCTCTGACTCCCAGGTCCGTGTTCTGTCCATTAGGCCACGCTGCTTCCCTGTCGGTGGTCCAGAGCCGAGCGCTTCCGGAGCCCAGGCCTCTGAGGGCAGAGGGACTAGTTTAGAGCAAGCCCCCCGCAACTCACCCCCATAAATAACTCGGGGCCCAACCCTGCAGGCTGCTGACATTTGCAGTGGGAAATGAACGCTTGTTTGCAGTGTTGTCTTTAATTATGAAGTCACAGCGATATAGCCTTCAGCAGGACTGGGGTACCTAATAATCTCTCCTTGGCAGAAAACCAAGCAGCAGGGGGGCGGCCTTACCCCGGTCTGACAAGAGCGGGACCACCCAAGCGGGCCCCGGTCACCAGTAAAGCAGTAGCCCACCAGGGGCCCGGGCCCCTCCGGGCTGATCGGCTGCCAAGGAAACTCAACTCTCTGAGTCAGTCGGTCGATCGTATTTGTTGAGCGCTCACTGTGTGCAGAGTCCTGTACTAAGTGCCGGGGAGGGTACAATATAGCAAGATAACAGACACATTCCCTGCCCACAGCGAGCTTTCAGTAGGGGAGGGAGGGGGCGGACCTACTGAAATAGAAATAAATAAAATTACAATTACAGATATTAACCGTAGTATTTGTTAAGCGCTTACAATGCGCCAGGCAGGGTACTAAGCGCTGAGGTGGAAATGAGATAATCAGGTCAGACACAGTCCACGGCCCACATAGGGCTCACAATCTTAATCCCCATTTTACAGATGAGTAATTGAGGTGCGGAGAAGTGAAGTGACTTTCCCAAGATCACACATCAGACAAGCGGCGGAGCTGGGATTAGAACCCAGGTCTTCCGATTCCCGAGCCCGTGCTCCTTCCACTAGGCCATGTTGCTTCTCTAAAGAAGGAGAACATGTATACTTAGGCCACCGGGACCCGTCTCCCCCAGCCTTCCCACACGACTAGGAGGGAGGAAAGGATGGGGTTGAAGGGCCGCCATTTGAACTCAAGTCCCTGTAAAGAACATTTGGAACACTCTCACAAGTAGTGTAGCCTGCTACGTAACCGACGGGTTGGGAATGGGTCTTAAATCCCTTCTTATGGTTGTACTGCTTTGATCTATCGATCGGTAGTATTTACTGAGCGCTTACTCTGTGCAGAGCATTGCACTAAGTGCTTGGGAGAGTACAGAACAGCAGAGTTAGCAGGCATGTTCCCCACCCATAAGGAGCTTGCAGTCTAGAGGGGAAGACAGACATTAATATGAATAAATAAGTAATTTATAAGGTGTAATTGAAAGACAGATACAGAAGTGCTGTGGGGTTTCTGGTGGGAAGCATATCAAGCGTCCCAAGATCACAGATTGAGGTGCGTCGATGATGCGGAAGAGAGGTTGAGCCGGCAGCTCGAGGGCTTCATCGGGGAAGGCCTCTTGGAGGAGATGTGACCTTAGTAAAGCTGTGAGAGAGTACATTACCTTGAATTTACATAGCACTTTCATTCTCCGAAGCCCTTCCGTAACCATTACGTCAATTTATTCATTCGTTCATTAATTCGATGGCATTCATTGAGCGCTTACTGTGTGCAGAGTACTGTAAATGGTGACGTTCCCTGTCCGCACCGAGCTTACGGTCTATAGCGGGGGAGACAGACGTCAATAGAAATTAATAAAATCACAGATATGTACGTAAGTGCTTTGGGACTGAGATGGGGGAAGAGAAAAGGGAGCAAGTCAGGGCAACGCAGAAAGGAGTGGGAGATGAGCAAAAGTGGGGCTTAGGCTGGGAAGGCCTCTTGGAGGAGATGGGCCTTCAATAAGGCGTTGAAGTGGGGGGAGAGTCATCGTCCATAGGGTTTGAGGAGGGAGGGAATTTCAGGCCAGAGGCAGGAAGTGAGGGAGAGCCAGTGGTGAGATAGAGGAGATCGAGGCACAGCGAGTAGGTCGGCATTAGAGGAGCGAAGTGTGCGGCCTGGGTTGTAGTAGGAGAGAAGCAAGGTGAGGTAGGAGGGGGCAAGGAGATGGAGTGCTTTAATGTCAATGGTGAGGAGCGTAATCCCTGCCCTACAGGAGTGCCGGTGGGTCTTGGTTTCGCGATTCTGCGGGATGTCTTCCAGACTGAACCGAAAAGCCGAGCTCTCGCTCTCTCTCCCCGCCGGCCCCGGGTTTCTCCAGCGATGGCACAGGCGTCTCGCTCCTCCCGGCTGCCGAAACCAGGCCCAGCCCGTGGTTGCGCCCAGGCTAATGAGATCGGCTCCCTGAAACCAAAGAAGGGCTCCCTAATTTGATTGGAATCACAAACTCCAACTGCAATCTCTCTCCATTCTCCTCTGCAAACGGGCCAGATTACCGAGCAGCCTGAAAACCGATGGAAGCCAGCCAGTCTCCCTTCGCCTTTCTCACTTTTTCCTCGGCTTCACAGCCCTTTGGGCCCAGGGAATTGGAACAACCCCGTTCAGCGACGATCCCCAGTGTGTCCCCGGGCGGGGGGAAGACCAGGTGGGGAAAGAGCCAGGATGCTAGAAGCTTTTGTTTTCTTTCGTATTTTTCGGGTTTTTTATGGTGTTCGTTAAGTCCTTACTGTGAGTCAGGCTCTTTATTATGGGCTGAGGTAGATAAAGGCATAACAGGTCGGACACAATCCTTGTCCCACATGGGGCTCACGGTCTCATTCCCCATTTTACAGATGATATAACTGAGGCACAGAGAATAATGACCATCATAATTGAGGCACGGAGAATAATGACCATCGTAATTAATAATTATGGCATTTGTGAAGCGCTTACTATATGCCAGGCACTGAACTAAGCGCTGGGGTGGCTACAGACAAACCGGACACAGTCCACATAACCCACATGAGGTAACTGAGGCACAAAGTTGAGCGACTTGCTCGAAGCCACCCAGGGGACAGGTGACGGAGCAGGGATCGTTGGAGATATCGGTCAATCGATCAGTCGATCGTATGTGTTGAGCACTTACTATGTGCAGAGCGTTGTGCTAAACACTTAGGAAAGTACACTGTAATAACATTGGGAGACAAGTTCCCTGCCCATAATGGGGTTGCAGTCAGGAAGGGGCATCAGACATTGAGGTAGATAAATGAATCTCAGAAGGAAGAGTGTGTTTACAGGATGACTGTCCCTCCTCCCAAGAGGAGGAAGGCACAGCCTTCCAAGCAGGACTGCAGGAACGGAAAGGGGGCAGACTGGGTGGGGAAGGGTGGATGGAGTGGGCAAGGCTTGAGAGTAATGGCTGGGCTTTTTTTCCGTCTCTCCCGCCGCCAATTTCTTGCTCGTGTCCATCCCTCTGCCTGGAACTCCCTCCCCCTGCAAAACCGCCAGACCACAGCTCTTCCCATCTTCCAAACCTTCCAGAAATCACATCTTGTCCAGAGGGCCTTCCCATTTAATTTTGAATTTCCTCCGGTTTTATCCCCCACTGCCACTACGACGCCTCTGTGCCAACTTGAGCACTTGGGAACTCAAATCCTCCCAGGCACATGGGTACGTATCTTACATTCCCTATTATGTCTGCCCTATCTCATTCATTCGATCGTATTCATTGAGCGCTTACTGTGCGCAGAGCACTGTTCCACGGGTTTGGAAAGTACAGTTCAGCGATAGAGACGATCCCTGCCCACAATTTATTATTATTATTATCATTACTCTCTGTGCTTCAGTTACATCATCTGTAAAATGGGGAATAAGACTGTGAGCCCCAAGTGGGACCAGGACCGTGTCCAACCTGTTACGCTTTTATCTATCTCAGCCCATAATGCAGGGCCTGACATAGAGTAACGTCTTTTGTCCTCCTTTATTTCTTTCTCCTATCCGGGAGTTCTTCTAATGTCGGTCACCCCTGTTAGACTGTAAGCTCCTTGACAAGGGGCAAGTTTCAGAGCCGGTGTTCTCACCTGTGTGCTTCGTGCATTTCTCTGCACCCAAAAGGATCCCAAAAAATATTATTGATTAATTGCCTAAGTGGTGGGGAGTCTTCAACCAGGAGTCCACTCCAGCACAACACCCAGATACTTCTGCAAAAAAAAAATCAATTTTTCAGCAGAATTGGTTGTCTTTATGGGACACAGGCCAGAGTTTTGCTGTCAGCCTTTTTTTCTAGGCTAATAAAATAGAGAATTTAAGTGAGATTTCTATCTAGGCCTTATATAGTCAGAACAGCACTTCCTATAATATTGTTTCATCTTCCAATCATTCCAACATCCTGTTTACCTTTTTGTTAACTGCAGCTGTTTATTGGATTTTGACATTGGGAAAATTATTATCTGCTAATAATACTCGTATCTCCTTCCTGGTCTATATGAACATCATTCCCCCCAGGACACCCCCCGACTTTCTGTGTGTTTTTTTTCCCTTTGATTTAGAAGGGTTATGTCCAGCCCCTGAATCTCATTGGCTCCCAGCCACGCCCAGCCCCTTAATGAGTTTCTCTAATTTCCCGTCTACATCCTTCGCCACGATCTCTGCAACTTTCCTGCGTGTGAACTCCACTTCCCGGATCGCGGCCATCTGCGGTTTAAGGGAAACATTGGCTTTTCTTATTGCTCTTCGAGTCAGCTGTGCAAATCGTTAAAGTCGAGGGGAGGCCCGGGAATGGCGGCTGGTCAGCTCCATTAACGCTGCCTCCGCTAGCAGAAAGTTTACTTTTCCAGCCCAGGATCCCGAAAGCATCGCTCTTTTAAGTGCGTTTACAGCTTCTGGAAGGGGCTCTGGGACGATTTCCTGTTTATGCTGAGGACAGATCCATGACCGCTGCCAGGGCACGCTTCCCCCCGCACCTCCGCCAAACGGTTTTGACCCTGACCTGAAGGTCCACCTCCACGGGTTCCAGCAGTTTGGGAACTCCTTGAGGATGGGAATTGAGTGCTTGAATTCTCTTGTCCTCTCCCATACTATATGTGGAATACAGCGCTCTGGGTCATCAGCTCGTTGTGGGCAGGGAACACGTCTGCTAACTCGTATTGTAGTCGCCCGAGCGCTTAGGATAGTGTGCTGTACAGAGCAAGCACTCAATAAACACTACTGATTGACTGATTGATTGCTCTGCACGCAGTAGGCAGACTCGCAGTAAGTGCCATCGATCGTGAAGAAGAGAGTAAGCCTACCCGGCTTGCGGCATTGGCTCTGGGGGATACCGTCCCGTAAGAGGGTTTGGCAGGGTGGGGAGAGGGGCTGACCGGGTCCCCCAAGGACGGAGGAAGAAGCCAACGTCTCATTGTCAGTGGGCACCATCATTCATTCATTCATTCAATAGTATTTATTGAGCGCTCACTATGTGCAGAGCACTGTACTAAGTGCTTGGAATGTACAAATCGGTAACAGATAGAGACAGTCCCTGCCCTTTGACGGGCTTACAGTCTAATCGGGGGAAACGGACAGACGAGAACAATAGCAATAGATAGAATCAAGGGGATGAACATCTCATTAAAACAATAGCAAATAAATAGAATCAAGGCGATGTACATCTCATTAACAAAATAAATAGGGTAATGAAAATATATACAGGTGAGCGGACGAGTACAGTGCTGAGGGGATGGGAAGGGAGAGGGGGAGGAGCAGAGGGAAAGGGGGGAAAAGAGGGCTTAGGTGAGGAGAGGTGAAGGGGTGGGTAGAGGGAGCAGAGGGAAAAGGGGAGCTCAGTCTGGGAAGCCCTCTTGGAGGAGGTGAGCTTTAAGTAGGGTTTTGAAGAGGGGAAGAGAATCGCAGCAGGGCCTCAAGTCAGGCAGTATCCCAACTCAGATCAGGGCCTCGGGCTGGACGGGGCCACCCTCACCACCCAGGCCGGTCCCCTCTGGGGCCGTTGAGAGGCGATGGAAGCGATAATGCTTGAGTGTGGGGAGGCTGGAACCCTAGGCCCTGGAGTGGAGGCAACAATCCACAGAACAGGGACCGGGGAGGAAAGGGAAGAAGACAGCGGAAAGATGAGAAGAGGAAACCAGGGCCCAGCTCAAGTCCAGGATCCCTTTGCCACGTGTCTGCTGTATGGTCTTGGGCAAATCACTTTAACTTTCTGTGCCTCAATTCCCTCATGGGGAATAAAATGGGATTTAAGACCGTGAGCCCCATGTGGGACAGGGACTGTGTCTAACCTCATTTGCTCGTATCTATCCCTGGCACTTACTACAATGCAGGGCACGTAACAAATACCATCATTATTATTATTATACAGTACTCAAGCCCAGGGTCAGGCTACGCATGAGTCAAGCAGATAAAAGGCAGAGGCCTGGATAAGAGAAACCAAACAATGGAACCTGATTTGTGTTTTTATTTCCTGGCCCAAACCAAAGGTTCTGGAGCCCAGAGAAGGAGTCTTCATCGAGGAGAGTTCACTGGAAGAACTTTGGCTGTTTCCTACCCGCTGTTGGACCATCCAGCTTGCTACAAAGATGGCCAAGGTACCTTTTTGGGCCCCACACTGGCGTGTTCGGGACCCCCAACTCTCCCCGGACTCCACTCACCCATCCCTCCCCACGAAAGTGCTTAATAAGGTGCTCTACGAACAGTAAATGCTCAATAAATATGACTGACTGAGTGAGGCAGGAAGGGATATAGTTCAGAGGAACAGCTCCAGCTCCCTCCTTCCGTGTGTTAGCTTTACTGAAGGCAGAGAAGCTTCCACGGAGG
This sequence comes from Ornithorhynchus anatinus, assembly GCF_004115215.2. Classification (NCBI taxonomy): domain Eukaryota; kingdom Metazoa; phylum Chordata; class Mammalia; order Monotremata; family Ornithorhynchidae; genus Ornithorhynchus; species Ornithorhynchus anatinus. The sequence continues at coordinate 26,288,973 of NC_041728.1, read as the reverse complement.
AGGAAGGGAGGCCGTAATGCTGGGGCCTGTTGAAGGAGTGCTTTCAGTCAGAATGAAGATCATCAGAACCTCAGCAAGGTGCTCTGTCGAGAGCACGGGGCGATCACTCTGGTCATGCAACGCTCGGTGTCAAGCACTGCCGAAACGCCGGCTAGGAGAATAAGAATGATGATAGTGGTATTTATTAAGGGCTTACTGTGCATCAAGCACTGTTCTAAGGGCTGGGGTAGATATAAGCTAACCAGGTTGGAAACAGTCCCTGGCCCACGTAGGGTTCACAGTCTTAATCCCCTTTTTACAGAGGAGGGAACTGAGGCACAGAGAAGTGAAATCCAAGCCCAAGGTCACATAACAGAAAAGTGGCGGAGCCAGGACTAGAACCCAGGACCTTGTGACTCCCAAGCCCGTGCTCTATCCACTGGGCCACAAAGGCAAAGGATGTTTGCCGAGACTTTGGAATTGTATCTCATTTATTGATTCATGTATTGAGTGCTCTCTGGGTGCCAAGCTCTCTACTAAGCTCTGGGGAAGGTATAAGATAATGAGATCGGACACAGTCCCAGCCCCACATTTCTTGCCCCCGACTTCTTGGTCATCTGCCGCCATGGTGACGCTGTATTTATAGGCCGTGACCAGCTCCAGCCAGTTCCAAACGCTGTTTGACCCTCTTCTCCATCAGTATGTTGCTTTTTGCCAGCACCACCTCACTTTGTGAAGGATGTACTTTGCTTTTAGCCTTGTGTACTAGAACTCACGCGGAGCTGGGAGTCAGGAGACCAGTGTCCTAGACCAGGTCTTCCACTGACATGCTGTGTGATCTAGGGCAAGTCACTGAACTTTTCTGGGCCTTAGTTTCCTCCTCTGTAAAATGGGGAGAAAACACCGGCTCTTCCTACCCCTTAGATGGGCCAGGGACTCTGTCCGATCTGATTGTCTTGCATCGATCCCAGTACTTAGCGAAGGGGCCCGGTACATAATAAGTGCTCAACAGATGCCATGATGATAATAATAGTAACTATTATTATTCTGGGACCGTTCACCCTGGAAAACAATGAGCCTGAGGAAGCAATTTGTTGTCCCAAGGTTTTTATTTGCAAGTTTGGGATGGTTCGGGTCCAAGAATCTTTGACTGCAGCTGTTTAAGGGCTTCTGTCACCCCTCTTGGGAGATGGGATTGACATCTCGAAAAGAGAAATAAATTACGTACATGCAGTCATCCTTAGTGCTTATGTATAGACCGAACTGCCTTGTCCATTTATTCATTTCCTTAATCATCTATTCAGCATTCAGCATTCCACGCTCTTCTCTTACCAGATGCATTTCGTTTCTCTTCGTGGTCCCACTAATTTAAGTGATTTTTCCCTGCCTGGCTCTTCTATTCGATTGTCAACTCTTGGAGGACAGGGACTGAATATTTGACTTCCATCGTTTTAGTACAAAGCTCTGCCCACAGCAGGTCCCAGGGAATTATAATGATTAATCGATTGGATGTGAGGAAGAATGCGTTAGGAATAAGATTTCATTTAACTTTCAGAAAGGAACAAAGAAAATGAAGAGAGAGTGGAATTTTAAGCCCCCCCAGACTCCCTCTTTTGGGAAATGGCGGTCGGGCTCTTGTCTACGGAAAAGGTGAAGGGAAGCGTGAGGAAGCCCAGGCTGCTGAGGCTGAGACCATGCTGAAGAACAGTGTGATGGGAATTGGCAAAGGCAGATTCCTCATGTCTGGACCAGAAGCAGAGCCAGGCACCCAGAACCACTAGGACCATATGAGGTCTTGAAGGGGTCCAGTGAACCACAGCCAGACAGCTCAATCACAAACCATTCACATGCAGCACGTGTGCAAATACAAGCACACAAACACACACACACACACACACCCATAGACTGTGAGCCCCATATGAGACAAGGACGATGCCCGACCTGATTCACTTGTATCTATCCCAGAGCTTCCAACAGTGCCTGACGCACAGTAAGAATTTTACAAATACCATAATCATCATAAAGGAATGTGTGTGTATAATGTGGATATCTATATACACACACCTGTTTATAGATACATGTATATTTGCCCATGAACACACACAATATCCCCATACCTGGTTATATATACACATGTATGTATAGCCACACATTTAGACATTGATACACACACACAGACTCTTGCTTTTCCTCTCTTTTTCTAAGTATGAACCCCTATGTGGTTCATAAAGTCCTTGAGCAACCTTAAATATCAATAAATTTTGACATGCATATGGCAAAAAAACCTGTAAATGGTATTTAAAAAGCATTATTCATAGCTTTTTATAGCATGATTCAAATCACTACAAGCCATACACTTTAAATGCCATAATATTGCTTGACAGCAGTATAATCACGGTGCAAAGGAAGGTTAAATGTGTGTTATACTTGGCTGAATCGAAGTCGATATTGGCGATGCAGAGGAATAAGTCTATATCACAATGAAACATTATGAATGATACTCTAAAGTATCATTTAAATTATCTTTTTATCATATTTACATCAATGCTTATTAAAGTTTCAAGTTGCCCAAGGACTTGATGAGCATCCTGGGCCTATTCCTCAAACTCACTGGACATCCACTTCTCCTAGCACTCAGGGCCTGAATTCTTGCAGAACCAGAGTAAGTAAAACTCACTTTGTGTACTCTCTGTGTGTGACCCTGGATGTGTGTGCACAAATGTTTTTATTTTATCTGTGTCTTTTAAAATGGCATTTGTAAAGGGCTTATTCTGTGCCAGGCACTGTAGTTAGATACAAGGTTGGACCCAGTCCATGTCCCACATGGGGCTCACAGTCATTCATTCATTCATTCAATAGTATTTATTGAGCGCTTACTATGTGCAGAGCACTGTACTAAGCGCTTGGGATGAACAAGTCGGCAACAGATAGAGACGGTCCCTGCCGTTTGACGGGCTTACAGTCTAATCGGGGGAGACGGACAGACAAGAACAATGGCACTAAACAGCGTCAAGGGGAAGAACATCTCGTAAAAACAATGGCAACTAAATAGAATCCTAATCCCCATTTTACGTATGAGGTCACTGAGGCCCAGAGAAGTGAAGTGACTTGCCTAAGGTCACACAGCAGACAAGTGGTGGAGTCAGGATTAGAACCCGGGTCCTTCTGACTCCCAAGCCGGGAGTTCTTCCAAAAATATGCCGGCATGCCATATCCAAGCGGGCTCACCATTCCTCAACTCTGTAACAGAGTTCTAGCCGAAACCCACAGTGCAAAGAGACGTTCGGGCGGAACGGAGTGCAGAGAGTTCTCCTTTGTTCTTAAGGATGGAGTCGCCGATGACGACGCACTGTCCATGGGCCCCGGTGAAATGGGAAAACCCGATACGGGACTGCAGATCCTCTCGGCGTGACACCCTCTAACACGGTATGTTGGTCTGAGGCTGTAGCTGCCGTCCACGTCACCGGCTGTTCAACTTCCCCTCTTTGGTTCCCAGTCTTGCCCAAGTCTGTCCCCGAGAAGAGTACCCCACTTGCCATCTGCCTCTCCCTCGGGTCCATCTGTCTGTCTATTTCCCAGGCCTCAATCCTTGAAGGTGCACTTTGTTGGGGCTGGAGACTTTCTTCTGCTCAGTGGCAAGAGCCCGGGCTTGGGAGTCAGAGGTCATGGATTTGAATCCCACCTCTGCCTCTTGTCAGCTGTGTGACTGTGGGCAAGTCACTTAATTTCTCTGTGCCTCAGTTCCCTCATCTGTAAAATGGAGATGAAGACTGTGGGCCTCACATGGGACAACCTATTACCCTGTATCTACCCCAGCGCTTAGAACAGTGCTCTGCACATACTAAGCGCTTAACAAATACCAACGTTATTATTATTATTATACCCGCGGTCAGTCCTATTTCAATCTGTCAAAGCCACCCTGCCCACCTTCAAAGCTTTATTAAGGTCGCATCTCCTCCAAGGGCCCTTCCCCGATGCCCTCTCTTCCCCTTCTCCCTCTCTCTTTTGCATCATCTATGCATTTGGATCCGTGACCTTAGGGCATTTGATATTTGCTCCACCCTAAACCCCACAACGCTTATCTTTAAATCTTTAAATTATACATTATAAATTACTCATTCATATTAATGTCTCTCTCCTCCTCTAGACTGTAAGCTCGCTGTGGGCAGGGGACACGTCTGCTAACTCTCTTGGATTGTGCTCTCCCATTAGTAAGTGCTCAGTAAATACTTGTGATTGAACCAGTGGTATTTATTGAGCACTTACCGGGTGCAGAACACGGTACATGTGCAGAGCACTGTCCCAAGCGTTTGGGAGAGTACAATACCAAAGAGTAGGTATAGACAGATCTCGGTCCTCGAGGAGCTTACAGATCAGAAAGGGAGACGGACATTAAATTAAATCCCTGACAGATATTTACATCAGCTCCTCACAGGCAACATTTGGGTACCCTGCAGCTATAGAGACACATTCGATTAGATTGTTTGCTTCTTGAGGGCAGGAAACATTAGTTTTTCTCCGGTGATTCTCTCCCAAGGACTTAGCGGAAGGGCTCGGGACTAAGTAGGTGCTCGATGAATACCACTGACCTAAAGGAAAGATCGATGTCCTTTCCTGGGAAGAGGTGCTGCAAGAAGCATCCGTTCTTGATTTCTCCCGACTCCCAATCCCATGGTCTTTCCACAGGGCCACACTCCCTTCTTAAAATGGGGTCCTGAGTGGCCCAGTGAATGGAGTATGAGCCTGGGAGTCAGAAGGACCTAGGTTCTAATTCTGGCTCTGCCACTTACATGCTGAGTGACCTTGGGCAAGTCACTTCACTTCTCTGTGCCTCAGTTCCCTCATCTGCAAAATGGAGCTTCAGACTGGGAGCCCTATGTGGGACAGGGACTGCGTCCAACCCGATTATCTTGTATCTAGTCCAGCACTTAGTATGCCTGGCATGTAGTACGCACTTAACAAATACCATTATTATTGTGATTATTAATTTGGGGGATTTTCTTTGGAACCCAGTTACCTCTGAGAATGGAGTATAGGCTGGCATTTCAACAAAGGACTTACCTTTCCCATCCCTAAAAGACCAAGATAAGTGCAGGCAGTTTGCTCTTGCCCTTGGACCGATGAGGGAGAGTGTTGGATTCATCTTCGCATTCCCAAGGTGCGGCTTCAGGCGATGGATCACTCTGGGATCCAGCTGGTGCCTCCCAGAGCCCTTCAGGGGCCGGTCAGGTCTGCCAACGGCCCCCAGAAGAGTTTGTCTTCATCATCATGAAGCGAGGAAGAGCCGGGAGCCGGTCCGAAGGGAGTTGCCGGCATGGTTTTGGAAGAAGCGGTACGGATTGAACCACAAAGTAAGAGCTCCAGAAATTTCAAGCCTTCTCTAGATCTCTTCACCCACCCCGGTCGGACGCAAAAACAAACATCAGAGTGTCCAACAACAATAAACGAGGAGGCACTGGCAGGACCCACTGATCCCGGGGAGAACGGAAGGTCGAGGAGAAATCAAGGTAGAGGTGATGGGCGGGATGGCCACTCGAGGCCCTCCCAGAGACCGGGCTCTGAGACTCATCTAACGGAGCGTGTGCATTGTCGGCCACGTGTCGTAACGGAATGACAACACGGGCACCATTCTGTGCCAGGCCGAGTCTGCCCAAACCTAGAGTCTTTCTTCCCGGGGACCCGTTGTCCCCCTCCACTTGCCCCGGAGCCTTTATATTTCCCTATAAACCCGGTACCGCTTCCGAGTTCCCAGGACTCTGCAGCGAGAGACGAGGTGGAGAGACACTTCAGTGAAAAATACCAGGCATAAAGCCATCTGGTTCCAGATCGGCTCCCGGCTCTTCCTTGCTTTATGATGACGAGGACAAACTCTTCCGGGGGCCGTTGGCAGACCTGACCGGCCCCTGAAGGGCCACAGGGCTGCTGGGCTCTGGGAGGCACCAGCTGAATCCCAGAGTGATCCATCGCCCGGAGCCGCACCTTGGGAGTGTGAAGACGCATCCAAAACTCTCTCTCATCGGTCGAAGGACAAGAGCAAGAGCAGTAGTGGAATGCTCAGGAAAAAGATCAATCAATCAATGGTATTTATTGAGCGTTCGCTGTGTGCGGAGTACTGGACTAAGTCCTCGGGAGAGTACGGCGTAACAGAGTCGGTAATTACTTTCCCTGCCCACAACGAGTTAACAGTCGAGGACCAGAGGAAGGCCCACCAGAGGTATAGATCAATAGCTCTCCAATTCATCTACGTGCGGAAAAAATGGGAATCGGGTGAGGAGTAGGCCGGGGGAAGCTGAAATGGTTTGAATGACAAGGCTTTGGTGCTCTGAAGAGCGAGGCTGGAGTGGTGAAGGGATCTGCAGCCCTGCAGGAATAGTGGGACTATTTCATCAGCCAAATAACTCCAGGAACCATCTTTGCTGCCCCCTTTAGCAGCCAGAGTGTGAGTTTTGTCTGGGTGAAGTAGCTGAATAAATGAGAGCCCAGTTGAATATACAGATTAGTTGTACCGAAGCAGCAAAGATGGGGGTGAATGCAAAAATGCTAAGGGTGACGGTTGCGGTGAAATGAATTAGCGGGGTGGGACTGAATTGGGGAAGGCTTCCTGGAGGAGGTGAGGTTCCAGGAAGGCTTTAAAAGTGGGGAGAGCTGAAGCTGGCCAGTTTAAAAGGGGAGGGAGAGCCGCTTGAGCAATGGATCCGAGGCAGAAGAATCTTTTGTACCAAAAGATTGCATCAATAAACACATCCCAAACCACTGGAAACCTACGTCCAGTTTAAAAAAAAAAAAAAAAAGAAGACAAAAAGACCTCACCAAAGCGCCGTGCCGATATCAAAACGCAAACAGTCCGGTCACTCTGAGTGCTGGAACTGCCACTGTCATGGGGCTCTTTGATCAGGAGCGACATCTGTTTTCAGTTTCTCATTTAAACAACACACACGCCAACTTGAGCAAACCATCTCTGGACCCAAATAACAGGAACAGGAAAGCCGTCTAAACCACAGGGTGGGCAGACGGGACTGGAGATGTTAAATATTCAAAGACCGTGTTTATGTTTTCAGGTGCACTTCCAAGATCCGGACGTAAACACGCAACACTGTATATTTAGGTTGGAGATGGTCATGTGTGTGTGGAAGCAAAAATAATGCATGCTGCGTGCTTATATTTGTGAGCAATCTGCCATTCACTTCACACAAGAAAAACCCAGAATCTAGCCGCCTTCTGGACGCTCTCCCCATCCAGTCTGAACGCCTTAGAGAAAACGGTGCTTTTATGGAGCAGTGTGGCTTAGTGGATAGAACACGGGCCTGGGAGGCAGAAGGACCTGGGTTCTAATACCAGCTCTGCCGCGTGTCTGCTTGTGACCTTGGGCAAGTCCCTTCACTTCTCAGTGCCTCGGTTACCTCACCTGTAAAATGGGGATTGAGAGTGTGAGCCCCATGTGGGACAGGGACTGTGTCCAACCTAATTAACTTGTATCTACCCCTGCACTTAGGACACTGCGTGGCACAGAGTAAGCGCTTAACAAGTACCATAATAATAATAATAATAATAGCTATTATTATCATTTAGCAATATTGGGGAAGGTAAAATGGCTTTTATGCGCTTTAGGTGTAAGCAGCCTGGCTCAGTGGAAAGAACACGGGCTTGGGAGTCAGAGGTCATGGGTTCTAATGCCGGCTCCGCTGCTCGTCAGCTGTGTGACTTTGGGCAAGTCACTTAACTTCTCGGTGCCTCAGTTACCTCATCTGTAAAATGGGGGTGAAGACTGTGAGTCCCACGTGGGACACTCTGATTACCTCGTATCTACCCCAGCGCTTAGAACAGTGCTTGGCACATAGCAAGCGCTTAACGAATACCACCATTATTATTATTATTCGTGTCGGTCCTGTGTTGGGCCAGGTTTTCAATCGTCCTCTACCGCCTTGACCTTTCCTGGGTGTCACTGGGACTGAGGAGTCCCATTGGCCTCTTGAGGCTTCACAGATGTTACCCCCAATATTTACAGCCCCAGGGACCCCTGTAGTTGGGGAGGGGAGCCGGAAATGTGCTTGGCGTTTCCGGCATGCAACACTGCCATTCCCGGTACTCTAGGGGATCGTGGTTAGTAGGGCCAGATCTGAAAATAATTTGTGATATGGTGTGGGGAGTGGATATTTAGATGTGGTGGGGGACGACTGCAGGGGACACGGTTATTGCTAGCAAAGTGCTGCCTACAGCCTCATGCCCATAAGGACTCCATGATCAGTCATAGTGTGCAAGAGCTCTGTACTAAGCGCTTGGGAGGGTACAGCATAGCAGACACATTCTCTGCCGACAACAAGTCTACAGTCTAGAGGGGAAGACAGACGTTAGTATAAATAGATTCAATAGTATTTATTGAGCACTTACTATGTGCAGAGCCCTGTACTAAGCGCTTGGACCGTACAAATCGGTAGCAGATAGAGACAGTCCCTGCCCTTTGATGGGCTCACAGTCTAATCGGGGGAGACAGACAGACAAGAACAATAGCAATAAATAGAATCAAGGGGATGAACATCTCATTGAAATAGCAAATAAATAGAATCAAGGCGATGTACATTTCATTAACAAAATAAATAGGGTAATGAAAATATATACAGTTGAGCGGACGAGTACAGTGCTGAGGGGATGGGAAGGGAGGGGGGAGGAGCACGGGGAAATGGGGGAAAAGAGGGTTTAGCTGCGGAGAGGTGAAGGGGGGTGGTAAAGGGAGTAGAGGGAAAAGGGGAGCTCATCACAGATATATATCCCGGCTCCGCCACTTGTCAGCTGTGTGACTTTGGGCAAGTCACTTAACTTCTCTGTGCCTCAGTTCCCTCATCTGTAAAATGAGCATTAAGACTGTGAGCCCACGTGGGACAACCTGATCTCCTTTTATCCTCTCCAGTGCTTAGAACAGTGCTTTGCACATAGTAAGCGCTTAACAAATGCCATCATTATTATTATTACATGTTACCCCATCTGTCAAATGGGGACTAAGAATGTGAACCCCATATGGGATAGGGATTATGTCGAACCTGATTATCTTGTATCACCTTCAGTGCTTAGAATAGTGCTTGGCACATAGGAAGTGTTTTCCAAGTATCATAATTATATTATTGTATCCTAATGAATAAGGAGAGTCTATGAGTTTAATTTTAATTTCTGAACGGTAGCTTTGTGGGGCTGCGTTTGGTTTACGGAAAGCAAGTCAATTGCAACTATGGGGAAACAACATGGCCTAGTGGAAAGAGCGCAGGCATGGAAGTCAGAGCACCTGGCTGCTGTGTGACCTTGGGCAAATCGCTTCACTTCTCTGGGCCTCAGTTTTCTCATCTGTCAAAAAAGACCACTGTTCTCCCTGCAACTTAGACTGTGAGTCCCGTGTGGGACTGGGACTGTGTCTGAGTGGGACGGTTGCTACTTGACACATGGTAAGCACTTAACAAATACCACAGTTATCATTATTATTATTAATGTTATTTGTTCGTTTTATTTCTATAAGAAAAAAGCTACATGATTCACCGGTGACCATACACATAAAAGGACTCTTAATTGCTCAATCAGTGGTATTTATTGAGCACTTATTGTGGGCAGAGAACTGTAATAAGCACTTGGGAGAGTACAATAAGACAGAGTTGGTAGACACATTCCCTGCTCACAGTGAGGTTACAGTCTAAAGGGGGAGACAGACATCAATAGAAATAAATAATGTTAGCAAAACCATAATTGCATACTAGGGACAAGGAATAAAACATCCGTGTTAGCACTTGCAAGGTCTTTGATGGGTCAGTCAATGGGATATATTGAGCACTATGGAGGAACAGCGTGGCTTAGTGGCTAGGGCACGGACTTTGGATCTGGATTCTAATCCCGGGCTCTGCCGCATGTCTGCTGTGTGACCTTGGACAAGTCACTTTACTTCTCTGGGCCTCAGTTAACCTAACTGTAAAATGGGGATTAAAAGTGTGAACCCTTTGTGAGACAGGGACTGTGTCCAACCAGATTAACTTATTCTACCCCAGCGCTTAGAACAGTTCTTGGCACATAATAAGCGCTTGCCAAGTACCATAATGATAAAAATAATAATATACTAAGATGTTGGAAGTGTTTGGCAATAGCAAAACATAATGTTCCCTGCTTTCAAGGGGCCCAAAATCTAATAGAGGCCATAAATGCTTGATTCTCAATTGAAAGATCAGTTGACCAGTTCAATTAGCCATAATAATTATAATAATTATGGTATTTGTTAAGTGCTAACTATCTTCTAGACTGTAAATTCATTATGGGTAGGGAATGTGTATGCTAATTCTGTGGTGTTGTACTTGCTCAAGTACATACTGTACATATGCCCTGCACATACTAAGCGCTCAATAAATACCGTTGATTGATTGATTATGTGTCAAGCACTGATTAAAGTGCTGGTGTTAATATAAATTAATCTTGTTGGACACAGTCCCTCTTCCACATGGGGTTCACAGTCTGAGTAGGTGGGAGAATAAGTACTGAATCTCCATTTTACAATCGAGGAAACTTAGGCTCAAAGAAATTGAGTCATCTGCCCAAGGTCATACGGGAGGCAAGTGCTGGAGCAGGGATTAGAACCCAGATCTTCTAACTCGTGGGCCCACGTGCTCTCTCCACCAGGCAACACTGCTTCCCAGTGACAGTGAATTGTCAGTAGCGAACCATTCTAAGTTCTAGAATTCTAGTTAAATTCTAGTTTCCATAAGCTTCCGGAGCCTGGTGATCATATGTCTTGCTTCTGTTGTACTCTCCCGAGCCCTTCGCACAGCGCCTTCACCCTGTAATGATGCCCGGTATTATCCTCAACTCATCTCTCTCATTCAACACACTTATTCAGTCTGTCAGTGAATCCTGTCAGTTCAACCGTCACAACATCGCCAAAATGCTCCCTTTCCTCTCCATCCAAACTGTTACATCTTAATCCAAGCCTATCCCACCTTGATTACTGCATCAGCTTCCTAGCCGACTTCCCAGCCGCCTTATTGATCCCCCTGCCTCCTGCTTCTCTACTCCAGCTAATGCTTCACTCTGCTGCCCAGATTTTTCATTTTTCCACAAAAACGTTCAGACCGTGTCTCTCCACTCCTCAAGAACCTCCAGTGATTGCCCATCCACCTCCGCATCCAACAGAAACTCCTTACTTTTGACTTTAAAGCACTCAATCACTTAATCATCTTGCCTCTCTGATTTCTTCGTAGAAACCAGTCTGCACACTTCACTCCTCTAATGCCAATCTACTCACTGTACCTTGATCTCATCTATCTCACTGCCAACCTCTCGCCCCCATCCTGTCTCTGGTCTGGAACTCCCTCTCTCTCGTATCTGACAGACGATCACTCTCCCCACCGTCGAAGCCTTATTAAAATCCCGTCTCCTCCAAGAAGCCTTCCCCAACTAAGCCCTCATTTCTTCTACCCTCTCTCTCTCCCTAACCCTTGCACTTTGATTTGAACCTTTAATCCCACCCCACCCTTGGCCCCACAGCACTTATGTAAACATCCATAATTATTTATATTAATGTCTGTCTCCCTCTCTAGACTGTAAGCTCAGTGTGGGCTGGGAATGGGTCTACCAACTGGGTTATGTTGTAGACTCCCGAGCTGTTAGCTCAGTGCTCTACAGTGCTCTGCACACAGTAAGCGCTCAATAAATACGATTGAAATACGATTAAATGAATGCTCTACACACAGTAAGCACTCAGTTAATATGTCCAATTGATTGATTCACATTTAGTAGGCTCTCAGCAAATGCCATGAATTAGGACAATTCGATTGTAAGTTTTTTGAGGACTGAGGAGGTGAGTTCAACCCACTTAAGCATTTAGAACAGGGTTTCTAACTCAGAAAGCATCTAATAAATGCCACCAATTGTTTGATTCTTGTTTCTAAAAGAGCAGCCCCGAAAGTCAAGATGAAAATCATGAACAATCTCTCAAGTTCATTGTAGAGAGTCAAATATACAACTGTGACTAATTTTGGAGACACTAAATCTAAGCAAGATTGTCTAGCCAAATGGATGCTGCCTGAAAAAATGGAAAGCAGCTGTTCTATCTCCTCCTCCATTATTTTAAGAATCCTTCAGGGAAGCAACTCCCAGAAAACCATCACGCCTCGTGTCTTCTTCTAGGTATAGTCCTCTTTCCTCTAGACTAAAATGAAAACCTTTTATGTCTCCTTCTAGGTATAGTCTTCTTTCCACTAGACTAAAATGAAAACCTTTTAACTTCTGATCTGGGAAATGTTTAACCATTCACATCCATATCAGGCTAAAAGAAGGTCTCCCAAGAGATCTAATACAGTCAGAGAGCTGTATTTGTCTATTAATCGTACAGAAAACACCAACACTAAATGATCTCAAGGCCAAAATTTGCAAAACATTAGCATACACACAACTCCAGAATGCATGTTGTCATCTCAAATATGCAATTCCAAAAGGCAATCTCAATCTGCTCCCTTGTTTATCTTGTCTGACTCATATTTAGAATTACAACCAGAATATTTTAGAGTCCTATCAGTTCCAACAATGTCTGGGAAAGGAAATGATCTTCTATTCTTTCTAAGAACGGCATCTTCTAAAAATATTGGACACGATTGGTTTTATCACTGCCAATAGTCAGAAAATTAAAAAAAAAAAACCAGTTCTCACAACTTAGAGTCACGTCAACTTCTACAGATAAATAAATTGCGGAGTCAGGGTGCGTGATAGTAGTTGGCAGAAACTCTGGTGCCATTAAATATATCTCCAGAGACACAGTTTTGAGGATTAGTTTTTTTGTTTTGTTTTGTTTTTAGTTGAGGATTTCCCTTCTCTGTTTAACCTTTCAGGATGGCATCTCCTGAGGGTAGAATTTCTTCCAAGTGTCATCTGTGTGCCTCAGCCTCATTCCTCTGTACCCATTTCTCCTTGAAAATGGGGGTTACCTTTTTGCAGAAGCCCATGTCGAGGAGAACTCATGTGGCAGAACTCACCCATTCTGCAGCTGGGAGCATGCCCAAAAACCATTTCTTCTGATGAGTTGTCACACTGTATCCAGACAGGCCCATAAGGCTGGAAGAACATTCCCTGACTACATGCCGAGACCATTTTGGTGGAAAATCTTGGTCTTCTAAGCATGAGCTCATTCTCAGATCAGACTTTAGGTAAGCTAGTAACAAATTGTTTTGGCCCCACTTTACAGTCACTACAGTGCTCTGCACACAGTAAGCGCTTAATAAATACGATTCAATACACTCATTCACTCATTTGCTCATTATTGAGCGCTAACTGTGTGCAGAGCACTGTACTAAATGCTTAGTACAATTCAGCAACAAAGAGAGACAATCCTTACCCAAAACGGGGCTCACAGTCTAGAAATGAATCTGTGGTATTTACTGAGTGCCTAGTTGTGTGAGAAGACTCATTCATTCATTCTGTCGTATTTATTGAGCACTTACTGTGTGCAGAGCACTGTACTAAGCACTTGGAATGTACAATTCAGCAACAGAGACAATCCCTGCCCAACAATCGGCTCAAAATCTAAAAGGGGAAGATAGACAGCAGAACAAAACAAGTAGTCAGGCATCAATACCATCAAGATAAATAGAATCATAGATATATGCACATCATTAATAAAATTAATTAATAAATAATATATACAAATAGACACAAGTGCTGTGGGGAGGGGAAGGGGGTAGAGCAGAGGGAGGAAGTAGGGGGAATGGAGAGGAGAGGAGGGGCAGAGGGAAAGGGAGGGCTCAGTCTGGGAAGGCCTCCTGGAGGAGGTGAGCTCTCAGTAGGTCTTTGAAGAGGAGAAGAGAGTTAGTTTGGCGGAGGTGAGGAGGGAGGGTGTTTCAGGTCAGTGGTAGGATGTGGGCCAGGGGTTAATGGCGGGACAGGTGAGAACGAGGCACCGTGAGGAGGTTAGCGGCGGCAGAGGTGCGGAGTGTACGGGCTGGGCTGTAGGAGGAGAGAAGGGAGGTGAGGTAAGAGGGGGCAAGGTGATGGACAGCTTGGAAGCCAAGAGGGAGGAGTTTTTGTTTCATGGGAAGGTTGATAGGCAACCACTGGAGGATTTGAGGAGGGGAGTGACATGCCCAGAGCCATTCTGTAGAAACTGTACAGCACTAAGCTCTTGGGAGAGTGCAATGGAGTTAATAATAATAGTAATGTTGGTATTTGTTAAGCGCTTACTATATGCAGAGCACTGTTCTAGCGCTGGGGTAGACACAGGGTAATCAGGTTGTCCCACGTGAGGCTCACAGTTAATCCCCATTTTACAGATGAGGTCACTGAGGCACAGAGAAGTGAAGTGCCTTGCCCACAGTCACACAGCTGACAAGTGGCAGAGGCGACATTCGAACCCATGACCTCTGACTCCCAAGGCTGTGCTCTTTCCACGGAGCCACGCTGCCTCTCAAGGCAGGGTAGGGTAAATACTGGATGAACATTGTAGCAGTTTGGATGGAGAGGACATGGCAGACTTTTGCGATGTTGTAAAGGTTGATCTGACAGGATTTAGTGACAAATTGAATATGTGGGTGGAATGAGAGGATAACGCCAAGGTTTTGGGCTTGTGAGATGAGGATGGTGGGGCTCTACAGTGACGGCAAAGTAAGGGGGAGGACAGGATTTGGGAGGGAAGATCAAGAATTCTTTTTCAGACAGTCTACAGGGAGGGAAGACAGAGATTAAAGTCCATCAGGGAGAGAGGAAAGTCGGGGAGAGCTGTGGTCCGGAGGGTCTGAGGAAGGAGAGAGTTGGAGGCAGGAGGGAGGGAGGGATAGATTGGGGATGGAAGAGGTGGTCACGAGGAGTACTGAGAAAGTGAGCTAGGGAAGAATTTAGAACAGAATCTGGGGAGCAATTAATTAAAGCAGCGGGTCTCTGCACATCGGTTATTTTAAATTTTCGGTCGCTGATTAATCGCATCACTGCTGACAAAGGGCTTAACCTTGATTCATTACTTAGTTTTTCATAGCGGAGGGCCCGATCCAACAGGTGCCGAGAGCTCCACCAGACCTCGGTGGCCAGGGGCTGAAATCAAGCCCTTCCTCTCTCCCAAGATGGGTGGGAATGGCCCGTTGCAGCTGGAGCAGAGGGATGAAACAAATCACTCCGGGAAGTTTACCTCTCAGCATTCCATGTGATAAACCAAAAGCAGAGCACCTGCAGGTGTTCCCCTGCTTCCCGGAACACGGATTTTGCCCATTCATTTTCTCAAGGTCAGATGCACATAAATAAAAAATGTTGACAAATGGTAGAGCCGAGAAGCCTCGAAAGTCAAAACGTTCACAGGCACTCAATCTCATTCTCCAAATTGGAGTCAATGAGGGGGAAGCAAGTTCAATATGACTTGGTCGTGAGGAAGGAGGCAAGAGACCTAAGGAGTTTAGCTGATTCACTCCCCATATGCCTAGTCAGCAAAGCCGCTTCCCTTAATGGTGAGTACCTTCTAAAATTGTTCTCCCCAAAGCAAAATGGAATGGGAAATTAATAACTTTAAAAAGCTTTTCTCCATTACCCATTCCGTAGCCATCAATGACTGTTGCGTAAATGGAACATTCTGTCAGGTGGTGTGATATTAGCAGTCACTTCTCCATTTGCTAGTAGGGAAGGAGGGAGGGTGTATATTCGCGTATACTACTCGAAGGGGCAAGTGAGAATAATAATAATAATAAGACGAAGAATGATGATGTTATTTGTTAAGCGCTTACTATGGGCCAAGCGCTGTTGTAAGCACGGGGGTAGGTACAAGGTTATCAGGGTGTCCCATGTGGAGCTCACAGTCTTTATCCTCATTTTCCAGATGAGGTAACTGAGGCATCGAGAAGTTAAGTGACTTGCCCAAAGTCACACAGCTGACAAGTGACAGAGCCGGGATTAGAACCCACTTCCTCGGACTCCCAAGCCTGTGCTCTTTCCACTAAACCACGCTGCTTCTAGAAGAATAGACAGCAGCAGAATATTTCTATCTGTGCATAGATTACAACTCCCGCCACAGGCTTTGGGTGGATGGGGCAGACACATGCAGACCTGGAGGGAAAGCGGAATGGGAAACATAATGACAGGAAAAAATGCCAGTGTCTGAGTCCCTGGGACGGGCCCAAATGATTGGAGGAACTTGCCTCACGAATATTCATCCTGCCTGCAATCAATCAACAGTATTTGAGTGCTTACTGTGTGCAGAGCGCTGTGCTAAGCACTTGGGAGAGAACAATGCAATAGAGTTGGTAGACTTGCTCTCCGTCCACAAGGAGCTTTCAATCTAAAGGGCTCGACTGACAGTAATGTGAGTAAATAAATGACGTTATGTACGTAAGTGTTATGGGGCCGAGGGTGGGGTGAATATCAAGTGATTACAGGGTAGAGATCCGAGGGCATAGATGATGCAGAAGGGAGAGGGAGCAGGGGAAAAGAAGAAGGCCCGTCGAAGGAGATATGGCCTTATTAGGGTTCTGAAGGTGGAAACGGTGGTTGTCTGTCGTATCTGAAGGGGGAGGGAGCTCCAAGCCAGAGGTAGGATGTGGGCGAGGGATCAGTGGTGCCGTAGTTGAGATCGAGGTACAGCGAGTAGGTTGGCATTAGAGGAATTAGCTGTGCAGGCTGTGCTGTAGTAGATCGGTAAGGTAAGGTTGGGGGGACAAGCTGCTTGAGTGCTTTAAAGACCCATAGTGAGGTGTCTCTGTTTGATGCAGACGTGGATGGGCAACCCCTGGAGGTTCTTGAGGAGTGGGGGGACGTGGAGTGAATGGTGTTTTAGAAAAATGAATCCGGTAGCAGGGTGAAGTGTGGGCTGTGGTGGGGAGAGACCACCACAGGTCAGGCAGGTCAGCGGGAGGCAGATGCAGTAGTCCGGTCAATTAATCTCTTTGTACTCAGTTTATGAATCTGAAAAATGGAGGGGCAATACCTGCTCTCTTCCCTCTTAGATTGGGAGCCCAACGCCAGGCAGGACTTTGCCTGATCCTACTTAGTGTCTGTGAGTCCAGTATGGGACAGGGACCTGATGAATCTGTATCTACCCCAGTGTTTAGAACAGTGCTTGGCACATAGTAAGCGCTTAACAAATACCATCATTATTATGATGATCATTTTCTGAGAATTTCTTAGTGAAGCTGCAGAGACATCTCTGATGAACAAGGTAGGGAATCCAGTTCAGAAAGCAGTAGCCTGAGAAGCAGCTTGGCCTAATGGCAAGAGCGTGGGCCTGGGAGCCAGAGGGCCTGGGAGCCAGAGGGCCTGGGTTCTAGTCGTGGATCTAGCAATTGCTTGCTCTGTGACCTTGGATTCTCTGTGCCTGAGTTTCCTTAACTGTAAAATGGGGATTAAATCATAATCCTTCCTACATAGACTGTGAGCCCCATGAGCCGTCCCCTCCTACCTAGACTGTGAGTCCAGCAGTGCCCTCCAAACAGATTCATCCATTGAAAATTTGTCTTCGGAAAGGAAATCTGGCCCTTAGAGGGCTGGCCTGGGTGAAGAGTTCTAGTAATGGCTATCTGTCTAGTTCCTGGCTTTATTCTGCCACAGATGTAAAATAGATGAAAGGATGTGATGAAAGAATGCGACGCCTTCCCCTCCCCGGCCCCCAACTCCAGGAGGTGCTTGAGCAGGGGGGAGAAATGTCAATCTGCGGACTCCTCTTGTTTATTTCGTTCTCCATGTTTCCTTAATCTTCCTTTTGACAGCTGAATTTTTATTTTTCCAACAGCTCTCATTTTTTAATGGTATTCGTTACTATGCGCCTGGCACTCTAATAATCGCTGGGGTACATCTGAGGTACTCAGATTGGACACAGCCCATGCCCCACATGGGGCTCACAGTCTTAGTCCCCGTTTTACAGTTGAGGGAACTGAGGCACAGAGAAGTTAAGTGGCCTGCTCAAGGTCACAGAGCAGACAAGTGGAGGAGCCGGGATCAGAACCCAGATAAACAAATAAGAAGCAGCATGGCTTAGTGGGTGGAACACGGACCTGGGAGACAGAATCCGGATCCTTCTGACTCCGTGGCCCGTGCTCTTTTATCTGCCTGTCTCCCCCATTAAGCCTTAAGCTCTTGGAGGGCAGATGCCCTGTCCCTTGCCTCCAGTGTATAATCCCAAGAGTTTAGTATGCGTTCTGTATTTGTTAGACACTTGTGATTACTACAGATTGTTTGAGCTGTCCAATAAAGGATTGAGATCTGCTAAATGGATCGTAGTTCCACGTTATTATGGAGGAATTGTGAGAAAACATTCAACCGCTCCCAGGGTCTTTCCATGAACAACCTCTAAAGAGATCCTTACAGAAACTGTCCATCTGCAATTGCTTTGATACTCAGCTTGGGCATAAAACCCCTGAGTCCAGAAACATTTTCCTATATCTGGGAATGACATCATAATGGGCCTGGAAGCTTTGTGGAGCATTACGAGCTAAGAGAAATAGGAACCCGCTCTTCTGCTTACTGGACTGCTGCCAGTAGAAAACAAAGAGCATGAGAAAGTTAACAGTTGGTTTTTTTTTTTTCAAGCGGTAATTTTTCCACCAAGTTCCTTTTGTGTTATCAGTAAGCATTGAAGTTACTCTTTCTTTGAGGTCTCAGAAGGTGAAAAATGCACTTTAAACAATTGTTTATTTTGGGACACACATATTATATTGTTTTTTCTTGTATGTTAAAGTGGCTATTTTGTGGGAGGTCAGAGAGAGTTCAGGTTTTCAAAGGAATTTGTGCCCTAAGTGGAAAGAATACTTTAGTAGAGGCTACAAGAATGCCTTCCAATTAAAAAAAAGAAACAACACAAAACAATTTTTAGGATGTAGCCTCTGATCATTTTTCTAGGATGAGATTTCATGATTGATTTGGACCGATAACCTCTATAGTTAATCAATCAATATTTCCATTCCATTGGAAGGCCAATTTGATTCTCATGCACTATCAATGACTCCATTAAGATTTAAGCCGGTTCAGAAGATTTGGAAGCAATGTCTTTATTATTAAATAAATTTGGGTTTCTGTCAGAAAGGCAGCTGGATTGTTTCTACTCACATAAACATTTACCAATCATTTTTGAATGATGAGGACCATTTTAACTGAATTCTTTAATATTGCTTTTGAAAAACCTCTTGGTAGTTACCAAATGAATCTGCTACTTATGAAAGAAAGCAAATGGACAACCAGATACTGAATTGTTCAGTCATTAAGTGGCATTTGTTGAGCACCTACTGTGTACAGAGCACTATACTAAGCACTTGGCAGAGTACAATAGAATTATTGAACATGATTCCTTCCCTCAAGAGGCTTACAATCTAGTGGGGGTGACAGACACTAAAATTAATGGCAGAGAGGAGGAAGAAGGGGACTTTGGGCAAGTCACTTAACTTCTCTGTGCCTCAGTGACCTCATCTGTAAAATGGGGATTAAGACTGTGAGCCTCACGTGGGACAACCTGATTACCCTGTATCTACCCCAGCGCTTAGAACAGTGCTCTGCACATAGTAAGCGCTTAACAAATACCAACATTATTATATATATATATAAGTTGATGCTTAAGTAACAGGCATTGGAAGATGTGTACAAAAGTGCTTTGGAAGTTGTGAGTACTTAAGTATGTAGGTGGCCCAGTACTGCTGAACTGGCAGTAGTGGATTTACAAGCACGGGAGATTAGAAATTAATGGAGGAAGACCTCCTGGTAGGATATGGGTTTTCAGAAGGGCTTTGAAAATGGGGAGAGCTGTGGTCTGTCAAATTTGAAAGACAAGGCAGCTCCAAACAGGGCCCGATCAAGAGGATGATGGCAGGAGAGATGAAAATGAGGCACACCGTGGAGGCACATTGTGAGAGAAATGAAGAGTGCGAACTGGAGTGTACTAGGAGAAGAGAGCAGATAATAAAGAGGGAACGGGCTGATTGCCTGAAAGGCAGGGTGGAAGTGGGTTACATTTCTGGTCAGTGGAAACAGAATAGCTACTTGAGGTAGCCACTGGGAAAATGGACTGATCCTACTTCATACCAATCTGTCCAAGAGCTAAGCATGGCTCGAGTGTTAGGAAATGACTCGTTCGACTTCATCTCCGAGTTGTTTGGAGCAGGGAGGAGGTTGCAGTGTGCATATGGAGGCTCTTTTAAACTCTGGGTGCCTGCAGAGGGAAGGGTGAGTGTGTAGGGTGCTAGAATCAGGGTCCACTCAACAGCCGGATACGTAGATGGGTACAAGGTAGGTATTAGGGACAAGCTCTAAAGTGTAGGGATACTAAAATTAGAGGCAGGAAGTGTACTAATAATAATCAAAATCATGTATTTATTAAGCAGGTACTTCGTGCTGAGCACTAAGCCAAGAGCTGGGATACCTACAAAATAATCAGCTAGGACACAGGTCCTGTCCCACAAAGGGCTCACAATCTAAGAGGTAGGGAAAGCAGGAATCTTGTCCCCATTTTACAGAGAGGTCGTGCGACTTACTCGAAGTCATACAGCAAGCCACTGAAAAATACTAGGATTAGAACTCGAGGCTCCTAACTCCCAGCCTCCATGCTCTTTCCACTAGGCCACAGTACCTCCTGCCAACAAATGACTGCATTTATTAAATAATCAATCAGTGGTATTTATTGAGTGCTTACCATGTGCAGAGCAAGATATTAGGAACTTGGGAGAGTACACCAGAGTTGGTAGACGCATTCCCTGCCCACAGTGAGCTTACAGTCTAAAGGATGAGCTGACAGTCCAGAGGGAGCGAGTAGGCAGACACAGCTAGCTCAGGAAGCGGCAGGTTTGTGTCAGGTGGAATTATTTCAAATAGATGGTTGAAAGGTCAGCCAAGCCGCGAGAAGGTTCAACCCCACCTCTGAACTCATGAGAGGTTGGAGAGATCCGTGAGCAAAAGCAAAGCTGACACCATGACCCAACTCAAAGCCACTGTTTCCAGGATGCTCATCCTACAGCAACCCTCCCCCTGTATCCCTCTCCCTTCCCCCCTCCCAACCCCCGGTCTAGGAGCTCGGATGGGGGCCTGCTGGCCTTAGGTAGAGCACCTGTCCATTCATTCATTCATTCATTCAGTCAGTCAGTCATATTTATTGAGCACTTACTGTGTGCAGAGCACTGTACTAAATGCTTGGAAAGTACAATTTAGCAACGAAGAGAGACAATCCATACCCAACCAGAACTGGACTACCCATCCCCTCCACTTGTGAGCTGTGTGACTTCGGGTAAATCACTTAACTTCCCTGTGCTTCAGTTACCTCATCTGTAAAATGAGGATTAAGACTGTGAGCCCCACATGGGACAACCTGGTTACCTTGATTACTTTGTATCTCCTCCAGTGCTTAGAACAGTGCTTGGTACATAGTAAGCGCTTAGCAAATAATAATAATAATAATGGTATTTGTAAAGTGCTTACTGTGTGCCATGCACTGTACTAATCATCATCATCATCATCATCTCCCTCTGCCCCAGAGCACCTACCAAGTATTTGAGAAAGTACCATAGAAACAAAAGGCAGATTTGCTCTACTCACTTTCTGATCCTTATTTTTCCCACTATTCCCACAATTTGAATATATTTTGTGGATCTGTCTCCCCCAAAAGGGTGCAAGCTCTTTGTAGAGAGGGAATATGTCTTTTGTTTCTGTTGTATGTCCCCAGGCATTTTGAAAAATCAATCACTCGTATTTATTGAGGGCTTACTCTGTACAGAGCACTGTACTAAGCACTTGGGAGAGTACAGAAGAGCTAGTAGATACGATCCTTGCCCTCAAGGAGCCTACCATTGAGTGAGTTAGACTGACATGGGAATGGGAATGTGTCTGTTTATTTTTCTATTGTATTCTCCCAAGCACTTAGTACAGTGTTCTGCACACAATAACTACTCAAAAAATACAATTGACAGGCCGATTAATATGGAAATAAATTACAGGAAGAGGGAAGCAACAGAGTTTAAAGATCTGTACGGAAGTGCTGTGGAGGGAAGAGTTGGGTGGGAGCTTAAGGGCAAAGGTGAAGCAGTAGAGAAGAAAAGAGAGATGGGATATTGGTCAATGCAGGTTTCCTGGAAGAGGTGTGATTTTAGTAAGGTTTTCATGATGAGGAGGGCAGTGGTCTGCTGGATATGAAGTAGGGGAGAGACAGAGAGGCAGTTCCAGGCAGGAGAGAGACCATGAGAGAGATAAGAGCGAGGCATAGTAAGAAGGATGGTATTGAAGAAGGAAGTGTGTGGGCTGGATTGTAATGAGAAGATTAAATGCCTTAATGTCGTTAGGAGTTTCTGTTTAATGCAGAGAGGGATGGACAACCATTGGAGGTTTTTAAGGAGTGGGGAGATGTGCACCAAAAGATTTTTCAGAAAAAAATGATATGGGCAGCAGAGTGAAGTATAGACTGGAGCGGAGAGAAGCTGGAGGCAGGAAGGTCAACAAGGAGGCTGATGCAGGAATTGAGTTGGGATATGATAAGTGCTTGGATCAATTTGGTGGCAGTTTGGATGGGAAGAAAGGGGTGGATTCTGGAGATGTTATGAAGAAAAAACCAATAGGATTTGGTGACTGGCTGAATGTGTGGGTTGAAAGAGAGAAAGAGGAATCCAGGACAATGGCAAGGTTTTGGGCTTGTGAGATGGGGAGGAGGGAAGTCAAGGAGTTCAGTTTTGAACATGCTGAGCTCGAGGTGTCGGTGGAACATCCAGTCAGTCAAAAAATTGTATTTATTGAGTGTTTATTGTGTGCAGAGCATTGTACTTAGCACTTTGGCAAGTACAATACATCAGAGTTGGTAGACATGCCCCCTGCCACAAGGAACTGACTGTTGAGAGGAGGAGACAGATATAAATTATGGATGTGGTCATACATTTTGTGGGGCTGAAGGAGGAGTGAATATCAAGTGGTTAAAGGGTACAGATCCAAGTACATTCTCAACTCAGAAGGAGGAGGGAGTAGGGGAAAGAAGAGTTTAGTAGAGGGAGGCCTCTTGGAGATGGGATTTTAATAAGTCTTTGAAGGTGGGGAGAGTGGTGATGTGTCGATATGGCGAAGGAGGGAATTCCAGGCCAAAGGCAGGATGTGGAGGAGAGGTTGGAGGTAAGATAGATAAGATCAAAGTACAGAGATTATAGATTGGCAGTGAAGGAGGAGGTAGTAAGGAATCAGTAAGGTAAGGTAGGCGATTGAGTGTTTTAAAGTCAATGGCAAGGAATTTCAGTTT
Organism: Ornithorhynchus anatinus; assembly: GCF_004115215.2. Lineage (NCBI taxonomy): Eukaryota > Metazoa > Chordata > Mammalia > Monotremata > Ornithorhynchidae > Ornithorhynchus > Ornithorhynchus anatinus. The sequence goes on along the minus strand of NC_041728.1, from coordinate 26,265,821 downwards.
GACATGGAGGAGGATGGGCAACCACTGGAGGTTCTTGAAGAGTGGGGAGAGGTGGACTGAATCGTGTCTTAGAAAAATGATCCAGGGAGCAGAATGAAGTAAGGCCTGGAGTAGGGAGAGACAGAAGGCAGGGAAGTCAGCAAGGAGGCTGATGCAGAGGTCAAAGCAGGATAGGATAAGTGCTTGGAACAGTTGCCATAGCAGTTTGGATGGAGAGGAAAGCGTGGATTTTAGAATTCATTCATTCATTCATTCATTCATTCATTCTATTCTATTGTATTTATTGAGCGCTTACTATGTGCAGAGCACTGTACTAAGTGTTTGGAAAGTACAATTCAGCAATAAAGAGACACAATCCCTGCCCACAAAGAAGTGAGGAGAGAGACATCAAAACAAGTAAACAGGCATCAATATAAATAAATAGAATTATAGATATATACACTCTGGAGATAGGATACTCAAACTCACCACACTATTATTATTACTATTTTATTGTTTTTAAGTGCTTATTATGTGTCAAGCACTGTTCTAAGTGCTGGGGCAGATTCAATTGAATCAGGTTGGAAACAGTCCCTGTTTCACATGGTGCTCACAGTCTAAGCAGGAGGGAGTAGGATTTAATCCTCATTTTATAGCTGCGGAAACCAAAGCACAGAGAAGTGCAGTGACTTGCTCAAGGTCACACGACAAGCAACTGGCAGAGCTGTTATGAAGCTAGAACTGACAGAATTTGGTGATGGATTGAATTTGTGGGTTGAATGAGAGTGAGTCAGGCAGGATAGTGGTTTTGTCTACAGTGATAAGAAATGCAGGGCAAGGACAGATTTGGGTTGGAAGATGATCTCTACATTCATGTAGAAATATCCTGAAGGCAGGCAGTAATGTGAGATTGAAAAGAGGGAGGGGGGTCAGAGCTAGTGAGGTAGATTTGGGAGTCATCTAGGTAGAAATGGTAGCCGAAACCACGGGAGCGGAAGAACTCCCCTAGGGAGTAAGTGTAGATTTAGAAGAGAAGGGGACCTGGAAATGAGCCTCCATGCCGCCCCCCCATATTGCCACCAGTTGGAGGGGGGGAGGCAGAGAAGGAACAGGTCAAAGAATCTTTAGCTAGAGAGGTAGGAGGAAAATGAGGGGAGAACAGTACCAGAGAAATCAAGGTTAGACAGTACTTTCAGGAGAAGGGAGCAGTTCACAGTGTTAAAGGCTGCTGAGAGGTCAAGGAGGATTAGGATGGAGCAGAGTCCATTAGATATGGCAAAGAGGAGGTCACTGACAACCTTGGCGTTATTGATGCCTAACAATCACTATTACCACCACCACCCTGCCCACAAGAAGCTTATAATCTAATGTCAGATTCCACACTCAGAGATGTAGTAACCTCGGCCTGGGTCGGCTTCGGGCATTTGGCCACCTTGGGGCAGGAAAAATTTCACCACCCGCTCCCATTTGGTAGTGAGGTCATGCAGAAGCCCTCTTGAACCCCCCAAATTAGAACATTCTTAATGAGATGTACATCCCCTTGATTTTAAATGAGATTTTAATGAGATGGACATCCCCTTGATTCTATTTATTCCTATTGTTTTTGTCTGTCCGTCTCCCCCGATTAGACTGTAAGCCCTTCAGTGGGCAGGGACTGTCTCTATCTGTTGCCAATTTGTACATTCCAAGCGCTTAGTACAGTGCTCTGCACCTAGTAAGCACTCAATAAATACTATTGAATGAATGAATGAACATTCTTCCAGAGGAACCCCTGACCAGCCCCTTTTGCTCCACAGCCTTTATGTTCACTGACTGATTGACTTGTGTTTGAACACTGTTGAGTGAGAGTTCCTCGTGGTTACCTGCTCTGCCGGCTAATGCTTTCGATGCTCACTTGCCTGCTGTGTGACCGTGGGCAAGTCACTTAACCTAGATCCCTGTTTTTCCTACTTCTTGGACTGTAAACCCGGGCTGGGACAGGGATTATGTCTGATCTGATTCTCCCGTATCTATCCCAGACCTCAGCATAGTGCTTAGAACCTAGTAAGCACTTAATAAATAAAAGAACACTATAGACTGATTAGCTTTTCACAGGTATCTTCCTTGGGGTTTTTTTCTGTCTCTGCATGTCTGTGTGTCTGTCTGTCTCTTGTGGATTCCCTCGATCTATGTGTGTGTGTGTTTTTGTGTATCTTTTTCTCTCCCCCCTAAATGTGTTTTCCTCATCATGTGTTCTCCCTTCATCTCTTCCCATGGATAGTAATAATTATTATTTCGTTATTTGTCAAGTCCTTATTATGTGCCCAGCACTATCCTAAGCGCTGGGCACAGTCCTTGTCCCACATGGGACTCACAGTCTTAATCCCCATTTTACAAATGAGGTAACTGAGACACATAGAAGTTAAGTGACTTGCCAAGGTCACACTGCAGGCAAGTGGCAGAGCCTGGATGAGAATCCACGTCCTCTGACTCCCAAGCCCCCGCTCTTGCCATTAGGCTATACTTGGATAAAGTCCCTTAACTGTCAGCTTTCTTCCAGCACCAAAATATTTTATCTCCTGTCCGTCTCTTATCCTCCCTCTTCCAAGAGGCTTTCAAGGGCCTCACACTCCATTCCTGTTCACCTCTCCCCTCTACCTCACCACTTTTCCCTCTGACACCTGTTTGGAGATCTGGGAAATAATAATATGGCATATGGCAGCCTAATAATAAAGATGGTATTTATTAAGCACTCACTATGAGAAGCAGCGTGGCGCAGTGGAAAGAGCACGGGCTTCGGAGTCAGGGCTCATGAGTTCGAATCCCAGCTCTGCCACTTGTCAGATGTGTGACTGTGGGCAAGTCACTTAACTTCTGTGTACCTCAGTTCCCTCATCTGTAAAATGGGGATTAAGACTGTGAGCCCCACGTGGGACAACCTGATTCCCCTGTGTCTACCCCAGCGCTTACAACAGTGCTCTGCACATAGTAAGCGCTTAACAAATACCAACATTATTATGTGCCAGGCACTGTACTAAGCACTGGAGTGGATATAGGCAAAATGGGTTGGACACAGTCCCTGTTCCACGTGGGGCTCACAGTCTCAATCCCCATTTTACAGATGAGGTAACTGAGGCACAGGGAAGTGAATTGACTTGCCCATGGTCACACAGTACACAGTGGCGGAGCTGGGATTAGAACTCATGACCTTCTGATTCCCAGACCTATGCTCTATCCACTGTGCCATGCTGCTTCTCAGAAGCTCCCTGCCTGCCCTTTGACTCGTCCTTTAAATTGGCCGGTCCCAGGTTGGTGCGGTATTACACATCCAGCTCTGGTTTCACCATTAACAGTGTCTAACATTTAGTTCGATAGATCGATCAATCGATCGATGCTATTTATTGAGCATCTACTGTGTTCAGAGCACTTGTACTAAGCGTACGGTAGAGTACAATATAAGAGTTCCTAGAGGTGTTCTCTACCCATAAAGAGCTTACAGTCTAGAAGGGGAAGCAGGCATTAATATAAAATTATATTTATATACATAAGTGCTGTGGGGCTGAAGGCGGGATGAATAAAAGGTACAAATCTAAGCGCCAGGATGACGCAGCAGAGAGAGGGAGAAGGGGAAATGAGGGCTTAGTCAGGGAAGGCGTCTTGGAGCAGATGTGATTTTAATAAAGCTTTGAAGGTTGGGGGAGTGATCGCCTGTCAGATGTGAAGTGGGAGGAGTTCCAGGCCAGAGGAAGGTTGTGGTTGAGTGGTCGGCGGCAAGATAGACAAGATGAGGTCCAGTGATCAGGTTGCTGTTAGGGGAGCTAAGTAAGCACGTGGGGTTTTGCAGGATTTAGATAATAATGTTGGTATTTGTTAAGCGCTTACTATGTGCAGAGCACTGTTCTAAGCGCTGGGGGAGATACAGGGTAATCAGGTTGTCCCACGTGAGGCTCACAGTGTTAATCCCCATTTTACAGATGAGGTAACTGAGGCCCACAGAAGTGAAGTGACGTGCCCACAGTCACACAGCTGACAAGTGGCAGAGCCGGGAGTCGAACCCATGACCTCTGACTCCCAAGCCCGGGCTCTTTCCACTGAGCCATGCTGCTTCCCATTTAGATAGACTATTAACCCCAAAAGGCTTATCCAGTATGTCCCACCCCATTTTTCAAGATCTCCGTCATAATGGTAATGTTGATATTAGCAGCGTGGTTCAGTGGAAAGAGCCTGGGCTTCAGTGTCAAAGGTCATGGCTTCGACTCCCGGCTCTGCCACTCGTCAGCTGTGTGACTGTGGGCAAGTCACTTCACTTCTCTGTGCCTCAGTTACCTCATCTGTAAAATGGGGATTAACTGTTCGCCTCACGTGGGACGACCTGATTACCCCGTATCTACCCCAGCGCTTAGAACAGTGCTCTGCATATAGTAAGTGCTTAACAAATACCAACATTATTATATTAGCGACACTGGGCGGTGTGCATTATTGACCTTCTCTATGGAAAATTAAGAATGCCAGGTGATCATTCTAGAATGCACATCACTCATTTCTTTATTTTTTTTATGGTATTTGTTAAGTACTTACTAGGTGCCAGGCACTGTTCTAAGCGCTGGGGTAGATACAAGCTAATGAGCTTGGACACAGTTCATGTCCCACATGGGACTCACAGTCTTAATCCCCACTTTATAGATAAGGTAACTGAGGCACAGAGAAGTGAAATGACTTGCCCAAGGTCACACAGAGAATAAGCGGGAGAGCTGGAATTAGAACCTAGGTCTTTCTGACTCCCAAACCAGTGCTCTATCCACTAAGCCACACTGCCTAGTTTCCTGAGAAAACTCTTCCATTCAGCTTTCAGAGGAAACATTCTTCCTGTAAAGAGCAGGGGCCGAAGCTTCATTCATTTACGTAGCATAAACTGCTCCCTTTGGTGTGACCCCAATACTCACTGACCAGTGTGCCACATAATTAGTTTAACACAGTGTCGTTTTGCTAAAACAAAAGCCCCAGCTGATCCGGGCTGTGAGGGCTGGCCGGAGGCCACCCACATGTTTCCCGGGCTTTTCCATCGGGAACCCGGGAATTGCTGGATGTCAGACAGACTCCGGGTGAAACAAAAGGAGTCTGAAAGTTGAGAGAGGATTTGCGAAGTCAGTGGAAACAGCATTTATTTAAACCTAATCCCTTTCCTACAAGGCGTCCTTTCTTCCCCGTGTTAAACCAGAGCACAGAGAACACCCCGCTAGAGGAAACTGGGTCTCGATGTTGCGCCTGAGGTCGTGACAGAGGCAGGGTCTGGACCTGTTTCATCAGCTCCCCCGTTAACTTTCGGCCCTCATCGCTCACTCCAGGTGAGTGAGGAATGGCTGTGGATAAAACCAGTTTGAGTTTACCCACTCAATCAGTCAAGCAGTGGTATTTACTGAGCGATCACTATGTGCAGAGCACTGTACCGTGCACTTGGGAGAATACAACAGAATTGTTAGACACGTTCCCTGCCCACATCGACCTTGCAGTCTGGAGCGGGAGACAGACATTCATATAAATAAGTCATTTATTTATACCCCAGGCTGTCTCTGTCTTTGAGTGACCCTCTCCCCACCCAATACGTCCCAAACCTGAGGTGGGCTTTTCTGTTGCAGATTGGCCTTGCAGAGACAACAGGGCGGTACTGCTCGAGAATCAGTCTATCAGAAAAAAAATAAAATAGTGAGATTTGGAGACAAACGTAATGTGACAGGTGAAAGGCAGAGGAGTCAAAGATGACCCCAAGGTTGTGAGTTTCTGGAGCAGGGAAGGTGGTGGTGGTGGTGGTGTCTACAGGGATGGGAAAATTGGGAGCAGGAGTGGGTTTGAGACTGTAAGCTCGTCCTCTAGACTTTAAGATCGTACGAGCAGGGAACGTGACCCCTAATTCTGTTGTATTATACTCTCCCAAGTGCTTCTGGGAAGCAGCGTGGCGCAATGGGTAGAACACGGGCCTGGGAGGCAGACGGTCATGGGTTCTAATCCTGGCCCCGCTACTTGTCTGCTGAGGGACCTTTGGCAGGTCACTTAACTTTTCTGTGACTCAGTTCCCTTGAGAGGGATTAAAACCGTGAGCCCCACGTGGACAGCGACTATGTCCAACCCAATTTGCTTCTACCCATCCCAGTGCTGACTACAGTGCCCGGCACACAGTGAGCACTTAACAGATACCAGAATAATTATCATTAAGTGCTTAGTACAGTGCTCTGCATATTGTAAGCGCTCACTAGATACCATTGACTGATTGATTGGAAGGTGAGGAGTTCTGTTTCTGCACATTGCCCAAGAAGTAATTTCTAATAGAAGATAATAATTGGGGTATTTGTTTAGCGCTTACTACGTTCCAGGCACTGTATTAAGCGCTGGAAAATGAAAAGCCCGGGAATGATCAAGCAGGAAATGAATCGTGTGGCTTGTTGTGGTGAATATCCAAGCTGCAGTCTTCCGGACTGATCTGGGCCGGCTATGAATACGGTCGGTCGGGCGGGTCATCCCCCAGGCTTCTTTGGTTCCGCATCACTTCCAACAAAGCCCGAGGCCGCCGGGCTGTCTTCTAGAGGGGAAGCTCGGGCTGGAGTTGAAGGTTGACTGCTTCTGCAAATCACTCATCAGTCAGCAGCTAAAAATGCCACAGACTTTGCATGTGCTCCGGGAAGGAGGTACTGCACAGTCAACAGTTTCTCACGGAGACAAATTTCCACCTGCTTCACGATTAGGACCAAAGGGATGGTGGACCCGTTGGTGGTCAATAAATACTGCTCCACTGAGGCTGGCTCCTTGAAGGTAGAACATTCAGTGAAAGAGTACTTTATTTCCCACAGGAAATAAGGTGAAGTATGTTCATGTGATCCCGGCATTCACAACTTTGACCAAAACCAAATAACCATTTTAAAAAACAAATGATTAAATAACACAAAAGATAAAATTACAGGATCGAGCAGAAGTGTGAATATGGTCCGATATTGAAAGGTATTGAATTAAGCAGTGCTTGCCTATACACTTCCACGCCAAAGAGAAACTCCGTACCGCTGACTTCAAAGCGCTAAATCAGCACGCCTTCCTACCTTACCTCCCTGATTTCCTACATAACTCAGCCGGCACACTTTAATGCCACCTTTCTGAACATTTATCATCTCACTGCTGGACCCTTACCCACATTCTCCCTCTGTTCTGGCCCTGCCTCCCCCTCATATATGACAGACCACCACTCTCCCCACTTTGGGAGCCTTATTAAAATCCCATCTCCAAGAGGTCTTCCCCTATTAAGCCCTCTTTTCCCCTACTCCTTCACCCTTCTGCGTCACGGATGCACTTGGATCTGTTCCCTTTAAACCCTTGAGGTTCACTCTACCCTTAACCCCAGAGCACTCGTGGACATATTCGTAATTCATTTCAATGCTTGTCTCCCAGTCTAACCTGTAAGCTTATTGTGGAAAGGGAAAGTATCTACCAAATGTCTTGCACTTACTCTCCCCAATACTTAGTGCAATGCTCTGCACACAGTAAGCCCTTAAAAATACAATTGATCGATTGATTGATGGAGCTAAGAATTTACAGATCAGGTTGGTCTAGCCCGTTGTCCCTCCTGATTGGAAGTCATCGGCTGAAGCCTCGTCTGTGGGGATGGACAGTTGCCCTTGAGCTGGAAAAGTCAAACAGGGAGGAAAAGGAACAGAAGCAGTGTGACCTAGTGGATAGAGCATGGACCTGAAAGTCAGAGGACCGGGGTTCTAATCCCAGCTCGGCTACTTATCTGCTTTGCGACCTTGGGCAAGTCACTTTGCTCTCGTCTGTCCGTCTCCCCCGATTAGACTGTAAGCCCGTCAAACGGCAGGGACTGTCTCTATCCGTTGCCGACTTGTTCATTCCAAGCGCTTAGTACAGTGCTCTGCACATAGTAAGCGCTCAATAAATACTATTGAATGAATGAATGAATTCTCTGTACCTCAGTTCCCTCATCTGTAAAATGGGAATGAAGACTGAGCCCCATGTAATTACTTTGTGTTTAGAACAGTGCTTGGCACATAGTAATCCTTAAAAAATGCCATAACCTGGGTTATTTGAGTAGTGGAGCATCATCATCATCATCATCCTCTTGATTAATGATATTTACTGAAGGTCTCCTTGGTGGAGATAGCTGTATTAAGTGCTGGGAAGGGTACAGCAAAAGTAAAAAACATAGGCCCTGCCCTTTAGAGGCTTACAATCTAATGGGGAAGATAGGCAGATTGAAATTGTTTACAGATAGTGGGAGCAGAAGAAAGTATATCATAGAGGTACAAATATGTCAGGTAAAATCGCTGAATAGATTATTGGCAATTGAATCTTTACATATATAAATGAGGAGGATGGGTGTATATTCAAAAGTCCCAAGACTGATTGTTGAGTTGATATGACCGGGCTGCAGGGAATGAATCAGGGAAGACTCCTTGAAAGAGATGAAATTTTAGGAGGTTTTTGAAGATGGGAAAAGCGGTGGACTGCGGGGATTTGAAGGGGAAAAGAGGGAGAGGGTTCCACAGAGGGGAGGGAGGACGATGTAAGTAAGGGGTAGAATTTAGAGTGAGGGGTAGTGAGAAGTAGAGCTGGAGAGGAGCAATGAGTGTGAACTGGGAAGTAACCGGTGAAAGAAGCAGATAGGTAAGATGGTGAGAGATTGTGGAGAGCCTGGGAGCCAGCGGTGAGGTGTTCTTGTTTGATAGGGAGGGAAAGGGGTAGCCATTGGAGGCTTGTTTTATAATGGTATTTTGTAAGTGCTTACCATGTGTCAAATACTGTTTTAAGTGCTGGGGTAGATACAGGTTATTTAGGTTGAACACAGCCCCTGTCTCACATGGGGCTCAGAGTTTAAGTAGGAGGGAGAACGGGGACCCGAGGCACAGAGAGGTCAATAGACTTGCCCAAGGTCACACGGCAAGCAATTGGATTAGAGGGTTTGGAGGAGAGGAGTCCAGTGAATGTCCAGTGAATGTCCCGGTGTGTTAGGAAGTGGTGCCTCAACTCTTTCAGGACAGCAAAGCTTTCTGCTCCGTGAGAGTCTGTCCCTTCGGTCGGCACAAAACACAGCAGGGTCCCGAGGAGAACAGAGCCTGCGATTAATATTGCTTTTAATAATAATAATGCACTCTGATTGTTCCCAGGGCACTTTCACATCAGTGATCTCATTTCATGCCTACAGTGTCCCCGAAGGGTAAGGAGAGCTTATTGGAGAGGAGGCAGCAGCCGGTTGAGACTGAGGCCAAGATGTTAGTTTTCCATCCCCAGGGTGTCATGCGCTCACCAGCCGCGGCTCGCCCGCCTAGCGGAGAAGTAAGTAGCGTCCGTAGGGTTTCTTCCCCATCCCGGAGGTCGAGATTGGGGTTCAGGCGTGATCCCCGGGTGGGGTTATCTCTGCAGACACACACACACGTACGTGATTCCGAAGTGTCCTGCCAATCCGTTTTATTGCCCATCTACTGAAAACCTGGAAACACAGAAGCAGAATGCAAGCTCCCCGCCCTCAAGGAGCTTACCGTCCATGGATTTTCGTGCTGGTTTTTTGTTTTCCCTAATTCTCCTGAGCCAGCCAGGGGGGGAGGGAGCAAACTTGGAACTTACCATCCATGGATTTTTGCGCCATTTTTTTGTTTCTGCTTCTCCTAATTCTCCTGAGCCAGCCCCGGGAGGGAGGGAGCCAACTTGGAGCTTACCACCAAGGAGCCTACCATCCGTGGATTTTGGTGCTTGTTTTGTTGGGTTTTTTTTTTTTTTTCCTTTATTCTCCCGAGCCAGCCAGGGAGGGGAGGGAGGGCCTTTCCTTCTATTTGGAGGGGACCTTTATCAATTTTGCTGGGAGGAGAGCCCATCCCGCGGCTCTGAGGGCGAGGGTGGCCGGGGCCGGAGAGAGGACCGGGGGCGGCCTCGGGGCTTTACCCGCTGGGTGACCTTGGCCGAGTCACTTCACCCCCGTGGGCCTCGGCCCCCTCATCTGTCAAACGGGGATGGAGTCCCACGTGGAAAAGCGAGCGGGGCCAGGCCGATTAACGCCCGGCACAGAGTGCGCGCTTAAGGGCGTCGCCCGCCCTTCCCCACGTGGGAAGCCTCTCGGAGCCGCTCGCTCCTTCCTCGTCCCTCCTGGGCGCGGAGCCGTGCGCTAAGCGCTGGGGCGAGTCGGCCGGGGCAGGGAGGAGGGAGAAGCCTCCCTCTGCCGCGGGCCCCGGGCTCGGCCGGGGAGGGGCCTCGGCCCCGGCGCCCCTCCCCGGGCGGGGGCTGGCGAATGGCCGGAGGCAGGGGGCCGGGCCGGGGCCGTCCGGCCGGCCCCCCGGCCCTCCTCCCCCGTCCCCTCCGCCCACCGGGGCTAGGGCGAGCGGCCGGCCGCGGGCCAGCGCTCGGGCACCGACGGACACCGACGGGGCGGCGCCGCCGGGACCGGTGAGTGGGGCCACCGGCCCCTCCATCCCCGGGGCCGAGGAGGGGGCAGGGGCGGGGGCCCATCGGCCGGCCGCTGCCCGCCCACCATCACGGGCTCCCCCCTTCCACTGCCCACCGCTCGCCGACTTCTTTAAGCACAGGCGGCTTGGAGGGCTTCTTTTTGTTTGCGGTTTGTCTTGGAGAGAGCTGACGACCTCCCCCACTGCCGGACTCTTTCAGGGGGTCACTATTCTCCAGGAACTCTCTCCCTCTCCTCCTTCTCTCTCTCCCCTTTTCTCTTCCTTCTCTTTCTCCCTCTCCTCCCTTTCCTTGTCTCCCTCTCGCCTTTCCCTCTCTCCTTTCTCTCTCTTCTCTTCCCCCCCCCCCACTTATTTCCCTCTCCTCTCTCTCCCTCTACGCCCTTTCCTTCTTTCTCTTGCTTCTCTTTTTCCCCCTCTCCTTTCTCTCTCTTCTTTCTCCCTCTCCTCTCTTTCCTTCTCTCCCCTCTTCTCCATCTCTCTCCTTTCCGTCTCCTTCACTCTCCCTCTCCTTCTTTCTCTTCCCTTTCTCCCCCTCTCCTTCTTTCTCTTTCCTTTCTCCCCCTCTCCTTCTTTCTCTTTCCTTTCTCCCTTCCCTTTCTCCCCCTCTCCTTTCTCCCTTCCCTTTCTCCCCCTCTCCTTTCTCTCTCTTCCCTTTCTCCCCCTCTCCTTTCTCTCTCTTCCCTTTCTCCCCCTCTCCTTTCTCTCTCTTCCCTTTCTCCCCCTCTCCTTTCTCTCTCTTCCCTTTCTCCCCCTCTCCTTTCTCTCTCTTCCCTTTCTCCCCCTCTCCTTTCTCTCTCTTCCCTTTCTCCCCCTCTCCTTTCTCTCTCTTCCCTTTCTCCCCCCCTCCTTTCTCTCTCTTCCCTTTCTCCCCCTCCCCTTTCTCTCTCTTCCCTTTCTCCCCCTCCCCTTTCTCTCTCTTCCCTTTCTCCCCCTCCCCTTTCTCTCTCTTCCCTTTCTCCCCCTCCCCTTTCTCTCTCTTCCCTTTCTCCCCCTCCCCTTTCTCTCTCTTCCCTTTCTCCCCCTCCCCTTTCTCTCTCTTCCCTTTCTCCCCCTCTCCTTTCTCTCTTCCCTTTCTCCCCCTCTCCTTTCTCTCTTCCCTTTCTCCCCCTTTCCTTTCTCTCTTCCCTTTCTCCCCCTCTCCTTTCTCTCTTCCCTTTCTCCCCCTCTCCTTTCTCTTCTCTTTCTCCCTCTCCTCTCTCTCTCCTTCTCTCTCTCCCTTTCCTTCTTTCTCTTCTCTTTCTCCCCCGCTCCTTTCTCTCTCTCTTCTCTTTCTCCCTCTCCTCTCTCTCCGTCTCCTTCTCTCTCTTCCCCCTCCCTCTCCCTCAAGAAAGATGAGCTGAGTTAAAGTCCAAGAGGAAAGAGAAAAAACGGAGACCCAGTTCTCCGCCGCCCCCCTCCTTCCCCAAACCCCGGGCCCATTTCCTGTATTTCTCGTTTTCTCTGCTGCAATTGTGTCTGCCCGCTTAGCCACTGGTGGCTGGCGAGCGAGAGTGCAATTTACAGGACAGGAACAAAATCCTCAACTTTGGAGGGTCCCCGCACAGCCTAGGGGAGAACCGGGGGAGAGGGAGAAGAGAGGGAGCTCCCTCTGCACCCCTCCGGCTGCTGGGGGTCCCGGGACACCCTTTCCCGGCAGCTGGTGGTCGTATCTGGGATCAGGAGCGTTTGCAGCAGACCCTGACTCCTGCACTCCAGCCTTCCCCCCACCCCCACCAGGTTTCCTCAATCAGTCAATCAGTCGTATTTAATGAGCTCTTACTGCGTGCCGCTTACTGTAGACCAAGCACTTGGGAGGAGAGGACAATGTAACAGAGTTGGGAGACATGTTCTTACCGACAAGGAGGTGAGAAGGGGGACGGATCACCTTTCTGGGAAGAACGGATTTTCCTGGCATTCCTGCTCATGCCCTTCCTCTCGCCCCCACCCCCCCCTTTTTTTTTTATCTTGTGCTCTGAAAAGAGGTTTAGGATTTGCCACTGAAAACTGGAAGGGTCTGGAGAATGGAGACAGGAATCCAATACAGGATTAACTCATTTATTTTTGCTGCCATCGAGGAAACTTTTGGTCACGTTGATACCCTTGCATTGTTTTCCATGACAGAAATTTGACTCTGAAGTGGATAAACTTTCAGGGAATTGGATTAAAACCAAATAAAACAGTATGTTATGATAGTATTTTATGCTCTAAGTGGTCATGTAGGCAGATACTGTGGCTTTCTGGGTCTCGTGAGAGATGGAGAGACTCTTTTAAATCAAGGGGAAAAGAAAGACTTGGGGTATAGAGGTTCAGCTGCTGTGAAAATCCACTTAGGTCTAGAGTTGCCTGACCCGTGATCGGGAATAATTACTCTGATAAGAAATCGCCCATGAGAGGGTTAGCTTAGGGTATGATGTGAAGAATGACATGTGAACTGGCAATCTGGTTAAAGGATGAAGGATGAGATTCATCAGAGACAAGGGCAAGGTAATGTGCAGTTTATTCTTCTGTCTGCTCCTGCTAATAGATTCTGAATTAGGGGAAGCCTCTTGAGGGAAATTGCAGTCTGATGAAACGAGTGTTCTTAGAGTGAGGCTCGAAAAAGGAAATAGAATACGAAGCTCGTAGCAAAAGGTGGGGGGAAAGCAATAAAGACAACGCTTTCCACGTTGGCTCTGTCTTTTTCTGGAGTGAGGGGTTCGGCCTCTCCCCTTTCATCTCCAAAAACTAGGACTCGCAAATCCAATAATTTATTAGACAAGAATATATGTATCTGAGATTGGCCATTTTTTAAATGGTATTTAAGCGCTTATTCTGGGCCAGGCACTGTACTAAGCACTGGGGTCGAGAGTTAAGTTGGACACGGTCCATGCCCCACATGGGGCTCACAGTCTTAATCTCCATTTTGCAGATGACATAACTGAGGTGCAGAGTAGTGAAGGTCACACAGCAGACAAGTGTCAGAGCTGGGATTCAAATCCAGGCCCTTCTGACTCCCAGGCTCCCAGACTCTATCCACTTGGCCACGCTGTTTCTCAAAGGAGACGGGGTTGAATTTCACCACTGAGTGAATGTGTGACTGGAAAGCCCAGTCTGGGGCCATTGTCATAGCTGCACTGTGTACACACAAACACCGTCTCTTGCTATATGTTGTGCTTGTCGTTTGCTGCTCCGGGCACTGTTTTTGCTTTTGCCTCCTGGTCTCCCGATCCTTAGGAAGCCTCAGCTTGAAAAGAGTCACTCTGCCTTGGCTACCACCTCCCCCTCCGCAATTCCGGCTGCACAAAATAAGGCACAGGCCTAGTCAATGGCAATTGTATACAGGGCTTCTTCTCCGTGGACAGGAAATCCTTGGAGAGCAAATAATATTCTCATTTCGACCCCACCACGGAGAGTGGTTGAAAGGGAAAGAGAAGCAGTGATTTATCATTCAAAAATCTCATAATGAATGCATTCTTTAGGGAACCGTCAGTGTGGGACCGGCAGTGTGGCTTAGTGGAAAGAGCCCAGGCTCGGGAGTCAGAGGTCGTGGGTTCTAATCCCGGCTCCGCCACTTGTCGGCTGTGTGACTTTGGGCAAGTCACTTAACTTCTCTGTGCCTCACTTACCTCATCTGTAAAATGGGGATTGAGATTGTGAGCCCCCCGTGGGATAACCTGATTCCCTTGTATCTACCTCAGTGCTTAGAACAGTGCTCGGCACATAGTAAGGGCTTAAATACCATTATTTTTATTGTTATTATTATTATCAAGCTTCAGGCCAAACTGAAGGCCTGCTGAACTGTGGTGTCATTCATTCTTCTCAGTGGTCGGGAGTCCCGGACCCACCACCGAAACCGTATCCCACTCCATGAGCCATGCCACTCGGTGAGCCACCTTCACCATCAAGTGGCACGACAGGATCACAGACAGCAACGTCTCGGAATAAAGTGTCCCAGTCGGCACCAGAGCTCTGCTCACCTCAAGGCGGGCGTTGTCTGACCGAAGACAGCAACACTGGGAGAGACGAGTGGGGAGAATGCACAAAGGAGATCCAGAGAGCTGCTGCGTGAAGGATAGGGGGTTGGGGTCGAGGGGGTGAAGGGCCAAAAAAGGAAGCGATGTGAGGATGCAGTGAATCCCAGCCTCAGACAATATGGCATTCTTCGGGCTTGATGACGATGGCACTGACAGTGAAATGCACCTATGGAGGGGTTGTGAATATTCTAAAAATTTTAAATAAGCTGGAAGTGTGTGTGTGCGTGTTTCCGTGTGAAAAGGCCAATGTGGAACCCCCAGTCTCGACCACACTTTGTGTGCACACAAAGACAGTCCTTTCTTGCCCTGCCATGTTTATTGTTCGCAGCACCTGGTGCGTGGCAGCTGACTGTCGGGAGACAACTGTTGCAAACTGACCAGACTGGCATGCTGCTCTCAAGAAAGGAGTGACTTTTCAAGCAGAAACATTGAATCACGAGACTAAGGCAAAACTGCAAACAGCACCAGATGTTGCAAACACATCAAGCCGACTCAAGACATTTCATATGTGAGTCCGGTATCGTGCGGCCTGCTGTAGTATCGAGGCCCCACTGCGTGCGGTGCACTGTACTAAATATTTGGAAAATACCAAACAAGCAAGTGACACATCCTCTGCCCATAATGAGCTTACACTCTAATGGGGGACATAGACAGAAAAGTATTTTCAGAAAGTAATTGAATACGTGATTAAATAAGCATATATTCCCAAGGGCTGTTGGACTCGCATCAACATTTTCAGCCACACGTGCCCCCCGGAGGATGAAATTCATTGTCTTTAAACCCGAAGGTCAATTTGATAGCGAGTCGGTGATCATCCTGAGAGAATGAGATCAGGTGAGATCTGCTGGTTAGCTGTCGGTCTACCCAGTTGGTGGCCTGGAAAGGATGTGGCCTGACATTTGAAGGCTGCTTCGTTCTCTTCCGTGAAGTAGGAGGCTTCTCCTCACAGAAGATTTTCCAGTTTAGCCGAAGTGGGCAGGGAAGATAATGTAGTAGAGATGGTGGGCTTTGGTTCCAGAGCTGCCCCTAGGGTGGTTTTCTGTGTGTTTGTTTTATAGTATTTGTGAAGTATTTACTGTGTGCCAGGGGTAGATGCAGGATCATCAGTTTGGCTCACTGCTTTAATCCCCATTTTACAGATGAGGTAAATGAGGCCCAGAGAAGTTAAGTGACTTGCCCAAGGTCACAAAGCAGATGTGGCAGAGCTGGGATTGAAATGCAGTTCCTATGCCCTGTGCGGTCCCCTCCCACCCCCATTCGGCAGCAGACATACAAAAAGTGGGAGCAGTAAGAAGAAAAACATCAGCTAGGTAATAGAGTGAAATGCCAGAATGAAATTTCAAAATAAGCAAGGGAATGCACAGTCGACCGTACACCCATGCGTGAACGCTGACGACAGCTATAAGACAAGTGTTTCGTTGGCTGCTGGATTGCCACGTCTCGGGCTGTTGAGAATTAATTGGAGAAGGCTTCCTGGAGGAGGTGGGATTTCAGAAGGACTTTGAAGAAAGGGAGGGCTGAGGCCTGGTGGATTTGTGATGGGATCATAATAATAATGTTGGTGTGAGGAGAAGGGGCCCTGGCAACATGTTGCCTTGGGACTGTGGTCAAACTTCCAGGGAGCCGCAAGTGGATAGGGAACAAAAACGGGACATCCGTCGCAACTGCCAACGCATTTTGCTCGACAACAGAGACGGTGGCCGTTGCTGCTAGTGAAAACACTTAAAGTGATAAGCGCCTATTATGTGCCAAGCGCTGTTCTAAGCGCTGGGATAGATGCAAGGTAATCAGGTTGTCCCACGGTCTTAATCCTCATTTTAACGATGGGGTAACTGAGGCACAGAGAAGTTCTGCTTCTCTTAGGGAAGCAGCGTTGCTCAGTGGAAAGAGCCTGCGCTTTGGAGTCAGAGGTCATGAGTTCGACTCCCGGCTCTACCACTTGTCAGCTATGTGACTGTGGGCAAGTCACTTAACTTCTCGGGGCCTCAGTTACCTCATCTGTAAAATGGGGATTAACCGTGAGCCTCACGACGGACAACCTGATTACCCTGTATCTCCCCCAGCGCTTAGAACAGTGCTCTGCACATAGTAAGTGCTTAACAAATATCAACATTATTAAGCAGTGGGTTCTTGGTGGTGAGGAAAAGTGTGAACAAGGGGCTGGAGGCGGCAGAATCAAATGTGGGATGCAGTTAAGTGAGCTTGGAAAGAACAAAGAATGTAAGTCAATAGATAAGATGGAGAAAGCTGGTGGAAGGTCTTGAAGCTACAAGTAAGGAGTTTCTGCTCAATGCAGAGGGAAATGAGAGTTGGAGAGTTTTGAGGAATGGAGCGATGGGTGCAGACGGCTGTTCCAGGGTTTGGTGAGGGCAGAAGGTGGGAGTTTGGACCGAAGGGTTGGAATGCCTGGACGGCGAGAGAGTAGTGAGGAGGCGGATCCAGTAATCTAGCCATGCTCCACAAGAGTTTGAACCAAGAAGGTGGCAGTTTGGGTGGAGAGGAAGTGGTGGATCGTGGAAGTGCTTTGGAGAAAGTGACAGGATTTACCCGGTGAGACCTGGGTGTCCCAGAACTGTCCGGTTTAGACATGTAAATCGTGCAGACCAGGACCACATCGGTGTATCTCAAAATGTGGTAAGAGCACTGAGCAGTGTAACTGTATTTAATGTGCATTCATTATACTTGGAGCCAAAGTAGTTCAGGCACTTGGATCTGTACCCCTTGAGCACTTGATAGTCACCATCCCCCTCAGCACTTAAGAGCACATCCCTAATTTCTTTTAATGTCTATCTCCCCCTCCCAACTGTAAGCTTACCGAGGGCAGGGAACGTGTCTACCAACTCTGTTATGTTGCACTTTCCCAAGCACTTGGTAGAGTGCTCTGCAGAGTAAGCGCTCAATAAATGCGATTGATGTCAAAGCCTTATCTTGAAGGCACAGCTCAAATCTTGCTAGATGAAGATAGCGTAGTGCAAGGGCAGAAATTGTACAGAAGGATTGAAGATGGAGGTGCAGAATGATGCTAGGAGGAGGAGAGGCCCTGGCAACATGTTGCCTTGGGACTGTGGTCAAACTTCCAGGGAGCCGCAAGTGGACAGGGAACAAAAACGGGACATCCGTCGCAACTGCCAACACATTTTGCTCGACAACAGAGACGGTGGCCGTTGCTGCTAGTGAACTCGACCCGTTCCCTCTGAATGGGTGAGACTGGGGAGCAGAGAAATCCTCAGGGATAAGCTGGATGTCTGGCTTTTTGAGGTAGGAGACGTGACAGATTGAATACGTGGGTTGAATGAGAGAGATGTCGAGGATAATGCCAAGGTATGGGCTTGTGAGATGGAGGACGGTAGTGCTTTCTACAGTTACGGGAAAGGCAGGAGGAGGACAGGGTTTGGGAGGGAAGAAGAGGAGTTCTGTTTGGGGCACGTTAAGGTCAGGTGTCAGTTAAGGTCAGGTGTCAGCGGGACATCCAAGTAGAGGTGTCCTGAAGGCAGAAGGAAATAGGTGATTTCAGAGAAGGAGGAGATCAGGACTGGAGATGTAGATTTGGGACTCATCTGCATAGAGATGGTAGGTTAAGCCGTGGGAGCGAATAAATTTTCCCCAGGGAGTGGGTGTAGATGGAGAATGGAAGGGGACTTAGAAGTGAGCCACAGATAAGGGTTGGCAGGCCACAGAGGAGCCAGCAAAAGACAGAGAATGAGGGGCCAGAGAGAGAGGAGAAGAACCGGCGAAAGGACGATGTCAGCGAAGCCAAGTTTGGATAGTGTTTCCAGGAGAAGGGGTCGGTCCTCGGCAGTGTCGAAACAGCAGAGAGATTGAGGAGGATTAGGTTAGAATAGAGGCCATTGGATTGGGCAAGAAGGTGATCATTGGAGACCTTTGAGAGGACAGTTTCAGTGGAGTGATGAGGGCAGAAGCCAGATTAGAGGGTGTCAAGGAGAGAATTGGAGGAAAGGAAATGGAGGCAGTGGGTGGAACAACTTGCTCAAGGAGTTTGGAGAGGAATGTTAGGAGGGAAATAGGGCGATTCCCGGAGGTAGCCGAGGGGTCAAGGGATGATTTTCTTGGGATTCATTCATTCAGTCGTATTTATAAGGGGGTTCAAAAATCCTTAAGACTTAGTGAAATGAAACAAGAATAGAGACATAAAAACAATTCTCAGTGTTACCTTTTAATTAGAAAGGAAATCATTTAAATAAGTGATTCCAAACTGCCTGCTATATGCATGTGTTCATACTTACGAATCACTGACGGATAGAGGAAACCGAGCAGGTAGCGAAAAAAATAACAGACGTTGAAAGAGGTGGGAGCAAGCCTCGACTCCTTAGCCTCTGGGGTTTTGGGAAATCATGCGGAGACCAAGGCCCGAGATGCGTAGCCAACCGTAAACCATGAGCAAGAAGGTTAGAACTGCTTTCGCCGAGCCCCTTTCTCCTTTGCGGTAGCGATGTTAAACACCTCTTCTAGTCTCTAAGCTCCTCGAGGCCAGGGATCGGATCTATTGTATCATTCTCTCCCAAGCACTTACCACAGTGCTCTGCACACACAGGAAGCGTTCAATAAATACCACCGATTGTTCTCCAGGGACTGAATCGCCAAATGGTGGATTGGACACTCGGACAGCCTGTCTTGGGCTGCTAGCTCCCGAGCTTTTGTGTCACTACGTGGGGCCTTGCGGTAGGGTGCTTGGAGACATTTGGAGAGAGAAGGCACAATTCCTAACCACAAGAAGCCTGCAGGCTATTTGGGAACCAGAAGGACCTTAATGAAAGAAGCCACCCGCGTTAAGAGGAGAGAAAATATAAATCCACAGGTGGAGAAATATATTAGTTGCAAATTAATGAGTAAAAAAGTATATAAGAATTGGTGAGGTGGCTGATGTGAGGAGCTAATCATTCATTCATTCAACAATATTTATTGAGCACTTACTATGTGCAGAGCACTGTACTAACAGCTTGGATTGTACAATTCGGCAACAGGTAGTGACAATCCCTGCCCAATGACGGGCTTACAGTCTAATAGGGAGATGGTGACTCCATTTCAGGTCTAGTGGAGACCTAGTCTCTCTAGTGGCAAATTCACTCCCCCAGGTAAGCTAGGCTCTAATTTCGGCTCCGCCACTTATCAACTGTGTGACTTTGGGCAAGTCGCTTGACTTCTCTGTGCCTCATTTAGCTCATCTGCAAAATGGGGATTAAGACTGCGAGCCCCACGTGGGACAACCTGATGACCTTGTATCTACCCCGGCGCTTAGAACAGTGCTTGGCACATAGTAGGTGCTTAACAAATACTGTCAGTGTTAGTAGCGTGGCTCAGTGGAAAGAGCACGGGCTTGGGAGTCAGAGGTCATGAGTTTGAATCCCGGGTCTGCCACTTGTCAGCTGTGTGACTGTGGGCAAATCACTTAACTTCTCTGTGCCTCAGGTACCTCATCTGTAAAATGGGGATTAACCGTGAGCCTCACGTGGGACAACCTGATTACCCTGTATCTACCCCAGCGCTTAGAACAGTGGTCGGCACATAGTAAGCGCTTAACAAATACCAACATTATTAGTAGGCACATTCCTTAGCGCCCCAGGCATCGCCAGGCCCCCCTAGTGGCTTGAAGGAGCATTTGCAGCCCCCAAAGTGCCAGTCTCAATACCAGGTAGCAATTGGAGCCCCGGGAAAAATCAGATTTTTCAACAGTGTCTTTACCACCCCAGTCCCCGAACTCTCTGAAACAGATTGCGCAGATGGAGTTTTCCTTATCCCCACGGGATCCACAGCACTGTGCTCTCTGGGCCCGCCTCCCATGTGTGTAGAGGAGGGTCCCCGACCCCTCCATTTTACTCCTTTACACCCTTATTCATTTGAATTGAGGGGCAGGGTACCCTGTCCTTCAGTTAGGCTGGCTCTGATCATTTCTTTAGGGAGCAGGAGCAGAGGGGAGTCAGTCGATGGCACGAAGCAGCATGGCCTAGTGGGGAGAGCCCAGGGCTGAGAATCAGAAGAACCTGGGTTCTAATCCCAGCTCTGCCAATTGCTTGCTGTGTGACCATGGGCAAGTCACTTAACTTCTCTGTGTCTCAATTTCCTCAGCTGTAAAATGAGGGTATCTGTTTTTCTTCCTATTTAGCCTTTGAGCCTCATGAGGGACAGGGACTGTGTCCGGCCTAATTAATTTGTACCTACCCCGGTGCTTAGTTTGAGACAGAGTAAGTGCTTAACAAATAACAAAAAAAATTTTACCGAACAGGTTCTGGGTGCTAAGCACTCTTCTAAGGGCCTGGGAAGAGTTCAACAGTAGCAGTACACAAGTTCCCTGCCCCAAGGAACTTACAGTCTAATGGGGGAGTCCAGAGGAAAAGGTGAAAGGATCCAGGGACTGGCAATAATAATAATAATGTTGGTATTAAGCGCTTACTATGTGCAGAGCACTGTTCTAAGCGCTGGGGTCGATATAGGGTAATTAGGTTGTCCCACGTGAGGCTCACAGTCTTAATCCCCATTTTAATAATGTTGGTATTTGTTAAGCCCTTACTATGTGCAGAGCACTGTTCTAAGCGCTGGGGGAGACACGGGGGAATCAGGTTGTCCCACATGGGGCTCACAATCTTAATCCCCATTTTACAGATGAGGTAACTGAGGCCCAGAGAAGTTAAGTGACTTGCCCACAGTCACACAGCTGACAAGTGGCAGAGCTGGGATTCGAACTCATGACCTCTGACTCCAAAGCCCATGCTCTTTCCACTGAGCCACGCTGCTTCTCCACAGATGAGGTCACTGAGGCACAGAGAAGTTAAGTGACTTGCCCACGCTCACACAGCTGACACGTGGCAGAGTGGGGATTCAAACCCATGACCTCTGACTCCCAAGCCTGGGCTCTTTCCGCTGAGCCACGCTGCTTCTCTAAAGCAGGTACAACTCTGGACCTGTGGGAGAAGCTCATTAAGGTGTCTGCTAATCCTGCTGCATGTAATAAGTGCTCAATAAACAGCAATGATTGATTGAAGGCTGTGCCCCCATGCAGCTCCCACCAAATCTGGTGGTGATGATGATGTAAAGTCTACAAAAGGTGGGAAGGAGAGTGTCCGAGCTTAGAGTGGGGAGATGAGTGGGGTGTAGGAGAAGCGCGAAGAGAAATGAAATGAGTTGAAACTAGCCAGAGGCACCTATAAAATGAGGCAAAGTGAATCCATTGATATCATTTATTGATTGCCCTGGGGAAAGCACTGTGCTAAGCGTTCCCCACAGTCCGCAGTCTGCAGAGGGGAGTACAGAGTAACAGGCTAAAATAAGCCAGGCCAAAAAAATTGGCAGCTCCACGCTGCTTAGGCATAGAAGTGTGGTAAGCTGTGCTGGGCTGAGGTCTCCAAAGGACATGAAGATTGCACACCTGGCTTTTTAACCAAGACTCTGACCCTGAGTGTGCAAAAGAGTCTCTGACTTACCCGTCAGTCACTCGGAAGGGGCGATTGGCCCCCGTTGGGTTGTGACAGAGACCCCTCGCCTTCAGCCCCCCCTCCAAGCATCTGATCCATGCATCTGAGAAGCAGCGTGGCGCAGTGGAAAGAGCACGGGCTTTGGAGTCAGGGCTCGTGAGTTCGAATCCCAGCTCTGCCACTTGTCAGCTGTGTGACTGTGGGCGAGTCACTTAACTTCTCTGTGCCTCAGTTCCCTCCTCTGTAAAATGGGGATTAAGACTGTGAGCCCCACGTGGGACAACCTGATTCCCCTCTGTCTACCCCAGCGCTTAGAACAGTGCTCTGCACATAGTAAGCGCTTAACAAATACCAACATTATTATTATTATTATTATGATCCACCATCCCGGGATTCATTTCCTTGAGAACGATCGATCAGTGGTATTTATTGAGTGCTTCCTGTGTGCAGAGCTCTCTACTAAGTGCTTGGGAGTGTATCATACAATAGAATAAGTAGGCCTGATCCCTGCCCTCGAGGCGCTTACAGATTAGAGCGGGGGTTTGGCATTACCGCAGCAAAGGCTAGGCAAAAGTGAACAGGAGGACCTTCGTTATCCGGCAGCCACAGCTGCCCTGGGCCCATCTCAGCCTCCGGTCATCGGAAGGCAGCCCTCTTGCAGCTGAAGGAGACTAGTGCACAGGGAGATTAGTCAACAAAGGCCAATAGCTTTTCCCCTTGTTAAGTTTCATTTACATGGGTGCTTCCTGCATGCGGAGGGCCCCCCCACATTGAAGGGGAACAAGGAAGTAGCTTTCATCGGGGGTGAACATTTTCAGGGGGCTCTCGGAAGCAGCTCCGACTGCCGTCCGTTGTCGTCGGGATGGAAGACAGAGGCACTCTTTCTTTAAAAAGAGCAGCTAGAAAACACCCCGGGAGGAAAACATTCTCTCCTGCCAATTGGCATCATTGACAAGCTTTAAGACTCTTCATTTCACTGACAGTAAGTCACCAAAGAGGACAATGCCCGCTGCTGTCTCAATTAGAGACTGACTCACTCTCCGCATGATCTGGTCGGACGATTAAGCCTACCAGTGTCCTTCCCCCAGGCTTCTATCTTGAGCTCCTTCTGAAGCCAAAAAGGGCTTTTCCTCCCTCTCTCCTTCCTTTCAGTTCTGCTTCAGCTGGCATTTTAAGTATGGCTGAGGGGGACCGGCCTGGAAGGAACCTTAGGCTCTTCTAGAAGTGGAAAGATTAGCTGCTGCCAAATTTTGTTCCTGGGAGACTGACACCAGATCAATCAGTCGGTAGTATATATTGAGTGCTTAGCGTGCAGAGTGCCGTACTAAGCCCTGAAAAAATTACAGTACAGTGGTACAGTACAGTTCACAGTCCCTGCCCCCTAAAAGTCTGTGGTCTACAGGATTTCCGTGTACGCTAAGCCATTCCTTTTGGGCAGCCAGATGCAGTAAAATGTGAAGGTGCTTAGGAAAGAGAAAAGTCTTCAGGACTTTTCAGCTCCACCCCACGCTCTGGACCCTCGTGTCCGCTCTCTACTTTGGTCAGTGGAATTTAGGGAGCCACTTCCTGCTTTAAGTGTGGGTGTAAAGATAACCCTCTAAGGTGTGGGTGTAAAGATAACCCTCTAACCCCGATGTCTTCCAGGCACACTGGGGACGAGTCCCGCAGGATCCAGCCCAGGTGGCCCGAAGCTCCTGACTGGGAGGAGGAGGCTCCCGCGGTCACAGGTAAGATGTCGGCTCCGAAGTCAGAGAGGGCAACGGGGAGGGAGGGAGCCGGGAGAGGCAGGAGCCGTGCTCTGCACACAATAAGCGCTCAATAAATATGACTGAATAAATGTGGACCGAGGAAATCCGTGGCGGTGTCGTCCATGAGGTGCCCTGTGGGCTCCCACTGCACCAGCCAGGTAGGATGGGAACACCGGCCACCTAACCACAACTATTGGAGGGGGGAGGGGGGAAGGAGCATGTGGCTATTGTGGCTGCTTTGGGTGCTTCTCATTTCCACCGCTGGCTCCCATTCAGTTACTGGCCAAGTGAGAGTGGGTGTCGTTCCCTGGATGACTGAACACGCAAACATAATGCCTGTCTGTGTTTCCTGGTGAGTGTGTGTGTGAATCTGTTAATGAGTCTTTATATGAGCACATAACTTTTTTCTCTCTGTCTCTTGATGTGTGCATCCTTGAATGTAAATACCAGTGAATGTTTGTGTCCATCTCTGACTCTATCAGTATGTGTCTGGCTTTGTGTGTCTTCTTGTCTTTGGGTGTGTGCTCTGTGTGCTCTGTGTGTAGCATTTGGCCATCTGGGTGTTGTCAGTGTATGTTTTTTGTGTGTCCTCTATGTGACAGTATATGTTTTCCTGTCCATCTCTGTGGCATTATGTTTTTCCATGTGCTTGTGTGTATCGGTGTAATCGTGTGGGTTTCTATCTGTGTGTTTTGCATCTCTGTGCCTTTGCATAGGTCTGTGTGGGTGTCCTTCCACATAAGTGTGTGTGCGTCTGTCTGTCTGCCTGCCCCTCTTGCCTGTCTGTCTTTTCTTGCTCCCCACTGGGAACCACACACAGAAATCTCACCCTTTGCCGCCTTCTGATTTTTCTGAGTCAATATTGTATCTGCAGCTATTGTTTCTTGAGAATGAAAGAACCCTCAGCAGGCTGAGGACAACTTCTCCATTGAGCCCTGCTATTGAATTGGCTGGCCAGACCTCCCCCGACCCCCACTCTATCCTGACCATTGCCTAATTTACCTCCTCCCACCACAGGCACCCTGAGGGGAGAGCTGTCAGTCACCAGTTGGCTTTTCGAGGTTCCTTCCTCTCCATGGCTTTGTTCCTTTCCTGGGGAATTTTCTTCTTTAATGAAGCCCGTGATTGTGATTTCCTTTGTAGGAAAGGAAGGCTAGAATTAAGTCCCAGGGGCTCTTGCCTGGGAGTCACAACGAGATCAAACTCCTCCAGTTGTGACCCTTTGGGGCCTAAACACCAGAAAAGTGTCTGTCTTTGGTTTGTCCTTTCTGATACAAAGTGACCATTTTTCCATCGTCCTGAGGACCTAGGGGACACAGGCAGTGCTGGAGGCCACTATGATAGAAGCGGTGTTTTCCAGGGGTGACAGAGGAGTGTATACTTTTCCTCCTGCCAGTCTTGGTCATGAGCGTAATCCTTCTCCCCTACCTCCTTTGCAGAAAGGCAAGCCCTTATGATCTTTCTGAAAGGCAAGAACTATTGGGTTTTGCCTAATGCTGTAGCCTTGGGGATCTGGGCCCTGAAATGCACCTTTTCCCCCATTGCTCCCTTCCCCCATTCTCTCCCTTTTCTCCTGCTTCCTGCTGCTCTCCTCCATCCCTCCCTCTTTCCACCTCTCTCCCAGCACCCGCTCTGCTTTCTCTCTTTATCCCTCCCCCCTCCTAATCCTCCCAGCCCTCCTCATCCCCCAGAGATTTCAGTCTCTTTCCAGGTTCTTAACCGATTGGCCGAGGGCTGAGCATGGTTTACCTTGCTTGAGTTCTATCTGGCAGCCTGGGAGGGGGCTAATGGAATGCCACTTCGCCCCTCTGCAGCTACCAGTAAGAAAGTACAGTGACTTTCAGATAAAATCGGGGGCCTGTGAGATGACTCTGCTTTCTCCCCAGACCCCCAGTCTGGTTCACAGAACACTTACCTATTCATCCTTCGATAAGTTTCCTGGGGAGTAGCACTGTAGGACGGGTCCATTTGGGGTTTTGAGGATGAGGGGGTGAACACGTGTCTTTCCCTCTCCATGATTAGCCATGTGGCCTTTTTGGTTAGTGTTTTATCTGTTCCATCTGTTGTTGATGGTTTGAGAGAAACAGGAAGGCTGTGGGGGATAGAAAAGGAAAGGGGCAACATCCTTGAGGAAGAAGATCATGTCCTCCAACCCTCTTGTAATTAGTATTCTTGGAGCACTTACTGCATGCAGAGCAGAGCATTAAGCCCATGGGAGAGTACAGTAGAGTTGGTAGACATGATCCCTGCCCTCAAAAAGCTGACAGGCTTACAGGGGAGACGGGCATGAAAATAAATTGCAGGTTGGGGAATGAGAAGAGGGTAAGATATGTACATCCGTGCTATTAGAGGACAGGGGAGTAGTCAGTACTTAAGTGCTCGGTGGGTAAAGACTCTCCCGAGTATTCAGCACAGTGCTTTGCACACAGTAGATGCTCAGTAAGCACTACCAGATCGAGACAGGCATCACCTGTTCTGCAGAGAGGAGGCAGAGAGTTTTCAAGAGTCATCTCATCGCTTATGAAAATAAAACTGAGCAGACTCCAATAGCCCATCTTCCAATCTGAAATCCCCATTTTTCCCCACCTGTTTCTAATTATGATCCTGGATACCTGGTGTTTGTAGGATGTTTTTATTTTTCAAAAGTAATTTAGCCCCAATTACCTCCTTTCATCCTGTCATGGACCTCCCAAATCCAGAGTCAGTGTTCATTGAGTGCTTACTTGGCGCAGAGCACTGTACTAAGGATTGAGAAGAGCACAATATAACAGACACACTCCCTGCCCACAAAGATGTCCCCATTTTACGGATGAAGAATAAGGCCAGAGATGTTGTGACACAGTGGCCCAGTGGCAGAGTTAGGACTAGAACCCAGATCTTCTGCCTCCTCGTCCTGTGGGCCCTGCAGCGGCCAGGCAAGGGGAAGGGTTTTGGAGCCATGCGCCTGTCCGCCGGCCTCCTCGGAGACAGGGAAATGAATGGAATTTGTGCTTCCAGAGGACTTCTGGTCTATCTGCATAGACTGAAGCTTCACCGTACGTTTCTCTTCAGCCTTGTGCCTCGCTCCATACCCTGCTCTTAACTGTCCAGTGGTTCTTAGGGTGTAGGCAGGCAGGGGAGGGGTGTGTGTGTCTGTGTGTGTCTTTTCAATTGACCTCTGGGCTGCCCCGTGTGACCTCTGTTCAGGCAAGATTCCGCTTCCACCAGGATTTTGGTCCTTTCTGGGCAGGCAGGCAGGCAACCCAGCGGCCGCCTCTTCTGGATCCTCAGAGGGTGTTGCGTCTTTACAAATAGTCCACGAGACCCTCCGGGCCAGTGGTACCTTCCCCCTCCCCTCTGACTTTAGCTGGCTGAGCCTTGGGGAAAAGATCAGAGTTTGTCTCCCTCTGGGCATATTCCACTTCCACACCAGACAGTCTGTAACAGGCATTAAGAGCGGTGGGGATTTGTGATCACAGAGGAAAATGCTCTGTCCAGAGGGTCTGTGCTGCATTAAGGATCACATAGATTATTGATCTAAACTTAGAAGACATGCATGCCCAGAGATAGGGCCTGAAAAGTTCCACATTTGAAGATATATGGAATTTATTATTATTTTTATTATTGATCATCATCATTATTGTTAATTCAGTATTAATAACACCACTTTGAATTGGTCCAATGCTTTTATTTTTCCAAAGCACTTTCACATTAATTATCCAATTTTATTCTCGCAATAGCCCTCTGAGATGGATTATTTCCACTGTGAGGAAAGAAAGGTCCAGAGAAGTTCAGTGATCTAAACAGGTTAGACAACCAGCCAGTGCCAGAGCTGGACCTAGAACCTGGGTTTCCTGACTCCCAGGCACATCCTCCTAATGATAATGATTGTAATGGTATTAAGCACTTACGGGGTGTCAAGCACTGTGCTAAATGCTGGGGTAGATAGACGGTCAAGATGGGCACAGTCCCTGTCCCACAAGGGACTCACAATCTGAGGGAGTAGGGCAAACTGGTATTAAAGTCCCCATTTTACAGATGAGGAAACTGAGACAGAGAAGTGAAGTGACTTACCTAAGGTCACACAGCAAGCAGGTGGCAGAGCCGGGATTAATACCATGGTCTTCTGACTCCGGTACCCGTGCTCTTTCCACTAGGCCCTACTATCACCCCCATTCTTTGGATAAGGAAGCTGAGGCCCAGAGAATTTAAGTAACTTGCCCACGGTCCCCCAGGAGACCAGTGGCAGAACTGGGCCTAAAAGCCCTGGCACCTACACTGCTGTGTGCCAAAGAGAGAAGGTTCAGTACGACCACTATGTGTGTATCTATAAAAGGAGTCTCTTTGGGAAAGCATGAATTAACTGATCCGGATCGTCAAAGTGCCGCTAGAATAAACCGACTATACAGCGGGCAATTGGCCCGCTTGAGGCAGAGGCCCAGAGTCGGTGGGGGCCCGGTTCAGCCCTGATGTCAGTCAATCAATGGTATTTATTGAGCGCTTACTATGTGCTGAGCACTGTACTAAGCGCTTGGGAGAGTACACTGCGGCAGAATTAGCAGGCACATTCCCTGCCCAAAAGGAGCTTACAGTCTAGAGGGGGAGACAGATGCTAATATGAATAAATGAGTAAGTTATAATATATAATTTTAAGACATGAGCAGTAAAAGCTTTGGGATCTCACTGTCCTTTGTATCTTGGAGAAATATATCCCCAGAAAATGAAATCCAGCGGCCTTCCTTTAGAGGCCGCGGGGAGGTCAGTCCCAGCTCTGGTAGGAGAGACAATGGGCCAGAGGTGTCATTCATTCAGCTGTATTTATTGAGCGCTTCCTGTGTGCAAAGCACTGTACTGGGCTCTTGGGAGAGTGCAGTATAACAATAAACAGACACATTCCCTGCTCACAGTGAGCTTGCAGTTTAGCGTGGCTCAGTGGAAAGAGCCCAGGCTTTGGAGTCAGAGGTCATGAGTTCGACTTCCGGCTCTGCCACTTGTCAGCTGTGTGACTGTGGACAAGTCACTTCACTTCTCTGGGCCTCAGTTCCCTCATCTGTAAAATGGGGATTAACTGTGAGCCTCACGTGGGACAACCCGATTACCCTGTATCTCCCGCAGCGCTTAAAACGGTGCTCTGCACATAGTAAGCACTTAAATACCAACATTATTATTATTAAAAGACCGAGGCAAAGCCTTCCCATCCTGGGAAACGGGCCCAACTGGCGTCCACCAGCTACCACCCCGCAAGACCCACATTCCCTAACCCGCAAATGTTAATGATTAAACCCGCAGGGCGGCTAGAACTCTGCTCTGTGATTATGCCGCCTGTTTAAACATTTTACCAGTTATGAAGCTGCAGAGAGATCTTTATCCACCTCAAGAGAGACCAGACTGTCAGAGGGCAGTCTGTCCTAGGTTATCCTCGTCCTAAGGCACCCATGTTTCTTGACTAAATACTTTGTCTTTTAGTGGCCTTTTCTAGAGCGGACACTGCTTAGTCTTATATCCGACCAGTCCCTCAATCTCATTGGGCATCCCCTGCCCCAGCAGGGCAGATGTGTCTTTCTAACAGCGAGATGTGCCCTTTCCAAGTCTTCGGGAGAGTCCGCTAAAAGCTCCGGCTACTCCCGGGATCCACCATCAAAGCTTTCCAGCGGGCCTGCTGCCTGCCACCACCGGGCCCCGCATTGATCTGGCAATGCTCCTCCTCGCCCGCTGGTTCTGTACACAGCCATTTCCAGGGGTTTCCTGGACTTTCAGGATCAAAGGAGCACCCCGCGCCCGCACTTTGACGGGAGTTCAAATAAATAATCACTTAGAAAAATGAAATTTAACTCTGTGGTCAGGCTCGTTGGAAAAGTCCAGACTGAGAAGGGAAGCCTTCCCTCGTGGTACCGCTTTTTTGGAAGCTGAGGATTTAGGACCCATCTGGCTTCCCCCTCTGCTTAGTTTGGGCGGCAGAGGAGGAGAGAACCCAAAGGCTTTGTATAAATCAGTCACCTATTCATGGAGTTTCCCAGGGAAGATTTTAATCCAGCACCTACTGACGAGCTGATCGCTGCCGGACTTTTCTCTGATACAAAAGCATAAAAAATTTTGCCGAACGGAGGCAAGGTTCCGGGCACCTCGTGTGGAAGTCATCAAACCCTCTTCTGAGGTGAGAGAAACCATTTTCTCTCAACAACGAGAAGACTAGTTTCACTACAGTTTTAGTCTGTCCATCTCCCCCAATCGTACGTTCCTTGAAAACAGGATATGTGTAGTCTGTGTCTCTTGTTACCCAAGTGCTTCGTACAGTGCTCAACACTCAATGTTAACCGTTGATTACAAATAGAGGTGGAAGTAAATTGACCATCAGGAACAATAATAATTGTTGTCATGGTATTTGTTAAGTGCTTACTATGTGCCAGGCACTTTACTAAGCACTGGGGTGGGTACAAGCAAATTGGATTGGACACAGTCCCTTCTCCCACATGGGGCTCACAGTTTCACTCCCCATTATACAGACGAGGTAAGTGAGGCACAGAGAAATGAAGAGACTTACCCAAGGTCACACAGCAGACAAGGAGCGGAGCCAGGATTAGAACATAGGTCTTTCTGTCTCCCCGGCTCTGCTCTATTAGGCCATGCTGCACCGAGGAAGAGGGAAATAAATATCTCCCTATTAGCTATAAAGACATAGGTCAGTTTGGGGACTTAAGTGTGTTACTTTGCAAAGAACCCTCAAAGAATGTCTACCATATAAGGATTTTAGAAGATCGAGTTTCTTCTGCTGCTCAGTAGCCCACTGCTTTGTTTTTCAGTTCAGTTTGTTTTGGGTCTAAGTTCGCCATGCACATTGTTTGGCTGCAGGAAAAGAGGAGAAACTGGAGATCTTATCTTTGCAGGCCAATGGTATCCCCAAGCAGGGAGTCTGTGTGGGTTCAGATATCTTTTTTTTCCTTCTCCCTTTTCATTCCCCCACATAATCCCTGTTCTTCTAGAACCTGGGCTGCCACAGAGCTCACGTGGTCTCACGCCACATTCACCCGCACGAGCAGTTCTTTCCGATAATGGGACAGACGGAGAGCACCCAGACTTGTGCTGATGGGCAAACACTCCTCATTCTCTCATCACATTCTAGCCCCAGCGTATTGTGAAAACACATCTTCTGACATAACCGAGTGTACTCGTTGCAGGAGGGATTCAATCTGTCAGCTGCTGTTTTATGCACCTAGCGTGTGTTTTCCCTGGAGTTTGGGCTAGATGGTTGGTATTCTTGAGTACCCCATGTGCAGACCGTTGAATGGAAAGCTTGGGAGAGTACCACAGAAGCAAAATACATTTGTTTCATTATACACTTAAGATATTTGTTCTAAATTAGACTGTGAGCCCGTCATGGGCAGGGATTGTCTCTATCCGTTGCCAAATTGTACATTCCAAGAACTAGTACAGTGCTCTGCATATAGTAAGCGCTCAATAAATACTTTTAAATGAATGAAAAGACATGTTCCCCTATCTTCAAGGAGCTTATCATCTTGAAAGCTTTTTACCTCTGTTTCTCTGTTGTGCCATCATTGTACAGGGCTCTGCACACAGTAGACTCTCTGTAGTATCGACTGGTTATTTCCAATAGGGGCTATTTAACCACCATCGGCCTCCACGGGAGGTTCGATCAATCAGTTATTTGAGCACTTACCGCCTGCAGAGCACTGTATTAAGTGCTTTAACAGGTTCTTTCTAGAAAAGCAGATTGACTTAGTGGATAAACCATGGGCCTGAGAGAGACATCTGGGTTCTAATCCTGGCTCTGCAACTTGTTTGCACTGTGACCATGGGCAAGTCATTTAACTTCTCTGTGCCTCAGTTACCTCGTCTGTGAAATGGGAAATAAGACTGTGAGCCCTATGTGGGTCAGGGACTGCATCCAATCATATTAACTTGGATTTACCACAGTGTTTAGTAGAGTGCCTGGTACAGAGTAAGCACCCAACAAATGCCATTAAAAAAATTCTTACTGCCTAATAGGAACTGAATAACTGGGCAGAGTCCAGGTGAAAGGAATTGGGCAGAGTTGGCGTGGAAGGGCATGCAGGGGGAGGGCTTTGGCATTTCCAAACTGGCAATAGATTCAGCCAGAGTGGATGGGATAATGGCCTGTTATCCAAGCACTATGCTGAGACTGGCATCATTTTCCCCTGGAAAATTCAAACTGTGCCCTCCTGGTTTGCAGGGGAAAAAAAGAGGCAGAAGAGGCAGCTTGTGGGCCATGCCATGGGAAAGCATGGATAGACAGTTGTAATAGCAGCAATTATAATAGTACTTATTAAGCGCTTACTGGGTGCAGAACACTGTATTAAGCGCTGGGAAAAAATACCCAGCTGGGGATTAGACATGGTCCCTGTCCCTCGGGGGGGGGGGGGGGGGGCGGTGACGGGGGTGACATAAGGAGCCATAAAACAAAACACATCTGTTTCAGCTGATGACCCCGGCCCCTCTCTCTACCCCTAGCAAAGGCACTTCTTGCAGTTAAAAATTAATTTTAGTAATTGTTTCTGGATTGAGTTGTTGGATTTCAAGCCAAGGTTTTCCACCCCCCTTCTAAGGAGTTACTGCGAAGGTGATGCCTGAAAACAATCTTGAGCATCTTGAAGAAAGTCTTGTGGAAATATCAGGCAGAAGCTGGATGTTCCCTTTGCTCTAAAAATGGGCCTTTTGATGCCTAGAGCAAGATTCCGTGAAAGGAGGGTTGCTTAAGAGACCAGGGGACCATTAATGGTTCCCTCATGAGTCATTAATGAGTCGCTGGTGCATGACCTTTAGATCAGCTGTGGGTACATCAATGTCAGTCAGTTCCCCCTTACTCACTTGAGACCTTTGGGGCTAGGGTGGTCTGTCCTCTGACTAGTATTGGTGAAAAGTTGTGGGGGGAGGAGAGGTATGCATTCCCACTGACCCCATGGGCTTGGCACCCTTTTTTTATGGTATCTGTTAAGTGCTTACTATGTTCCAGGCACTGTACTAAGGGTAAGGTAGATACAAGCTTGGACGCAGTCTCTGTCCCACATGGGGCTCACCTTCTTAATCCCCATTTTGCAGATGAGGTAACTGAGGTGCAGAGAAGTGAAGTGATTTGCCTAAGGTCACACAGTAGACAAGTGGCAGAGTCAGGGTTAGAAGCCAGGTCCTTTGGACTCCTGTGTCGTATCCATAGGCCATGCTGTTTCGATTCGCTGCCTGGTTAGGGCTCTCCCTGGCTTAATGATGTAGCAGGTAAGATGAGATCCTTTATCAGGAATGGCCCCACTGGGGGCTTTAGGTCAAGAATGCTAAAACCTAGGTCAAAGGGGAATAGCGAGGAGGGAAAGGATCGAAATGTTCCCAGAGGGTCTCTGAGGGGGCCTTATGGGGACCGCACCAGAAAGACTAAGGACACTGAAGACCCGTTGGTCACTACCAAAAATACCCATGCTCCTCTAGACTGAAAGCTCGTCCTCTGGACTGAAAGTTCGTCCTCTAGACTGAGAGCTCATTGTGGACACAGAATGTGTCTGTTTATTGTTATAATGTACTCTCCCAAGCACTTAGTAGAGTGCTTTGCACATAATTAGAGACGCAGTATGGCTCAGTGAAAAGAGCGTGGGCTTGAGAGTCAGAGGTCACGGGTTCGAGTCCCAGCTCTGCCACTTAGCTGTGTGACTGTGGCAAGTCACTTAACTTCTCTGTGCCTCAGTTACCTCATCTGTAAAATGGGGATTAACTGTGAGCCTCACGTGGGACAACCTGATTACCCTTTATCTACCCCACCTCTGCACGTAGTAAGCGCTTAACAAATATCAACATTATTAATAAGCGCTCAGTAAATACGAATAGTAAGCTCTCAATGAAGAATGAATGAATGTAGCTGGGTAATACAGCAACCACGGAGAGGAGATGGAGGGCCAGGCCCAAAGGGAGGAGGAGAAAGACAAATGGGGAGATCCCCTGGTGGGAGGGGAGTCAGGAGACCCACCCCTGCCCCTCTTTGGTGTTTCTGCTGGCCCCAGGGTAGCTGCAGGGGTTGCCATCAATCAATCAGTCCATCATTCAACAGCATTTATAGAACACCTTCTGAGGGCAGAGCCTCTTAGGAGTGCCACATTCTCTCCCCACAAAGGACTTGCAATTTAGTCGGAGAGACCGGCAGATAAGAGACAGGCTCATGGAGGGAGCAAAAAGAAGAACAAATCAAACTGGAAGGGAGCAAAGGAAAGAGATGAGATTACCGAGATGCAGAGAAGTGAAGTGATTTGGCCTGTCACAGAAGACAGGTGGCAGAGTCAGGATTAGCACCCAGGTCCTTCTGACCCCCAGGCCTGTGCTGTATCCAGAGTCAACCAGAATAAGTGATTTGAATGTAAGACTGAATAAACTTCCGTACAAAAAAGCAGAGTGGGTAGAAATGCACAAGTGCTAAAGGTGGCTGTTGTGCAGATCTAATTTATAGACATTGTCAGAGCATGAGAACTTTTTCGCAGCTTCAGGTGTTCAAACTAAAGTGTTGGGAAGGAGGGAAGGCTCAGGGTTACGGGTCAGGTCTCTACACCCTGCCGCTGTGGAGACTCTCAGAGGCTGTTCTATTTGCCACTCGTAGGCTTGGACGGTTAGATCCTAACTACTGGTAAGGAGGCTGGAACACAAAAACTGTCTGTGGCAGGTTCTGTAGTAGCAGTGAATTTAGAGTGTGGCCCTTTCCTCCCTAAGACTTAGGTCTTCAGGAACTGTTATTTTAGGGGGCATCTGTTGGGGTGGAGGGGTAGGGGTGGGAACTCTTGAGGATCTCCCTCCCACAGGGCGTTCTACACTCTGCTTTTCCCAGGGCCGGGCCATTTACATTCCTTTGTTCCACCACTTTTGGCTTTCTGCTTTGATCTTTTAACTAAAATGCTTGTCATCTGATCCCTCCGGACAACTAATTGTTTAACTCGCCCTCCCCCACCCCTTCCTAAGTGTTCTTAGAATCCACCTTCATGCTAAGCATTTTGTTTTTTCCGTCCGCTTTGAAAAAAAATAAAATTCCCCCTCCTGCAAGGATCAGCTGGATATTTAGCATTCCCCCACCGAGGGACTAATGTACTTCATCAGAGATATGAACCCGGCCCGAAACCAAATGGATAAACATGGCATTTTTTGACATAGCACTCTTTCAGAGTTTTGTTGGAAGCAGAAGTTTTGTGTGTTCAGCAGTGTAGCTGGGGCCGGTCCCACGGGGATCAATGTGGATCATTACAGTCAGACCAAATGGTTAGCCGACTCAATATTCTGTCTCTAGCAGTGACACCAGTCTGTCAATCTTATGTATTGAATGCTTACTGTGTGCAGATCACCTACTAAGTATTTGGGAGAGTACAATACAACAGTAATATACCAAAGTTTGCTTAGATAAACACTATCAGGGAATCCCTGCCTTGCAAGGTCCCTCCTTGAGGGAAGCGAACTTGAATCTTGAATTGAGTAAGGGAGGCTTGTCGGGCAGAAAGTGGGAATGATTTGGGGCCCAATGGGCCCAGAGTTGGGAACGAGAGAATAATAATAATAATGTTGGTATTTGTTAAGCGATTACTATGTGCAGAGCACTGTTCTAAGCTCTGGGGGAGATACAGGGTAATCAGGTCGTTCCATGTGAGGCTCACAGTTAATCCCCATTTTACAGATGAGGTCACTGAGGCACAGAGAAGTTAAGTGACCTGCCCACAGTCACACAGCTGACAAGTGGCAGAGCCGGGAGTCGAACCCATGACTTCTGACTCCGAAGCCCAGGCTCTTTCCACTGAGCCACGCTGCTTGTGAACGGAGGGGAGCACATCCTTGCCGGAAACAAGGATCTGATCTTGGAGAACGTTTTGTACCTGAAAGATTTTCTTTTAGCAGTGAGCACGGCTCCTGCTATTTTGTCGTTCATTCGCTCCCTGTCTTCAGAAATGTCCACATAGTGTCGACATGGTGAAAGATCGAATTTTGGGATAGGCACCCTGCAATTTTCATCTCACCCCATGTTTTCACGAGTGTAATTACAGACCATGCCACCACTCTGAACTGTAATTTACCATCAGAAAATTGAGCAGCCACTACCCGACTTGCACTGGGTTCACATAGAAGACATCTGGGTTTTAAAAAATTTTTTATGGTATTTGTTAGGCGCTTACTATGCGCCAGGCACTGTACCAAATAGTGGGTTAAATAGAAGCTAATCAGGTTTGACACAGTCCCTGCCCCATATGGGGCTCACAGCCTTAATCCCCATTTTACAGATGTGGTAACTGAGATGCAGAGAAATGAAGTGATAGGTAACGGACAAGTGGGTGAGTAGAGATTAGAACCCAGGTCTTTCTGATTCCCAAGCCCACGCTGTATCCACGGCCACACTGCTGCTCTTAATTCTGAAGTAGCAGCTCGACAGCTAAGCTGTTTGGGCCTGAAATGAAGGAGACAGAGAAAATAATTTCAGATAGGATAATCAGAATAAGTAATTAACTCTCCATTTGATTGTAAATCTATTCCCAACTGCTGAGGAAGAACATAAATAAATACGTAGATGATGGAGGTGGCCGAATGGAGCAAGGTTTGTTGGAGGAGGCAGGTTATTAAGCCTCAGGTTTCCTGTAACACAGGGGTTGTGTTGTTGTAGATAACACAAGGAATTCATATGCAGTCAGTCATCTCTTTTGACATTATCATGCGGTATCCAGACAGACTGGCACTCTCAGAAGAACCTTCCCTATTTCTGTTGTCAAGTTCTAGCCAAAACAGAAAGTGGAAGTCTGTGTGATGGCAGAACAAAGTGTGTGGTGCCTGCACAATTTTTATTAGTAGTAGTAATAATAAAAATAGTCATATTGAATAATAATAATTGAAGTGTTTGCTAATCGCATACTATGTGCCAGACACGGTACTAAGCGCTGGGGTGGATGCGAATAAATCGGGTTGGACAGTCTCTGTCCTATGAAGGGCTCACAGTCTCAATCTCCATTTTACAACTGAGGTAACCGAGGTCCCGAGAAGTGAAGTGACTTGCCCAAGCAGACAAGTGGTGGAGCTGGGATTAGAACCCATGACCTTCCGACTCCCAGGCCTGGGATGCATCCACTATGCCAATTTAAGTGCTTACTATGTGCCAAGCACTGTACTAAGCGAAGCAGCATGGCTCAGTGGAAAGAGAATGGGCTTGGGAGTCAGAGGTCATGGGTTCGAATTCCGCCTCTGCCACTTGTCAGCTGTGTGACTGTGGGCAAGTTACTTCTCTTCTCTGTGCCTCAGTTACCTCATCTGTCAAATGGGGATTAAGACTGTTAGCCTCACGTGGGACAACCTGATTACCCTGTATCTACCCCAGAGCTTAGAACAGTGCTCTGCACATAGTAAGCGCTTAACAAACACCAACATTATTATTACTAAGCACTGGGGTAGATACAAGATTCTCGGGTCCCCACATGAGGCTCATATCCTAAGTAGGAGGGAAAACAGGTATTGAACCCCCATTTTGCAGATGAGGGAACTGAGGCACAGGGGAAGTGAAGCGACTTGCCTAAGGTCACACAGAAAGCAAGCGATGGAGCCGGGACTAGAACCTAGGTCTTCTGACTCCCAGTCCCGTGCTCTTTCCACTAAGCTACGCTGCTTCTGTAGAGATGGTATGATTTTCCTGGAAATTCTATTCCAAACTTAACTCCAACTCAGTGATTATAAATACCTGTGCTGCTGCAGTTTCCCATTTTGTAAATCAAGTCAGAAAATAGAATCGCGATTTCTGGCAAAACCGAGCCTCCCATCCATTGTCATACAGACTCAGGAAGAGGAGTCAAATGAAGGTTGTTCCAGAAGAACGTTTTGTGGTTGGTGGAAGCGAGTGGAAATCTTTCTGGCCTAGGGCAAAATACCCACTTGGTCCGGAGAGATGCTGGAGCAGACGGAGATCTGCACAAGGGGCCGTGTTCCATGAATCACTCGTGTAAATCATTTGACAGTGCAGTGTAAGCACACTTCCCAGACATGAAGCAAAGGGTGTATGAGTGTGTAATGTGCCTTTTCTTAGGCCTCTAGTGCTACAGTGAAGTAGAGAGGATTAAAGGAGACCATAAACGCACTGAGCAGTGTAAACAGAAAGGATTAAAGGATGCTTCTCATCCATAATGCAGCTTCTTTCCTCAACCGGCCCTCACCAGAATTCCTTCCGAAGGCTGCCTGGTGAGAAGCTATAAAGAGGCCAGGGGGGCAAATGCTCTCCTTGCATTTTCAAATTCAGCAGTTAATTAGATAATAATACTAATAATGTTGGTATTTGTTAAGCGCTTACTATGTGCAGAGCACTGTTCTAAGCGCTGGGGTAGACACAGGGGAATCAGGTTGTCCCACGTGGGGCTCACAGTCTTAATCCCCATTTTACAGATGAGGGAACTGAGGCACAGAGAAGTGAAGTGACTTGCCCACAGTCACACAGCTGACAAGTGGCAGAGCTGGGATTCGAACTCATGAGCCCTGACTCCAAAGCCCGTGCTCTTTCCACTGCGCCACGCAATACTGAAGGATCAGTAATGACCTTCCTGCCCTGGTATAGGCTCAAGTGGCCACATTTGGCTGTGGCTGACTGTGTTCTGCCCAGGTGGGGGAGAAGGGAGGGAAAGAGAGAGAGAGAGAGAATATTCTGTGATCGCTCCAAAATCATCCCAGTCGATCCATAATTCCAATTGAGTTCCTGCTTTCTGTGTAGAATACTGTGTCAAGCAAATAGGAGAGTACACTAGAGTTAGACTCAGTCCTGTTCTCATGGAGTTTACAGACTAGTAGGAGACAGTTTTTTACAAATTGGAGGTAAACTTCTTGAGGGCAGGGATCATATCTATCAACTCTATTGCTCTGTACTCTCAAGTGCTTATTACAGTATACAAGCAGTCAAGGCTCAACAGATACCATTGATTGAGGAAGAAGGAAAAATGGCTATTTGGATGACTAGCAGATATGGTCTGGGACTCTTCACTCCTCCTAAAGCTCAGGGAAACCCCTAGCACATCAGGTGTTTGAAGGTGGGAGGGGTGAAGACCAGAGGTTTGGAGCATTAATGCATCTTTGAAAATTATTGCTATCATTATGGTATTTAAGGACTTACTGTGTGTCAAACACTGTTTTAATTTGCTGAAGTAGATACAAATAAATCAGGTCGGACACAGTCCCTGTGCCACGTGGGGCTCACAGTCTATGTAGGAGGGAGAGAAGGTATTGAATCCCCAGTTGAGGAAATGGAGGCACGCAAGCAATTGGCAGAGCTGGGATTAGAACCCAGGTCCTGTGACTCCCAGGCCCGGACTCTTTCCATTAGGCCACAATGCTTCTCAGGAAGAAGTTGGACAGGGGAACCTGGTAAGGTTGAGGGGAGGTACTTTTCCAAGAGCAAAAGACTAAGGGGAGAGGAGGCTGGGGCTGGTGGGCCCTGGGGTTAATGGAAACATCTGCTGGGTAGAAATCCGTGCTGGGGTAGGGGGGAACCTGGGGCAGGCGATAGCAAAGCTTGCCACATAGGGAGTGTGCCCTGAGTGCTCCTTAAGAGTACCAGTCCCGGGAACCTTAGGGAATCGCGGGAACGGGCAGCCACCATAAAACCAAGGGGCTGGTAATAGGACACTATATCTGAGGTATCCTAACCTCAAAACATGACCTGGTGCCGCTCCCTTCCCCAACCCAACTGTCTCCAGCTCTCATCCGTGGGAGGGCACCAAAAAGAATGGTGCTGTGTCCTGTATCCGCGGGTAGCCAGAGAGGTGTCTTACTGTGTTAAATGCTGAACTCACTGAAGAATATTTTGGTTTTAGGAAGAAAAACTTCCTGACTAGAGTGCCTGTTTATCCTTTCTTCACCCATCCCCATCCTTCTCTGCTGGGTGTCTAATTGCTGGGGATCTGTACCCCAGTGCTGCAGGTGTCAGCCTGTTGCCAGGAGAGCTCCCTGTGCTGGGAATGCAATTTCCTGAGCCCTGGGTCAGTGAGGAATTTGGGAAATGGGGAATGATCATAACTATGATCTCAGCCCTTGCCAGACCCAGGTCTGTTATTGTAGGAGAAATGACTGCTCTTTCATCAGTCTTCTTTAGAAAAAACACGGTCCCTCATCCAAAAGCCATTTGTCCTGTGGCCCGGAGAGAATTTCCTTACCCACGTGTTTATCATCCACCTGGTTACCTCACTCTTCCCTTTTCCATCTTTAACTTTCCTCCTACCTCACAGCTCTTTTTTAATGGTATTTGCTAAGTGCCTACTATGTGCCGGTCACTAGTCAAAGTCCTGGGGTAGATATAAGGTAATCAGGTTGGACAGAGTCCATGTTCCACATGGGGCGCATGGTTTTAATCCCCACTTGACAGTAACCTTTCACTACCGGCTCTGACCTTGGGCAAGGCACTTGAGCTCTTTGAACCTCAGTTTCCTCCTCCGTAGAATGGGGATAAGATTAATTTATTCATTCAGTGCCTGCTTTTCTGACCTCTCAATCTGTTTCTCTCATTTTACCCAAGGGCTAAGCACAGTGCCTGGTACCTAGTAAGTACTTGAAGCAGCATGGCTTAGTGGCAAGAACATGGGTTTGGAGTCAGAGGACATGGGTTCTAATCCCGCCTCTGCCACTTGTCTGCCGTGTGACTTTGGGCAAGTCACTCACCTCTTCTGGGCCTCAGTTACCTCACCTGTAAAATGGGGATTAGGATTGTGAGCCCACAGGGGACAACCTGATTACCCTGTATCTACCCCAGCACTTAGAACAGTGCTTGGCACATTGTAAGCGCTTAACAAATACCACAGTTATTACTATTATTATGATGATTTAGCTTTTAAAACAGCTGTGGAAGAAGAGATGAATCAATTAACCAAACGATAGTATTTATTGAACGCTTACTATATGCAGAGCACTTTACTAAATGCTTGGGAGAGTATGACAGAATTAACAGACCCGTTCCCTGCCCATAATAAGCTTACAAGCACAGAAAGTGTACCCAGATGCGAAGCTTTCAATTTTGGTGTTTTGAAGGGTTTGGAATTGGTGTGAGACTTTTTTTTTTTTAAATCAAGCAGATGGTTTGAGTTCAAAACCATACTGAAAAACAGTTGTCCCGTCCATCCTGGAATGGGGTCTATTCAAGGTTAAACATTTGGCTTTCTGCTCTAAACAGCACCGGTCACTCTCCGGAGCCATTCTGGCTTTGTGATGTATCCCCATGTTGGCCTGTGCCTCCCGGGATCGGGCTATTAATCGGTCCTCGGCCGATGGCCTGCTGTGTGCAGTTATTCTCTCAAACATGGAAATGAACCCTTTTGACCCATGAATGTAAATTTTAGCTTCCCCCTCCCAAATCCACCCTCGTGTTCAAATTGTGAAGAATACAGCTGGGAACCCTTGCTTCCTAATCTGGCATGGCAGGGAATAGAAGGGCCCCTGGCAGGTTTGATCCTTTTAGATCTAGTGGGCCCGACCGACTCTGTTTGGGAACAAAAGCTCTGAATGGAGTGGTTACTCTCAAAGCAAGAGCAAAGTTTTGGGAATCCCAGCGATTTGCATGGAATTTACGGGTGCAGGGAATGCTTTCTAGTCTTTGGAAACTTATGCAAAGAGAAAATCACCTTTATTAAAGCTCTGTGTCCCCACCGAAGGTTCTCTCTGAAGAGTCTATTACTCTCTCATTACTAATCTCAGCGGGAGGGTAATTGCTTTCCCTATTGACTGATGGGGTGGGGGAGAAGGAGGAAAAGCAATTTACTCCTTCCCTTTAAAATCTCTCTTCCTGTAGGATTCGACTTGGAGAAATCACTTAGAATAGTAGGCCTTCTTCGGAAAGACTCTT
Organism: Ornithorhynchus anatinus; assembly: GCF_004115215.2. Lineage (NCBI taxonomy): Eukaryota > Metazoa > Chordata > Mammalia > Monotremata > Ornithorhynchidae > Ornithorhynchus > Ornithorhynchus anatinus. The sequence goes on along the minus strand of NC_041728.1, from coordinate 26,224,430 downwards.
CTGCGGGCTCTGTCCAAAACAGCTGGTGCTTCCCAGCGTGGAAGTCCAACGTGATTAATGCAGTATTGCTTACAGGGAATTAGGTTCCAAATTGACTCCACGTTAGTCTCTGAAGGGCCTCCCCCAGCCCCCCCTTTAAAACTCCTCTTTGCCTTGGTCAGAACCATTACTATTGTTAAAGCAGAGCTCGGGCCAGCAATTCTGGTGGAAGCTTGTTCCCTGTAATTTCCTCTTTGAGTTCTGGGAAATGATTAGATTAGAATAGGCATTTGAAGGGGGTCAAAGGAAATGGGATCTCCTGGGCTTGGTTGACTCGCCGGAGGAGGGGGGCAGTGGGGTACCAACCCCCGCAAGGGGTGACTGGAAATAACATGGAACCTTGGGGGGTGGAGTCTTGAGACTGAGGGCAGTGGGCTGAGTTTGAGGGATTTGGGGAGTCTGAGCAAGATTCAGTCCTCCTTAGATGACTGATTCTAAAGTAAAGAACCACAGGGTCAATAGACACGAGACCTGGAGCCTAGTCCCAGCTCTGTCACTGGCCTGCTGTGTGACCTTGGGCAAGTCATTTAACCTCTTTAGGCCTCAGCTTCCACCTCAGTAAAATGGGGATCATAATCCCTGCTTTTGCCAAACACAATGAGGATATTTTGAGTAGAAAAATGAGAGAAGTAATGTAAAAGCGTTTTCCAAAAAAAAAAAAGTGCGATAATAATTGAAGGTCGCTTTATTATTATTTTTTATTATTTCCACATGTTGACTGGCTCATAGTTTGCCATTTCCTAAATAAAATGGTGGGGAAATCCCACACCGGGTGAGACGATGAACTATTTCCCTTGAAACCATTTGAGTCGTCTCAGAGTGCCATTTGAAGGAATAGTCATTCAGAAATGCGCAGGTTAAACTGATGATTCAGTTATGACATCTCTAGCACATGGAATCTCTTACATATTACCCTTATTCTGGGTTCCTCGCAAATCAATCAGTGGTATTATTGAGCGTGTACTGTGTGCAGGGCACAATGCTAAGCGCCTGGGAGAGTACAACAATACCACAGAGTTGTTAGACACGTTTCCTCCCAAAGATCATTTTAATCGATCGTATTTGTGAGAAGCAGCACGACCCAGTGGCAAGAGCACGGGAGTCAGAGGACATGTGTTCTAATCCCACTCCTTCTCTTGCCTACTGTGTGACCTTGAGCAAACCAGTTAACTTCTCTGTGCCTGTTATCTTCTCTGTAAAATGAGGGTTAAGACTGTGAGCCCCATATGGGACAACCTGATTACCTTGTGTCAACCCCAGTGCTTGGCACATAGTAAGCACTTAACAAGTACCATTATTATAATATTTATTGACTGCTTACTGTGTGCAGGGCACTGTTCTAAGAGTTTGTCAGAGTATTTTACAACAATATAGCAGACACATTCTCTAACCCTGCAGTAGGAAATGCAGGTTCTTTTCTTCCTCTTAACCTCCTTCCATTTAATAACTTGATTAGGGCTAATGGAGACAGGGGTTGGGAGAGGAGTTTGCCCAGTATTCAGCTGGCCTATCCCCTGTCTGGTTCGGATATGGCACCAGGCGCCTCTATGTCCGGGATTTTTATTTTTGATGCCCTGTCTCCGCCTCGGCTCCTGTCATAGCTCTCGTCCACGGGGACCTAGGAGAGGAAAGCAACAGCTTGAGCAAGTCGGAGCTTCAGGGCCCTCCCCAACCCCCCAGAGAAATGCTCTGGGTTTAGACTGACTTCCCACCCAAGATTCCATGTGATGTTTTCACGCTGTGCCACACACCCAGCGTAACACACATAAAACCACAGGCCTCTGGGTATCCAAGATTTGGGAGGACCTCCTGTTGTGCTAACCTCCTGGTCTCGCTTGCTCCTCAAGACCCTCCCCAACCAGGCAAATGGGACTTCTCTCTCTCTACTCTGGCAGACCCCTGCATGCCTCCTCCCCTTTGGAGATTTACTGTAAAATCTCCCCAGTTCTGACCATGAAATCCCCCCTGTTCTGAATACAAAGGGGGAGCAGAGCAATCTGGATTAGCGTGAAAGTCTCAACTGTTTTTTTAAACGTGGTTGAGATCCCTCCCTTCTTAATGAAGGTGGGGTTTGTACAAAGCACCTCTCAGCTGAAGGCCTTTCATTTGGGGAGAGACCGAGGACATTCTCAGCAGGGACCTTAATCATCCTGAGGCAGTTATAAGAAGCTGGTTTACCTGAGACCTAAGAAAAGAAAGAGAAGCAAGAAGGGGAAGGAAGGAGTGGAGGAATGTTTTTGAATTCTTGCATTTCCCTTTCTTGCCCCACTTTTCTCCCCCTCCACTTTTTCCTCCACTTCTCCGTTCTGCTTCCCTTTTCCCCCTTTCCCCCCTTCATCGTCTTCCACCTCCCATCTTCTTCCCCTCTCCTATCCTCTTCTCTTCTTTCCTCCGCTTCCCCTCCCCATCCTCTTCCCATCTCCCTTTTCCTTCCCCTTTCTCTGTCCCTCCTCCTCTTCCCCTTTTGTCTCTCCCTCTTTCCTTTCTTCTCCCTCTTTCTCTGTTTTCTTTCTTTCATGCCTTTTACAGATTTTTTTCCCCAAGTTTCATTATTCCACTGTCACAAGAGGCTTTGCAGCTTCAGCCAGATTGACTCTTGCAGGAACTCTCTTAAAATACTTGCTGAAGAGGTGCATCGTTCTTTAAATTCCATTTCTGCCACCTTTTCCTAAATGAACCTCCCAATGAGTTGACTTTAAATCTGACAATTCAAATCAGCTCGTATTTGGGAAGCACCATTGTGCCTGCTGGAGCAGAGATCAATTTCTAAAACCCATGTCTTGGTTAATGTGTTTTCTGAGATCTATTTTAAAGGATTTTACTGTACACTGCTTCAAATGTATTCAGTCCTATTGTCTATCTGTCATCCTGGTTTAAATTAGAATGTCATCTCCATGAGGGAGCATTTCTTTCATTCTTTACCCCCTCCACCGTTACTCCTAATGACCTTCCCAATAACTCTTAATTGAGCTGAACAAAATTGTGTTCTCCCTCTCTCCTCCTCTCCCTCACACACACACACACACACACACACACACACACACACACGCACACACGCACAGTGGGTGGGGGGTAATGAGATTTGTGGAATTTTGTAAGTATTTTAGCATCTGGCGGGTACTAATGAGGGTTAGCAGCAGCTTCAAAGTATAGCTACTCAGTCCTCATTAGGCCAATTCAGAGAGTGTTGATCCTGAAAGCAAGCAAGCAAAGTCGAATGTGTTTTCGGGAGGAGGCAGCTTGAAGAATGGGTGGCCCCCCTCTATCCATCCCTGTTCTAACCACTTCCCCTCAGTGCTCTGTGGTGGAGGTCATTCACAGCTCTTCCCTGGACAGGCACAGAAAGGACACATTCCACCTTCCACACTGCTGCAGTTTTTGTGGTAGCATTTCAGAGGAAAGTCAGGATCTGGTTGGGTAGACAGGAACAAGCCCCAACGGATATCAGAAGCCCCCTTCCCCCCTCAACTAGATGGTCAAATCAGTCAATCAATGAATCTTATTTATTAAGTGCTTACTGGGTGCAGAGCATGGTACTAAGCGCTTGGGGGAGAGCACAGTATCCAAGAGTAGGTAGAAATGTCCTCTGTCCACAAGCTTACAGTCTAGAGGAAGAGACGTACGAGTATAAATAAATTACAGATATGTACATAGGTGCTGTGGGGCTGAGGGTGCAAATGCGAGGGCCATGAAGAAGGGAGCGGGAGCAGGAGCTATGAGAGCTTAGTCCACCAGTAAGATCTCCGCCATGGAGTCTCTTCTCTACCTAAAAAAGAGGAAAGGAGGTGTCATTAGAACTGGGATCCAGGCTCCTGGTTCCAGAATCCCTGGGGACTTGACATTGGATTGGATGGAGACTGTAGGCTGAGACCTCTAAGCCCCCTCATTTCTCTGGACCAAACCCTGGGATCTGACTATGCAAGGGACAGAGGCATTTAGAGCAATAATTCTTCTCATTTTCCTGTATTTTCTCCACTGAATTTCAGTCCCTCTCTGGTCTTGGATCCAAATGGCTTAGTGGATAGAGCATGGACCTGGCAGAAGCTCTGCCACTTGTCTGCTTTGGGACCTTGAGCAAGTCCCTTCACTTCTCTGTGCCTCAGTTACCTCATCTGTAAAATGATGAGACAGTGAGCCCAACATGAAACACAGACTGTGTCTAACCCAATTTGCTTGTATCCATCCCAGTGCTTAGTTCAGTGCCTGGCACACAGTAAGCGCTCAACAAGTACCACAATTATTATTATTTTCAACCCCTCCCCTGGCCCCTCATCCTAGCCCACCTAGAAGTGTCTCCTTTTCCTTAGTGAAATTAATTGGCATTTCATTCCTTCCTCGTAGTGGTGTGAAGAACACATGAAACGTCAGGCAGCAGGAGGGAAAAGATGGAGAGAAAAAACAACTTTTACTGAGGGTCAAAAGTTGTGTAAGGGCCATGGGTAAATAGGACCAGATAGACAAACTCTGTCAGAGGCTGACAATCCTTTGTTTCCATTAGATTATAAACTCCTTGGGTGTACTCCTTGGGATGGGTGATTTGTATCCTGCTTCTTTTGTTTTGTCTAATAGTAATAATAATAGTGGTATTAGTTAAGCGCTTACTATGTGTCAAGCACTGTGCTAAGTATTGAGGTAGATAGAAAATAATCAGGTTTCACAGTCTAAGTAGGAAGGAGAACAGGTTTTGAATTCCCCATTTTGCAGATGAGGAAACTGACCTTGCCCAAGGTCACACAGCTGACAAGTGGCAGAGCCGGATAAGAACCCAAATCCTCTGACTCCCAGGTCCGTGCCCTTTCTGCTAGGCCACACTGCTCCCATCATCATCATTTGTAGTATTTATTGAGTGTTTACTCTGAGCAGAGCACTATACTAAGCACTCAGGAGAGTACAGAGAAGCAGCGTGGCTCAGTGGAAAGAGCCCGGGCTTGGGAGTCAGGTCATGGATTCAAATCCTGGCTCTGCCACTTGTCAGCTGTGTGACTGTGGGCAAGTCACTTAACTTCTCTGGGCCTCAATTACCTCATCTGTAAAATGGGGATTAACTGTGAGCCTCACATGGGACAACTTGATTACCCTGTACCTACTGCAGCGCTTAGAACAGTGCTGTGCACATAGTAAGTGCTTAACAAATACCAACATTATTATTATTATTACTATACAACAGGGATGTCAGACTTGCCTACTGCCCACAGCCCTTAGTACAGTCCTCTGCCTTCAGTATGTGCTCAGTCAATACCAGTGTATCTGTGACTTCCAGAGTCCAAGTTGCCGAATTTACATTTGACCTGGAGCACTGGTTTCAAGTCAGAGACCTGATTCATTACTTCAGGTGTTTGATTTATTCTTTGATGCAAGGCGGCATTCTGAAAAAAGAAACGGAGAAGCTGAGATTCCCAGTATTCCCGAGGCCCAAAGAGGAGATTCCCCGTGGAGGGGTCTGAGGTGAGACCCCTCTCCAAGGCAGTGTTTCTAGCTTAGTGTTTTGCATTCACTTCTGAAATGAGGTTATATGAGACTAGGTTCCTTAACTGATATTTCACCCCTCACATTGCTGTTCAAGTCAACTGTTGCTGCTACTGGAAGATGATTCAGACTGGGACTAGGTAACAGAAGTATTTATTGAGCCTTCAACGATTGCAATGTGCTCTAGTAAACACTTGGGAAAATCCAGTAGAAAGAAGCAATATGTTCCTGCCTAGAATGAGCTTACATTCATTTCTCTTCAGTAAGACCGCCTTCTCCCCACTTTATTTTTCTACATTTTGAACAGGGAATAGCATTAGCGAGTCTTTATTTGGATACTGAACATTCTCAAGAACAAAGTTTAATATTTTGATAGGTGAGGTTAGGAGTTTGGCCTATTTAGATAGCTCTGTACTCAACTTGATTCTGCCAGAACACGGTTAGGAAATGAGGGAAAGATTTTCCCCACACACAGGTCTTTCTGAGAACAAAGCGATGCGGTATCAAAAAAACCAACAACAGCAAAGGTTTTGCAGATGTGTGCAGGCCATCATTTTTATTTTTGTATTTTTTTTATGGTATTAAGTGCTTACTATGTGCCAGCTACTGCACTGAGCGCTGGGATAAATACATGTTAATCGGGTTGGACACAGACCATATCCCACATGGGGCTCCCAGTCTTAATCCCCATTTTACAGTTGCGGAAACTGAGGCTCAGAGTGAATTGCCCAAGGTCACACAGCAGACGAGTGGCAGAGCCGGGATTAGGACCCCGGTCCTTCTGACTTCCACCAGGCCATGCTGCTTCTCAGACACCTTGAGTTCTACAACGGGAGTTTTCCCTATTGCAGGGCTCTGTAGAAACACAACCCCCCCAGCTGCCCTAGAGTCGCGTATGTATTTCTATTTCGACCACAGAAAACATGGCTCTGCCGGAGAAATGGTTTAACATTTTCAGAGGGCAAATCTTAGTCAGATGTTTGAAGGCTGACACATGAGATGTAGTCTTTAGAGTTGGAACTTGGCCATTCTCCATATGTTTAAGTAATTCAGAGTTGTTTGGGTTTCACGGACATATTGTAAATGTCAGTGTCGGAGGTATTACAGCTTTCAACTTTAGCACCGTGGTCTAAAATGAAAGATTTCTCTAAGGTAGGGATTCGCCCCTTTCCTGGACCGTAAGCTCGTAGTGGGCAGAGAATGTGTCTGTTGTATTGTACTCTCCCAAGCGCTTAGTACAGCACTCTGCACACAGGAAGCGGTCAGTAAATACGATTGACTGACTTACTAACGCTCAGCCGGCCCAGGGGAACACAAGCGAAGACTGACAGCGCAGTTCCTCAAACAGATGGCGGCTGCCAGCCAGTGAAGACGTGGCATAGTTTGGCCAAGACCCGGTTGGTATGAAGCCAGTTTTAAACTGTGGCCTTCACGTTGGGAGCGGCTGGGAGTTCATCACCCCCGGGAGAGTGCTCTCAGTCTGCCTCGGACAGACTCCCACAAAATTTATCGTACGCTGTCATTATCATTCACTGCCTGACCGCTGGGTGTGGCTTATGTAGCATCACGGTTGTCTGTGCCCGTCCCATGTCCGCAAGTGCTGTGGTTGGCTACCTTAACTTGCAGGTGGGCCTAGTGGGGAAGAGAGAGGAGGAGGAGGCATAGACATCTCTCTCACGGTACCTTGGAGCAGGACAAATCTAGGTGCCGTCAGAAGTCAACAAGTCTTGTTCAGTCCTTGGGCTAACCAGTATTATTAGAATGGCATTCGTTAAGCACTTATTATGTGCCGGGCATTGTACTAAGTGCTGGGGTGGACCCAAACAAATCAGGTTCGGCACAGTCCGTGTCCCACGTTGGGCTCACAATCTCAATCCCCATTACAGATGAGGTAACTGAGGCACAGAGAAGTGAAGTGACTTGCCCAAGGTCACACAGCAGACAAGTGACAGAGGTAGGATTAAAACACATGGCTTTCTGACTCCCAGGCCTGTGCTCTATCCACTACGCCATGCTGCTTCTCAGTAGATACCCCATTCACCCAACTCTGCAGGAGCCCAACCTGCCCATAATAAGCAATTGTAATAATTGTCAGTCAATCGATCATATTTATTGAGTGCTTACTGTGTGCAGATCACTGTACTAAGTACTTGGGAGAGTACAGTAAAACGAACATGTTATCTGCCCAAAACAAACAACCTTATTTAAATGCTACTTTGTGCTGAGCACTGTACTAAGTGCTGGGATAAATGCAAGGTAATCATTTCGGACGGAGTCCCTGTCCCACGAGGGGCTCACAGTCTAAGTCAGGAGACCAGGTATTGAATCCCGGTTGTATAGATGAGGAATCTGAAGCTCGGAGAAATTAAGTGACTTGCCCAAGGTCACGCAGCAGACAGGTGGCAGAGCTGGGATGGGAATTTAGGTCCTCTGACTCCCAGGCTCGTGTTCTTTCCACTAGGCCACACGTCTTCATGAGCATCTTGGGAATGTTGAAGTTAGACTGCAGCTCCTCGGGGGCAGGGATCTTGTCTTCTTCTTTTATTGTGTTCTCCTAAAGGCATTCCACACACAGTAGACATTCAAAAACTATAACATTGTTTAAAGGATGTGGCCGCATCATCATAATTATTGCCGAGGACTTTTTACCTGGAGCAGTCAAGGGGTCAAGGACACCCCCTCCTAGGGCTGCTTAGCTGAGATATTTTGTTCTGTTGCTGTGTTTATTGTTGTCTTTGAACTAGGCTTCACATTATATTCTCTTATTCCACGAGGCCCTCCTTCTCACACTAGGGGTCAACTGGATCCAGGCAGCCATGAGGTGAACATTCCCTGATCCCCAAATGAGGGTCTCTCCCGGAACGTAGAGCCGAAACCCCCATTTGGAGAGACCTCAGCGCACCCATAGAAAGTGTCCCCTAAAGGGCTGAAGTACAGCTGGATGGTGATTTTTCAGGGCTGAAGGGTGGAAAAGGCACTTAGCTTCTGCATCCATCATCCCAGTGATTTTTTTCTGGGGTGATCTTTCATCCGCATGAATTTTGCTTCCCTTAGACAATCTCCGGGCGGAGCAAACATTTGCAGGCTTGTGCTCTATGAGTCATGGAAACGAGAGTTTGTTTCTAAATGCAACATTTTTGGCCAGTGTTTTGTTTAATGATTTGCTAATGTGATGATGAAAATGTCCCAATAAAGATAAGAGACGAGTAAACTCTTCCCAAAGGTCCGGGGGAAAGAATGTGAAGTCCTGGTCGGTCAAGTGGACGTTTCACATCCAGTGGATTTCTTGTGTGCTTGGGCTGAAAGGTTCCCGTGGCTGGCGAGAGTTGTATGGGCCACACATTTGTCTCCTCTTCCTCTTTGCTCTCCTATTCCTCCTCCTCCTTCTCCGTGAATACAGATGTGCCCATCAACCAAACAGGTGTCTACCTTTCTCTGAGGGCCCAGCTGAGAAGGGTCTGTTGTCCAGTGCACTGTGGGAGGTGGTCCCATGAGAATGGCAAGTCAGGACCTCAGCGTCCGGTAGGTGTTTGGAAGAGGGAAGCCCATAGTTGGAATACTCCATGAAGATGTCAATCCGGCAGGCCTCCTGGAGTTTAGTTTCATTCAGGTAGACTGCCAGCGGGGCAAAATGAGGATTTTTGATTCCTCCCGTGAAAAGTGGGATCTCGGCAGCATCTTGAATAGAAAGGTTTGTCGTGTAATGGAGGCACGTCGTATGGAACGCTGCGCGTGTCTGCAACGGAACATAGTGATGTCATTGAGGATGGCAGAGAGTGGCAGATTTGGATTGCCAAATGTCTAAAGCTGGCCTTGCCCTCTTTAAGTCTTTCTGCCTTGACCTTGGTCAGTTGGAGCCTGGATTCTCCCTCTTCCTTTTTTGTAAATCTCACCTGATTTTCATCCTCTAGGAAACGTTACCGGATTCACTCCGCCTCTCATCCTACCTCTGGTTACAGTTCATGACCTACTTCTCCCCCAGCAATCAAGGACAATAACCATTTTCTCCATGCCCAAATTCTGAACTTAAAATTCTTCTGGGACTGCTGTCTCCTTTGCTGCTCCTATATAAAATGGTATATGCCAGGGTGGACACAGTATGATAGGGATTAAGTACTAAGTATGTATTTCCTGTTTAGAAAAGTGCAGTTGTTCAGCTGTTCAAGCCCCTGTTGTGGGAGGAACTGGTGTCAAAGAAATTGAAGGAGAAATAAGAAGCTGATGCCGGCAGCACTTGTCTGAGAGCTACATTTCCCAGAAGCCTCTGGGAGTGAGAGTCAATCAGCAAGTGGGGCAGAATGTTCGAATCTAGGAAAAGGCCTTTTTCGGCTTCTTCCTTCCTAACTGCAGAGTCCCACCTTGACAGGTTCCAGAGGATTTCCCTTTTGAAAGCCCACCTTCTCTAGGAAGCCTTCCTAGATTACCAACTACCACGTCAGCACTAATGCACTCTTAGCCACTCATCACGCCTCGAACATATTGATTTATGTACTCTATCTTCCTCCTTTCTACTCTGTCTTTTCTCCTAACAGTAAATGATTTTGTGTCTTCCTTCTTTCGATTGGAAGCTCCTTGAGGGCAGGGATTCATTTCTGTGGCACTTGCTGACTTTGATCAGGTTTTCAGTCTTCTCCCTTCAAGGATTTGGGATAGATCAAGTAGAAAGATTACTGGGCTGGGTGTGGTCAGGAGGCCTTCATCCTAATCTCCAAGCAGTTTCAAGTACAGTGTGTTCAGTAAATACTGTTGATTGACAGACAGAAGGCACTTGGGGAATATTACTGAACAATTGCATATAAGTGAAACTCTTGCATCAGTACTTCCTTTTTTCTCACCTCAGTCCTATAGGAAGAGTGGGGTTGACATTTCCCCATTTTACTGATTGGAAAACTGAGACATGGTAGTTAAAGTGATTTATTGGAAGCCATCCAATGAGCAGTGCATTTGAGATTAGGATGAAGGCCTCCTGAGACCATGCCCAGCCCAATAACCTTTCTACTTGATCGATTCTATTTGCTTCCTTCCTTCATTCACTCGTGTTTATTGAGTTCTTACTGGGTGCAGATCACTGTACTAAGCACTTGGGAGAGTACAGTATGACAATAAACAGGCACATTCCCTGACCACAACTAACTTAGAGTCTAAAGGGTCGTTGAAGGGAACAGATGAAGCCCTGGTGAAAATCGGTGAATTCTGGCCCTATCTTTGCCTTGGAGAAAACGTAAACTGAAGGATAACGATGGAGTGTGACGGTGAGGAGGATGGGGTGGAGAGAGATGGGAAAATCTCAAACTTCCCCCTTTCTACCACCTTCTTTAATCGATAACGAGCCATCTAGAACATCAGTCAGCCCTTCCCCATCCCCCGCCTTCCCTCTCCCTTTCTGCAGAGAAGGAGAAGGAATAGCGTTGGGCCAATGGGTTTGTGGAATCCCAGAAAGCTGGGGGATGCCGAGCAGATGCTTGTGATTACAGCCTGGGCAAACAATTGTCAGAAAAATTCACTCCCTTTCCAAAGGCTGCACAAGAGCAGATGTGGATCTCGATTTCAAACAGAGAAACCCATAATGGCTTGCATGTGGACCCAGGGTGTGCCTGAGGCCCAGGCCGAGACTGTCTGTGTAGCGCAGGGGAGGGAGAGAAGACTGGAGAAGGAACGCTTCAGCGTACTCTGTGCCCTTTTCTGAGTGGGCTGATGGAACCGTCTTGGTGATCTGTGGCTGGAAGCGGCGAGGGCATGGTGAACTTTTTTCCCAAACCGCTTAGCGCTTCGTTGGCTTAACACAGTCAGTTGTAGTATTTATCGAACATCCACATGATGCACTGAACTAGACTCTTGGGGAGTACAGAATTCAGAAGTGACACATTCCCTGCCTCCTACTATGAGCCTCACGTGGGATCCGATTGTCTCGTATCAACCCCAGCATTTAGTACAGGGCGTGGCACATTATAAGCTCTTAACAAATACCATAATTAGTATTATTAACAAGGAGCTTTCATTCTAGTCGGGGAGACAAACATATTTGCGGGGGTAAACTAGATCATTAAGTGTGCAATTCATAGACAGGAGGGCTGCAGATGGGTATACATGAGTTCGTAAGTAGTAGTCAGTATTTATTGAGTGTTTACTGTGTGCAGATGACTGCCCTAAGCACTTGGGAGAATACAATATGTCACATTCCCTTCCCTCAGCAACCTTACAGTCTAGAGGGGGAGACAGACATTCATATAAATAAATTACAGATGTACGTAAGTGCTGTGGGGCTCGGTGGGAGAATGACTAAAGGGAGCGTGTCAGTGTGATGCAGAAGGGAGTGGTGGAAGAAAAGGAAAAGAGGGCTTAGTCAAGGAAGGCCTCTTGGAGGAGATGTGCCTTCAATAAGGCTTTGAAGGCCGGGAGAGTAATTGTCAGATATGAGGAGGGAGGGTGTTCTAGGCCTGAGGCAGGATGTGGTTGAGAGGTGGGCAATGAGATAGTTGAGATCGAGGTACAGAAAGAAGGTTGGCATTAGACGAGCGAAGTGCGTGGGCTGGATTGTGATAGGAGAGTAGCAAGGTACGGTTGGAGGGGGCAAGGTGATTGACCGCTTTAAAGCCGTTGGCTGAGGGATTTGCCGTTGAAGAACCTCAGTCCAAAAGCATCTTTTCCAGCGTCCGGGCCCAGGTCCCAGCCGAGGATGTAAACACACAGTCTGGGTCCCCCTTTCCTTGGCTGAGAAGCAGAAGCTTTAATCAAACAGAGCTAGTTCAAGTTACAGCTCTAAGCCTGCCGTGTGAAGAGAACTCTATATCTCTGCCGCTGGTGAAGTCAGCGCTCCCACTGATACAGGGAAGAAACGTCCATTCACTTAACGGTAATAATAATAATGATGGTATTCGTTAAGCACTTATGTGTCAGATACAAGCTTATCAGGTTGGACACAGTCCCTGTCCCACATGGGGCTCCCAATCTTAATCCCCCTTGTACAGATGAGGTAACTGAGGCCCAGAGAAGTGCAGTGACTTGCCCAAGGTCACACCAACCAAGTGGAGGAGCCAGGATTGGAATTCTGGTCCTTCTGACTCCCAGGCCCGTGGTCTGTCCACTAAGCCATGCTGCTTGCAATAGGAGCAGCCCGATGGAGGGCTGAACCGGGTAAAGTGCCCTGGACTGGAGGCTCAGCTTCAAGTGCCATTTGGAGGCACCGTTTGCCGCGGCTGCTGCCTGTGGGAGTCAGAATATGGGGCGAGAGAGGAGAGTAAATATGGACCTTTCCTCCAGACCCGATCAATGACTTGTGGGCTCTCGGCCAGCCGCTTCTGCCTCCGTCCCGCTCTCTCCACCCACTCTGCCTCGCCTCCCAACCGCCGCTCTCGTGTGGCTTTCCCGCCTCCAGCACCAACTGCTGTGTGACCTTGGACAAGTCATTTCACTTCTCTATGCCTCAGTTACCTCATCTGTAAAATGGGGATTAAGACTGTGAGTCCCATGTGGGACGTGGACTGTGTCCAACATGATTATCTTCTATCTAGCCCAATGCGCAGAACAGTGCCTGGTGCACAGGAAGCACTTAACAAATTCTATTAAAATAATAAGTAAAATAAAAGATTGTCAGGCAGACAGCCCTTTGCCAACCACACATTTGCCCGGGCTTTCCTCTGGCGGCCTCCCCGTCAGTTGGTCCGGAAACAAGTATGGGGGTCATTTAGACCCACAGTTTGAAATCGGGAAACAGAAAGATGCATTATTGTGGGAGCAAATCTTTGTTTTAAAAATGAAACAACCAAAAAGAAACATTTAATTCTTCCCACAATAAGATGCCTACTCTGTGGCTCTATAAATTTCTTATAAGTCAAATCCATAGTATTCACACACTACCTAGTTTAGGGACAGTTTTATGTGTTTCCTATGTATCAAATACCATGGTAAGCACAGAGTAGATACATGATCATGAGAGCGGTAGTAGTTTTTGTCTCACAGTCTCAGAGGTAAAGAGAGCAAGCAGCTTGCCCACATTTTACAGATGAGGAAATTGAGGCCCAGAGAGGTTGCGACCTACTCAAGGTCACACAGAGGCCAGTGACAGAAGTGAAACTAGAACTTCCTGCCCAAGGTAGATCATCCTGCCTCCTGTGTGCTGAGCACTGTATTAAGCACTTGGAGGAGTATACCAAAAGAAAAAGCCACAGTACCCTAAAAAGACCCCAAAATGATTACCTCAATCAATCATATGTACTGAGTGCTTGGGGCAGTACACTATATCCAAGTCACTAGACACGTTCCCACGAGGTTACACTTTCAGGTTACCTGCTCCCCTGCCCCCCGCCCCCCGCGCCCCCCCCGCCAAAATCAGAGTTAAATAACATTGATAGTGAAGTGAGGAAGAAGCAGAGTCCAGAAATGAAGAGAGGCTGAAAATGTCATTTTCAGCTCCAAAGCATATTCTCAGAGAGCACACTGACCAGTCCTGCCTTGGCCCTCGTGACACTCCTGCCCAAGGAGCTCAATTCGGGAATCAGCGACCGTGTCAAGGAGAACCCCCAGGAGACACAAGTGAACCGCAGCACAGCCTTTCTCTCCAAATTTCCACTCTGGACAGGCACAGACACCTTGTACCCAAACCAAAAAAGCTTCTCTGCCTTTCTGGGACTCCAGATCCCACCTCGCCATTTGGCCTCGATCCTGGAAAGTAAGAGTCAGTGCTCACAAGAGTGTTGTTGGCCACCCGCCCTTTGTTCCTGGAACCCCCCTGAAACGCTTCCACCCGAACCACTGATTGGCTAGTCTGGCCCATGGACTCAGGCATGCTTGGGACAAACACTGGGCTGACTGAGAAAGTCATTTTCTATGCCACGTGGATCTTGCCTCATCTCCGAAACTGGTTATCTTGTACCCCAGTACTTAGCACAGTGCTTGGCATAAATTAAGGGCTTAATAAACACCATCAGATCCTCGCCATCTCTGCCAACCTCTGTGGTAAAGTGAGGCCCAGTGAGGCTCCACCAATTCCTTGTTGATTTTCTTGAGGATTCTGCCCCAGCAGGGTCTCCTGGTTCTTTAGAGAACTTATACGCGATCTTGAACGAGGAGGGTGAAGGGAAGGGAGTCTGAGGTTTGTTCTTTTTAAAAAAAATTTTTTATGGTATTTGTTAAGCACTTACTATGTGGTAGGCATTGAACTGTGTTGGGGTAGATACAAACTCATCAGGGTGAACACAGTCCATGTCCCACATTCATTCATTCATTCAATCATGTTTATTGAGTGCTTACTGTGGGCAGAGCACTGTGCTAAGAGTTTGGGAGAGTACAGTACAACAGTAAGCAGATACATTCCCTGCCCACAATGAGTTTACAGTCCAGAGGGGCTCAGCCTACATGGGGCTTAGCGTCTTAATCCCCAATTTACAGATGAGATAACTGAGCCACCAAGAAGTTAATTGAGTTGGGAAAAAGAGTAGGTTTCTACCATAACCCACAGGGCCACTGAAAATCACTTTCACTAGAACTTTCTCCGCTACTCAGAGAGGCTGTCCAAAATCCAACTAAAGGTACTGATTACTCTTCAGGGGCTGCTGTACTTCTTGCAGGAAACCAAAGCTCCTAACCGTTGGTCTCAAAATTCTTCACATGTTCCTCATTTGCTCCCCCCAGTTAAACTTCTACCTCTTTCTCACCTCTGCCTCTTGTTCTGTTTTAGGGCATCCCCTCCATGAAACTCCTCATCTTATAATAGTAATAATAATGTTGGTATTAAGCGCTTACTATGTGCAGAGCACTGTTCTAAGCGCTGGGGTAGATACAGGGTAATCAGGTTGTCCCACGTGAGGCTCACAGTTAATCCCCATTTGACAGATGAGGTAACTGAGGCACAGAGAAGTTAAGTGATTTGCCCACAGTCACACAACTGACAAGTGGCAGAGCCGGGATTCGAACCTATGACCTCTGCCAAGCCCGGGCTCTTTGCACTGAGCCACCCTGCTTATGTCCAGAGCTCTCCTGAAACCCCTTCTTCTTCAGCAGATCTTCCCTGATTAATCCCTTCCTTTTCCTGATCTTATCACCTATCTCAGATATCTTCTCTCCAGAAGCTGTCTGGTAGGTTGGTGGTTGTTTATCCATCGTTCAAGGACATTTATTTTATTGAGTGCTTACTGTGTGCAAAATACTGTACTAAGCACTTGGTAGAGTACAGTTTTACAGACTTAGTACACATGTTCCCTGCCCGCAGGGATCTTACAGTCTAGGGGATTCATTAATTAGAAAATTTTTACCTTCACAACAACCAAGCAAGAAAGCGGCATGGCCTAGTTGATAGAGCATAGACCTGGGAGTCAGAAGAACCTGCATTCTTATTCCAACTCTACTATGTAACTTTGGGCAAGTTACTTAACTGCTCTGTGCCTCAATTACCCCATCTGTTAAATAAGGATTAAGATTGTGAGCTTCATGTGGGACATAGACTGTGGGACATAGACTGTGTCCAATCTGATTACCGTATATCTACCCCAGTGCTTAGTACAGTGCCTAGCACACAGTAAGCATTTAACAAATAGCGTAAAAAAAAAACCCTGTGAGTTAGGTAAGAAATGAGGAAACTGAGGTACAAACAATTTGTGTCTTTTCCACTGTCGCACGGCAGGTTAGCAGCAGAGCTCACACTCAAACCCAGGTCTTCTGGCTCCTGGACCAGTGCTTTGTCACTTTGCACTTTGTCACTTCCCCTTGCTTAATTAGCTATTTTTGCGCTTTTCATTCATTTATTCCTTATTTTCTATTGAACCCCTACTGGGTAAGGAACGCTATATTAGGCAATTAGGAGAATTGAGTAAGAGACACGACCCCTATCATCCAGGGGTTTACAGTCTACTCTTGGACTCTGGGCCATTTGTTTCCAGCGGCCTCCCTAATTCTGTGTAAGTTCTTGAGGACAGGGACTTGTCTGTTACTTCCATGGTATGGTCCCCTTCAAACCGAGGGGCAGCCATGTGCCCAAGTGACTTGTACAGGGCTCTATTCACTGTAGGGAGAACTAGAGAAGACATAACCAGTCATCCCTCTGCAGTCGACAGAAAGAAAATTCTGAGAAGTGGGATAGTTGGGTTTTTTTCACATGGAGATCTGGTTCTGCTTTAGAACTGCCGAGCTCATTTGTTTCTTCCTGTTGTTGAGATTTTTCTCTACCTCAAAGAAAATGAGCTTCGATTTCCTCCCTCAGCATTGGTCAGCCCCAACGACAACCCACGCAAGACTCTCCCGCGGCGGACAAAAAGAATGGAAAGCTCTCTGGCTGAGGCCAAGTTTGCGAGAAATGATTAGAAGGAGATTATCTTGGATTATCTTGCCAGTTGAGGTCAGGCCAACAGCTGTACTTTGCTTTTGTTCCCAGCGGGCATGACAAGAAAAGGGAAAGAGAAGATTTCATAGAATTAAAAACAGAGTTTCCATTAGGGTAACATTGGGGGGTCAGGTAAACATCCCCTGCAGGTTCTCCTGAAAAATTCCGAGAGGCCAAGGGTGATCTCCTGGAGGAAGCCTCCTTGGTCGGTAGCTTTACGAAAGGTTTTTGTGATGAAGGAATTTCCCTTCTTGGGGAACGAGAGGGCATGGGACAGGGTGTTCTTGGTTGAGAGGAAGCAAGGTCATGATCCTATAAGGTTCTCGGTCCAGAGTCTTCGGAATCGGGCCGACACTCATCCATCATCTTCGGGGAAACTCCGTCGTCATCATCGCCACCATCATCATCGTCACTTGTTTGCTATCTCTGTGGCAGAGGTGCTCGAGCTGGTTGAAACTGGAATCCAAAGTGGTGTGCGAAGCAAAGCTAAGCCACCCTCCTGTCCGAGGAATGCAGCTTTGAGAGCCCAAAGAGTTTCTGCTTTCCGCCAGATCTCCTCATCTTTGGAATTCACCATCCTCTTGTGAAACCCCATCTCATTGTTTGACCGGCACCCCAAAAGAGAGAAAAATTAAAAAGGGCAGAGACCTTAATTACTTATATGTATTTGGCACCTACTCTGTGCCAGACCCTGAGCTAGGCATTGAGTAGATACAAGATCATTTGATCAGACAGAGTCCCTATCCAACACGGAGCTCACAATCAAAGAGGGGTAGGAGAGCAGGCATCTCTCTGACAGTTCACATAGGAGGAAACTAAAGCCCAGAGAGAATAAGTGGGTTGCCCGAGGTCACCCCAGAGGCTCTGGAACTTCTGACTCTCGGGGCCCAGGCTATTCTCCCCTAGGCTGATACTTCTCCTATAAAGGGAGTGGGAGAGGAGAGAGGGGAGAAGGAAGAAGGAAGAAAGGAAAGAGGAATTGTCTGTAAGCAAGTGAAACCATTCCCCATCAGAACATGCCAATACTGAGGCAAAAACACATTGAGGCCCTTCCATAAAGCTGACTTGATTAAAGCTATTAATGAAATAATTTCCAAAGAATTCTCTTTGACTCGAGGGCACTTCCTGTCGAGAACGGTTGCATGCTCTTGGTTTTCAAATCCTGTTGATTCGAAAGTTGCTGACAGGCGGTCTATAAAATGCGCAGGGTTTGTTTGTTGTCGTGCCACAGGAAACTGTATAACTCTGGGAAATTCTAGGGATTGTCCACAGTAGAATTTTAAGCAATCTGGCCCAAGTGTGCATTTCGAACGACAGAAATTTAAAAAAGTGAAAGAAAAGGTTCTTTGTGGTGAGTGAAACCACAGTTAGCATATTTCTTAGAGGCTGTTGAATTCCCAGTCTCCCTGAGGCCAGCTACTTCTCCATCTGCAAAATCGAGTCCAACTTTGGACTGCTACTGCAGACGGGACCACCCCTTCCCCATCCCCCTGGCTGACCGCAAAAAGACATCGCTTTATGGGCTCATAATCACCTGTAAGAAGGGCAGGTGGGCTTGGGGAGATGGCAGCATATAACCCCGGGCCGGGTTCTCAGCGGGCAAGAAAGCAAGAGACAAAACTCTTTTTTTCGAGGTGAATGAAAGACATCTTTATCCTTTTCACCCTGGACTGCACTTTCCCCCATTTTCTGGGTAAATAATGGAGTTTATATTCATTTACTTGAGGAAGTTTAGCTAAGTGGTTCGTTCCCCTCACGAGCTGTTTGTTATTCAGGAAACCCACTTGAGCTGCGTCTTCGTCAGTGTCAACAATGTAGACTGACCCCTGCTACGCACAGAGCTCTACTATACGGGCCTATGGGGGACTCACGGGATGAGTAAAATCGGTGATCTCTGCGGTCTAATGGGGGAAATGATAGATGGCCATAAGAGTGAGTTAACAGATATAAATAAGACATAGAGGTGAATAAATGGATGTATTACTATGTACGGAGAAGCATCGTGGCTTAGTGGATAGAGCACGGGCCTGGTAGAAGGATCTGGGTTCTAATCCTGACTCTGCCACCTATCTATTGTGTGACCCTGGGCCTCACTGAACTGCTCTGGGCCTCAGTTGCCTCTTTTGAAAAAATGTGAGCCCCATGTTGTACATAGATTGGGTCCAACCTTATTAGCTTGTCTCTACCATAGTGCTTAGTTCAGTCCCTGGCACATAGTAAGCGCTTAACAAATACCATAAAAAATACAAGTCAGTAATAGATAACTACATCCATGCTGGGGTGGCTGGTGGGATGGTGTGAGGAGAAGAATTGATGAGGGACGAGCTCTTGGAGAAGGTGGGAGGGACTTGGTTGACGAGGCTGAGTTGGGGGGTTCCCAGGCTGGGGAGATAGGTGAACAGCAGGTGGGAATCAGAGGAGTGGAGAGTGAGGGACAGTTTGGAGACTTCCTTGGGAGGAGATCAGATCACACCACCACAGTCAGTCAGTCACTGTACTAAGCCCTTGGGATAGTACAACAAAACAATAAACAGACACATTTCCTGCCCACATTGAGCTTACAGTCTAGAGGGGGAGGCAGACATTAATATAAATACATAAATTACAAATATATACATAAGTCCTGTGGGGCGGGGAGGTGGGATGAATAAAGGGAGAAGTTAGGGCGTCACAGAACAGAGTGGGAGAAGAGGAAAGGAGGGCTTAGGGAAGGCCTTTTAGAGGAGATGGGGCTTCAAAATGTTTTGAAGGGACCCCAGATAAGACTGTCGAGTTGTGACAGTTCTCCCACTGTGTGTACGGTAAAATGAACTTGGTCCAACAGTGAGAATGGGCATGCCGGCCATGTAGATCCCAAATGGGGTCTCAAACAGTGGCCAGGTGGGTTTTGCTGGCCATGCAAGACGAAGAGAATGTGTAATGGGGAAAATGTCTAAATCAGGTGTGGGTTGTGAATTTGCCAGAGTTTTCCAGGGTCCTGGAACCAAAGTACATTTTTTACTCAACTTGCTCTGGGCAAGTAGAGGAGCTGTCCTTTGGTTCACAGGCAGTGCAGCTCATGGGGAGATTGCATTCGTGGGTGTCAGTGTCACCGAGAGGGTATCTCTTGCACTGTCCATGAAAATTTAGTCATGCATATTTTGGGCCCCTTGGCTATTGGGGATGGCCGCTGCTCAATGATCAAGAGGGAAAGTTATGTTCTATGACCAGTAGGGCATGTGGTTTAGTTGTTCTTGAAGAAGCAGTGATGATTTGCCCGTAACCATCCACACTCTCTCCCCTGAGCAGTCTGTGCCCAGCAGCAAAGATCGTGTGTGGCTACCGATGGGAAGAAAGGGAGTGCAGTCTGTAGTCCTGGACCACCTAGGCAGCAGCGGATACTATCAATATCATCATGGAGAGTAAAATAAAGCACTCTTCTTGATTGGTTTAGGTGTATGAAGGTGCAGAATTTCTCTGGAGTCTTTTCTTTGCCCATTAAGCTTGCAGGGAGCGGGTATGCAAAAGTATCATTTTTGGTTCTGCTAACTGTGCTCTCAGGTTTCTCTTCCCATTTGAAGTTCTAAGTAGAGAGGAGAGGAGAAAGCTCCGGGAACAGATGGGGTTGCTAAAGAGCAGCTTTCTCACTTAGCGTAGGTGGTCTCTTGAAAAAAAAAAAAAAAAGAGCCAAGAATCCTAAAGTGACACATCAGCAGAATCGACTTGGAAAATAAATGATTTTCAGACTTCTCAGAGAAGCTTCAGCAGCTCACTGATTTAGGAGGATTTTGTGGAGAGGAAAATATCTAAGCCAGTGGTGGGTTGTGAATTTGCTGGTAACCAATTTTGCTATTAATACAAATAAGCTTTCCCTGACTAAGGGATATTTTGCACAGGGAAGTTTTTATAGTTGGGGAAATGCATCTGAAGGATAGTTGGAGTTCACTGGCTTTAGTCAATAAAAAACAGGCAAGAAATATTCTCTCTGATTCATAGTCACAATAGCCTTAGCTGGGTGCTTGTTTCCAGTGGACTTTTTAAAGAAAGATGAACCACAAACTTTCTAAGACCAAGGGTTAAATTATGTGAGACTTTAAAGTTCTCAGATTTCTTTTTCTTTCCCTATGTGGGCATAGGAAAGAGAGCTGGTAATGGCCTCAAGATGGGCATAATGCCATATATTTAACCCCTTTGACCCTGTAGACTGTAATCCTATTAACCCCCTCTTAAAATGTGAGCCCTCTGTGGGACAGGGTCTCTGTCTAAACTGATTATCTTTTATCTCCTCTTAGACTTTTGCACAGTGTTTTGGCACTTAGTGGGCTATTATCGTTATTATTATTATTATCATCATCCAGGGCTACGCATTTCATCAGTGTCAGTTTTCTCAACCATGTTTCTGTTTCTGCCATCTGCCCTGTAAGCTGTAAGCTCCTTCTGGGCAAGGATCATGTCTACTAACTCAACTGTATTATACTGTCCCAACTGCTCAGTACAGTGTTCTGCAAACAGTAAGCACTCAAAAAATACCATTGATTGACCTAGTAAACGGTTTGGATTCGTGAAACTTAAAATTCTGGGTACATAACGGTTAGGAATTCTCCCTCAGGAACCTGCATGAAGGTTGGAAAGGATTTCTGTGTGTGTTCAGTGTGTGAGATCCCTGGAGTCTGAAGCTATAGACGTAAAAGACAATAATATAATAATAATTGTGTTTTTTGTTAAATGCTTACTGTGTACCAAGGAATACATCAAGTGCTGAGGTAGATACAAGATAATCAGTTTGGTCACAGTCCCTCTTCCACATAGGGCTCCCAGTCTAAGTAGGAAGGAGAACAGGTATTGCATTCCCATTTTACAGATGAGGAAACTGAGGCCCAGAGAAGTGATGTGATTTGCCAAGGTCACACAGCAGGCAAGTGGCAGAGCCAGGACTAGAACCCAGATTCTCTCACTGAGGCCCAGGCTCTTTTGACTAAGCCATGCTGCTTACCCAATGTTAATAATTCAGTGTAGAGCATTTCTCTTTGGTTCTTGATTCTCAATGTAATGCCAGAGTTTCAAAGAGAAAATATCAACATTCTTAATTGCCTCGCTAGCCGAAGATGGAAGATCTTAAAACTATTAAAAATTAAAATTAGATTTCTTTACTGCCCAATCCCAAGTTCTGAAAATCTCTTTGATTCTTGAGCAAAAATGAGTTCAGAACTTGGGGGATTTTTGTTCATTTGATATCTTTTCTATGGTTCTTTGTTATGGATATTCTGGCACTGAGTGTACAATGCAGAGAGTTCATCCAGTTAAAATAAATCTGGAACTCCCCTGCTTGATAGAATATTGTCCAGAGTCTGCTTTGGTTTCTTATATTTGGGGTCATGGTTAAAGTCACCCCTATCCTGTTTGTTTTTAGTGATGATAAGTTTCCCGGGGTTTAAAATCCAATGACTCATTTTATTTTGTTAAATCTTGACATTGAACCCGGGCTGGATTTGTCGGACATGAATGTGGCAGCCAAACAGACTGGTGGCCATGATTGCAGGTGGCACTGCCTTACTGGCAAGACCAGCTCGGGGGCAGGTGGGGCCAAAGGAGCCGGCTAACTTTGCAGGGAGAGACAGCTATTTTTGTGCAGTAGAAGCATTCATTCATTCATTATTTAATCGTATTTATCGACTGCTTACTGTGTGCAGAGCACTGTACTAAGTGCTTGGAAAGTACAATTCGGCAACTGTTAGAGACAATCCCTACCCAACAACGGGTTCACAGTCTAGAAGGGGAGACAAACAACAAATCAAAACAAGTAGACAGGCATCAATACCATCAAAATAGATAAGTAGAACCATAGATAAATGCACATCATTAATAAAATTAATAGAGCAATAAATATGTACAAATATATATAAGGGCTGTAGTGAGGGGAAGGGGGTAGAGCACAGGGAGGGAGTCGGGGCGATGGGGAGGGGAGGAGGAGCAGAGGGAAAGGGAGAGCTCAGTCTGGGAAGGCCTCCTGGAGGAGGTGAGCCCTCAATAGGGTTTTGAAGAGGGGAAGAGAGTTAGTTTGGCGGATGTGAGGAGGGAGGGCGTTCCAGGACAGAGGTAGGATTGGCGGTTGAACGTTTCAAAGCACCCAGCCTCCCTCTGCCCAAGCCAGAAGCAGCGCTTGTGTTCAAGGGGCCACGGAAGAGGATGCCATGAGTTTGGGTCCAGTGGGAGTAGGTATCCCTTTCCCCTGGAGAAAAGCTGTAGGCGACAGCATCCGGAAGGGCATCCGGTGATCGCCCTGACAGCGGAGCCTCTGAAAGGAGTTTCCAGTCGGGGTGAAACAGGTCCAAGATGGTGGTCTTTTATTTCCTTGAAGGCTGTCCCTTCCCAGGCCCCATCCCCACCTAAAATCCCTACACCTCCCTCATCCCGGCACTCAAAATGTAAGTCGGCACCGGGGCCAGCAAGCGGGATCTTTCATGAACATCCCCCTCCACTGCTCCAGATCGATGGTTCTGTTCTGGGCAACTTGTCCCCTCCGTTCCCTCTTTCTTACCTTCCCCTCAAGTTTGGCCAAGAAGACCCATGCAACTTTGTTTTTTTACTTTTTAGCTCCTTTTCCTGTTCTCTGCTTCAGTCGTGGGAAGCAACCCAGAGCTCTTTCCTTTCGTAGGCCAGTCAGACATCCCTGGGCCACTGCTCACACCTGAGATGGTCGAAGTCTTGCACAATAAAAAAGAATTCCCTTGCATAAATGGAACATATCTCCAATTCCTGCTGAGGACAAAGACTGTGAGGATAAGATGACTGTCTGAGTGTCTGGAGCCATGGGGAGGCTTGAAACAGCTCTTTCCAGACCCTAGCGGTTGCATGTGACTCATTCACCCCAATAGATGCCTTTTCAAAACCTTTTCTCCTGCATTAATGCTCTCCCCTGGGTTTGGGGATCTGGGCGGATGGGAGGTGAAGAGAGGCCTTAGCTCACCACAGGTGGTAAGTTGGATTTTTGGAGGTCGGAGCTGACTGTGGTCAGATGGAGCTACGGGTCAATCACTAGGTGGTCCAGATTGAGGGGGGAAAAAACAATTCTTAAATTTTCCTTCTTAGCATTGCATTGAGGAACCAGGAGGTCAAAGTGAAAACCACACCAGGTGCTGCAAAACCTCACACATGGCTGCACAAAAGACAACATCTGTGACTGGGATTGTGGATCCCATGTTGTCCTTTCAGTCACACTCCCACAGGCGACTTTCCTAGGTGAATGGTATGGTCTTTGAGTATGAAAGCCGATATATATATATATCGAACATGCAGTGGAATGTAATGACAGCACACCTGCCATTTTGTAGGAGAATGCCAGGGGCCACATGGAATTTAGAACATATCTACAGGTGGTTCCTCATCCCCTCCACCCCTACATTCCAGAGGCAAAACATGCCTCGCCCAGGTCCCTGTGAACTGGGGCTTTGCTTCTGGACCACACAACTCAAGGGCAAGGAGCCAAGGTGGAGGGAGGCTCGGCCCTTAAAAATATTGGACAGAATCTCTATTCGATGGGGGGCAGACAAGATGGCAGTTAGTGTGGCGATGCAGAGGGTCATCATCATCGGTGATATTTACTGAGCACTTACTGTGTGCAGAACAGTGTACTAAGTGCTTGGGAGAGTACAGTTTAATAGAATTGGTAGACCAGTTCCCTGCTCAGGCAAATGAATCTGCCAAAGGGGAGACAAACTTTTCTCATCTAGGGCTGGCTCTGTGTTTGACCTCTCTTTGATTGAAGAGATTTTTATCCATTTGAGTGGCCAGCCATGTTGGGGGTAGTCACCTTCTGCGGGGAGGAAAAGTCAGTCCAAAGTGAGTCCAGGAATTTACCAACAGGTGTTGACTCAGTTCCCTTGTAACAGAGGGTGTGTGTTCCTGAAGTGGCAACAGGGAGAGGGGAAATGAGTTAATCAGGGAAGACTTCTTGGAGGAGATGAGATTGTACGAAGTCTTTGATCGTGGGGGAGTAATGATTTTACCAGATGAGAAAGGGGTGGGGGAAACCGGCAAAAGAGAGGGCAGAAGCAAAAAGTCGACAACAAGAGAGATGAGAACAAGGTAACAGTGAGTAGGTTGACTTGACAGGAGTGAACCCTAGGAATTGGGTTGTATTGGGAGAGGAGTGAGGGTAAGTAGGAGAAAGAGAGCTTGAATGAGTACCTCAAAACCAGTGGTCAGAAGATTCTGCTTGATGCTATTGGAGGGTCTGGAAGAACTGGGGACTCATCTCCTGAACCCTCATGTTGGGCTCTTTCCCCCAGGCCATATTGTTTATGAGCTGCATTTCAGAGACAGGGAAACTGGGGCACCGAGAGGAAAAGAGACTTGTCCAAGATCACACAGCGATAAAGCCGGGACTGGGACCCATATCTCTTGACTCCCAGAGCCGTGCTCTGCCGACACTCATCAATGTTCAACTTATCGCGGCAGAGGGAAGGCCTTGCTTAAGCAGAATGATTTGGATGAATCAGAGGAAATCTGGAAATGAAGAAATCTTTTATGATTGCCCGAACTGGGAGACAATTCCATCTGTTTACATTCTGGGCTGAATTTGAGGCTAAAAGATTTGATTTTTCTAGGCATTTGGGGAGTTTTTCAAATGTCCAACTTGGCCCATCACCCCGAATCAAACGGAGACCATCTCTCCTCATTCCCACTGTCAACTGAAACATACACATCAGGCCTCGATCCATCTACAGATGCTATGTATTTATGGAAGAATCGTAGTGGCTGACCTCTGCATCGTTGTGATTGCCCGCCTGAGCTCATGGTTTCGCATTACTGCCGTAGAGGCAGGCTTGTGAGCCGATTTGCACTCTTTACTGGAATCGTCGTCGATGGTACTTACTGAGTGCTTACCGTGTGCAGAGTACTATACTAAGTGTTTGGGAGAGTACAATACAATAGAGTTGGTAGACATGTTCCTTGCCTACTGTGAGCTTACGGTCTTTAAGGGGAGATGGACATTATACTATAAATAATAATGTATAAAATGTAATTTACACATATGGGATAAGTGCTAAAAGTGGCCTAGCGGAAAGAGCACCGATCTGGTAGTCAGAGGACATAACTGAGAAGCAGTATGGCCTAGTGGAGAGAGCCTGGGCCTGGGAGTCAGAAGACCTGGGTTCTAATCCCCGCCTTACTGCTTGCCTTCTTTGTGACTTGGGCCAAGTCACTTACCTTCTCTGTCTTCAGTTACCTCATTTGTAAAATGAGGATTAAATTATCCTCCCTCCAATTTAGACTGTGAGCTCCATGTGGGACAGGGACTGCGTCCAACCTGATTTTCTTGTATCTACCCCAGGGCTATGTATAGTGCCTGGCACATATTAAGTGCTTAAGGATGAATTGTACTTTCCAAGCACTTAGTACAGTCTTCTGCACACAGTAAGCGCTCAACAAATACAATTGAATGAATGAATGAGTACCATTAAACAATAATAAGGGCGAACTTAAAGTTATTTTACAATTTGCTTGTTTCAGCATTACTGAAGTTTTGAGTTATTCATTTACAGTCTGAGACCCTGTTGGCTCTGAAGCTTGAAATCTCATCTGTTCTCCCTGGTATAACTTTAGTCTTGGAAAACAATAGAGTTGAATGAAAAAGACTGTGACATGCTGTGAGGGCAAAATGAAATGAACAGTGGGAAAAGTGCATTAGAAAAA
Source organism: Ornithorhynchus anatinus (assembly GCF_004115215.2). NCBI lineage: Eukaryota > Metazoa > Chordata > Mammalia > Monotremata > Ornithorhynchidae > Ornithorhynchus > Ornithorhynchus anatinus. The sequence goes on along the minus strand of NC_041728.1, from coordinate 26,197,936 downwards.
TTAAGCATGCCAAGCATTCATGGAATTTCATTGATTTAGGCCATTTAAAAGGAAAAGGATATTATTGGGTGCCAGATTTGTCCTGTTCATTGTCTCCATGATATATTGAGTTTCTCCTGATTGGTTAGTGTTTTGGAGACGTGCATCAGCCCGCTTGTGTTGTGGAAGCACCACATCTTCAAACTAGTAGTAAAAATAATAATAATGATAATATTTATCAAGCATTTACCCGATGCTGCTGAGGGATCCCAGTTTGATAAGTCATGGAACCCCCTGAGATCAATCAGTCAATGGTATTTATTTAGTGCTTTCTAAGTGCAGAGCACTGTACTAAGCACCTGAGAGAGTATAATACAACAGAGTTGGTAGGCTTGTAGGTAGACGTATTCCCTGTAGGTTCCTGTCGGTTCAACCTTCACAGCAACGCTAAAATCCACCCTGTCTTCTCCATCCAAATTGCTACCACGTGAATCCAAGCATTTATCCTGTCCGGCCTTGATTACTGCATCAGTCTCCAGTCCATTCTTCACTCTGCAGCCTGGATCATTTTTCTACAGAAGGTTCAGTCCACATCTCCGCACTCCTGAAGAACCTCCAGGATGCCCATCCACCTCTGCGTCAATCAGAAACTCCATACCATCAGCTTTAAAGAACTCAATCTCCTTGCCCTCTCCTACGTTACCTCGCTGCTTTCCTACTACAACCCAACCCTCACACTTCGCTGCTGTAATGCCAACCTACTCCCTATACCCCAGTCTCATCTCTCTTGCTGCCAACCTCTCACCCACATCCTGCCTCTGGCCTGGAACACCCTCCTTCTTCATATCTAATAGACAATCACTCTCCCCTTCCTTCAAAACCTTATTAAAAGCACATCTCCTCCAACAAGGCCTTCCTCTTCTCCCACTCCCTTCAGTGTCACCCTGGCCCTTGGATTTGCACCCTTTATTCCACCCCACCCTCAGTCACAGCACTTGTGTACAGATCCTTAATTTATATATAAAGTCTGTATCCCCCTCTAGACTGCAGGCTCATTGTGGACGGGGAATATGTCTACCAACTCCGTTGTATTGTACTCTCCCAAGCTGTCCGCATTCAGTACAGTGCTCTGCACACAGCAAGTGCTCCATTAATAAGATTGATTGCCTACAGCAAGCTTATGGTCTAGAGTAAATTCAAGCTAATCAGGGTGGACCCAGTCCATGTCCCGCCATGGGACTCACAGTATTAATCTTACAGATGAGGGAACCGAGGCACAGGGAAGTGAAGTGAATTACCCAAGGTCAAGACAAGTGGCGGAGCCAGGATTAGAACCCAGGTCCTTCTGACTCCCAGGCCTGGGCTCTATCCACTGGGATCTTAAAACTGTGTGTGTTAGTGTTTTGGAGTTCAAACACAGCTCCTCCATTCTGTTTAATTTGTTTCTGCAGGTTTTCCTGACTTCTCCATTTCTGTACTGGATTCGTCGGCTCCAGGGCGCCAGAGAGGTGAGTGAATGGGGTTCACAGTGCTGCCTTTGGGAACCCTCTTTGGCCGGGCCGAGAGGGGAAAATCTGGGGAGTTTACAGAGGAATGCCAGAGGTTTTGTGATCGGGGCCATCAGTTGCTTATGAGCTTTTATGGTGGTTTCAGGAAAGCGGAGAAGGTTGTGTAACTGGCAGTGAATGCAATAAACATTCAGGCCTGTGAATCATAACCTGGTGTCAGAAACATTCTGTGCTGCCTCCTGTCCTATACTAATCTCAAAGTTGAAACTGGCCATTCTCGGTTATTCATTTACTCATGTTTATGTCCACCTACTTACTGGGTGCAGATCACTCTACTGGTGAGGAAGCTTGGGAGCACCCAAGAGTAAGAGCGGTAGTCCCTGCCCTTGAGGAGTTTAACTGGGGAGACGAGCCGAAGTAAATTGTCTGTAGACAATGGAAACAAGAGGGAAAATATATGTACATTTATTAACGGCAAAAAGTAAGCACAGGAAAATGATATGAATAAGTGGAAGAAATACACGAATGTTCACAAAAATGTGAAATCCCCCTGACACTGATGTGAAGCATGGATTTAAATAACTTCCTATTTAAGCGCTCACTTATTTACATATCCATTTCACCTTCCTCTTTTTGTAAATTCTTTTGTGTCCACTTCCTCATGTTACACTGCAAGCCCCATGAGGGCAGAGAACATGTCTTATCATTCTGGGGTGTTCCCCGAAGTGGTTGGGACAGTGTTCCTCACAGTAAATCTCGACCGAGTACTGTCAGTTGAGTGATCGGGATGATGTGATGGGGATTAGCGGGGAAATGTCCCCTATAGTTTCCAGTCCTTCTGGCCTGTTGTTCTGCTTGTGGATTAGCTTTGGGCTTCTCAACCGCCTCCCTCTGCTCCTCTCCATAGCTTTGTGCTGGGCAAGGGGCCGGGTTACAGGAAATCTCCCATTCCCCTCTCAATCTCCTTCTGCCACAGAAACATCCTCTGAGGGTGGAAAGAAGGGAGTGGAGAATGGTTTCTACCTTGAAGGAGCTTACAGTGTAAAGGGAGACCGACACTATGCATGTGGAGTGGAAGCAGGAGGAATATGCTGCATTGAGAAGTGCAAGAGTATAGAAAAGTGACTAGATGGATGGAGTACTTAAATCAATAAATACATAAGTGCTAAGGCTGACTGTTGAGATGACACTTCTTGGGAGAGTGGGAATTAGGAAAGCCTTCCTGGAGGAAGTGGCATTTCAGGAGGGCTTTGGAGCGAGAGATAACTGTCCTCTAGATTTGTAAGCTCGTTGTGGGCAGGGAATGTTATATTGTGCTCTCCCAAGCATTTAGTACAGTGTTCTGCACTGACTGATCGATCTGATGGATTTGAAGTTGGAGAGGGTTCCAGATAGAGGGAAGGGTGTGAGGAGTAAGGTGGGTGAGTTGAGAGGCAGGTAGGATTAATAAAGAGGTGAGCTTCAGAGAAATGAAGATCCACAACTGCAGAGAAGAGTACAGCTAAGTAAGGAGGGGAGAGCTGGTGGCGAGCCTTGGAGCCAGCGGTCGGCAGATTCCAGCTGAATTCTCTGGTTTGCCATCCTCCTCTGTGGGAGGGTCAGATTAACCAATACCAGGGCCTGGGGCTGGACTATCTCGCTAACCCCCTTACGTGACCTGTGATGCACGTGACATCGTATGAGGTCCAATATAATGGTGTGATCACACATGGCCCCATCTTTCCAGCTCTTCTTCTCCTCCCTTTCCCTACCAGTAACCCTAAGCTACCTCCGTTTCCCTCTTCCGTATTGCCCTGCCGGTCTCTCTCCAACATCCATAGCGCAGCTCTTGGCAGAAAGCCAGGACCGGGCAACTGCTCCTGGGAGTTGGGGAGGGAGGAGGAGGGGTGTGAGGGAGTGCTAATGGTCTCCCACTGAGATTCATTGGTATTTTGAACCTAAGGGTGACATAACAGCAGCTCTGAGAAGGAAGCAAGTCCGGTGCCGGCGCCGTTCCCCAGCACTGAATGATATCAGGAGGAGGGGTTAGTGTGGCCAAAAGAGATGGGGCTCTAAGCAACTAGTGACCTCAAGGCGGGGAGATTCAGGTTCAGGGACTTGGCCAGAGCGTGGAGTAGCTCAGGAGGCGGCCGCGTGTCCGACCCCACCGTGCACCGGGACCTCTAGGGTCGGCTCCTTCAGCAGCCTCAGCCCCCGCTCTTGGGAAGGAGTGTGGCCTAATAGATAGAGCACGGACCTGGGAGGCAGAAGGACCTGGGTTCTAATCCCCGCTCTACCACTTGTCTGCTGGGTGACCTTGGGCAAGTCACTCCACTTCTCTGAGCATCAGTTACCTCAAATGTGTAATGGGAATTAAGACTGTGAGCCCAATGTGGGATGGGGATGGCGTCTAACCCAATTACCTCATATCTGTCTTAGTGTCACAGATGTGAATCAGACATACAGGTGAATGAATGGATGTATTAATATGTATGGAGAAGCATCGTGGCTTAGTGGATAGAGCATGGGCCTGGGAGTCAAAAGGATCTGGGTTCTAATCCTGATTCTGCCACCTCCTGATTCTGCCACCTATCTTGTGTGTGACCCTGGGCCTCACTGAACTGCTCTGGGTCTCAGCTACCTCATCTGAAAAAACGTGAGCTCCATGTTGTACATAGATTGGGTCCAACCTTATTAGCTTGTACCAGCACTTAGTACGGTGCCTGGAACATAGTAAGCGCTTAACAAATACCATAGTTAATATTGCTATTATTAGCACAGTGCCTGCTCCCAAACCCATCCAGGACCCCCACCCACTTCCTTGACAGGTTTTTTTCAGAGACCTGGGGTAGGAGGGGAAACGGAGGGGGTAGCGTGGCTTATTGGAAAGAGCCCGGGCTTGGGAGTCAAAGGTCGTGGGTTCTAATCTCGTCTCCGCCACTTAGCTGTGTGACATTGGGCAAGTCACTTAACTTCTCTGTGCCTCAGTTACCTCATCTGTAAAATGTGGATTAAGACTGTGAGCCCCACATGGGACAACATGATTCCCGTGTATCTCCCCCAGCGCTTAGAAGAGTGCTTGGCACATAGTAAGCGCTTAACAAATACCATCATTATTATTATTATTATTATTATTATTATCCCACAGTCATACTTCGACTGTTGGCCTGGAGCCCGTAGCCACCTTCTTCTCAAGGGCTGGCTGACCTCTTGCCTGCCCCGCATCAGGGCTGACCAACTCAAAGGTCAGCGGTCCCGGAAGAGTCAGCCAGGCTGGGACTTGAGCCGGCAGCAAGGAGGTACCGGCTTCCCCGCTCCAGGGGAAGTTTGGAGAAATGACCATAGAGCCACCGGAATTCCAGGGCAGCTCCTGGGGCCAGAGCTGAGCTCCACTTGGGGAGCGCCAACTAACCAGTGGATCTGGCCCAGCCTGGTACCCAGAGACCACCGGCAGCGCTGGCGAATGGGGAATAGGGGAGAAGCCACTTGCGGTCCTGCCTAAAGGGGATGAAAAGCAGCGTGGCTCAGTGGAAAGAGCCTGGGCTTCGGATTCAGAGGTCATGGGTTCGACTCCCCGCTCTGCCACTTGTCAGCTGTGTGACTGTGGGCAAGTCACTTCACTTCTCTGTGCCTCAGTTACCTCATCTGTAAAATGGGGATGAAGACTGTGAGCCCCACGTGGGACAACCTGATTACCCTGTATCTCCCCCAGCGCTTAGAACAGTGCTCTGCACATAGTAAGCGCTTAACAAATCCCAACATTATTATGAAAAATGAACCTGCAAGTGCTTTCCGAGATAGAGGGCTCTTAGACCGTAAGTTCCTTGAAGTCAAGGAACCCGTATCTTCCTCTGTCGTGCTCTCCGAAGTACAGGGCTTGGTACTCTGTCGGTGCTCAATAACTATCAGTGATTGATTGATTATTGCCACGTTGTTCTATGGAATGGGCAAGCCACCCCTAAAGAGCTCCACAAAGGACTGCTCGATTGAAGAACGATGTGCTCGAGTGTGCCTCCGGACAGATATTTAGCTTCTTTGAAATCAAAATTTAGAGGTCTGGCAGTGGGACAGCCCACAGAGTCTACCAGTGTTTTCCACCGAAAGCCAGAGCCGTAAGTGCCTATTCATTATATGATTGTCTCCAAGTTCTGGGATCTACTCGGTATTCCGGTGCCTGCTGCAACTCAGAGATGTTCTTTAAAGAGGATAAAAAACAAGGAATTGGCATTGGCCCTAGTGCTGGTGAGGGTTTATGTGAAGGGTTCTCATTCCTCACCGCCGGCCACTCGGTCGTTTCAGCTTTCATCTGAGACGTCCTCGGTTAAACACATTCAGACTCCTTTTATTATCCCACAGTCTGCTTTGTGGAACAGATACTGCTCTGGGACATAGGAATCTCTTTAACAGACTGTAGGCTCATGTGGGCAGGTCTACTCTCCCAAGCAGTTAATACAGGGCTGCCCATACGGTAAGCACTCAATAAATACCATTGATGAAGCATCAAAATTATTACATTCTGAAGTTGAAGTTGTCGTACAACACTGGAAATGGACCATTATTTACAAAGCCCTTTTCTCAATCCTCCCAGAAAATAAAATCATCAGTGGTATTTATTGGGCACTTACTGTATGCACAGCACTGTACTGAGGACTTGGCAGAGTACAGCAGAGTTGGTAGACACATTCCCTGACCACAACTGGCTTACAGTTAGAGCGGGGAGACAGAATTCTAGTAAATGTGATAACCTCGACTTGACTCTTCCGGCCTAGTTTAGAGTGTGGTAATTTTTCTCAGACGAATAAAAATGGTACTTTCTCCATGTTTTCTAACCCACAGTTTCCTTTTCTGAAAATCCTGGGCTACATGAAAAATGTTTCCAGGAGCCATACTAGTTTGGGCACGACCTGACCATTTAATTGCCATGTTTTGGAGAGGTGGGATGTTTTCTCTGAGGAAGGCAATGGGAACCATGGAGAACAAAAAAGCCAGTTTACAGCCTAAATATTGCTGCAGATTTCAGTCTTCTCCCTGGAAGGATTGGTGTCAGGAGGAGGCGTAGGGCCAGGGGAATACTTTTCTCAAGTGAGTCACATGACTCATCTGGGACATTCCCTTTGGATGAAATAGCTTAACCGGAGGAGGCCGTGGTGGAGCTTTCTGGTAGATGAAAAAAAAAAAGAAAAAGAGTTGTTGTGTTTGATGACTTGGGCAGCCGAACTTAGACCTGTCTGCTGCTCCTTGGGAGATTTCCTGGAGTTTGGGGGATCTGAACTTTTTCCCTTGAGGCATTGTTTGCTCAAGCCAAAGACAATCTGCTCAGTGGACTTCATCATTAACATTTCTCTTTGGCCCTATGCACTTCTCCTTCTAAGGGGGATTTTCATGCACTCAACTCTTTCAGCACTTCCTTATTCACCAGTCCTCCTTTGTAGCCTCTTCTGCCTCCTGAATTACACTGTATATGTCTTCCTCTGTTAGATTCCAAGGAACTCAAGGGCAGAGATCTGGTCTTCAACCTCTCTTGTATTCTCCCAAATGCTAAGTGTGGAGCTCCGCACACAGTGCACGCTCAGTGACTACTCCTGATTAATCATATGAGAAGCACCTAGATTTGTTTTCATTTTTCCATATTCAGTGCTGCCTTCAGGAGGCAGGTGGTTTGAAAAGCAATACAAAAAGACTGTCCTCCTCCTCCTCCTTGTCCTCCTTCTCTTCCTTATTGTCCTCTTCCTCCTCTTCTTCTTCACATTCTGCTCCCTTGGAAAGTATCAGTCAGGGGACAGTTCATCAGGTGACCAGTTGGGGAACTAATTGTAATTCTGGCAAGTGCTTGGAATACTAGAACATTGTAACACTAAAGAAAGCCCTGGAACAGGAAATTATTTTTGGAAATGTATTTTTTGGGTCACCCATCCCACGCAGGTGGTGTATGCTCACAGTGGGGAGTCGGGCATTGTGGTTCAGTGGAAAGGATATGGGACTGGGAGGCAGAAGCCTAGGTTCTAATCCAATGCCTGCCACTGGTCTCTATTAAGCGACCTTGGGCAAGTCACTAAATCTCTCTGGACCTCGGTTTTCTCATCTGTAAAGTGGGGGTGACATCTGTCTCTTTCTACCTCACAAGGCCAGTGTGCAGATTGAGTGAGCTATCTGATGGGAGAACACTCTGTGAACATAAAAAGTACTCTTCAAAATCAAGATTCTTTTGAAAGATATTCTTTCACTCAATGCCCGTTTCTGACAGAGAACTCCTTATTTTCCAGTTACACGAGCTAGTAGATGAAGGACTTTTTTTTCCCTTCCCTAGGGTCTGAGTCTATGGAGTCAGGGAAAACAAGTTAAGGAAGGAAGGGGAAACGCAGACACTCTCAGGGGTTCTGACTAATTTTAATCAGAGTTCTACTGTACACAGAGGCCGCTCGTGTTTGCAAGGAAATGAACACTTCCTGTCATTAACTCATGGTTGAGGTTGTCAGATCCATGTAATGAAGGCAAATGCCAAACAAATCTGGATGCAAATGCAATTCACTGACCCCGTGTGAGAAACTGGAGTCAGCTGAGAATCTTTCCATCCCTCAGAGCTATTTCTCTGGTCTAGAAGCTTTCGTATTCCCGTAAGGGTCATTGTAGGCGGCTTCTTGCTTTTCTCCCTGGTGTTGTCATGACAGAAAAAAGAAGTCAGAAAGCCTCTCTGTACTCGAGATGGTTATGGGGTGTTCTGGGAGGCAGTGGGGCTTAATTCTCCCCCTCTAGACTGCGAACTCATTGTGAGCAGGGATCACATCTACCAACTCTGTTGAATTGTACTCTCCCAAGCACTTAGTACAGTGCTCTGCCCACAGTGAGCACTTGATAAATTAGATTCGTTGATGAATGGAAACGACACGGGGCTGGGAGTCAGGAGACCCGGGTTTTCATCCCCGCTCCTCCATCGGCTTGCCGTGTGACCATGGGCAGGTCGCTTAACAAATCTCTGGACCTCAGTTTCCTCAACTGTAAAATGGGGATTAGGTCCCTGTTCTCCTTACTTCTTAAACTGTTGGTCCTGTGTAGGAGTAACGATAAACTTTACTATGCGCTTAGGACACATATTCCCAACCTCTAAGGGGCTTACATTCAGTCAGTCAGTAGTATTTAGTGACCATTAAACTAAGTGCCCGGGAAAGTATAGTAAGGTTAATAGGCATGTACAGTGTCTGGCAACCGTGTCCCATCTGGTTATTTTGAATCCATCCCAATGCTTGGCTCACTGCAGTGCCTTAAAGCAAGTCCCTAATATGTACCATCATTTAAAAATAATTATCTTTGTCATCACTGATGTTGGTATTTATTGAGCACCTACTGGGTGCAGAGCACTGAACTAAGTGCTTGGGAGAGTCCAAATCAGAAGAGTAGTTACTGACGATCCCTGCCCTCGAAGAGCTTACAGACATTAAAAAACAAATTCCAGGTGGATTTGTACATTTGTGCTCTGGGCCTGGGTGAGGGGTATATACCAAAGTGAGTATGGGCACAGCAAAGTGCTCTGCACACAGTAAGTGCTCAGTAAATACAATTGAATGAATGAATGAATGAATGGGAACAGACCCAAGTGCAATGATGTTGCAGATGGGAGGGCTAAGATGAGGAAGTGAGGGCTTAGTCGGGGAAGGCCTCTTCGAGGAACTGTGATTTTATTAGGGCTAAGTAATAGCCTTAAATAATAGTAACCTAAGTAAGAGTCTTAGATCACGATAGCTATTTAGCATAGATAATGGCAGATCTGCTAGTAGGAGATATATTTTTTGGCCCCACTTGTCAGCTGCATGACTTCAGGCAAGTCACTCAACTTCTCTGTGCCTCTGTTACCTCATCTGTAAAATGGAGATTGAGACTGTGAGCCTCATGTAGGACAACCTGATGACATTGTATCTACCCCAGTGCTTAGAACAGTGCTTGGCACATAGTAAGCACTTAACTACCATCATCATCATCATCACTAGCTCAAGCAGCCATTTTCTCCTGAGACAGCCAGAATGGTATGGACACCGGGACTACTTCCCTTTTTCCAGTTTGGTCTTGCCACTCCCCCTTACTCCGAGCCGAGCCGCTCGTCCAGGAGTGGGACTACTGGGAGCGGGGATTCCACTTGGAAACAGATACAGGAGTGGAGCGGGACATTCAAAGCGATTGACCCTTAGGGCAATCCCGACCCTGAGATTAACAGTGTCATTATCCCCGGGGGGAGTTCTTCCTTCCTGTGTCTTCTTTCAAAGCCGTTGGAGCTCAAAGAATCATAATACCGTCCCGTCCCGCTGCCAGTGGTTGTGCTAATAGGAATCGGTGAGCTGGAGAAGCAGGGGAGTTTCAGCGGCGACACAGAAGACAGGCCTACTTCATCATTTGTTAAGCGTTTACAAGGTACCAGGTAGTGTACTAAGCGCTGGGATAGATACCAGCTAATCAGTTTGGACACTGTCATCCCTACCGCACTCGGGACTCACGGTCTTAATCCCCATTTTACAGTTGAGGTAACTAAGGCCCAGAGAAGTGAAGCGACTTGCCCACTTTTCCACACGAGTGGCAGAGTCAGGATTAGAACCCAGGTCCTCCGACTCCCAGGCCACGCTGCGTCTGGGTGCAAGTCGCTTTATTGGATGCCTGATGGGGGCAGAGTACTTTGGGTGAAGAGAACAGTGAGGCGGGACAGTGCCTGACCCAGTGGGTACACCAGTTCATTGTTTCACACACAGGGCTCTTGTGTAAAGCCTGCTGCTCCCGCTTCTGCTTTCTCCTAATTCAGTGAGATCTGGGCCTTCCCACCTGCTCCGAGCTCTGCATCTCGCGGAATTCAGTGAGATCTGGGCCTTCCCACCTGCTCCGAGCTCTGCATCTCGCGTAGCACGAGCCTCCTCCTGACGGCCAGGGTCGTCGCCTTCAATCAGCACCACATTCTCAAGGTCAGATAATCAGATTGGAGTGAGTCACTGCTCCAGATAGCGTCCCTCCGTCTGTTCAGCCGCCCATCCAGCTGCGAGTGGGCAAAAACTCCTTCCTGGGCCACAGCTCCCGGGGTAGCCCAGGTTGAATCGTTCCAGGCTGCTAAGACCAGATCTGATTAGCAGCTTTTAAAGGGGGACAGACACCGGTCCCCTTCCCTCCCCCCAGCCCAGCCCTCGGTGTGAAGGGGGAATGCCAGAGGACCTGGGCCCGAATTGGGTGGAGAGCAGACAGATGGAAAGCTGATGGATGGGCGTCTGGGCCCTGGAGCGGGGAAGCCTGGGAAATGACATCAGTATTTCTCCTCCGGCCGCGGGTGAGGGCAGGTGGAGCCGTTTACGTGAACGCTGGCAAGGCGACAGAGGAGGAGCCGCTGCTGGAGGGCTGGGAGCTATGGCAGAAGGGGAGAGAGTCACGCCCCACCCTGATCCGGTCAGAACCCTCCCCCCAACCTCCCCAGCCCCCGACACCGCCCCTCAGTTGATCCTGCTGAGAAAGTTCCTGGGAGATGTTCAGCTACTCAATCATATTTATTAAATGCTTACTGTGTGCAGAGCACTGTACTAAACTCTTGAGAGAGTACAACATGAGAGACATTCCCTGCCCACAATGAGTTTACAGTGTAGAGGCGGGGGAATCCGCAGATCTTCTCCGGCAGGATGCTCCAAAACATGTCTTCAAGACACAATCTGGATCAAAAACCATGGAAGAATTAAATAATTTTTTTTAAATGGTATTTGATAAAGTGTTTACTATGTTCCAAGTACTGCACTAAGCACTGGGGTAGATACAAGTTAATCAAATTGGATAAAGTCCCAGTTCGACCTGAGACTCAGTGTCTTAATCCACCATGGCCTAATGGATAGAGTCTGGGCCCGGTAGTCAGAAGGTCTAATCCCGGCTCGGCCACTTGTCTGCTGTGTGGCCTGGAGCAAGTCACATAACTTCTCTGTGCCTCGGTTACCTCATCTGTAAAATGTGGATTAAGACCATGAGCCCTATGCGGGACAGGGACTGTGTCCAACCCAATTTGCTTGTATCCACCCCAGCGCTTAGTACAGTGCCTGGCACATAGTAAGTGCTTAATAAATGCCACAGTTATTATTATTATTTTACAGATGAGGTAACTGAGTCACAAAGAAGTGAAGTAACTTGCCCAAGGTCACCCAGCAGACAAGTGGAAGAACCAGGTTTAGAACCCAGGTCCTTCTGATGTGCAGGCCCGTGCTCTAATCACTACGCCACATTGCTTGTCGGAACGTCCTTCCTACAACCTGCATCTGTTCCGGTATTATCATTAATATTATGATGATAATTGTCAGGCGCTTACTATCTGTCAAGCACCATTCTTCTCAGAGAAGCAGCATGGCGTAGTGGATAGAGCACGGGCCCGGGAGTCAGAAGGTCATGGGATCTAATCCCAGCTCCGTCATTTATCTGCTGTGTGACTTTGGGCATTTCCCTTAACTTTTCTGGGCTTCAGTTACCTCATCTGTAAAATGGGGATTAAGAGTGTAAACCCCATGTGAGACAGGGACTGTGTCCAACCTGATTAACTTGTATCGACCCCAGCACTTAGAACGGTGCTTGACAGATAGTAAGCGCTTAAAAAATACCATCGTCGTCATCATCACCATCAGGTCGAACCCAGTCCTCATCCCACCTGAGGCTCACAGTGTAAGGAGCATCAAACAACCCATAGGTTTATAAGAGTAGATTTGGGGCAGGAAGAAAGAGCCAAGCACTCGTACGTGTGGCTTTATTCTGTGATGCTGCTCCTTTTCCCTGCATCTGCCTCAGCCTTACCACGCTGTGCCAGGCAGGGTTTGCGACTTTACCGTACTGAGTACAATAAGAGAGCAGTGTGGCAAGGATGCGAAGTGTTCTACTGTGGGGGGCAAAATAATAATACCTGAAGCAGCATGGCCTAATGATAAGAGCACAGAAGACCTGAGTTCTAGTCTTGTTTCAGCCACTTGACTGTTGGGTGACCTGGGACAAGTCATTTCCCTTCCCTGTACCTCACTGGTATTGCCTGTAAAATGGGGGTTAAAACTGTGAGCCTCATGTGGGACATGGACTGTGTCCAACCTGATTATGTTGTATCTACCCCAGTGCTTAGTGCGGTGCCTGGCACACGGCACCTAACAAGTGCCATTTTTTTCAAAAAGACCAGTTAATCCTTTGACTTAAGATGTTGTGAGTTCCGAATTTAATGGCACTTGGGTTTCTCAATCATTCCCCCCTGTTTTCAGCTTTGTAATACATCGTGTTTTGACTCTAGAGTGAAGCTTTTTTGATGGCATTAGCTCAGGGAGTTCGGGTGATGAGAAACAGGAGGGGCCCTCACGGAAGCCATGGGAGAATGGGGCTCAAGGCGGGGGGGGGGACAAGGAAGAAAAATTAAAAGGGCAGGGAGAGGTGGAGTAGAGTGGACGGTGAGGGTATCATGTAGTAAGCACTTAACATATACAATTATTATTCGTGTCGACATAGCTGGTCAACTTTTGACAAACTAAAATTCAGCTACATTATCAACGAACCATTCTGACTTGATATAAATGATTAATGTAGCTTATGCTACTGATCTTGTATTGTATCCTCCCAAGCACTTACTACAATGCTTGGCAAACAGTAAGCGGTCAATAAATACCATTTATTGATGTATAATTGCCCAAGCACCCAATTCTGGTTCACTTTGGTAAAAATAGGCCTATCCGAATATGAATATCCTCAACATATAACATTGTCCCTAAAAGAAAATTGGGTCCAATTTACTCGTTTTGACATTTCCCCCACTCCAGACTGTAAACTCGTAGTGGACAGGGAATGTTCTGTTTATTGTTGTAGCGCACTCTCCCAGGTGCATAGTACAGTGCTCTGCACATAGTAAGAGCTCAATAAATATGATGGAATGAAGCACAGTTTCCAAGAACCAACTGGGTGGGGAGCCCAAGCCCGGCCAGCATAGGAAATTGGAGTGAGAAATGACCATCCTGGTCTTGTCTTCCAATCAGTCGATGGGTGTTATGTATTGAACACTTTCTCTGTGCAGAGAGCGCTTGAGAGAGTACAACAGAGTAGACGCTCCCCACGCTGTCACCCATCCCTTCCCCCTGAATCAACGGTTACTAGAGTTATATTTTCCCCTCACACAAGGCTCTCCTAAGAGCACAGCCCCGGTGTTTTAGCAGATAGGGCGGGATTCTGACTGTCCGCCCGCCCTGCATCTTGCTCTTGCAACTTCCAGCGCCTTTTCGCCGAGGCCCGGGAAACTCGAGAAGAGCCGTTAGTTCAGCCCGCCTCTTGCCCCGGCCGTGGCCGTTGGGCGTCCAGGACGTTTTCCAGGGCTTGATAGTCTGTTTCCGAATGACTCAGGGCGCAGAGCCTCCTCCCGCCCACCCGCCCCTGGGGAGGCTGAGGAGGAAACGTCTCCAGCCAGAATTTCTCTTCGGCCTGCTGTTGCCTCGCTGCTCTCAGCGGCTTTTTCCTCAGACCACCCCGAACCAGTCCTCCCCTACCTTTTCTGTATATTTATCCTCTTTCCACTTCAGAATTACTGGGTTCCCCAAAGAGCCTTCTCCGTTTCCCTCGCGGGCTGCACATAAACGAGCCTTCCTCGAAGCATTTGTGAATTTTGTGGGGAAATCCTCCAGAGGGTGCTGGGTATCATCCCTACAGCCACCCTTCTGTGCAGAGCGATTCACATATTCTGTGTATTTATTCACTTATTCGTTCAGCTATCGGTCTTTCGATACTCCAGCCATCACTGGCTCTATCTCTGTTTCTTCGCCCCTTCTCCACCCTCCTTCCCCTACCCTCATGTTCCCACTATTTGGAAATAATTTTGTGTCAGTTTTTCTCAACAATTAGATTATAAATGCTTTGAAGGCAAAGGATTGTGTCTTTTACTTCTCTTCTCCAGATTTAGTATGGTGCTCTTCATAAACAGGAGCCACTCAACAAATACTATAGATGAGGATGGGTCTGTCGACTCTGGCCAACTTTGGTAGTGGATGAAGGGCCCAACTTGTCATTATGAGGTGAGGAGGGTGAAGAGGATCAGGGATTTTAGGGAACACGGGGACTGGGATGGGAAAAGTTTCAAAGGGTTACAGGAAAAAAAGCAGCCATTTTGACACTTCTCTGCCCCAGATGGAAATTTTCAGGTCTTGTCAGAGGTTTGAAACGAGCACGTTTGGAAGTCCAGCTCAAACTCCGCTGGGGGCCATTACCCCCACTGCCTCTGGGACTCCGACACCTCTGGTAGTGGGAATATTGATGGGATCTGTTTCTGACCATTTATCGGTTTTCCTTTTTTTATGGTACTCGTTAAGTCCCTACTATGTGCCAAGCACTGCACCGGAGCTGGAATAATTACAAGCTAATCAGTTTGAATACGGTCCATGTCCCGCATGGGCCTCATGGTCTTTACCCCCGTTTTATAGATGAAGGAACCTAGGCCCAAACAAGTGAAGTGACTGGCCCAAGGTCACACAGCAGATAAGTGGCAGAGTCCAGATTAGAACCCGGATCCTTCCGGCTCCCAGGCCCATCCTCTAACCACTAGGCCATGCTGCTTCTCTATTACTCAAATGTATTGAACTGGAATTGCGGTGGGTTGAATGCTGGAGGGATGCGATATATGGTAAGTAGGATAATGGCTCCTTTACTACCTGTCGGAGTGGGATTCTGGACTAGAAACATTCCGAGCCGTAGCTGTTCAAGCACTTGTGGTCGGCCGGCATTTCATTCTGGGTTTTGACAGGAACGGGGTTTGTTTTTAGTAAGTGTTTGTAAAACAAAGAGAATAGGGTTGTTGGTATGTGCCCAGACCACAGGAGTGTTGGGAACTGTTAGTAAGCAAGCGAGTAGGAGGGGGAGTGGTTCTGTGGGTCTTGGACTCTGGTGTGAGGGTTGGGAGGTGTGAAATGGAGCTCAGCAGTTGAATGACCCCATCGGGCAGAAGGGGTAGAATCACCAGCCATTCCGGGACCAAGTGACTGGGATTTCCCTTTGCTGTGACAAGTCGGAGTCAACCGTTGACATCCAGTCACGCCAATGCTGCGGCTGAGATCTCCGGCGGAGAAATCGGTGACGGCAGATATGGTTTGTCCCGTGCCATCGCACTCTCCCGTCTTCCCACCGGTCATTACCCCGTTAGGACCCGGAGCGCAACGAGCGACTGGTTAGGCAGGAGCGCAGCATATGGCAGGGAGCACATGAAGGCATTCTGTGTGCAAAACCCATCTGTGGCCAAAGTGATCTCAGCAGAGGGCCGTACTTCCTCAGACCAGTGGGCGGTTGCCAAGGTAGCCACCTCGGTAGCCTCTGCAGTCTTTTCATTCATTCAGTCAGTCATATTCATTGAGGGCTTACTGTGTACAGAACACTGTACTGAGAACTTGGTAGAGTACAGTATAACAATAAACAGATACATTCCCTGCCCACAATGAGCTTACAGTCTAGAGTGGGAGACGGGCATTAATATAAATAAATAAATAAATAAATCACAGATCTGTACATCATAATAATAATTGTATTTGCGAAGCACTTCCTATGTGCCAGGCACCGTACTAAGCACCGGGGTGGATAAAAGCAAATCGAGTTGGACACAATCCCTGTCCCATGTGGGGCTCACAGTCTCAATCCCCATTTTACAGGTGAAGTCACTGAGGCACAGAGAAGTGAAGCGACTTGCCCAAGGTCATGCAGCAGACAAGTGGCGGAGCTGGGATAAGAACCGATGACCTCCTGACTCCCGTGCTCTTTCCACTAGGCCACGTTGCATACATGCTGGGGGTCTTCACCACCCCGATAGAGAGCTATTTTCAGGACTCCCGTTGAGTCCAAGTCTTCCCCACTGATGTCCCCGGCCCCTCCGGCATTCCCCAGCTGGCCGTTCCGTCCTCTCCCCCTCCTCCCTACGGTGGGGACGGGTGGATCGGACTCTGGGAGGAGACGGTAGCTGAGAACTCCTCCTTTAATCAAACAATTCAACAACCCCCTCCCCCCGCCAACCCACACATACCCCAGTCCCCATTGATCAGTCGCCAGGCAGTTGGAGCAGCCAAGAAGGAAATAATGAAGAGAACAGGTGTTTCAGTAATAGCCGTGCCGACATCACACAGGCCCACCAGCCACCCGCAGAGAGCAATCTCTGAGCGGCAGAGGAGCGAAAGAATAGGCTGACTGACACATGGACGGCTAATTAAGCCAAATGCGAACATCTGCTGGTGTTAAATGTGGCCTAATCTCAAAAAGCATTCTCAGCAACCCGGTCCATAATAGAGGATGCCAAGCCATTCCCATAATAGCCCCATTTTCGGTCCCTAGCAGCCCGAAAGGACGTATTGGCTGCTCCTGGGGGGAAGAGCTGTGGGTAATAAGAAGTGGAGAGAAGGTTTCTATTGTACGTGCGCTTTCAAAGTTTCTATATTCTGTCCAGGGTATTCAAATTTCATGCATTTTGAAAACCTAATGAGTAGCCCTGGGTGTCTGCCGGCTTCTCCTGCCCCTGGCGCACAATGGAAATCATCTGTTACTATCAGAACCCAGTGTTCAGAGCTCGCAAATAATGATAGTATTATTTATGATGATTAAACCGGTATTAAGTTCTACCGGCGTGCCAAATGCCAGTTATCAGATTGGACACGGTCTCTGCCCCGCCCAGAGGAGTTCTCGGCAGGGGTCCGAGTAAGGTGGAACTGTCCGGAAGGGGACACCGGTAAAGGAATAAGTGCCAGGGCGCCCATCCCGACTTGAATTATTTCAGAGATGGCACGGTTTCTCGGTGCCGAGGCAAACGGGCTGGCCCGGGGGCCTCCGGGCGGAGCGAGGGCTGGACCCCGCCCGAGATGGTGGAGCCGGGCCCGGCCCACCGTTCGACCGCCGGCAGCACTGTCTACTCCAGCGGTGAGCCTGGCGGGACTCTAGGCCCTGCCGAGGGGACCGTGCTGACCCAGGAGCGGAGGAAGGCCGGGCCCTGCCCTTCTGCCCAGTGGGACGTAATAATAATTATTCTATTTAAGCGCTCGCTATGGCTTCCGGCAACTGCCGCTCCCACTGTGTCCCATCCCCTCCCCACCACCGCCCCGTGCTCCCATCCCAGCAAAATGCTCGGTCTTATCGGGAGAGGAAGACAGTCAAAGATGCCGCTACTGCAGCGGCGGCTCCTTTAGAGAAGCAGCGTGGCTTAGTGGAAAGAACCCTGGCTTGGGAGTCAGAGGATGTGGGTTCTAATTCCAGCTCCGCCACTGGTCTGCTGTGTGACCTTGGACAAGCCACTTCTCTGTGCCTCAGCTACCTCATCTGGGAAAATGGGGATTAAGACTCTGAGCCCCACGTGGGACAACTTGATTACCTTGTATCTACCCCGGAACTTAGAACAGTGCTTGACATATAGTAAGCGCTTAACAAATACCATCGTAATTATTATCCCTTGGCCCCGCCCCCTTGTTCAGCTAGAAGTCCAATTTCACTTTCACCCCGACTCACAGTCTAAGACGGAGGGAGAGTAGGTATGCCGGGCCCACTTTTACAGAAGAGGAAACTGAGGTTCAGAAAGATTAGGTAACTTGCCCGAGGTCACTCAGCGGTCCAGAGGCAAAGCTGGGGCTAAAACCTGACTCCTCACTCCCAATCCAGGGCTGGGCATTCATTAACCGTTACCATAGGGATAGGTAAAGTGTAACGAGATCAGATCCAGCTGGATTTGGAGAACTCTGGTTTAACCATGGCTTAGTGGATAGAGCACGGCCCTGGGGTCGGAAGGACCCGAGTTCTAATTCCACCTCTGACACATGTCTGCTGTGTGACCTTGACAAGTCATTTCACTTCTCTGGGCCTCAGTTACCTCATCTGTAAAGTGGGGGTTAAGACTGTGAGCCCCATGTGGGACAGGGACTGTGTCCAACTTGATTAACTTGTGTCTACTCCAGTGCTTACAAAAGTGCTTGGCACATAGTGGCCACTCTCTCTGGTCACTGGGGGCCCGTGGGGCAAAAAGCTGGGGAAGCCACTGGCCAGACGGCACTCTGGTGAGAGCAAAGACACCTTCTTCCCTTCTCCAAGAGCCCAAATTGCTTCCTTAAAGTAATCCCCACAGGGAATCCAGCAAGCCAATTTAGAAACTTTTGTTAACTGCTTACTATGTGCCAAGTACTGTTCTAAGCACTGGGGAGGATACCAGTTAATCAGGTTGATCTCAGTCCCTGTCCCACTTAGGGCTCACAGTCTTAATCCCCAATTTACAGATGAGGTAACTGAGGCCCAGAGAAGTGAAGTGACTCGCCCGAGGTCACACAGCAGACAAGGAGCGGAGCCGGGATTAGAATCCAGGTCCTTCTGATTCCCAGACCTGTGCTCTATCCACTATGCCATGCTGCTTCTCTGCTAGTCCACTCTGCTTCTCTATTAAGCCACGCACCTTCTCTGACTTGCCCGCATAATTGTGCCAGAATTCCTCATTGTCAGATCACAAGCCAGACGGTGCCCGGCCCCTAGCCGACATTCAGTGAATACCCTCTAGCGATCAATGCGATAGCTTCACGGATCCCGGTACCCGACTGGGGTCGTGCCGCCTCGGATCAGCGATGCTGCTCTGGCTAGAGGCTAGGGTGGCCATCTATCTGTTTTATACTCCATGGTCCATCCGGTTTTCAGCCGCTCCATCCCCTGTCCCGGTACGGGTTGAGTACGTTAATGCCCGATGGTTTGATTTTTGGCCCCCAACCTCCCTGTGGCTTGGAAGCAGTGGCCGTGCTCGCAGGGATGTAGGAAGGGACCTATTCGAGGGTCCCCTGGAAGAAAAACTCGGTCTTTGGACAGATTCGTTGATCTTCCTTCCGATGGCACACATGACATCATCACGGTTCAGCGTGTGCCCAGTAAACGTGACATCACGTGCATTCCCTTCCGGCACCCACGCCATCACGTGCGTTCCCTTGTCCCGGGATCTTCGAAGGCCATCGGCACCATCTTACTGGAGGGAGCGAGCCAAACAGAACACGGTTGCTAAGTAACAAGGCACACAGTGTCTCGGTCAACATTAAGTCGGGCGAAAAATCCACCACAGAGGCGGAGAGGCCCCCGGTTTGTCAATGCCCTCGACGGGCTTTATTCTGGCAAGGATTTTTCCAACGGTTCCCCCCACCCCCCGCCACCATCTGTCTTAGAGGCACTTTGGAACCCTTCCCGTTGTGTTTCCATTCATTGTCCATGAGAAACAGGAGTGGGTGGGAATGACCGAACCAGAGATGAAGAGGAAATGAGACCATTCACCGCTGGGGATTGCTGTGCAGATGGATTCCATATTCTTGCTGCGGAATTCGGGATTTGTTTTCCCTTTTTCTTTTTTTTTCCCTTTAGGGCAACAACTCCGAAGGCTTAAATCTGGTCCTATTGAAAGAGACCAAGAATGAAGGGTCTGCATTGACCGACCCATTCTTTTTCTACAAGCGCGAAATGACCGGGGACTTTCTGAGCCACTTTCTCTCTCTGGTCAATAGATCCTGGGACAGATTGTCAGGGCTGGGCCATCGCTCCTCGGGTGAAGGAATTAAAAAGCAGAACTGCTTATCAGAAGGACGGGTTGGGTCATCAACCGGTTCTTAAATCTCTCCCTCCGCCCCGTGTAGAGTGTGTGAGCCTCTGGTTCCAGGGACGGATTTGATCCCGCACTGGCCTCTTTCCCCTAAATTCATCATGGGAGTGGGACGGAGACCCGCGGACCCTAGGTCAGTTATCCCAATTCTTCCTACCTGTGGGGCAGTCCTGTTGACTCCCCAAGGATCGAGTATCCGCTGTCAGCCATTTAAGACAGGAACAAGGGGCCCTGGGGTGTTGTCTTAGGGCACGGGAAGGCAACATTTGTTTAGTCGGTCAAGCAAATAATATTTACAGACCACCTATTTTGTACAGAATACTGTTCTAAAGCTGGGGAGCGTGCAAGAAGTATGACAAAATTCCTGTCCGTAAGAGCTTGCAATCTAGTAAGAGACACGCTCCTTCTAGACTGTAAGCTCGTACGTGCGGAGAATGGGTCTGCTAATTCCATTTTATTGTACTCTCTCAATCAGTTTGTATCTCTTGAGTACTTACTGTGTGCAGAGTAACAGTTTATAACAGTCACATTCCCTGCCCACTACAAGCTGACAGTCTCGAGCAGGGAGACGGACATTACTGTAAATGTATGGATATGTACATTAGTGCTGTGGGACTGGGAGTGGGGATGAATAAAGGGAGCAAGTCAGGGCCGTGCGGAAGAGCGTGAGAAGCAGCATGGCTCAATGGAAAGAGCCCGGGCTTGGGAGTCAGAGGTAATGTGTTCAAGTCCCGGCTCAGCCCCTTGTCAGCTGTGTGACTTTGGGCAAGTCACTTCACTTCTGTGCCTCAGTTACCCATCTGTAAACTGGAGATTAAGGCTGTGAGCCCCACGTGGGACAACCTGATGACCCTGTATCCTCCCCAGCGTTTGGAACGGTGCTTTGCACATAGGAAGTGCTTAACAAATGCCAGTACTATCATTATTATAATTATTATTAATAGGAAAAGAGGGCTTAGTCAGGGAAGGCCTCTTGGAGGAGATGTGCCTTCAGTAAGGCTTTGAAGCCAGGAGAGTAATTGTCGGATATGAAGAAGGAAGGCATTCTAGGCCAGAGGCAGGACGTGGGCAAGGAGTTGGAAGGCAGGCGAGATCGAGGTACAGAGAGAAGGTTAGCATTAGAGGAGCAAAGTGTGCAGGCTGGGTTGTAGTAAGAGAGTGAGCTGAGCTTGGAGGGGCCAAGGTGATTGAGTGCTCTGTAATCTCCACTGATTGAGAGACAGGCACCAAATAATAATGGTATCTATTAAGTGCTTACTATGGGCCAAACACTGTTCTTGGCATCACAAGTAGAAATACATTGTACAGACGCAAGTATAAATACATTACAAGTAGGAGAGATCGATCAGTGGTATTTATTGAGTGCTTATTGTGAGCAGAGCACTGTACTAAATGCTTGAAAGAGTACAGTGCAATAGAGGTGGTAAATACGATCCCTGCCCACAGTTTGGAGCAGGGAGACAGACATTAATATAAATTACTGTTAAGGGGACATGGCAGAGTATTGCTCAAGATATCCCCATTTTTCCCCCTGAATTCAGAAAAAAAAAAGGCATTCATTGAACTCTAGGGGTAAGTTATTGGTATTTATTTTATCTTGGAGGTAGAAGAAAATGGACAAAGATTAATTGTTGTGCTCTTTTCGAATGGTTTCCAAGAGACAAAAATGATTAAATGTAAAGAATTTGAGGGTTTGGGAATTACTCCTGTCTTTTTCTAGCAGACCCTACCCATAATCAGCCCTGAAAGGTATAATGACCGATTCTACTGAAGAAAACTAACGAGCAACTGTTGATTTTGGGTTTCTAACACAGAGCATTTTTTCACCACTGTGGTATAATTTGTCC
The DNA here is from genome assembly GCF_004115215.2 of Ornithorhynchus anatinus. Classification (NCBI taxonomy): domain Eukaryota; kingdom Metazoa; phylum Chordata; class Mammalia; order Monotremata; family Ornithorhynchidae; genus Ornithorhynchus; species Ornithorhynchus anatinus. The sequence goes on along the minus strand of NC_041728.1, from coordinate 26,176,040 downwards.
CTGGATGCTGGCTCACCTTTGCTAAAAGGGACCCAAGGCCCTGATAATTGTAATCATTATTGTATTCATTAAGCACTTAGTGCAAGGAACTGGGATACATGCAATATAATCAGAAGAAGGCGGGGGTTCCTGTCCCAATGTGGGGCTCACAATACAAGAGAGAGGGAGAGGAGGCATCTTATTTGCACTTTACAGTTGAGAAAACTAAGGCCCGGTTAAGGCCCAGCGAGGTTAGGTGACTTGCTCAAGGTCACACAGCAGGCCAGTGGCAGAACTGGGACTAGAACCCAGGTCTCCTGGCTTCCAGCCACGTGCCCTTTCTACTAGGATGAACGCTTTTGGTGTTCTCCTTCAGGAAGAGATCTCCGGGGGCTGGAGGAGGTGCAGAAATTCCACTCACGGGGTCTCCGGAGGGCAGAGAAGCCCACCAAAGGGAGCCCCCTCCCCAAGATCAGCTGCAGACATTTGGCCTCCTTGCAGCGGGGAAAGATTTGCTGTCTTCTCCCGTTCCCAATGATGTCATTATGTTACGCTGGGGGTGTTCCACTGGGCTTGTGGTATATTGTAATGATGTCATATGGAAGCCTGCCCAGAGCTAGAGTGTTCCTCCAGGAGAACTTGCGCCCTGCCTGCCCCTCCTCCCTTTCCTCCAATGCCCTGGGACCCGTGAACACGGGTGCACTTCTAACCTGGGCAGGGGTGGGGCTGGGAACTTTCAAATCTTCAACCGCTGCTGCCCAGACTGGCATACACCCCGAGGCAGCTGCTTCGCTTTGCTTGCCGGCCTGCTCCTCTCTCCATTAGAGGAGGAGTGTGGCCTAGTGGAACGAGCATGGGCCCGAGAATCGGAGGACCTGGGTTCTAAGCCCAGCTGTGCCACTTGCCTGCTGTGTGGTCCTTAGGCAAGTCACTTAACTTCTCTGTGCCTCGTTTACCCCATCTGTACAGTTGGGATAAAATACCTGCCCCCCCCCCCTTTTAGATTGAGAGTCCCTTGTGGGAGAGGGACCGTGTCCAATCTGATTATAGTGTATACCCCAGGGATTAGTATAGTGTTTGGCACATAGCAAGCACTTCTGATAACTCCATTGTTATTTTCGTCCCCTCCCTTGTATGTGGCCTCCCGGCCATGCTCCCTGTGGACAGAGAGGGGTGCTCATCTACGCATCATTTCTTCTGGAAGTCTGGACTTCAAACTGTCCTCAAAGACTTCAGCACTTTACGGCTTAATGCGTTTTCCTTTATTTGAATATCAGTGAACCTTCAGACTCTAGAATCTGTGAACTGATCGTTAACTGTAATCACATCTCGAATGTGTTGAGCACTTCGATTTTTCCAAGGCCCTTTCAGATCATTTGCCGTATTGTGTCCCCACAGCATCCCTCTGCTGAAGGAAAAGACAAGCATTATCCCCAATTTCTGGTTGAGGAAACCCAGGCCCAGAGAGGTAACTTGGCCAAAGTTGCCCAGCCTGCCACTGGCGGAGCCGGGAGTAGAACCTCAGAACTTGTTACACAAGTCGGTTTACTATGCACCGACCTCCAGCTGCTCCCACTCAACTTCAAATGCTTGGACTGCGGCCACTGGAGAGGAGTATGCCTAATACCTGCTCTGCTTCTTCCCCACAGCTTTCTGGGACTTGTAGTGTGCCTGGGCATGTCCACCTTCTGCTCTCTCCCTGACTCGTACCCTCAGCCACTGTGATCAAGTCGGTATTCCCACATTTTAATTGGGTTTCCAGCCTAATGCGAGGGTCAGCCATGGCTTATTGGGACGTGATCCGCTTTTTGGTGGTTCTCTTTTATGGAGCAGTAAATTTGAAGAGACAATTCCTCCCCCCAACCCCATCTGAATCACAGTCCCTGTAAGACTTCCCAGCTCTGCCCCCCCTCCCCCTCCCTCGGCTCGAACTCATTTGCACCGGCCCGGCTATGGGGCGCTTCAAAGTGAGAAGTGAACTCTTCTGGTGGCGGGTCAGTATTTTGGTAGCTTGTCATCTAGAGGCCCCTGACAAGCTCCCCTTCAGTTCCCACCCCAATCCAGCACCATCATCAATCACCACCCGTCAACTCACGGCCTGAGGAGGGGCAGCTGTTCACTGTTCCCGTTGTAAGCGGGCGGCGAGGATTCCGAACCAGACGGACCCGGGCCGTTACCTGGTAGACTTGAGGGCGATGGGTGTTTCTTCAGCACTTACTTTGCCCTCAGCACTGAACCAAGCACTGGGGCAGAACCAAGGTCATTAGATCAGACACGATCCTTGCCCAACCCTGACTCGAGATCTGAGAGACGGAGGGCGGCTCTCTTCCCATTTTACGGCTGAGGAAACTGGGGCCCAGAGACGTTAAGCGAGGTCCCGTAGCAGGCTACTGGCAGAGTTGGGGCTAGAATCCAAGTCGCCCGGCTCCCAGTCTCTTGCACGTTCCATTAGGCCATCCTGCCCGCTCTGGAACCACTTCTAAAGGAGTGGCAGATTTAGGGAGATCTTGTCCTAGCCCTTTGAATCCAGTAATGAAGTCCCTGATTTCGGCTGGGGCTCCGAGCCCCCCATTCCCACGTCGCCCCTCCGTCAAGGTGAACCTTCGGGGCCTGTTAGGGGAGTGAGAAATGCTGAACCTCTTCTGAGTTGGCCAAGGCCCTGGGCCTGGATGGAGAATGAAAACTGCCTCTGTTACAGTAACCCCGAGGAGTTACCCAGTGGGAATTGTGTGGTTTGTTCAGACAAGTAGTCCCTTCCAAAACAATCGCTGTAAGGCCCTTCAATAAAGCCATTGTCTGCCCCACACAACAGTCGACTGTTGTCCACGGCTGCAAAAACACTGAATCGGGTAACTGCTCTAGCTTGTTATTTGCTAGTCAGAGCCAATTCCAGAAAGGGGCAGCATCAGATAGAGCCATAAACCATTATGCCCACTGAGTACAGGAGACACGATCACCAACCTCCTCCTGCCAAGAGGATAGAAAATCCTGGCCCTGTCCTCACTGAGTGTGTCGGTCCAGTTGTTTCATTCCTTCGACTGTGGCAAATTCTTCAGCATCACTAGGGTCTGGGCAAACTCAACTCAGGGTGGCCTGGCACAGCCCAGCTGAAGTGGCACAGTATCTGGGCGATCGATGGTATTAAGCTCTTACCGCCTGCAGAACGGTGTACTAAGCACTTAGAAGAGCACAGTGCAGTGGATTCCCTGCCCTCTAGGAGCTTACAGTCTAGAGGGGGAGACTTATTAAAATAAATTACAGATATGTGCATTTGTGCTGTGGGGCTGAAGGCGGGGTGAATATCAAATACTTAAAGAGTACAGATCCAAGTGAATAGGGAGAAGGAGTAGGGGGAAAGAGGGTTTACTTGGGGAAGGACTATTGGAGATGTGGTTATAATAAGACTTTGGGAGGTCTTCTGTGTACGAAGGGGGAGAGAGTTCCAGGCCAGAGGCAGGACGTGGACAAGGGGTCAGTGGTGAGACAGAAGAGATCGAGGTGTGGAATCGAAAGAAAAGGTCGAAGCCGGATTGTGCTTTCCCTCGGATTCTATTGTTTTTGGACAGACACAGCGGGTTTCGCCCCCGGAGTTGTGCTGAGCTGGCAGATACGGTTCTGCAGTCCTAAAAGTCATCGTCAATCCCTGTTTAAAGCTAAATTGGGCAGTGCCCCAGTTCAGTCGCCTTTCGTGTTCTCTGCAGCTTGTGTGCTTCAGCATGGCAGAGGCCACAGGGTTCCATTTTGTAACACGGTAACTTAAAATGTGGTTCGGTAGGCGTGCCTAGGGAAACCGATGAGGATGGATTCCATATATGAGAGTACCAGGCACATTGCCAGCTCTGTAGATGTTGAGGAGGGAGGCACCCAGCTCTGCCAGAGCACAGATTTACCCGACTTGTTTTAGCTAGAATTCCGTTAGGAAATTAGCGGGTGTTCATCCGGCAACACCAGCCAGTTGCAGGGTCATCGGAGACGGTTTGGGCAAATTGTTCAGTGTTATTTATTGAGCGCCTACTGTGTGGAGAGCGCTATCTTGAGCCTTTGCTATAGGGCACCAGGCTTGGCGAGCACTGCAACCCGGGTCTGCCTGAATGCGGGATTCTGCAAGAACACCACCTCCATGTTTGAGGAGGATTGGGGTTGCTGAATGTTTTGCAGGCAGACCGATCAACTGTTTCTTGCTAATTCCCAAGAGAATGAGTTGTCTAAAATGGAAACAGTAAAAATATTTTTCTTTACAGTGACCTAGGACGAAATGGTCAAATAGGCACTTCACTGAGCCCAGTTGGTGGAATTTGGGTGGGAAGAGCACCGTGATATGCGTGTGTGTGTACGCGTGAGCGCGTTCGTGTGTATAGCAGCGAGGGGGACTCCATTCCCTACCATACCATTGGTTGCCGCCGTGCCCCTGCCTCTGGTCCCAGGAGACCCACACTTCAGCACAGTTCCTTGCTCCGTTGAGGTGGCAGTCTCCTGAGGAAAGGGACCAGTTCTGGTGAGTGATTTCCGGGATATTGATGACGTGAACTCAGATCCACCGGACCACAGCTCTGCCCACATTTGAGGTCTTACTGAAATCCTACTTCCAGAAAGAAGCAATGCACGACCAATTTCTCCCACCCCTGGTCCTGTCATTCCAAAGCCACCCTTAACGTTTGTGTCCGTATTGATTTCATACTTCATTTTTTGTACTTTGTAGTTGCATCTGTGTTTTCCTTCTGCTCCCACCCTTTGAATATGATTCACTTTGGCCCGTCTCCCTCGATTAAGTTGAAAGCCCATTAAGGGCAGGGATTTCAGGGTGGTTCTACTCTTCTTGTATGCTCCCAAATGCTTAATGTAGTATGTGTCAAAAAAGAGGTGTCTAGTGCAGCACTGACCTCACAGTAAGCACCCAGTTCCATAAGTTCCACATATCTTGTGTTTCTTTTGTACTTTCCGAAGTGCTTAGTCCAGTACACTGCAGTCAAGAAATACCGTCACCTCTTCTACCGCTAATAGCCTGATGCTTAGCACCAGGGTAGGTACAAGATTAATAGATAGGGCACAGTGTGTGTCCCACACGGGACTCACAGGGCGAGCGGTTGTAGGCATGGTAGATAGGTGTCGCCCACCTTCAGGTTCTCGAGTGGGCTGGGGCAGGGAGGGGACCACAGGTTGCTTCAGTAGGGCTCACAATTAATTGAAGACTTACAACTCCTACACTATTGGATGCCCAGTTCAGTGCTCTATACAAAGTAGGTGTCCAACTTTGTGCCCTCCCACCTGCTAAGGAGGCTGCTCTGCTCGCAGTAGGTGTTCCACAAATACTATCGGATGATTGAGAGTCAAGGCAGAACAGGCCCACGTGAGCGATCAGGGTTCTGAGGGGGCAGGAGCAGGGAGGGGTCACAAGGTGTTTCATTAGTCCGAGAACTCCACTTGGCTCTCTGCTGTGGGCCACATGGGTACTCTCTCAGCGAGCCATTCCTTCTTCCCACCAAAGTGATGCTCCAGGGTGATCCACAGGGAATGAGGGGATCCTCTTATTTTCCCCTGCTGCGGGTCTAGCGGAAAGAGCACGGCTGAGACAATCGGGCCACCTGAGTTCTAGGCCCAGCTTGTCCTGCAGGGACTACACTATCAACAGTGATGGTTTCTGAGTAAACAAATCACCTGGGGGTTTCTGCCAAGTGGATAGCCCAACAGGAATCCTGAAAAATAGCTGGCTAACATGAACAGGGAAGCCCAAAGCTGCTATCGGCTCAACGACTTGTTGGGTTGTGGCGTTACGGCCCAGCGTAACCATTCCAGAGCTCGTGGTCCTCCACGCTCCAGAGGGAACCCAAATGACGGACGAGAGAGCGAGCGGCAGCACACAAACCACTAGCACCGTCGATCCGTCTAAATGCATTCTTGTACCGAGGTTCACCCGTCGGACCCATCACATCTAAAGCTTTATTTTCCCATTTGATTAAAAACGTGTGTGCGACCGTGCATTGCGTAGGTGTGTTTATGAAGCCGGACAGGGGGCGGTGATGCTGGGCAATGGCCATCTGTCTACAAGCTCCTCCAAGAAATGGGGCTTCGTTTAATCCGGCACAATCTAAACTATTTCCGCTTCCTGTGGGCTCTTTTAGGTCCAAATCCATCCTCGTTTTCTGACCTTTCCTTGGGGTGCTGTTCCGTGGGTGCCTCATGGGCAGGAGGGCCAGTAGAAGCCACTGTCTCTCTCTGTGTCTCTCTCAATCCCTCTCTCCTTTCCCTCTCTCTCTTCCTCCTTCTTTCCCTCCCTCTCTCCCTCCCCAGTCCATAGGATTCATTGCTTTCACCCCCGTTATTCAGAGTGATGGCATTTTGGAGAAGAGTTCAGGAGCACAGTGCTGCTCAGCCATCAGTTGGCCAACGAGCCACTAAAATAAGTTTTAGAGTCCGTCAGTCGTATTTATTGAGCGCTTACTGTTTGCAGAGCACTGTACTAAGTGGTTGGGAGAGTACAATATAACCATAAACAGACACATTCCCTCCTCGTAATGAACTTTGCAGACTTGTAATAACGCCTCCCATTTTTCAGCACTTTTTTTATTATTCCGAAGAGCCATTACCTCAATGATCTCATTTTTATCCTCACAACACCCGTGGGAAGTAGGGGTTATCTTCCCAAGTTCCAAGATGAAGAAACTGAGACTTAGGAAGGTTAAAGGATGTGCCTCGGGTCACACAACAGGCCAGGGTAGAGTTGAGACAAGCCCTTGCCTCCTCTCCAGCCCCTCAGTCTCCCAGTCCCGGCTCTCTCCACTAGGCCTCTCTAAGGTGATCGGACTCAATCCAGATCCCAGCCTCCTGAATGCAACACAAATGGAAAGTAAAGCCGCTTTTGAGAGATTGGGGATTCCTTGGAGAATGAGAGGCCTCAGGAGGACTGTTCATGATGGTTTCTAGAAGAATTATGGCTCGGCCTGACCCGGTGAATGAGTCCAGCTTCTAATGAAAGCGTCATTCCTAAAGTTTTTTGTTTTCTCTATAGGGCCCACACGGAGAGGGGATGTGGAGAGGGAGGAGTGTGGTGGAGGGGGATTAATCATGGTCATTAAAGAGGCTAAATCGAAGCAGCTGTGTGATTCTGGCCTGGCTGGGAGATACCTGGATTGGTTCCCAAGAGTGGGCTCCTCCCCGAGCCGTGTTGGCAGAGTAGAGGAGTTTTGCCAAAGCAATGTGTTCTGCTATTTGGAAGGGGTAGTGTGGGGGGAATTGGGTGGGGGAGGGGGAGAAGAGGAGAGAGGGGTGAGAGGAAATGTTGAGGAAGAGGAAAGGAGAGATGAGGGAAGGGGTGAGGTTACTAGACATGCCTAGGGTCCCTGGTGAGGCAGAGGGTCCCGGCTCCCAGGAGCCAGGGAGGGAACGGCTTGGAGTGAGGATGTGCCTCAGAGAAAGGTCCTTGCTCCGCACCTGGAGGCGGTGTGTGGGAAGCATTTCCGGCTGCTGGGAACCCAGCAGGTTGCTAAAGACAGGCGTGGGACGGGCTCCCTCCCTCAACCACTCTGGCCTCCATTCATTCATTCATTCATTCATTCATTCATTCATTCATTCATTCATTCATTCGTATTTATTGAGCATTTATTATGTGCAGAGCACTGCACTAAGCGCTTGGAATGTACAATTCGGCAACAGATAGAGATGATCCTTGCCCAGTGATGGGCTTACAGTCAGCTGCTGTGTGGGGTCAGCAGGAACCACGACTCTGGCATCGAGGGCCTTGGCCTGAGGTGAGGCAGCCGTGGGGGTCGATAAGTGCGAGGCCGGGCCCAATGCCCCCTCTCTCACCTGAGCAGCAGACTAGGCCGTTGGCCCTTCCTGGGCACTAAGGGGGAATCCGATCGCACAGTCTAGCCATTCCTGCCCCTCCTCTCGTGCTTGGCCAGCATCTCAAAATCACCCTCCGAGACACTTCTTGGCCAACTGCTTGTTAGAGCAGAGGTGACACCCGGGATAGTGCTGTCTAAAAGTTTCTCTTTTTGGAGTCAAATGTGATGGAAACATTTCTCTTCTCTTCCCTCCAGCTCCCTGCCCCCTATTTTGTCTGTCCTGGCTCACACCTTCCTGGCGGTGGGGAGCGTGTTCCTGCCAGAACACGCGTGGCTTGTCCAGAGTCACGGGGTGGTTTGCCCAGGGTCACATGGTGGCGTGCCCAAGGTCACAGGGCAGGCCGGTCTGGGGCCAGGACTAGACCCGGGGTCACCCCATCCTGTGCGAGGATCGATGTGATGGATAATTTTCAGAGGTTGTGGGGGACTGCCCTTCCCCACCCGGCCGCATCGCCTCATAAACAGCTGATACCGGTCCATGCGTGGCAGGGAGGCATAAAGTAGCTAGTAGGGGACTGAATCAGAGGCATGGGATAGAGCTTGTCCCCTAAGGGTGAAAAACTCTGTCCCACACCTTGCTAGCTTATAATAATAGTAACAGTTAAGCACTTACTATGTGCCAATCATTGTACTATCTCTGGGGTAGATGCAGGATAATCAGGTTGGACACAGTCCCTTTCCCACATGGGTCTGACAGTCAAAGGGGGAGGGAAAACAAGTATTTTCTCCCCCAATTTACTGATAAACAGGGCACAGAGAAGTGAAGTGACTTGCCCGAGGTCACAAAGCAGGAAAGCGGCTGTCAGGATTAGAACTCGGGTTCTCTGACTCCCAAACATGTGCTCTTTCTAGTAGACCACGTTGATTCTCCTCTTCTCCCCTCCTCCCTCCAGTCCCCTCATGTCCTTCCCCTCTCCGCCTGCCTCAGTTCAATTCCTGGAAGTCAAGCAAAGGGAGATGAAAGGAAACTCTTTCCTACTCTCGGAGGACGCCCCCCTCCCTGCCCCGCCAGTTCCGTTGAAGGTGTTTGTGTCAAGAAGGCCGGTGGTAACCAGTTCCACAGTTAAGAAGAATGAGGCTTTTGTGAATGGCTCTGTTGCCCTGGTTCTAGGCCAGCAGCTGAGAGGCAAGCTTGGAGTGGTGAAAAAACTGGGATTCAGGAGCCCTGGGTTCTAATCCCAGCTCTGCCACTGGCCTGTTGAGTGTCCTTATACAAGTTACTTAATCTCTGGGTTTCAGTTTCCTCATGGAAGAAATACTTGTTTCTCCCTTCCTCTTTGTGTTGGGTGGGACTGTCTCCTTTCTGATTCTCTCATATCTGCCCCAGGATTCACACTTAGTAAGCACTTAATAAATCTCATAACTATATAACTCCCAACATGTCACTTGGCATGTGGAAACTGCAGCCAGTTCAGTGGGTGATCAATGGTATTTGAGCACCTGCTGAGTAGAGAACATTGTACTGAGTGCTGGAGAGAGTGCAACTAAGCCTCTGCCCTCAAGGAGCTTGCAGTCTAGTGGAGACTAAAAGCCAGAAGCCATTGACAAAACATTTTGTGGGTAGCAAAGTATGGGAGGATAAACAGATAAATAAGTTTAAGCTAATTAAAGTTGATAGGTAGAAGTGCTAAAATGAATAGTTGGTGGACAGGACCTGGGATATGGAGCTAAATTGGAGAAGGCTGGAGGAGGTAGGTGTTCTGGAGGACTGAAGATGGGGAGAGTGTAGTCTGAGCTTCCTTTCTCGAGATGGTCATAGGTGGACAGAAATTATTTACAAATACTGGAAGCAGGTGGAAGAACAAAGATAGAACAGGTGGTTGTACAAACGTCAGGATGAAATAGATGACTAAACAATCGAGTAGCCCTTTTTACGCAGAAGTGCTGAGGATGGGTAAAAACACGAGTGCTTTCGGCGACTGGTGGGTCGACATTATTTGAAGGCGTTGGGAGTTAATTGGACAAGGCTTCCTGGAAGGAAGAAGCCAGGCTTGCCCCAATTCAGCTATATTTTCTCCTACTTCCTCACCCTTCGTCTGTGCGTTTGGATCTGTAACCTTTAACCTGTCACCTTTACTCTCCCGAGAACAATCTGTTGAAGATCATGTGGTCAGGAGCCTCGGGCTCAGGACGGGCCCAGTCAAGGGCTATGCCATTTGGATCTTGTAAGCCCAGTCCCTGAGAGCCTCTTGGATTCTAGGCTGCAGACTCCTTTAAACAGTTAGTGCCTTATGGGCAGGGAACGTGTCTACGGACTCTGTTGTATTGTACTCTCCCAAGTGCCTAGTACAGGACTCTGCACCCAGTGAGCGCTCAGTAAATACCAGCAGGACAGCCAAAGAGAGGAACTTCTGGGGGCCTTGAAGGAGCAGTTGATCCCAGTTGGTTTAACCACAGAGTTTCTGAATCCTAGAATTCCCTGGTGATTCCCAAGTCTACCTCTCTCCTTCTTTGAAGTCTCTCATTTCCTCTTGCCTTTAGGATATCTTTACTTGGATGTCCTGCTTCCATCTGAAACTAAACATATCTAAAAGGGAGCTCCTCATCCTCTCACCCAAATCCTGGCCTCCCCCTGACTTTACCATTGCTGTAGACGACACCACTATCCACCCTATCTCACAAGCCCATAACCTTGGCATTACCCTTGACTCATTTCTCTCATTCATCCTACATATTCAATCCGTCCCCAAATCCTGTCGGTTCTACCCTCACAACATCGCTAAAATCCGCCCTTTCCTTTCCATCCAAACCGCTCCTACGCTGATCGCTTATCTGTCCCATCGGCCTCCTACCTGACCTCCTTGCCTTCTGTCTCCCCACTCCAATCTGTAATTCACTGTTTCCTTTTCTAAAAAAAAAAAAAAAAAAAGCTCAGTCCCTGTCTCTCCACTTCTCAAGAATCGCCGGTGGTTGCCCATCCAGTCAATCAATGGAGTACTGCATCAGACAGAAACTCCTTACCATTGGCTTTAAAGCACTCAGTTAGCTCACCCCATCTTATCTTACCTTGCTGACTTCCTACCCAGCCTGTACACTTCCTCCTAATGCCAGCTTCCTCGATGTACCTTGATCTTGTCTATCTTGCCCTTTGACCCCTTACCCTCATCCTCCCTCTGGTCTGGAACTCACTCTCCCTTCATATGCAACAAACCACCACTCTCCCCACCTTCAGAGTCTTAACAAAATCACATCTCCTCCAAGAGGCCTTCCCCAATTCAGCCCTATTTCCCCCAATTTCTTCTCCCGTCATCTACGCACTTGGGTCTTTAACTTTTAAACACTGGATATTCACCCCACCATGAGCCCCACCGCACTTAGGTCCACATCCGTAATTTCTTCATCTAACATCTGTCTCCCCCTTTAGACTACGAGCTCCTTGTGGGCTCTATTGTATTATACTCTCCCAAGCACTTAGCACACTGCTCTGCACATTGTAAGCTTTCAATATATACCATTGATTGATCTGAAAATGGGAACAGCCAAGTGGAAGGAAAAGGAGAATCAGGTAATGAGGTTTGGGGACCTGTTGATGTGGGTGTGTGTAAAGTCTAGTGGAAAGAGCATAGGCCTGAGAGTCAGAGGATGTGGATCCTAATCCCGGCTCTGCCACGTGTCTGCTCTGTGACCTTGGGCAAGTCATTTCGCTTCTCTGGGACTCAGTTACCTCATCCATAAAATGGGGATTAAGACTGTGAACCCCAGGGGGACAGGGACTGTGGCCAACCTGATTACCTTGTGTCTACCCCAGTGCTTAGAACAGTGCCTGGCACATAGTAAGAACTTAAATACCACTATTAGTATTGTTGTTATTACTTTTATTATTATTATTATAACCCAAAAGGAAAGGGCTGTCAATCTTGTAGGGTATTGGATTGGGACTAGTGGAATCAGTGGGAGGAATGATTCCCTTTCCTATCATGTTTATTGTGCACCGAGAGAACAGCAGGCCATTTATCCAGCCTGGATCTGAAATAATTCTGCTCCTTCCCCCTGGCTTTGGGAATGACTGTCCAGGTTAGCATCTGAATTTCCTTTCTTGCCATTGCAGAGATATGATTAGCTAGGGAATTGTAGAGGCGTTCCCTGGAAACCAAGGGGAGTAAAGATGGGCAGGCGCTAAAAATATATTCGCAGAGGTGACTCACACTGTGAGGCCGTATTTGTCCATGCACCCACGAGTGACTCAGTGAAATGATTTTTTTGCTTTCTCGGGAATCGTTAGCATGGCAGAAATGAAATTCCCCTGCGGCGGACCAGGTGACAGAGCCCTTTTTTCTCACCTCCAAGAACGATGCATTCCAGAACTTCCCGCTAACACCCCCAGGGATTTCAGGTAGCCGCATGGCCGGCCCTTCCCGTGAGCCATTTCCCCACCGCTCAGGACCTCCTGCTGAATCCCAGCAAGCCACTTGGACTTTTTATTCCAAAGACACTTCCCTCCTCTACCCCCATCCTCCGTGACTGCTGGAGTCTGCCACAACGCTCCATTCCCTGGCCCAGCCTGTAACTCAGGCAAGTTTCATTTGTGTCTGTGTGTGTGTCTGGACATATACATACATTTGCGTGTCTTTTGGGAAATGCGTTTGGAACGGCAGGTTGTTCTCACTTGTCAAAACGGCGCCTTTGAAATACAAGGTTTCTGAGCCGAGATAATAATAATAGTCATAGTATTTGTTAAACGCTTATTTTGTGGCAAGCACCATTCTAAGCGGTGGAATAGGCACAAGTTAATCAGGTTGAACACAGTCCCTGTCCCACATGGGGCTCACAGTCTAAATAGGAGGGAGAAGGGGTTTGAATTCCCATTTTACAGATGTGGAAGCTGAGGCACAGAGACGTTAGGTGATTTAAGGTCACCCAGCAAGCAATTGGCAGAGCCGGGATGAGAGCCCAGGTCCTCTGACTCCCAGGCCCGTGCTCTTTCCACTAGGCCACGCTGCTTCCTTTCGCACTAAGCAGTCATTTTCATTTTCAAATATCGCTATAAGATTCAGTCTCCTTAATGAGATCTATTAACCACATCTGGATTGAAATGCATGCAACAAGGAAGGATCTACTTTAACCAAGAGGAGGGAGGGGGGCAGTCTGGGGAGTGGTCACTGGGCGTAATAATAATAATAATTGTGACATTTGTTAAGAGCTTACTATGTGCCAGGCCCTGTTCTATGCGCTGGGGTAAAGACAAGCAAAGCAGATTGGATAAGTTCCTGTCCCACATGGGGCTCACGATCTTATCCCCCATTTTAAAGCAGAGGTAACTGAGACACGGAGAAGTTAAAGACTAGTGGCAGAGCTGGGATTGGAACCCAGGTCCTTCCGACTCCCCGGCCTGTGCTGTAATAATAATGTTGGTATTTGTTAAGCGCTTACTATGTGCAGAGCACTGTTCTAAGTGCTGGGGTAGATACAGGGTGATCAGGTAATCAGGTTGTCCCACGTGAGGCTCACAGTTAATCCCCATTTTACAGATGAGGTAACAGGAACAGAGAAGTTAAGTGACTTGCCCACAGTCACACAGCTGACGAGTGGCAGAGCCGGGAGTCGAACCCATGACCTCTGACTCCGTAGCCCAAAGCATAAAAGGTGAAGATGAACAGGCATGAATTGAGGTAGAGGAGCAGGGGAACTGAAAGGAGTGCGAACTGGGGGAGAGAGGAACAAGGGCTGGTAGCTGGGATCGAGGAAGGCACGAAGATCTGGTTACGTTGACAGCAAAGGGAAGCTGTTGGGAGGATCTGAGAGGTGGGGGATCCCGCATTAGAAGGGAAAGGCAGTTCATCATCCCGCAGAGTGGAAGGTCGCCTCGTCAGAGGTTAGAGCGGAGGTTCCACCCCCAGATCTCTCACCTCCCATCTCACTGACATCACACCATGGCGGAACTCATGGGAGATACTGGAGATTGGGTTCTAAGGCTGCCTCTCCACCCCTCCGGGTGACGCAAAGGACGGCCCCACCCACTCTGAATGGCTAGAGGAGAAGAGAGGAGTCTGGGCCACCGGGGACTCATACGGCCAACTGCTCCTTGCCTCTTGCGGGTGGGGTGGGGCCGCCTTGGACCCGTGACCCGGGGCGGTTCCCTCAGCTGCCCCTTCCCAACGGAGAACGGCAAAATTAGAGTCCAGGCCCAACGTGGGGCCTGGGCCCGAAAGCGCCGGTTTAAACAGAAGTGACTCCGTTAAAATTCAAGGCGTGCCCGAACGTGTGGTTAATAAGGCTCACAGCGAGGTGGGGCGCTCGATCCAGCAGGGACTGAGGGAGCGTGGCCTTGTGGGAAGGGCACAAAACTGGGAGTCGGAGACCTGAGTTCGAGTCCCACCTCTGCCATCTGGCTGCTGTGTGATCCTGGGCAAGTCACTTAAACTCTTTTCCTCAGTTTCCTCCTCTCTAAAATGTGGATAAAATACCCATTCTCCCTCCTACTTAGAGTGTGATCCCCACGAGGAAGAGGGGCTGTGTCTCATCTGGTTATATTGTCCTTATCCCAGCCCTGACTACAGAACTTGCCATGTGGTAAACACTTAAGCTTCTGCGCGGGCCTGGGAGTCAGAAGGACCTGGGTCCTTCTGCCACTTGCCTGCTGTGTGACCTTGGTCAAGTCCCTTCACTTCTCTATGCCTCAGTTTCCTCATCTGTAAAATGGAGATTGACAGTGAGCCCCATGAAGGGCCAGAGACTGCATCCAAACTGATTTGTTTGTATCCACCCCGGTGCTTAGTACAGTGACTGGCACATAATAGGCGCTTCACAAATACCATTTTTATTATCAGTATTCTTATTACCAGGCGGTAGTATTATTGTCTTTATTGTTATTTTGAAGATCAGGAATCTTATCTCCACTTAATAGGCCTAGAGAGGTTCAGTGACGTGCCCAAGATCACACGATAGCAGAACTGGAACTTGACCCCACATCTCGTGACCGCTTCCCCCGGTTCCATTTTCTTCCCTCTAGACCTCACTGCCTCTCACGACTGGCCCACTGTATCACCATCACCTTTGGGATTGGGAAAGCTAAGAGCGGGGAGAAAACCCTGTTGCCTTAACTCTGCTGGGCACACCACGAGGCAGGTCAAAGTGATTACATTTCAGGCCCTCACATTGTCCTTAAATCTCTTCTGACCGGCCCCTGGGCCCGACTGGATCAGGGAAGGTAAACGGCGTTTTGGGTGCTCCCCAGCCGCTGCCTCTCCTCGCATCATCCCTTCCATAGGTGAGACGGGACTGCCCGAGCGGGACTCGATCTCCACGAAAACTTTCCCTGCCCTTTTCTTCCTTGTTGTCGAGCGTGCCGGCGCGATGCGTTGGGATAGCACCCTTCCCGCCGGGCTCCCACGACTTAGCACCTCGAAGCATCTGAACTTTCAAAAGAGCGTCCGAGAGGATCTCTGGGCAGACCCCGGCTTCCTGAGCACCAGGCCAAGCGCAGAAAAACATAGCAACCAAGTCGGTTTGTTGTTCCGTCTCCAAGGGATGTCTGAGGCTGCGGATTAACCGCCCCCGGCCGGGCCCCCGCCCCACCCGAAAGGAGCGACTCCTCAGAGGAAGCAATGAATTGGACGTGGTGACTTGACTGACTCCCGGCCGCTGGGGCCTGTCCAGCGAGTCCAGGTGCCTCTGGCTGCAGCCTGAGGGACGAACGAGTGGGAACCCTCCGGGTTCTCCGACCCAGCTCACCAAATAATAATAGTCATAATAATAGGGGTATTGTTAAGCACTTACTATGTCCTAGCACTGGGGTAGATTCAAGGTAATCAGGTTGGAAAGGGAGGCTGGTCTGGGGATTTGGTCTGCTTCACTTCTCTGTGCCTCAATGACCTCATCTGTAAAATGGGGATTTATATAGTGAGCCCCATGAAGGGACAGGGACTGGGTCGGGCTTTTCCCACTTTTTCAGTTTGGACACTTTCAAGGCCTGGCCTGTGGGAACCTGATCCTAGAAATATCTAAGGGTTCTAGTTCTTGAATGCTCTGCTGTGAAAGTCTCTGTCTGGTTTAAGACGGGGAAGAAAAAAAGACCCGGGAATGTAAATGTCAAAAGTTTTTATGAGGAAAAAAAGAAAACTCAAAACACTCAGAAATTCCCCAAGTAGTCAGTGTGGATTTGAGGCAGGGGTGAACCAGAGTTCAGAGTCTTTCTTGCGTTTAGGACATAATGGAGGGGTTTCTTCTCTTCTCTAATTTGCCTCTTTCAGTGGACTCAACTGACAACAGCTTATCCTTCAGAAAATCACTTACCTTGACAAGTGTCTACGTGAGCGGCGACAGTTGAGAGAGCAGGATTAAATCTGGGTGAAGACACGTTGTTTAGTTTTTAACTTGTGACTTGAAACTTTCAGCACCCAGATATTAATGCTTCTAGTCAGATTCCCTGGCAATTCCGATAAGAGAAACAGGTGGCAGACTCTAAACAAAGCCATGCCTCTGGTTCTGGGGGGAGTGACCCAATACACTCGTCTTAGCTACGTAGCATTCAATTGTCTAGAGGGTCAGAGGACAGCGAGAAGGGGCTTCCACGAAATGTATTGGGGCTTCATTTGTCATAGGCTCTGGTTGGGCAAGTGAGTCATTCGTCAGGAGTCGTTACAGGGTAACCAATTCAGTGCTTTCCTCTGAGCCATTGTGGAAAGGGAGAAAGACTCTTAAAAAAAAAAAAAAAAAAAGAAAACGTTGTCTCAGATGCCCTGGCAGTGAGGTTAAGACCCTCTGTCCATTTCCAAATGGAGGAGACGTTTGACCCCGAGTCACCATTAGGCATCCCGCTCAGGCATCTCAGCCAAACCGGGAATTGGGATACCCCGAAAGTGATCTGAAATGGACCATGCGCTTCCCCTTGCAAATGCTGCCATTCTGGTTGGCTGCGGGTGGCCTTTTCTCCGTCCGCTCGAACATTTCTCATATTTCAAACCCCAGCCAGGCGGCGTGATCAGGAACGGCTCAGTGGGGGAGAGCCGCTCTGGTTTCTGCGACCTCTAGCCTCACCGGAGATCGGCTGCCAGCCGTTCGCTCGGCGCTGGGGATGGAGGGCTTCGTGTTGGTTTTCCCCGTCCCCTCTGGCAGGCTCGTAGAGCAGCCGGGTCCACAGGGAGCAGAGCCACAGGCCTCTGCCAGGAAGTTGATTTTTTTTTTTTCCTTAGCCCTCCTTTCCCACTGCCTCCCTTAGCTTCCCCCTTCCCTCCCGCCAACGCCAGCATTTTTTCCTTCTCTTCACCGGTGACCATCACAACTACTTGTTACTAGATTGAGTCTAGACTACCCTCTCCTCATCCTCCTGTAACTTTTGGCTTGGCGCAAAAGCTCTGGCCGGGGCCGCCCTCGATCTGCCCGTCCCCGCCGCTTCCCCTGGACTTGGTCTGCAGGTCTTGTGAAGGGGAGAAAGCCTGCTGTCAGAGTTCGGGAGACCTAATGAAGACAGCACCGTTGCTCGGGATTCATATCCAGCCTTGGCAAATACCGGTTTCTTTCTCCCTGCTCACCTATCAAATGTAGCCCTTTCCCCCTCCCTCCATCTCTCTTTCTTCTTGCTCTTCTCCCCGCAACTATCTCCCCACCACCTTTCTCTATTCTCCCCCTTTTTCTCCTGAAGGAAATAAGGAAGCCACGGGAAGCGTGGGCCTGGGTGCCAGAGGCCCTGGGTTCTAATTCCGCCTCCACCACCTACCTACCGTGTATCCTTGGGAAAGTCACTTAACTTCTCGCCACCTCAGTTCCCTCATCTGCAGAATTAAGATTCAATACCCGTTCTCCTTCCTACTTAGATGGTGAGCACCATGTGGAACCTGATTACCTTATGTCTAGTAATAATAACTGTGGTATTTGTTAGATGCTTCCTATGTGGCAGGCACTGTACCAAGCGCTGGGGTGGCTCCAAGCAAATCGGGTGGGACACAGTCCCTGTTCCACGTGGGGCTCACGGTCTCAATCCCCATTTTACAGATGAGGTAACTGAGGCACAGAGAAGTGAAGTGATTTGCCTAAGGTTACACAGCAGACACGTGGCAGACTTGTTCATTCCAAGCGCT
The DNA here is from genome assembly GCF_004115215.2 of Ornithorhynchus anatinus. NCBI lineage: Eukaryota > Metazoa > Chordata > Mammalia > Monotremata > Ornithorhynchidae > Ornithorhynchus > Ornithorhynchus anatinus. The sequence continues at coordinate 26,158,201 of NC_041728.1, read as the reverse complement.
TAATACAGTGCTCTGCACATAGTAAGGGCTCAATAAATACTATTGAATGAATGAGCTTCCCATTCCCATGCCTGTGCTCTATCCACTACGCCACCCAGTGTTTAGTAGAGCGCTTGGCGTATAACCAGAGCTTAACAAATACCACTGTAAAGTCACCTGGCCTACTGCCACCCGGCGGAACTGGGGGTTGGCCCGCGCCGTGGGTTGGTATCACCCATGTCCCCGGGCCAGTGTACATTTTCACACGCTCCGGAGGCTGGCTTAGACTAGGATGACGTGAGGTAGGGTGGCGTCACCGAAGGCCGTCCCGGCTGAGTCGGGGCCGGATCACCCAGCTGGGCCGGCAGACGCTGCTCACTTCGGTAGTCTCCCCTGGGAGAGCAATGGGATGGTGCCGCCTCACCAGAGGACAGAAACCGTCTGTGGACTCAGACATTTGAACTCTGGGCTGTTTTTCTGTGAGTGTGTGGTATTTTTTAAGTGCTTACTATATGCCAGGCACTGTACTGAGCACTGGGGTAGATACAAGTTAATCGGGTCGGATACAGTCCCTGTCTCATACAGTCTTTATCCTCACTGAACAAGTGAGGGAACTGAGGCCCAGAGAAGTGAAACGACTTGCCCGAGGTCACCCAGCAGACAAGTGGCAGTGCCGGGATTAGAACCCAGGTCCTTCAGATTCCCAGGCCCGTGCTCTATCCACTAGGCCACGCTGCCACCTCACCCAGGACCGGGTTGCCCATTCGTCGGGTTTTGCATGCTGGGCAGTTGGTCCTCAGCCTCCCAGTTTCTCGTCCAGAAGGAATTCCGTGCTGGACAAACGGTATGTCTGGCTTTTTGAATTTAAGCACCAAGCTTCCCTCGGCCTTGGCTCCTGCTGCTGAGTCCGGCTGGTGTCCTGCCAGCGGTGCACAGGTGCTGAAGGGAGCACAGGTCTGGGGCAAAAGGCGCGGGTGGCATCATCACATTAGGCTGTGTGCCCGGAGGGGGAGAGTGGGAGAGGGTGGTCACTGGCCTCGGGGAACCTTTAACCCAGAGCTGGGAAGAGTCTGATCCAAGATGGCCCAGGAAGCCCCCACCCCCAGACCCTTCAGGCAGGGAAGGGTGGAGACCTTCCCAGGTTTGACTCATGAGGAGTGTTTCAGGCTCGGGGGTTGTTACACATAAATTGGGTAGGAGAAATTCTAGTAGGCCACTTTCAAGAAAGATGTTTTTTCCTAGTCTGATTAATATTAAAAATGAATGTAGCTTGGTTTTTTTTTTAATATTCTGGGGGTGGAAAGAAGAACGGCAAATGGGAAAGAATCCTTTTTTTTGGAAACCCTAAATTCATACGCCTAAGGATTTTATCAAGCTCTATGTCCGGGCAGGCTCTCCCCGACCTCTTGACACCGTTCCTGGGTCACAGAATGCCTCTGAATCATCCAACCATCCACCAATCCGTCCATTCTCATCGAATCAGTGGTCTGCAGAGCGTGGGATTCTCCCCGACCTGCTGTTCTCCAAGGACACAGCGCCCGAGTCCCAGCAGGAGCGGCTGTATAGGTTCGGGTTGTGGTCCAGCCTCCAGGTCCCCCCTTAGAGATTCTTGGACCTCTGAGGTCGGGAACCAGGCTTTCCCTCCCTCCTTCCTCCCCTAAATGTCAAGGTCCATGGTTCGGTCACAGCAAGTGCTCGAAAAATGCCAGTGCTGTGAATGGGTTGACCCTTGGACCTTCTGTTTTCACCTCCCCCAGACTGGCACTTGGCTCTCCCCTCCTGAGGTTGCTGGGTTTCCCCCCGTCTACACATAGAGGACCTTAAAGTCTTCCTGTTTGTACTCCTGGCATTTAGAGTTCGGACATCTGTGCGCTGCTCAGCTATTTCCTCTCAGACCGTCCTCCCATTAACTTGTAGTTTATTGTTCTTCTTCCTCCTCCTTTTCCTCTAGGACTCAGGTTTGCCACCAGTTCACTGTAATGACTCCCCGCAAGTATTCTGAGGGAAATTAAAAGCCTGGAGTGGGGCAATTTAGAGATAGGAATAAGGAAGGCCTTGTTTATACTTTTGACCAAAACAAGACTTTAGAAGCCCCATTTTCTCCTCGGCATCCCTGCTATTGAATTAGCCTTTTCTAATTCAGAAATTAGAATTGCAATCCGGAGGCATCAGTGTTACTAATAATGTGGCATTTGTTAAGTGCTTAACTGTGTCAAGTACTGTACTAAGCATCAAGGTGGATATAAGATTATCAGATCAGACACAGTCCCCGTCCCGCTTGGGGCTCACATTCTAAGAGGTAGGGAGAACAGCCGATGAAACTGAGGCATGGAGAAGTGAAATGACTTGCCCAGGATCACTCAGCAAGACAGGAGGCAGAGCTGAGATTAAAACCCAGGTTTCCTGGTTCCCTTTTTACAGCTGATGAAACTGAGGCATGGAGAAGTGAAATGACTTGCCCAGGGTCACTCAGCAAGACAGGAGGCAGAGCTGAGATTAAAACCCAGGTTTCCTGGTTCCCTAGCTCTTCCACTAGGCCTCGTTGCTTCTTCCGCCATCTCCTTTCCACCCTCCACGCAACCCTTCATCTACCCGGGCAGTAGACTGTCCGGAGACTTCCTCGTGGCTCGGCCTTTCTTGGCTTATAATAATTATACTAGTTATCGTATCGATAAAATGCATACTGTGTACCAAGTTGGACACGGTCCTATCAATCAATCGATGGTATTTATTGAGCACTTACTATGTGCAGAGCACTGTACTAAGCACTTGGGAGAGTACAGTTCAACAAAGTTGGTAGACCCCCCGACGAGCTTCGAGACTAGAAGTCCTGTCCCATGCAGGGCTGACAAGTCTCCGAAGGAGAGCAATCATATATCTTATCCCTGTTTTGCAGATGAGGAAACTAAGGCTCAGCGAGGTGAAGTGACTTGCCCAAAGTCACCTAGCAGGCCAGTGGCAGAGGAAGGGCTAACGCCTTGGGTCACCTGACTCCTATTCCCGTGATTCATTGTCCTCGGATTGAGTCCTGGGAGAGCACAGTCTCCTCCCCAAGACAGAGCCTAGTTTGTCACCCATCTTGTGAATGGCCACTCTTGTTTAAGAGAAGGCAGGGGGCCCGGAGGCCGCGGGGGCGGGGGTCACAGTGAGCAGCCTCGACAGAATGTGTGGGAAGCTGGGACGGCATTGGACTTTGGGATGTGTGGGTTTGCCGACGCCCGAGTCTTGGGTCCGGGAACCCCGGACGAGTCTCGGTCCCGAGACTTTCGGGACCGGGGAACCCGTAGGAAGGAATCGACGAGACCTAGTGGCAAGCACAGGGCCACATGCCCTCTCTCGCCGCTGCCCATTTGGGTCCCCCTGGGGCAGAGGTGGGCAAGGGCGCAGCACCTTGCAAAAAACGCTCAGTTCTTTTCGTGTAGGCCCGCGGACGGGAGCGATCACCCCTTTCCCTTAGCTCTCTACGCACTGAGTTGTAATCGTGGTCGTGAGCTCACCGACTTCACCGAGCCTGATCAGAAATTGCCCTTGGCAGCTTAAAGGGCCATATTTTTAAGACCAGTTTGAAGCCACCCTTAATCTTGCAGAATATGCCAGGAGGGAAATTGAAAATCACTCCACAGCCATGGCAGCTTAGGGCCTCTTTCATCCCAGTCATTGGGTTTTGGGGTTTTTGGCGGGTTTTTTTAATGATGTCATCTGATTGGTTTGGCCGATGGTAACAAAACAAGACACTTTATTAGGCCATTAATAAGAGTAGTTACTGAAGATAAGTGCTTCTGGAATGTATGGAAATCAGCCTCTGAGGCCATTTATAACTGATGAGAAAAATTATACCGCTCAGCTTTAATAATTCACCAAAGAGGGGTGGATAAACAGCAGTGAGCATTAATTTTATAGGACAGTTTCATGCAGTTCACGTATTGAAAGATAAGGGACTTGGCTCTTGACTCTTACTCGGATTTTACAGTCTTTCGATATATGGAAAAGGCCTATCGAATCTCTCTTAGTTGAGCCAGAGGAATGAGAACCGTTTTCTTTGTCGTGGCGATTCGTATTTTAACAGACCCCCACCGAGATCTTTCGGCGATTTCCATCAAGGTCTCCGAGATCATAAGCACTGGACTCGTGGCGTTTATCCAGCACCTGACAACCCAGTCTGGCAAGAGTCAAACGAGACAGTAATCCCAGAGTTTTCACGAGGAAACCAAAGAACCCTCAGTTGGAGAAGCAGCGTGGCTCAGTGGAAAGAGCACGGGCTTTGGAGTCAGGGCTCATGAGTTCGAATCCCAGCTCTGCCACTTGTCGGCTGTGTGACTGTGGGCAAGTCACTTAACTTCTCCGTGCCTCAGTTCCCTCATCTGTAAAATGGGGATTAAGACTGTGAGCCCCACGTGGGACAACCTGATTCCCCTATGTCTACCCCAGCGCTTAGAACAGTGCTCGGCACATAGTAAGCGCTTAAATACCAACATTATTATTATTATTATTACTGAAGGATGGTGCCATAATTGATGGGGACATATTTCTCAGAGGAAAAATGCCATTGGTTTTGCGGAATCAATCGGTGAATCAATCAGTGATATTTATTGTACAGCTTATCGTGTACGGGGCACGGTCCTAAACGCTCGGGAGAATATAATACGATAGATTTGGTAAACACATTCCCTGAGCATGACGAGTTTTGGAAGTGCCCATCTGAGGTTGGGGGGTTCGGGCCTCAGTGATTGTCAGACAATTGTATTTATTGAGCACTTACTGTTTGCAGAGCACTCTACGCTTGGGAGAGAACAGTATAACAAATGAACAGACACATTCCCTGACCACAATGAACTTACAGTATAGTGGAGGCTTTTCCATATTTCTCATCGTAAGCTTGGTCTGTGATGCTCACTCCGGATGGGGTGGGGAAGGGGCTTCTGAGGAAATTCCATGGAGGGATCGAGGCCGTCGCCAGAGGCCCCGAGCTATAGGGAGACCGACGAGATCAGAGCTGTTCATTGTGGGGTCAAAGCACCCCCAGGGAACCAAGAGTTCCCCGATTGGGTCTGACGGGTCAGTGTGGGGGGCAGTTTAAGGAGCAGAACCTTGGTCCCGGGAAGTAGTTCCGCTCCATAAGTCACCGCTTCCCTCCCCATCTCTCCCTCCCCAGTTTGGGCCCAAGTTTCTGCCTAGAGTGACCTCATTGAGGCTGGAGGTAGGGGGAGAGAGGAGGAAACTCATCACCCAGTTCCCAGTTGATACATTCCTGAACCGTTAGGCGATTTCAGCCACGAGAGCCAAGGCCGATTCCCGCATCGATGACTTTCCGTGTGATTTGTACCGGTCTTTGGAGACCAAGCCCTGCCAAGCCACTGCATCTTTACAGTTTTGCTCTCCCCCCCGCAGAAAGTTTTAATGCAGTTTGGACGTGCACTTAATCGCGAGCGTATTTCCTAAACGCCGTGCCTCCCTGATCGATCGGGGGAATTCTTCGAGGCGGTAAGCTTCGGACCTTAGGGGTTACAAGTATGTATTTATTAAGCACTTCTTGTGTGCCAAGCCCTGAGCTAAGTGTTGGGGTGGATTCAAGATAATCAAGTTGGACACAGTCCATATCCCATACAGGGTTCAAAATCTAAGAGGCTGGGAAAGTAAGGATCTTATTCCCCTTTCGTAGCTCAGAATACTTGGGCCAAAAGAGGCGAAGCGACTCGGCCATGGCCCCACAGCAGGCCAGTGACAGAGTTGAGATTAGAACCGAGGTCTCCTGAATCCCAGTGCGGCCTCCTCGTGTTCATTCATTCAATTGTATTTATTGAGCGCTTACTGTGTGCAGAGCACTGTACTAAGTGTTTGGAAAGTACAATCGAGCAGTAAAGAGAGATAATCCCTGCCCACAATGGGCTTACAGCCTAGAAGGGGAGGAGACGGACATCGAAACAAGTAAATAGGAATCAATAGCATCAATATAAATAAATAGAATTATGGATATATACACAGCAAAACAAGTAAACAGGCATTACTGTAAAAATAAATAGGATTCTGTCCATCTCTAGTTGAAAATCCCAGTCATTCCTGCATCATCTCCATTATGTCCTTATTGTCCATCATCCATACGTTTGAGAGACAGCGAAAGCGGGGATTCCAATGGGCTGTTGTCAGGGTCTCCCCCCGTTGCACCTCCTAGCTTGCCATGAGTGCCCCGTGGACATCACCACAGGGATCCCAAACGCAGGTTCAGACCCCCGTGGCTTCAAGCTGAACCCCTAGGAGGGAAAAGCCAGAGTAAACCCGACTGAAAGGAAATGGCCCCGAGGACGTCTGACATCCGTGGAGGCATTCTGCTGGGTTTCAGCACGTCTGCCAAATACGGAATAAAAATGATCTTATTAACGAGAGAATTATCACACTTCTATGGGGCATTTCGCCCCTCAGTGAATCCAAAGGTCCCTTCCAGCTTGGTGTCTGAGGGAGTTGCCAAGCTCGGGACCAGAATGCGGCCAGGTCTGGGGTGGAGCCAAGCAACAAGGCTAGAAGTAAAGGGACGCTGGTTCCCATCTTCTTAATGCCTGAGCATCCATTGGGATGTTGCAAGATCCTCTCTAGACTATAAGCTCCCTGTAAGCTCCCTCCTGTTCTCAGGGAACGTATCCTACAATTCTGTTGATTTGTACTCTCCCAAGCGCTTAATATAGTGCTCTGCCCACAGTAGGCGCTCAATAAACCCCCCGATTGATTGATTGGGATGCCCTCAGGAGAAGGCACTTGGATTCTTGGTCACATGATTTCTCCTCCTCTTCATGCGTCCCTAGCAGAACTGCCTCTCGACGCTGATGTCTGACAGACCGGGGCTCTCCCGAGACGTGGAGCTGGTTTCCGTTAGGGAATTCCAAGGATGAAGCTCACCGTTCATTCACGGGCCCTCCCTCCTCCCGCTGCATCCTTAGGCTGTTTCCCGGATTCCTTCCGGGGCAGAGCGACACAAACGGCATGCCCTCCCTGAGGTCAGCCCCTCCCACTCGGCCCCTAGCCTCGTTCCGCTTGCCTCCCCTCTGCGCGGCGGGCACATCTCACCGAGAGGCTCTCAGCTGAATGACCCTGTCTCGGACCTATCATTCTCTGACTCACTTCCTGACCCCCGTCACTCCCCCAGCCTCTCAAACGCCCCCCGCTCGAGTTTCCTTTCGGTTGGAGGGGAGCCGAGGGGGCCGGCCCGCATGGACTTCACTCTCCGTGTGGATTTAGAGATTTTTAATTGGATCCATTAGAAAGGTCCCTGGCGCAGACATAACTCCAGACCTCACACTGTTCTCCCGAGGGTCAGAAGCAGGCCTTGGCCCAAACTCAGCCAATATATTCAAATCAGGGGTCTTCTATTAAACTTTATGTTTGATACTGAATGCATCTTTTTCATCCCGACCGTGACTGAACCACTCCGGAGTATCCAGCCCTGATCTAGGCACTTGGGGGACAGGCGGAAGATGCCGTTCCTGCCCTCGAGAGGCCTCGGGGCCGCTCCATCCGCTCCACGTCAATAACTCTTGTTCATCCTAACACCGTAGTGTTAGAACGAAGTGGGACCTCGTGGAAAGAGCACGGGTCTTGGAGTCAGAGGATCTGGGTTCTTTTCCGGGCTTCGCCACTTGCCTGCCGGGTGATCTTGGGCAAATGGTTTAATTTTTCTGGGCCTCACCACCCCCATCATCTGAAAAATGGGGACTCACTGCCTGTTCTTCCTCCTACAAGACCCTCAGCCCACTGAGGGATGGGCAGCCTCTCCAACCTGATTATCTTTTGCTTGGGACATAGTAAGCGTTTAACAAATACCACAGTCGTCTCGGGGCAGTGAATTGCTTTCAGATTGGCCGGAGGACTTTTGAGTCATGGTTCTGATCCTTCATTTTTTCCCACCCAAGCGAGATATCTCTTCTGTGAAGAGGATTTATCCTCGGGGGGCGAGGTCAGATTTGACCTCTTTCAGATCGGGGGCCTCCTGAGACAAGACATGATTGCCATAGGAACAGGGAACACTTTGACACCACCGTGTTCATCGACAGCATTGATTGGGAGCCGATCGGGTGCCTGGAAGCATATTACAGAGTAACAGCACTAGCTGCTCTGTTTCTGATGATTTTCCCACTAATAATAATGGTATTTGTTAAGCATTTACTCTGTGCCAGGCATTAAGTGCTGGGGTGGATATAAGCAAATCGAGTTGGACACTGTCCGTATCTCACGTGAGGCTCACAGTCTCAATCCCCATTTTACAGATGAGGTAACTGAGGCACAGAGAAGTGATCTGCCCAAGGTCACACTGCAGACAAGTGCCAGAGCCAGGATTAGAACCCATGACCCTCTGACTCCCAGGATCGTGTTCTATCTACTGTGCCATGCTGCTTTTCTAGACTTCAAGATGCTGGAGGGCAGGAATCGTGTCTAGTGATCCTTTTGGATTCTCACAACTACTGAATTCAGTGCTCTCAGTTTACAGTAGGTGCTCAAGAGATACTACTGATTGATTGGAATCCAGGAGTAAGGCAGTGGGAGAGGGACCCAGAGAAGTAAAGTTTGGGTAGAGGAGGTGCTGAGGCCCTTTTGAATGAGTCTCAAAGTGACTGTGCTTACATTAGTCAATTTCCAAAACTCCCTTTGAGCACAGTTGGGAAACTTCCACCACCCCACCACAGTTAGAGTCTTGAGACGGCGAGTTGCAAAACGTGTTCATTTATCTTGGATGTAAAAAACCGCTCACCGACAAGAGTGATGCAGACCCTGGGCGAGTTCCCAGCTCTGAAAGTACTGGGGGAGAACAGCCTGTGAACGCTCAGTGACCTCTTTTATAGCTCATGGATTGTCCGTCCGTCTGTAGCAAGAGATCGGGCAACTGCCAGCTTCATGGAGGCTTTCTGCTCGGCTTTGCCCAGCCTCACCTCAGAAAAGGGTAGAAGACGGGGGTGTGTTCTCGAAGAGTCTTGGGTAACCACTGATTCGACAGGCGCTAATGGGATTGGGGCTGGGTGGTTCACAGATACACCAAGATTGGCATTTACCATCCCAAGTTCCAACATTATTATGTCCACCTCTATCCAGATGCTCTGGATGCTTGTCATTCATTCATTCATTCAGTAGTATTTATTGAGCGCTTACTATGTGCAGAGCACTGTACTTAGCGCTTGAAACGTACAATTCGGCTGCAGGTAGAGACAATCCCTACCCAATGATGGGCTCACAGTCTAAACGGGGGAAACAAAGCAAAACAGAACAAAACAAAACAACATCAACAAGATAAATAGAATTATGGAGATATACAGCTCGTTAACACAATAGGGTAATTATATCTATTTAACATTATTGTATTAAATACCGTGAAGTTACAGAAACACAGAGGTACCATAAGGTACCGGAAGCCACCGTCAGAGGCTGGGAGGCCCAGTAGCGTCACATCTTAGCTGGTGCCGCACGCCTGCTGACGTTTCTTCCTAAACAGACTCTAACTGTGCTATTTGCAGGTCGGGTTCCCCTAGAATAGACTTGTATTGTGGGATGATCGTTCTACCCCTTCACGTAATGGTCTCTCCGATACCCCGACTCTGCCTGAGCCATCCTGTTCTTGAATCCAGATGAGCCTCTGGTCTGTGCTCTCTCTACCCTTTTTTGACTCACCTCCCAGCGGCCGCTGGGGCGTTTTGCGGTGGCCAATGTTCCTCGCACATCCTGGCCAGCAAGGCTACGCCGAGATGAGCACGGCTTTATGGCTGGGAGTTCAGTAGTGTCCCAGAATCTCCTGGCTTGTGGTCTCCTAACTGCCATTGGATGTTAAGCCCGGCTCGGAGGTGACCCTCAAGAAGTCAGGTGTGGCGACTGCAGAAGGCTGAGCGGTCCAGTTGACGTTTTATTCTCTCCAGAGCCATGATGGAATGAGGAGGAAAAGTGGGGGGCTGGACAAGATTTGGGGTGAATCTGTTGGCTTCTGATCTGTTCTTCCAGCCACAGAAACCCCAGTTCTTGCAGGCTACTCCATCCGGCCTTATCATCAGTTCCCCTCCTAGCTAAGTAAATATGAACTTTGCTCTTGTTTTCTAAGCTGAGCCTTGGAGCTCTGAGATCACCAGCCTGTGCACCATTCTGGAGAGCGGTCAGGTAAGGTTGAAACTGACAAGAGCAAGCATTTTTTTACCCACAGGGCATGAACGAATGGAATTGGTTTCCACAGGAGATTGTGCAGGATTTGGATTGTCTCACAGACCTATGGTCGGTGATGGGGAACAGTTAGGGTATTGGAGTGCCACCCTTAACCAGTAAGCTGTGAGACCACCCTGGAAAGAACATGGGACCAGAGGTCCGGGAGACCCAGATTGGAGACATGGCTCCGAGACCCAGCTCTGGCCACTGCTTATGGGACTCTGGGGGAAAAAAAATATCACATAACCTCAGGGTTTCAGTTTCCCCACTGTAGCCAGTAAGCGCTCGATAAATACGATCGAATGAATGAATAAAATGGAACTAATCCCATCTTCTTCCTGTCCTGTGAGGTAGGAAGAAGATGGGATTAGTTCTGAGTTAGACTGGGATTAGACTGAGTTAAGGCATATTACTGTGTCTAGGCAGGCAGTCGTCACATGGTTTCTCCGAGCAACCAGTTGCCACTGGCAGAGACAGAGTCCTGGTCTAGATGGACCATGGGTCTGACCCAATCATGGTGCTGGGCATGCCTGCCTGTTTTCTCTCCAGCTGCGTTTTCCTTCTCTGCAGGCTAGTAATAAGAAAAGCCGAGTAAGGAGATCCCCTTGGTAAAGAGTTCAAGAAGGTCTCAGGTCCCTCTAACCCGCTTTGGGGCATCGGCAGAAAAGGCACTTATCCCGGTGGCTCTCCCGGCGGCACGGGCAGGGAAGATCCTCCCACTTCATCGCCGACGGACGATCCCTCTCCCCACCTTCAAAGCCTTATTGAGGGCACATCTCCTCCAGGAGGCCTTCCCTCACTAAACCCTCATTCCTTCTTCTCCCACTCTCTTCTGCGTCACTCTTGCACTTGGATTTTCACCCCTTATTCACCCCTACCTCAGCCCCACAGCCTGGGACTCAGAAGGACTCAAGTTCCGTTCCCGACTCGGGAATATCAGACGGGGCAGTTGTACGGTTTGGGGTCTTTCAGAGACATCTAGATTTTCGTGGGGAATCTGAGGCGGCGCTCCAGAAAAAGCCAAACAGCCGTAAGCTCCTTGAGGGCGGGAAGTGTGTCTCTCCCTATTACTTTACTAGTACGGCGCTGTGCTCAGCCAGTGCCATTAAATGCGTCTCTCGGAAAACCTTTCCAGAAGCCAGGAATTAGAATTCACCACAAGGGATGCTGGGATCAAGCTAATTCTGAATATTCTACCCCCCCGGCCCCCCGGCACCGTCCAACACACCTTATTTGCTCATTGCGCTCCATGTCTCAGTGGGAGTATGAGTGGCAGGGACAAGAGTGTCTAAGTAGGGCTGCTTAAACGTCGATTCCTCTGCTTAGGTTCTCGGTCGCAAAGTCTTCCTGACTGTCCAGAGCCTCGCTGGCATTCACAACAGGTGACTCTACCGTCATCATCATCATCGTTCGTTTGCGAAGCCCTGGGCTGACTACAAGATAAACAAATCACACCGGGTCTCCCCCTCTCCCTCTTAGTCCCTCCCCCACCCCACTCTGAGGGTACTAATCATAATCATAATAAAATGGCGTTTATGTGCTAAGCACTGGGGTAGATACAAGCTAACCAAATCTCACATGGAGCTCACGGTCTAAGTAGAAGGGAGAACAAATATTGAATCCCCAATTTGCAGATGAGGGGACTGAGGCCCAGAAAAGTCAGATGACTTGCCCAAGGTCACCCTGTAGTACGTAGTGGAGCAGGGATGGGAACCCAGGTCGTCTGGCTCCCAGGCCCGTGCTCTTTCCACTAGGCCATGTTGATTTTCTAAGGGTGAACGTTAACCATTATGGTAGGCTCTGGGTGAAAGATCTCCCTGGCAGTGGTTGAATCACTGTGCTTTTAGGTCACCTGAGCTGAGCCACCGGTTTGTTTGCGTGAGAGGCTGTGGGAGGAGACTCGGCGTTCCGGGAGAGACACTTCGTTTTCAGATAAAATCCAGGAAGCAGCAGGATAGAAAAAGCAGGGCGGGGCAGTTTGAGTCCAACTGGCAAAATGTCTCAAGCCCTGAGCACTTTACGGCCTCTGTGGTCCTTTCCACCTGCATCGACTGCACGATCTCTGCTTTGGAGGTCAGAGGATATGTAGCTTGGGTCTGGTGGGCTCTCGCAGCGCTCAGCGCAGTGCTCAAGAGCAGGGGATACTCGGTAATTGCCAGCGACCGACTGGCAAATGGGTAGCCCCGCTGGGCCGTGCTTGCTTGAGGCGAGAGGAAGGTCGGGGCAGAATTTTCCGAGGGCCTTTTGAGCTCCCCGAGCTTCCTCCTAGGTGGGTGTTTGGTGATACGGTTTTGTAATCAGTTCAGAGAAGCAGCCAAGTCATTGCGGCCTCAAATCTTTCTTTCCCAAATGGCCATTCAGAGGGTGGATACACAGTCGGTCCTTCGGGTCTGAAGAAGACCCGACTGCTGGGGGAAAATGATCCTACTAGAGTTTCTTTGGAAACAATCAGGGACCGCTCCCCTCTCCCATTTGTTTTCACCCATCAACTGTTATTCCTTCCCTGCCCCCAACCCCGAAATGTTTTTTCTTCCTTTGATTCTGGAGGGGACGAGAAAGGCTGATGATTGGGGACCGGTCCACCTCAAAGCTGCACTTTTACAATAGAGAAGCAAGGTGACTTAGTGGAAACAGCACGGGTCTGAGAGCCAGGAGGTCCTGAGTTAATAATAACGTTGGTATTTGTTAAGCGCTTACTATGTGCCGAGCACTGTTCTAAGCGCTGGGGTAGACACAGGGGAATCAGGTTGTCCCACGTGGGGCTCACAGTATTCATCCCCATTTTACAGAGGAGGTCACTGAGGCACCGAGAAGTGAAGTGACTTGCCCACAGTCACACAGCTGACAAGTGGCCGAGCCGGGATTCGAACCCATGACCCGACTCCCAAGCCCGGGCTCTTTCCACTGAGCCACGCTGCTTCTCTCATCCCAGCTCCACTAAAGATCTGCTATGTGACCTTAGGCAAATCACTTAGCTTCTCTGGGCCTCAGTTACTTCATTTGTAAATGGCGATTAAGAGTGTGAGCTCCATGTGGGACAGGGACTGTGTCCAACGTGATTAACTTGTACCTACCCCAGTGCTTAGAACAGTGTTTGGCACATAGTAAGCACTCAACAAGTACAATAGAAATAATAACGATAATTGTGTAACGCCCTCTGTTCCGGGAATGACATCTTCCACTTCCCGGCCCGCCCTCGTCCACCGGCGTGATTCCTTTCTCTCCACAGGGAGCCGTCCAGCTCCCATCGCCTGTTCCCTGGACCGTCTGTCGGTTTCCCCCGGGCCTGCCGTCGGCCTGTGCCGACGCCATGTATTTTGTCCCAGAGGTGTCCCGCGGGCAAGGGGAGTGCGGCTTGACCTCCTTTGTCCCGGGCCCTCCTGGCCCCGGGGACAGGTGACAGCTCAATAAAGGCGACTTGACGGGGAAGATGGGGGTGATGATGGCGACGGCGAGAAATCAGCACCGAGGAGCGGGGCCTGCGCCCCGGAGGCAGGGCGGTGACAGCCTGTCAGACCCCCCGGCGCTCAGCGGGAAGTGGGAGATATGGAGCTGAGGTCGCTGACCCCTCCACCCCGGACCCTGCTGCTCCATTGCAGCTGAACAAACAAGGCCCATGAGCCCTAGGTGCCAGGCAGCTGTGTGTGTTTCCCATGACGCTGACATGACTTTGGCTTGTAAAGTCCCATAATCCCAAATCCTCCCTCCCCAGCCGGGTGCCGGCCTGCCCCTCGCATTTCTCTTGACCTCAGGAGTCCCGAGGCGGAGAGGGAGAGTGCAAATTGAGGGCGCTTGCCTTGGTCTGGGGCTCACTCCCCTCCCCTCGTGGATGGGGGTGCCTCGTGAAGGTCTCTTATAAGAGAAGCCATTTTCTCGGGGTCATGGAAGAAGCCCCCTGTGAAAAGGGGAAACAATGAGAGTTTTGAGCCCAAGACGCGGGGTGAATCGAGAGGCCTGTGAGCTGCGGAATGGCCATTTGTGCGTCGCGATGAATCGGAACGATTGAGGACTTTCATTCTTCTTCGGTTTTTACACAAGGTCCTGTTGTACGCGAGGGGCCGCGATGATAATGACTTAGTTAATGGCATCAGATGTGAGCGACCCGGTCGGAATAGTTCTTCAAAGCGGACGGGCCCTTGGCTGTCTTTGGATTTTATTCAGGGCCTAATAACCCGCTCTGGGCAACTTAATAGATGTTCAACCATTATCGGTCCATTATTCTACTCTTCTTGTTACATTTTCTTTTCAGTTCTCGGTCTCGCATTCGGCGAACAGAACTTCTTGGCTTTCTTGGCTCCCCGTCTCCATTTCTCTGTCAACCTGGGGAGATTAGATGTTGACTTATGCTGCTTCTCTTTATTAATAATAATAATGATTTTGATGATGATATTTGTTCAGCACATGCTATGTGGCAGGCACTGTACTAAGCGCTGGGGTGGATACAAGCAAATTGGTGTGGACACAGTCCCTGTCCCATGAGGGGCTCACAGTCTCCATGCCTATTTTACAGATGAGGTAACTGAGGCAGAGAAGCAGCGTGGCTCAGTGGAAAGAGCATGGGCTTTGGAGTCAGAGGTCATGAGTTTGAATCCCGGCTCTGCCACTTGTCGGCTGTGTGACTGTGGGCAAGTCACTTAACTTCTCTGTGCCTCAAATCACCTCATCTGTAAAATGGGGATTAAGACTGTGAGCCCTACGTGGGACAACCTGATTCCCCTGTGTCTACCCCAGCGCTTAGAACAGTGCTCGGCACTTAGTAAGCGCTTAACAAATACCAACATTAAGTAACTTGCCTAAGGTCACGTGGCAGACAAGCGGCAGAGTCAGAATTAGAACCCATGACCTTCTGACTCCCAGGCCGGGCTTTATCCACTACG
Source organism: Ornithorhynchus anatinus (assembly GCF_004115215.2). NCBI lineage: Eukaryota > Metazoa > Chordata > Mammalia > Monotremata > Ornithorhynchidae > Ornithorhynchus > Ornithorhynchus anatinus. The sequence goes on along the minus strand of NC_041728.1, from coordinate 26,143,181 downwards.
CCATGCTGCTTCCCCTTCGACTGTATCTACTAGAGGAGTAGAGATGGGAAAGATAGAGACGTTTCCTCTTGTAGTCATCATAGTTGGGCAAAATGGGTATTTTGGGGAGGCATTCCAGGCATTTTAAGAAAACTTACGCACAAAGAACGTGGCAAGATAAGTCAGTTCTCCTAGAACGTGGGGCAGCATCCCGGACAAACCTTGTGTTTAGGAAATCGCGTGGACTGACCCCCGCCCCCCCTCGCGTTGCTCAACCCGTTTCTTTTGACAACACATCGTGTGAAGTCCAGATGGATGCAGAGTGTTGGACAAATGTTCCTTAATTCCCCCTTGACATTCTGCCCAAGAGGTGCAGTGAAAACCCGTGTTGTGGCTGTATTGATCCGGGATCGAGAAATTAAGTCCCCTCCCCGATGGGAAAGTGAAGAGGTCTGATCCTTTGAGGTCGATTCCCCAGCCGTCGATGATCAGGGTCTACCTCCCCGCCCCCCCCCGCCCCCGCCGGGTCCATCCCCCACGGACCGGGCCCCAGTGGTCCGTCCCCCGCGGTCGATCCCTCACGGCCCTCCCCCTAACGGTCCACCCCTGAGAACGGCTCTTCGGTTTACTCTGGGACAGCCCCGGTGGCATCGAGGCCCCCTTTCCCCTCTACCCGGTGACGGCCTTCGGAAAGGAGCAGAGACCCGCAGCTGTCCTAGACCGTGGCGGTCCTGTCCTCGCCGAACCCTGTGCTGGAGACACCCGTGGCGCCCGCCGGACCCGCCGGTCTGTCCACGCCTGCCCCGACCGTCTCTCCCGACCCCGAATCCGTATCGGCCCAGGTCGCCGGGCGAGCGTTCCCTACTTCCCAGATGGTTGTCTAGCCTCCGCGCTGAGCGGAGATCCCCATCCCGGCAGCTGGGAGCGGGCTCGTTCCGCCGCTGAGCGAGCCGTGGCCCCGGAGGTGGGCCGAGTCTCCACCGGGCAGCGGCACGTGTCGGGGAACGGTGGGTCGGGAAGGGGAAGAGAGGCCCGGTGCCACGGGCCCGATGGGACAGCCCGGGGGGTGAGCGCCCTGCTGGGCCGCTGGCCGAGAGGAGAAGTTTGACTCTGCAACGGAAAGTGGGGATGTGGGGGAATAAGGATGTGGGGGGGGAAAGAGAGAACACCTCTGACTTACGCAGCTGTTTCCCTGCCTGCCGAAACTGAATACGCCAGGCCGTTTCTTAGGAGATGGAGAAGTCCGGGCACTACTGCCGGGTTCTGGCACAACGAGCGATTCGTCACCGGGCGGGGGGAGAACCGACTTGGGCGGCCGCCAGCCCCGGGGCGTTCGCCGGGCTCTCCCCCGTGGCCGCTAACGCGGGGGGCCGGGAGTGTGCACGGGGGCGGGCCGGGGCGGGGGCGGGGCCGGAGGACGCCTCTCCCTTTAAACCTTCTCTCTCCTCCTCTCCCTCTCCCTCTCACAGGTGTGGGCGACGTCCGGGCAGAGAGCCGCCCTCGGCCGCCCCGCCGCCCAAGAGTAAACGTCCCGGGCCAGTATGAGCGCTGACGCCCGGGTCCCCTCCCCCGTTCTGCGCCGCCAAAGGAGGAAGAAGAGGAGAGGCTGAGCCCAGGCACCGGAGTAGCTGCTTCCTCCACCTCCCGCTCCTGCTCTTCCTCCTCGTCCGGCCGGATCCGACCTCGCGTCCGGCCCGGGTCGTCCCTCCCCGGCCGGCTCGGCACCGCCTCCGCCGCCCCCACCGAGACCGCGGCGCCCCCCCGTCCGCCCCGGATCTCAATATGTGTCATGTCATCGTGACCTGCCGCTCGATGCTGTGGACCCTGCTCAGCATCGTGGTGGCCTTCGCGGAACTGATCGCCTTCATGAGCGCCGACTGGCTCATCGGGCGAGCCAAGCCCGCCGGCTCCGGCGGGCCGGACAACCGGACAGGAGGCCTCCAGGAGTCCTACCACCCGACCCTGGGCATCTACGCCCGCTGCATCCGGGTCCCCCGCGTGCAGTACTTCAAGCGAGACACCCTGTGCGGGCCGTACGCGGATAACTTCGCCGAGATCGCCAGCGGGTTCTGGCAGGCCACGGCCATTTTCCTGGCCGTGGGGATCTTCATCCTCTGCGCCGTGGCCTTCGTGTCCATCTTCACCATGTGCGTGCAGAGCATCCTGAAGAAGAGCATTTTCAACGTCTGCGGGCTGCTCCAAGGGATTGCAGGTAGGCGAGGGCCTCGAAAGGCAGGTGGCTCGGCGCGGAGGGTGGGGGAGGGAGCCCGGCTGGAAGACTACGGGGAGAGACCGGCCTGCGCCACGATCAGCCGGGCACTGGCCGGCTGACCCTTATCGCTGTTGTTAGCGCGGTACTGGGGAAGGGCGAACCGTGTGCCAACCGCAGTTCTACGGGTTGGGGTAGATAGAAGTTAATCAGGTTGGACACAATCCCCGTCCCACGGGAGGCTCACAGTCTAAGTAGGAGGGAGTGGGATTTAATCCCCGTTTTACAAATGAGGTAACTGAGGCACAGAGAAGTGAAGCGACTTGCCCAAGGTCACACAGCAGACGTGTGGCGGAGCAGAGATTAGAATCCAGGACCTTCCGACTGCCAGGCCCGGGCCCTTCCCACTACGCCACGCCGCTTCCCGTCTGCTGCGACTTGACGGACCAAATCTCCTCATTCGGTTCTTGAGCTCGTAAAAGACAAAGGCCGGTGGGACGCGCCGCCCCATGCGGCTTTGCCGAGTACGGTATCGTTATTTGAGGCGTCAGTGAGGACCCCGGAGGGAACGTCTTCATTCTTCTCCTGTTTGAGCGGCCTGAGGGAGCTTAGTCTGAGGAGCTAGCTGCTCCTGTTTCTGCCTGCTTTTTCCGCGCCCCTAGAAACATGCCTGTGTGCGTGTGTGTGACTCTTCCCCTTGCCGTAGTGCTGGGAGAGAGGTAACTTCGGACAGTGAACTGTAGGCCAAGCAAGAACCGTCTGTTCACGAGACCGTGCGTATGGCCCAAAGGTCCGGCCCCGCAGCCTTTTCACCCCGCCACCTGCCCCGTGGACCGTTTGACCGAAAACCCCACCGACCACTTTCTGCTCTGTGGTCGGGGATGCTCCCGGAACCCGTAGCGCCGTCTCGAGTCCCAGGAGCGGAAAATGAAGCGAGGTGACCTCCCTAGCCCCTCACGAAGGAGGGAAAGAAAGGTTCTGGCCCGGACGAGTGGAGATGTGAGAAGAATCCATTCGGGCTCCTCCAGCTGAGAGGGGAAGCCTTTTTCCTTCGAGAGGGAGACCCCAAAAGGCCGAGTATTAAGACATCCCCAGCAGCTGGACTCAGGAAAGGGTGCGTTTATGTGGTTTGGAAAAAGACGGTGTCGTTTTGGGGGTTTTGTTTTTTGAAGTCTTATCTGGGGGCTACAGACACTTCCCTTTAGCTCCATTGAGTAATTACCCCCCCCAGTTGGAGAATCAGAGAAACCAGGGCCGGAAAGCTCAAGTGGAACTTTGAGGCAGAGCACCAGTCCCGATTAAGAAACCGAGGAGAGAGTTCAGAGAGAGCCCAGGGATCGCCACTGGCCGTTTCCAGAGCGCCGTTACGACTGTCTCGTCTCCGGCTGCCCGATCCCTCGCCCGTCTGCGGACCCCGGGCGGATTTATGCCGGGGCGAGGTCCTCGGGCTTCCACCGCCAGCACTCTTCCCGCTGGGGACTGACGTTTAGAAAGGCGTCCCGGTGGAGTCCGACGGCCTCGCCCCTCTCACCGGGAAGTGGTGGGCCCCGGGTCGGGCCGCAGATCCGGGCCGAGCCCTCAGAGTACCGGGAGGGCAGATCCGCGAGGCTCGGGGGCCGGAGGCTTAGAAGGAGCACCGTCGCACGACCAGAGGGAAGCTGGGAGGGTCGGGTCAGCCCCGTCACCCTCCCCCCAACGCTCGCCCCCATCCTCGCTTTCCCCTTCCCGGACGTGCCCCTGGAACTCGATGGGAAATGGTCCCGGCCAGTCGGAGCGCTCCAGAGACTTAGCCGTAGCAGGAGGAGGCTCTGTGGGCGGGAAGCGATGCAGCCGTGGAGGGAGAGGGACAGAGTCAGCCTAGGTTGCGTTCACACTTCGTTGCTATTGGAGGATTGTTGTTTTATTTAAAAAAAAAAAAATTAATGGTGTTTGTTAAGCGCTATGTGCCAAGCACCGTTCTAAGGGTAGATATGAGGGAAGCAGCGTGGCTCAGTGGAAAGAGCGCGGGCTTGGGAGTCAGAGGTCATGGGTTCGAATTCCGGCTCTGCCACTTGTCAGCTGTGTGACTGTGGGCAAGTAAGTCGCTTAACTTCTCTGTGCCTCAGTTACCTCATCGGTAAAATGGGGATTAAGACCGTGAGCCTCACGTGGGACAACCTGATTACCCTGTATACCCCAGCGCTTAGAACAGTGCTCTGCACCTCTTGAACGCTTAACAAATGCCAACATTAAGTTAAGCTGGACACATCCCTGTCATTCATTCAGTTGTATTTATTGAGCAGTTACTGTGTTGCAGAGCACTGTACTAAGCGCTTGGGAAACTATAATAATAAACGGTGACATTCCCTGCCCACAGCCAGCGTATTCTCCCCCACGGGACTCACAGTCTTAATCCCCATTTTGTAGGTGAGGTAGCTGAAGCCCAGAGAAGTGAAGTGACTTGCCCAAGGTCATACAGCAGAACAGTGGTGGAGCTGGGATTAGAACCCCGGTCCTTCTGACTCCCAGGCCCGTGCTCTATCCGCCAGGCCATGCTGGTGCTCGTAAATGTCTCTCTGCCTCTGCTGTCAGGCTCATCCTCTCCCGACTCAGCTTGATGTCCTGACTCAGAGGGCGGGCGGGCGTCAGCCCCCTCGGAGTAGGTCGTGAGAAAAAAAAAATGACTCTGTCTGGGGTTCGGATGGGATGCGAGTTAGCCTTTTATTTCCCCCGCTACAGAGCGTCTGCCGAACGGGAGCAGATCCTGTTCTTCTAAAGGCCGGGGGGGGGGGGCCCGGGGCTCGGGGGGAGAGTGGGGGCGGGGGGCCCGCTGCACCCGCTTCCCTCGGATAGGACGGGTCCAGAAGCGCCGTCGCCCTCGGAAACTTTCCCTGTTTTCGCAAGGCACTGAAATAGCTCTGGAAGAAGCCGAGTCGGTGGTTGTCCCCCACCAGGCTGTAGGCCGCCTTTAAGACCGACAGAGAGGGAGCCCGGGGCCGGGACGGAGTCAGGACAACCGCCTTCTGGACCCGGCTCTGCCTCTCACCTGCCGTGGGGTCTTGGCCAAGTCACTTTGCCTCTTTGGGCCTCAGTTCCTCCCACAGTAAAATGGGGAAAAGATACTCTCGCCCCCTCTTGGCCCGTGAGCCCTGGGTGGGATAAGGACCGTGCCCCCTCTGATGATCGTGCATCTATTCCAGCTCTTAGCACGGCAGCGTGGCGCGGTGGAAAGAGCCCGGGCTTGGGAGTCAGAGGTCAGCCGTGTGACTGTGGGCGAGTCACTGAACTTCTCTGTGCCTCAGCGACCTCATCTGTAAGATGGGGATTAAGACCGTGAGCCTCACGTGGGATGACCTGATGACCCTGGATCTACCCCAGCGCTTAGAACAGTGCTCTGCACGTAGTAAGCGCTTAACAAATGGGAAGCAGCGTGGCTCGGTGGAAAGAGCCCGGGCTTCGGAGTCACAGGTCACGGGTTCGACTCCCCGTTCTGCCACCTGTCAGCCGTGTGACTGTGGGCGAGTCACTTAACTTCTCTGTGCCTCAGTTACCTCATCTGTAAAATGGAGATTAAGACCGTGAGCCTCACATGGGACCACCTGATGACCCTGTATCCACCCCGGCGCTTAGAACAGTCCTCTGCACATAGTAAGCGCTTAAAATAATGTTGGTATTTGTTAAGAACGTAACTCTCAGTGGTTATTGGTTTGGGGGCAGGCGAGAGCCGAGTCCCGAAAATAGGCCCTAACCCGTGGGCCTAGAATCCATTGGGCTGCCAAGCTCCTACCCCGCGCGTCTCAGGGTCAGCCGCCCGACGGGGGCTGGGGTCCAAGGTGCTGCTGACCTGCAGACACCCCGCGCTCCGGGCAGCCCGAGCTCACTCGCCACGGGGTTGAAGCGTGGCCCCGGCAGGGGGGGCGGAAACGGCCGCCCTCATTCCTCGTTGCGTTTGTTAGTACGCGAGCTCCCTGGGGGCGGGGAGCTGGTCTAAGTGCACCTGTTGTGCTTTCCCAAGTGTTTAGTGCAGTGTATTTATAATAATGTTGGTATGTTGTCAAGCGCTTACAATGTGCCGAGCACTGTTGTAAGCGCTGGGGGAGATACGGGGTCATCAGGTTGTCCCCCGTGAGGCTCACAGTTAATCCCCATTTTACAGATGAGGGGACTGAGGCCCAGAGAAGTGAAGTGACTCGCCCACAGTCGCAGGGCTGACAAGTGGCAGAGCCGGGAGTCGAACCCGTGACCTCTGACTCCGAAGCCCAGGCTCCTTCCACCGAGCCACGCTGGGCGTTCAGTAAGTGCCCCCGCTATTTCTAAGCCCTCCAATCGCAGTCTCGAGGGGCAGGAATAACGGGGCTGGTGCCAGCGGGAAGTGACCCGTGGGCGAGCGCTCCACGAGTTTCTCTCGTGCCTGCCTGGCGCGCTCCTCTCCTGCCTTCTACTTCCCGTTCACCCCATCGGGCCTAATTTGCATCGCCAGTCAGTGCCCTGGAAAACTTCTGCTGCTTCGGGTCTTTCTGCGGAAAATCGTCGCTGCGTCATCCCAACCCGTCCTTTCCTTAAATTTCGTCTCAGCCCTCCGAGAGCTCTACCTGCTTGCACAGCGCTCTCCTCTCCGGGTACTTTCTCTCCGCAAATCCTAGCGGCACGCCGCGTGTCCGTTCTTGATCCGAGCTCACGTAGATCTGCGTAGGAAGAAGCTCGGCCCGGAGGAAAGAACACGGGCATGGGAATCTGAGGACCCGGGTTCTAATTCCAGCTTTTCCCCTCTCTTGCGCTGGGACCCTTGGCAAGTCGCTTCATTTTTTAAAAAATGGGATTTATTAAGCATTAATTATATGTCAAACACGGTTCCAGTGCTGGGGTATGGTGCAGTAGATAGAGCAAGGGTCATGGCTTCTAAATCCCAGCTCTGCCACTTGTCTGCCATGTGACCTTGGGCAATTTACTTCCCCGGGCCTCAGTTACCTCACTTTTAAAATGGGGATTGAGACGGTGGGCCCCATATGGGACAGGGACTGTGTCCAACCTGATTGGCTTGTATCCACTCCAGTGCTCAGTACAGTGACCGGCACATAGTAGGTGCTTAACAAATACCACAATTATTTTTACAACTTAATCAGATTGGACACACTTCCTATCATGGGGCTCACAATCTAAATAGGAGGGAGAACAAACAGGTATTGAATCTGGATTTTACAGTTGAAGAAACTGAGGCACAGAGAAGTGACTTACACGAGGTCCCGCAGCAAGAGGGAGAGAGGGAATTAGAACCCAGATCTTCTGATTTCCACCCCTGTGCTTTTTCAGTTAGGCCATGCTGCTTCTCTGTGCTTCAGTTTCCTCATCTATAGGACTGGGGTGTTATACCCATTCTCCCTCTTACTTGAGCCTCATGTGGGACCGACTGTGTCCAGCCTGATAATCTTGTACCTTCCCCACTGCTTAGTACAGTGATGGACCCGTAGTAAGCACTTCCATCAAGTGCCACAATTATCATTATTATCTGTGCTTTCTCATAGCTCCAGCTTTCTGGCTCCATGATCTGTTTCGTGGCTTGTCTCTGAAGTCCTCATTAGGCTACATTTCTGGACAACCGTGTCCAGGGAGCTCCCCGTCTAGACCGTAGACTTGTTGTGGGCAGGGACCGTGTCTGCTGACTCTGTTGTACAACACCACGTGTCCGGTACAGTGTTCGGCCCCTATTGAGTACTCGGTAATACCATTGATTGACGGCAAGCCAGGAGCTGTGCCGTGGCAACAGGTAGCCCACCTAGGAGAATTGGGTGACTCCGCTTCCGTTAGGCTGACCTCTGCTCTCGGGTGGTGCAGAGCACAAGCACGTCAGCACCGGCAGTCTGGGATCCCGTGGCCAGCCCAGTGACCGGGAGATTGGGGAGAGGCATCTGGGGTCCCACCAGCCACTCTATCCATCGAATGGTATTTATCGTATCGATGGTGTGTACACTTCAAAGTGTACAATGCAGTAGTTCGTAGAAACCATCCCTGCCCTCGAGGAGCTTAGTAGTCCAGTAATATTTATGGAGCCCCCCCCCCCCCCCGTGTATAGAGCACTGTACTGAAGACTGGGGAGAGTACAATAGAGTTAGACATGATCTCTATGCTGAAGGAGCCTAGCCAGAGCAATGAATTGTCTGCCCGGGCAGTCAGAGCCACATAGATTCCTTTTATCTTGGGGGCTGTTGGAGCCGCCCTGTTTCCTTAGGCCGTTGTTAATGGGATCCGCCGCTAAATCCCAAGATTGTGTTTATGTAGTGCTTACTATGTGCAGAGCTTGGGAGTGAGGGAAAGATGCCGTTAGAACTCCGGCACAGAGAGAGTGCATGGGGTGGGTTAGGTAAGGGGGCGGCTATCACTAGTGGAGACGCTAGAAGCTGGATCCAGTCTGCCCTACTCCGCAGAAATGCCGCCGGAGGTTAATCCGTGGAGTTTGGAAGTGAATTAACACTGGCACCCAGTTGCCAGTGAACAGTTGATCTCACAAGTCACGCTCCCGGTCAAGCAGGCAGACAACGCTGTCGCCCCGGAAGACAGCGGAGCCCAGGGAACCAGAGTGAGGCGACGGCTCATGTAGACACAGGCCGGGTCTCTCCCTAGCGTTTTGGTGGAGGCGGTGGCAGGGCCAAGACTCCCTCTCGGGGAGGCCAGAGCCGAAATCCCATTACTTCTCACCTGAGCAAGCCCGCCGGACCCTTCCTAGCCTCTCCGACGTGACTCACCTAATGATACCGTTGAGTTGCATTTCACAGGCCAGTCTGGGGCATGAAGGCGGGAGTCCCCGCTCCTCGTTAAAACCCAGACAAACCAGACGGTCTGTCTCTAGGCCTTAGCGGACACTCAGAGTGGCCCTTCTGAGGAGGGCGTGAGTGACTAAGCCGGTGTTGAACCGTGAGATTGACTCAGGACCCTCCAGCTGAAACCAACTTGGGGCATCCGGCCAGCCAACTGCCTGGGCGAACACAGAATGTGTATGTGTGTGTGTGTGTGGCAAGGAGCGGCGGAGAAAAAGGACTGTGTGCAGGTGAGACCTCACACTCTGAGGTCACCCACGCTCTGCTCCCAGGGTCGGGACCCCCCTCCCGAAATGGACGCAATTCGCTCGATTCCCATCAGCCTCCCTCCGGGTTCGAGGCCCCGCCCAGGGGAGGGTCGGGGCCCTGTTGTGAACCTGTGAAGCTAAGGAAAATCTGAATATCACGGTGTTTGACAAGTCCTCGACGGGTACACGGCCGCGTACGTAGTCGACACGGAGATAAATGGGGCGGCCATTGGAGGTTTTTGAGGTGAGGAATGAACGGTTTTTTCAGAAAAAGAGTCCGGGCAGCAAGGTGAAGTGTGGACTAGAGTTGGGAGAGGCTAGAGCAGGGAGGTCAGCAAAGGGACCGATGCAGTAGTCATGATGGGAAATGACAAGTGCTTGAATTACGCCGGATGATAGGGGAGGGCCCATCCTAAGGATGTTGTGAAGATAGAACTGTCAGGACTTTGAGACACTGAATGTGTAGGTTGAATGAGAGAGACAGAGAATGCCAAGGTTACAGGGAGTATGGTGACGTTGCCTATGGTGACGAAGGAAAACAAGAGAAAGACAGGGTTTCGACATGTTAACTTCGAAGCGTCAGCAGGACATCCAAGTAGAAATGTACAGCTAGAGGGTGGGAGGCAGACTGACGTAAGGAGGAGAATCGGATGAGGTCAGTATCAGAAGGTAGGCTAGGTAATGTTTCCGGGAGAAGGGGGGGTGGCCCACAGTGCCATAGGCAGCTGAGGGGCCAGGGGATTTGGCAAGAAGGAGATCAAAAAAGAGCTGCGAGATGCTTGTTTCGGCAGCACGGATACTAAAGTTGGCACGATCCGGAGAATATTAGCATGGCACCTGCGCAAGGATGATATTCAACCCGGTGAGACGTTCCTTATTTTAGGGAAGCGGCATGGCCTAGTGGATAGCACGTGGGCCTGGCAGTCGGAAGGACCTGGGTTCTGATCCCAGTTCCACCACTCGTCTCCCGGGTGACCTCGGGCGAGTCGCTTCGCTTCTCTGTGCCTCAGTTATCTGTAAAATGGGGAATAAGACTTCGGGCCCCATGTGGGACAGGGACCGTGCCCAACCTGCTAAGCATATCTCTCTGCCCCAGTGATTAGTACGGTGCCTAGCACGTAGTAAGCCCTTAAAAAAAATCTGTGCCCATGAGAGCATTAAGCACTGATCCAAACTAACTTCGCATTCCGTCCTTCCCTCCTACAGGCTTGTTCCTAATCCTCGGTCTGATACTCTACCCCGCTGGTTGGGGTTCCCCGAAGGCGGTAAGCTTCTGCGGACACTACGCGTCTGCCTACAAGCCGGGAGACTGCTCTCTGGGCTGGGCCTTTTACACGGCCATCGGGGGCACCGTCCTGACGTTCATCTGTGCCGTCTTCTCGGCTCAGGCCGAGATCGCTACCTCCAGCGACAGGGTGCAGGAGGAGATCGAGGAGGGAAAGAACCTGATCTGCCTCCTCTAGCTCGGCGGCCCTCGGTGCCGCCGCCTGTCGCCTCCTTCCGGGCAAGAGGGTCCCTTTTCCTGACTCACCACTCACACGCCACAAGCCCACCTGCCGGAGCTCGGGTCTGCCGAAGCCACATCCGTGCCAGCGGGGCCCAAGGAGAGGAGCCGGCCCGAAGCCGAGGAGTTGGACCCGGGAACCTGGGCGCTTCGGGGCCTCCGCGCGACTGGACGCGGTGCGGGTCGAGCACGTGGGAGAGGAGCGGGGAGGCTTACGGGCGGGCACGCGGAAACAGCCTCCGGACTCTGGCCAGCAGCTGACGGTTTCTCATTCCGTCGGATGACACCTCCCCCAGGGTTTGCTCTACCGCACAACGTACAGCAGGGTGGGTGGTGGTCTCTCTGGCTTCCTGTCACTCGGGTCTACCATCCGATTCACGTGGCAGCGGTTCCGCTTCGACTGTTCCGGTGATCTGAGATCGGCTGCCATCTTAGATCAGCACCGCGCTCACAGGAGGGACAAGGGATGGACTCTAGACAAACTCACACTGCTCCTGGCCAACTGGAACGAGACGGGAGCTTAAAGTTACCCTGAGCTCGAGGCTGGGCGTGGGCAGGCCGCGGGTCAGCCGGGAGAGAGTGGGGCGAGGGTTACTCAGTGGCCGTCGTTAAAGGAGGAGTCTGTTCAGGCTCCCTGTGGTCAGAAGGGGAAAAACCATTACTGGTCAGAAGCACGGACTCGGTTCGGTTAGGAGGCATTCCTGGGCCTCTCAGCTATCATCACAGCGGCTGCCACCGGGGGCTCGGGACCCAGGACCGACTGAGACCTTTCAGACGTCGGCCAACTTCACCCGATTCTCGTTGACTACCTTTCAGTATTTCCAAACACAGGTTACATTTTATCTAGGCCCTGTAGCGGCCTCTCGCTGGGGGGGAGAACAGGGGAGGGGAGGCTCCCGCGACCCCCTCCAAGAACTGATCGTGAACAGTGGAAATGGGCAAAGTCTAAGAGAGCTGCAGAGGGAAGAGCTCGTCTTCCCGGACACGGCAAAGGGAAGCGCGCTGGACAGAAGGCCGCCCTTCAACTTGAACGTCTGGCTGCCTCTCGGCGGGTTCAAGCAGCCCCAAATAAGAGGGCTGGGTCAGTAATTCCTTACCCGAAGACCTTGCCGAAAACGCCCGAGATGAGGGAAGGGACCTCAGCAAGTGTTCGCGGATGAGCGAAGGTGAACCGAGTCTCACCCCTCCTGCTAGAGGACTGGCAAAGCAGCAGGTGAAAAAATCCTTAGCACGAAAAGGAACCACACAGTGGTTGGTCAAGCATATGTCTTGAGGTGTATATTTCCATGGAGAGCCAGGAAAAAGGATGGAGGTTCAAGCAATATTTGGACACTTGAGCTGCTCCTGCCATCCCCCCCCCCCCGCCGTCAGAAGCGGGGAGCTAATCATGAGGGGGCAGCCCAGAAAAGAAGTGATGTGGGTTTAAAAAGAAATTCCTTCCACTAGCCCTATGATGATATGTTGTTTTTGTGTTTACCCTACTGACCGAGGGGGTCTCTGGCTTTTCCAGCCCCGGGCCTCCTCCCCTCCACCCCACTGCTGCCCCTCGGGGCAGGCCCCAGAGACACTAAGGCAGGCGCTGTGAGTGGGTGGGGAGGGAGAAGAACAGGCCCGAGCTACCGGTAAGCCTAACGACAGCTCTCAGACAAACCCAACGCTAGGCCAAGTGCAGGGTGAGGGAGGTGCCCACTAGCCAGAGTAGGTCGGTAGCTGAAATGGCCCCCAAAGAAATTCAGGTCTCCTGTCCTAACCACTAGCTCACACTTCCCTACCTTCTAACTTGGAGTACACTGATGAACGAACGAACCTGTGGTCCAGGTGACTGTGGGCACGAGGTCCACTCAGATTTTTTTCTTTTTTTTAAAACACACCCTGATAGATTTTTCAACTTCACGGCTACAGCAACCGGAGCTTCAGCTCCACAGAGACGCCGACGGGGCGGGGTCATCGCGGTCCATCCCCGCTCTGACCTCCAGTCTGGGCTCTGTCGCCAATTCCCGCGTTAATGAGATGGGGAAGTTCTAGCTGAGGTTCCGGCAGAGGAACCAATTCCAAGCCATTTCCTCGGGAGCAAGGAGATTCGGGTGGGGGCACGTCCTAGCTCTGCTCCCTTGAAAGGGCCCTTCTGTTCTCCAGCCCTAATTCACAAAAACGTAGCCCCAAACCCACCCCTTCGGCCGAAGCGGTGACGGTCGCTCCACCACCGGGTGCCACGTTCCTCCCCGGAGATGCCGAAACGCCACAGCAGCGGGGACACGTCTAAGCGACTCGGGACCATCCCACCACGCTGACTTCCCCGGCGGATGTCTAAACTCAACTGCAGGCCCGCTACGTGTGGCAGAAATATTACGATGAATCCACAGCTGGCTGTCCAGCTCTACCTGGTTCGCCTCAGAAACAGACTGTTGCTCTCCACAGATCGTCCTGATCAATTTCTCTCCATCATGTCACCACCTAATTATACCACTGAAGGCTTTTTAGTGTGCACAGACTCTTTCACAGTTGCCAAATTGCCTTTCAAGCTGAAGTTCAAGGTCTATCTCCCCACTGCCTCCACTTCAAACAAGTATCCGGTGGCGTTACAACGGGCCGGGCTACACACCTTACCAGCGTGCGGACTTCAAAGTCAGATACAGACTTTGTACTGTTTCGTATAGTTCTCAAGCACCTGTGGTTTGATAATCTTTGTTAAATTTATATTCTGTTACGTGCCATAGCCCTTCCGGAAGTGTAGCATATTTAAAAAAAAATATGTATATATATATAGACCTAAGTCTGTGTGTAAGATGTGCAATAACAGAGATGGATGTTCTGTGGGTTTTTAATTCTAAAAAACTGGACTGGCTTGGCACAAGGGTCTTCTTGTAGGGGGGAGAGGGCGGGGGGGAAAGAAGAAGTAGGGGTTTGATTTCTTGGGCCACAGCTCGAGGCCAGGGTCAGCCTAGCACTAGCCCAACCCTCAATGGAGGGAAACGGGTGTGACCCTGGTTGAAGGTCTGAGTGAGATACAATCATCAGCATGTTCACTGGGAAGCCCGGTTAATTGCTAGCCTTTCATTTGAAATGTGAAGCTGCCATGCCACCTCTGTTAGTCTAATATTTAGTCGCAGCTACAGAATCCCCAAGGAGCTGGGGTTGGATTCCGCTTTCGCAGCCCCTCTGGGCCACAAACACATCCCCCCCCCCCCCCCCCCCATACCCTTCCTGCCTGGAACATACCGAACTGTCACACTATCAAGTGCGGCTGGATCAGCCACCCAAAATCCTAGGTGCTGGGTGGGCCTAAACCATCTCCCTTAGTGCCGGACGCGCAGTGGTGACGGTTCCAGGAGGGCCGTGGTGGCATAAAGCATTCAGCTCTCCCGGGAGGCTGCAGCAGACCTAAGCAGTAGCCTCGGTAGAGCGTGGGCCGAGCTGGGGGGCGGGGAGACAGACTCAAACGCTCCATCCTGTGAGCCGAAGTTACCACGGTGCTGCAGTGTGTGGGGATTTCTGGGGCGCCTGCCATGCTGTGAGCTGACCCGCTGTTTCTCGTGTTCATGTACTTGCCTCTGTTTCTCAAAGCTCGGAATTAAACTAGACTTGGCAACCTCACCCTGCTTAGCCTAGACCTGATTCTGTTAGCTGGAATACTTGAACGGCTTTCTTACTAGAACGTACAAGGGGGACTCATCTGTGGTTTTTTCATTTTCGAAATAACCTGATTTCCTGGAATGTTGACACCTGGACCTCTCACTAGCTTCACATCATTTTTCTTTTTTTAAAGTCCTGTCCTTTTGAGACCAGTATGCTCTCAGAAGTTGTTTTACGATCGCTAATCTAACAGCTCCTTTATCTCCACTGAAAATGAAATCCGTGGGAATTAGGCCCACTGACTATCCCAAGGAAACACATGTGGCATTATCTCCTTTAAAGGGTCCCAGAAATAAATGGCTTTTCAAAAGCAGTTCAATTGCCGAGCCTTCCTGGCCGAAGCTGTTGCCGTCGAACTGCCCCAGAGGGAATGGGCACGGGACTCATTTCCCAACTCCAAGACACGCCCGGTCTCACCATGTGATGGGCACGACTGCAATTCCCAGTTCCCCTTCGAGTGACTAATGGTCTTACCCAATCTCGTCTCCGTCCGTGAAGCGAGAGGAGCAGAACCAGATCTGACCTGTTTTATACATTCTCTCCCTCTCTCTCTCCAAAGGCCAGCGGAGGGTCTTGGCAAAGATCCACACCATTCATTCTACCTTGGGCCAGGGTGATCTGGGAGGCCTTTTTCCATCCAGATTATTCGGGCAAGAGGGTGACTGGGATTTGGGGTGGATTTATCCAGGGAAAGATCTCGTCGATTCACTCCTGGCACACAGACCTCTCTTAAGCAGGCAGGGACCAGAGAGAGGCCACAACTAGAACGCTTACTCCCAGGGCAAAATGCAGCATCACTGCGACGGTCATCAGAGACTAGCAGAAAAGGCTCTTGACTAAAGAGTGGAAATCTGAGCGTCAAGGAGGGCAATAACAAGTTTAGGTCGTAACCTCCTCCACTAGATTGTTAGCCCTTTGAAGGCAGGGATAACAGCTACCATTCTATCGTACGCTCCCTTGAGCTTAAGTACGCTACTCTGCACACGGTATGCACTCAATAAATACCAATCATTAAATCGTGGCTTGCCCTAACGTAGCATCACCACTGTGCTGGATCTGGGGCCGCCTGCCTGGAATAAAATCACGCCTACTTGCCTCCTGGACATTCTGCCATCCACAGCACATCCCTGACCACTGAATTTCACTAGCAGCCCTAGGTCTGAGGGATCCCAGCTGGCTTAATCATTTGTAACCATGAACTATTTCCTGGTCTTGGATTCCACAAAGACGGAAAATCACACTGTCCTTAACCCTCGTCCTTATTTTGACTCTGCGCTGTTTAAGTAACTAAGCCGAGAGACACTCCTTACCCAAGCCGGTGCTATCGTTAAGAAGCCGTTTCCATTTCCGAAGCCGTTCCCTGGAGCTTGTGCGTTTGTCAGAGAAATTCCACATCTTTTCTGGTCTTTTATGGTCACGGCGTGGGAGGGGCTGAAAGAGGATAATGGGCTTTAGTCATGGTGCCCCTGCAGGTTTCGTAGGCCTGAAGGGTTCCCCGGTGGGAACTAACATAGGCAGAGAGCAGAAACCAAAACCACATTCAGGAAGAAATCTCTTCTACTGAGGTTCACGGCAGTGGGTGAGATTTGACAGAAACTCAACACCCGATGGTCTAGGCCAGCGGCGAGCTCATCAATAGAACCAAGGCCCTTCAATTTCAGAGGAAAACAAATTTGACCACCACCACTCTGGGTTTTTTTCCATCTCAGGGGAGTTTAACATTCAGCAAACCCTCAGGTATCAGAAACATCAGATTACTAGAATATTTTGGATGACTCAGGTGGGAGGGGAGCTCTGTGGAGGAGTTCCCTGGGTCCGAAAGGGGACGGAGGAGCCCCTTCTTTGCATGCTTCTCCCATTTTCTCTTCTTCCCCATTGCATCACTGATTCTCTGAGATTTGGATATCCATGGGGACATTCGCGGCGACCCCCAGCAACTGCCCGTTTCAATTCTGCCGGCCCCCGGCTCCACCCCACTCAACCAACTTTGTCCCATGCTTTATCTCCTTGAGAACTCCAGTCATTGTACAGTCTCACATCACCAACCTGCACTGTCTGACCACAATCTTCTTACAAGCCCATGGTCCTCAACTCCCCTCCCCTGCAAAACTGTCCAAGCCCTCCCACCCCGATCCAAGACACACACCCCTCCTATTTCTTGTTTCACTCCACCTATACCAGGTCATCTTGCCCCAACCAACCTAACTTGCCATGTAGATCCAACACAGCCCTCTCCTTTGATAATCAGTGCTTAGAACAGTGCTTGGCACACAGTAAGCGCTTCACAAATACCATCATTATTATAATCAACCTATCCTCCAAACTCTAACAACAATACTTCTCTGCCCTTATGCTCAATGTCCGCACCAATTATTTTTGATATTCAACTTCCTCTTTAAACCCTCGGTACCTCTGTCTCGACGATCCCTCACCTCCTCACCAACTAGCTCATCGACAAAATTGGTAATATCAGACCTTCCCCTTACCTCCCCGGAGGACTCTCAAATCTCAATCTCCAGCCCCGACTTCTCCCCATCTCCGCTATCTTGCATTTCCCTCCTGCCTTTGGGTCACCTCTACCCAGATGTCCCACCGTCAGTTCACACTTAACGTATCCATATCCAAACTTCATCTTCCCTCCCAAGCTCTTTCCTCCCCCAATCCTCTTGATCAATATAGACAACACCTCTGTCTTTCTTAAGTCCTCAACTTTGACATTACCCGCGATTCATCGCTCTCCTTCAAACCTATTCAGCCTGTCATTAAATCTTGTCAACTCTATCTCCACGATATCGCCGGAAATCGCTTCCACTCCAGCCAAACTGCTAGCGCAGTGGTTCAAGCACTTGGTATAGTCTGTTTCAACTACGACACTAGCCTCCTCACTGATCTCCCTGCCTCCGGCCTCTCCTCTCCCCAGTCCATGCTTCATTCTGATGCCTTGATCATCTTTCAAAAAAAACCAAACTGCTTTTCCAAACGTCTCCCCAATCATCTCTGTTTCAAGTGGCAACCCCGACCATCGGATTCAATGCACTGTCAGCTCTATCCCCCTCACTTAGTCTTGCTCCTCTCCCCGTAAAACCCATACAGCACACACTCACTATTCCTCATTCTCACCCACCAAAGCCCTTGCTCACGCCCTTCTGCCTGCAACTACATGTCCGACGGACCAGCAGTCTCCCCACCTTCGGAACTCTTCTCGACAGTATTTATTAAGCTCTTTCTGTGTGCAGAGCACTGTACTAAGTGCTTGGGAGAATACAATATAACAGTTAGTAGACATGTCCTCTCCTCAGAACGAGCTTACAGTCTAGCGAGAGTAGAACACACCGGAGGCCTTAGAAGGGGCAGTTTCCATGGAGGGAAGTGGGCAGAAGGCAGACTAGATGGGATCAAGAAAAGAACGGGAGGAGAGGAAGCGGAGGCAGCTGGATGGGATCAAGATAAGAATGGGAGGAGAGGAAGTGGAGGCAGCAGGTTTAGACAGCTCACTCAAGGATTTCGGAAAGGAATGCTAGGAGGGAGATGGGGTGATAACTGAAAGGGGCTGGGGGTCAAGGTAGGGTTTTTTTTTAGGGTAGGGGAGACATGAGCAAAAAGAAGAGAGGGAAATTACCTGAAAACACCTCTTGCTCCTCACCTCCAGACTGGAACACTTCAGTTGCCAGACCAGACCGGCCCATACAGTTACGAGATATTTAGATCTTAGGGTGTGCTCTACTTCTAAAAGGATTCCGGGGTCTGTCCCAGCTCTGTGATGTGCCACAGCAGAAGCAATAAATACACAATGGAGATAAACAGTTTCTCCTCTGAAAGCATGACATGTCATGCTAGAGCTGACAGCTTGAATAAAAGTCAAAGGAAAAAGAATGAAGGTATGTGGTACAAATCAAATAACATTATCCATTTTTACCTGCAAGACTTACCATCTCACCTTTCCAACTGGAAGACACGTCAGCTTGGGGAGCAAAATCCTATAGAGATCCAGACCACAAGAGAGACATTTCAAAACGAGCCAAAAAAAAAAAAAAAAAAAAAACCAACGCTTTGCCACAAGCCTGTTTATTTCACTTCTAGGGTTCTCAGCGACGAATATGTTGTATCGACAAATGGACGTTAAAGGTTTTGTTAAAGAGAGGGGAAGTGACATCGGTACATGTATCACAACGATTTTGATGAACACAAGAAAAATAAAATGTATTTGAAACCTACCTACTTCTACAAAAGCAAAGTAAGAGTGACACTAGTGTTCCCACAGAAAAGTAGAATAATAAATGGGAGCTGCGCTTAACACAGTCCAAACAGATTTCAAAAAATGCTACAGCGACACACACCTGAGGGCAAGTTGGTGATGGAACGAAAGGGACAGCTTTCTTCAATTTTAAAAATAGCAAGGATACCCTCCTCCCCACGAAAAATATCACTTATCACCTGTAGATGTAATGCAACAACGCATTGCCCAAACTATTTGGGGGCTCAAAAGAACATTTCTGGAAATATTTCTATAACCTCTTCTGCTGAGCAGATAAGGCCTCCAGAACCCATTCCTGGAGTTTGGGCTGCAATGCATGGCATAATATTCAGGCCGTGCTAGGAGGCTGGAGCGAAGATCAGTTACCAAGGCAATATACACACACGCACACGCGCACACACACAGACCATTCGATGGCAGGAAAAACTAACCAGTAGCCAAACCATCCCTCTCGTTCTGTACCGGTCTCCTAGAAGTCTGACAGGCAGCGAAAATCACTAGCTATAGAAGCTGCTGCTGGCTTTCCTTGTGTGTGTTCAGCTCCTATTTGGTCCTGATGATGGGTATTATTTTTGGACAAGTATGTAGTTATTTACAGGAGTATAAAAATGTATGATATCGTTCCTTTACGGTTATCAGCCCTCCTTCGTGATTCCTGCCTTTAAAAACTGCATGTATTTGTTAACTGTACAGAGCAGAGATCCAGTAAACAGAATTTTATTTTATGACACTCTGTGTTAATACAATAAATATACAAAACTCGTGGACTACTCCAACATGCGACAGAGGGACAGTGGGGAGTGCATTTAGAGAGAACCGTGACATTCACCATGATGGCAGAGCATCGTCAATCATTTACAAAATATACAAACACCCCTCCGATGAATGAGCCGAGGCCTGAATTACACATCACTGCGCATTAACATTCCAGTGTTAAGAACTTCCCCCGGAAAATAAATTAGCCGCAGTTTCACACTACAACATTCAATGGGTGTGTAGTAGGTTAAGATGATGGCAACACCTGGTTGATTTTTGTCTTGAAGTAAAAAAATATTTAACCAACACCAGCCTTCTGCTCTCAAAAAGCAAACCCAAGAAAATGTACCGGTTGCTCCTGGAGAGAGGCAAAGTATAACAGTTTAATTAAGGCTCGAGACCACTTTCCCTTATGACTCAGCTGTGAATACTACCCAATTCCATCTTAATGAAGATGTCTGTACATATATCCTCGAGCTCAAGGGAAGAAAAAAATATTAGTTCAGACCCATCCCTTGGGAAATTTTTCCATCCATTTTCAAGGAAAAATAAGGGTTTTGGGATAAAGCGTCGATAGGTGTTAATAAGCTTATGCCATTTCTCTACAAAAGTCAATGTGAACAGTCGTATTACAGATATTGATTACCATTCGTAGCCAAAAATTAAGCCAGTTTTCTTGAAGCCCTTCTTAAAAAGCAATGACAAAACTCTGACGGTGTTTTTAATAGATTATGCCAAACCACTTATTCCAACTGTCTTCAGGGTTTAAGCAGCTATTGGTGTTGGAGAAAAGAATTCTTAACTCTGGAGCATACGCTACATTTTCCTGAGAAAAGGTAGGGAAGCCTCTTCTAGGCAAAACCTTCTGCATTAACAAAGGAATCCAATAGCAAAAAAAACCAAACCAAAACCTGGAGCCACCCCCCTAAGTGGACATCTTAATTCTGAAGTTCCACCACTCAGACCATAAGCATCATTTTGGGATTACCCAAATTAATACATATTAATCACTTCACTAGCCAGTCATCTACCAATGGCAATCTGACTCTGAAAATGAGAATCCAAAGACGCACACTTGTAGCAACAGGTCTTTGAAAAGATCCAGTTAATCCAAACTATAGCTTCCAAGAATTTTCCTCCACCATGATGTTTTCCAAAAGGCA
The DNA here is from genome assembly GCF_004115215.2 of Ornithorhynchus anatinus. Classification (NCBI taxonomy): domain Eukaryota; kingdom Metazoa; phylum Chordata; class Mammalia; order Monotremata; family Ornithorhynchidae; genus Ornithorhynchus; species Ornithorhynchus anatinus. Next base: position 26,122,643 of record NC_041728.1, on the reverse strand, counting down.
ATGCGGGAACAAGAATCTGACTTTCCAACAAGGTGATCAAAGAGGACCTAAAATATTCAGGGCCCAAGCACACTACTGCAATGAATTCCTCTGGAGCATGGTTATAAATGTTACACATTTACAGTTAGAGGGTTTAATTGGATCTGTAGTCACTGGTTCGGTTCAAGCTGAAAATTTATATATTTTATGCTACTCAGAGGTCAAATGGCATTTGTCGTTCAGTTTGTCTCAAAGCAAAAGGCTGAGGTGTGTTAAACGGAATTCAAGTAGGTTTTAAGTGCCACTGTCTAAAATGTTTCAGTTAGGATAATTCCTCAAGGAAAAATAAACACTGTTGTTCAAATTTGGGGACAAGAGGTAAACAGACTGATTTACAATGCTAGACTAGATAGTGAATTCCACCATTAAAACACAATTCAGACTTAAAAAACCCCCAAACACAATCAAAACTTCACTTCATTTAAGGGGTCAGACAGGCTAGCTACAAAATTGTGCCAACGATTTATCTAAGATATTATCTTCTCTCCGAGACAGGAACACTGAAAATCACAATCATATTCCATCAATTAAATTTCTTTGAACCGAACTGTACATTGCATTGCACATTCTAGTAACTTAGAATGTTGGTGCCTAAAGTAATTTTTGATCTAGAAGGAAAATAGAGAAACAGAATCTATTATATACACACACACACCAAAAAACCCAGTAATTCAACAGATACAGATTAAATTCTGAACTAAAATACTAGTTCAATTAAATTTCAGTAACAATAAAATTTCATGCGAGCTTCAAGATTGATACCCCAAATCTGTCCTTACAGATGGACATCATAATTTCATCCTTACAGATTGATATCAAAAATTTGTCCTAAGAATTAAAAATAAAACAATATGAGCGTTACACAGTCCTTAAACACACACAATGTCTGAAACTGCAAGAGAGACCAATTTAAATTCCCAGGACTTTACCCTGCCCTACTCCTTAATCTAGACAGAGAGGCAATTAGGAAAGAGGGATCAATTGCTCCAACGTGCATTTCTCAGATCGAATTCAAGATTCCAGAAGGAACTGCGGCAGCTAGTAGCTAAATGCCTTCTGAATCGTAATAAGATTCCATGTCAATTCCAGGGTCCCAGTGTTGAAATAACTCCTCTGAAACATTCAACCCCCGGCAAGGACGGAGACTATTTATTTAGCCCCGTTTTTGTTTTTTTCTGTCTTTCCAAGGGGCAGTGAACTATGTTTGAAGAAAACAATTCGGTAATAAAAAGAACTTTTTCCTGATTTTAACCCATGCACAGGGGAGAGAGAAACATACATGCGGTATGTATTTGCAAAGGAAAATCTTCAGTGAACACGGTAACCGGAGAATGAAAAAAAAACAGTAAAGAAAGGGTTGCACCGGAGGAGGGCCGGGGGGAGAGAACAGAAAACAAACAAAAAGATACAAAGTACCAGTAGTGCCGATTACAGATTCCCTTAGATTTGGTTGCCCTTGAAAGCATTTTGAGCTGCACTGGTGGCTGCCGTTGACGCGGCATTTGCTGCGGCGGTCTGTACAGTTTTGTTGGACATCACACCTGTCGCAAACTCCTGCTGGGCTTTCTCGAAGCTAGCCCCCGTGGTACGGTAGAGTCCATGCACCTACACGGGGGTGAGATAAGAAGGGAGGGAGGAAACACATCACCATTTTCCATCCACACTGTGCAAACCCTTCAGAAAATCAGGGGACTCCAAATCTGCCTTCCTTCCCCCTGATGCCTTTGCACTTATTCTTAATTCTTTTGAATGAGAAGTGACCGCAGGGCCTCCAAACTCTTATTCCAAATGGACACCAAACAACGTGCACCCTCCGTTCTGCCGTAACATGGGCTCTCACTACACATCTGGGCTCAAACGGGAGAATGTTTATCCAGCAAGCTTAGCCTGTTTGGACACAGCGTGGTGCGCTGTCAAAAGAGACAGGTTGAGCATGTGTGTGCGGCATGAGATGCTACGAGGCCTAGCCTATGATGCCAACTTTCCTTCACAGGGCTTTTTGAAAAAAATAGAATCCCCAGGTTCCAGGAGAACTGAATGCAATGAACCCAAGAAAAAGATTTTCAAAGGACACAGGTGAGTGAGTACAAGTCAGCCCCACTGGTATATTTTCACAAAAAAAAAAAAAAGGAAAGAAAGAAATATGATCCCATAAAACCAAGAGAGAATGGATCTCACCCTAAGAGGGGGAAAAAAACCCTTGGGTTATTAGAGTTGTACTTAGCTTTTACAATATTAACTGTATTCCTATTTTGCCCATTCTGTTTGCCCATGTCCTGGGTTTGCTTGTCACTATGTTATATATGGCATTTCTTGTAGCTCAAATGGAAACACACAATCCCATCCCCCCCAAAATGATATGAAATGGTTTTTAATGTGAACAGTCTTTCAACTATGTGTACCTTTTGGATACTTAGGTCTAAATAACCTACAAGTGGTTGTAAAAAGAAAGCTAAAGTTAACTTTTTTTTAAAAAAAGTCAATGCTTCAAACTAACCACAGGTTAAATTTTTTTTAAATCAGGCAAATTAGTACAGTTTTAAGGTCTAAATGCTATCAGTTGGAGGCATGTAGGAATTTTAATTCAAGGTGAAAGCTTGTTCCTCTTGTGGCCTAGTGGAAAGAGCACAGAAATGGGAATTGGGAGATCAGGGTTCTAATCCTGGTTTGGGTATTTGCCTATGTGGACAAGTCACAACTTCTGTGCCTCAGTTTCCTCATCTGTAAAATGGGGATTAGACTATAAGCCTCCATGTTGGACATAGACTGTGTTGGATCTGATTGTACTGTATCTACCCCACTGCTTAGCACAGTAATTGTGACACTTCTTCATCACTTAATAATAATAATAATAATGTTGGTATTTGTTAAGCGCTTACTATGTGCCGAGCACTGTTCTAAGCGCTGGGGTAAACACAGGGGAATCAGGTTGTCCCACGTGGGGCTCACACTTAATCCCCATTTTACAGATGAGGGAACTGAGGCACAGAGAAGTTAAGTGACTTGCCCACAGTCACACAGCTGACAAGTGGCAGAGCTGGGATTCGAACTCATGAGCCCTGACTCCAAAGCCCGTGCTCTTTCCACTGCGCCACGCTGCTTCTCTAAGTTCCACTTGAGTTCCACTGTCAGTATAAAGGGCTTAAAGAATTTTGTGCAATTCAAATAACTCCTAGAACCATCCGGATGGCTGGACAAAGGACTGAGGCACACTGTTAACTAAAGCACATTCCACATTTCAGAGGAGGAAACTGCCCAAGGATGGAGAGTGGCCACAACTGGGATCCTTTAGGCCCACTTGTTCCATACTATATAGTGGATAAAGCATGGGCCTGGGAGCCAAACGGTGGGTTCTAATCCTGGCTCTGCCTCTTGTCTGCTGTGTGATCCTGAGCAAGTCACTTCACTTCTCTGTGCCTCAGTTTTCTCATCTGTAAAATGGGGATTGAGACTGTGAGCCCCATGTGGGAGAGGGACTCGGTCCAACCCAATTTGCCTGGCACACAGTAAACACTTAAGTACCAGAATTATTATTTTAACATTAGTTGGGGGAAGGAAGGTGCCCATGAGAGGGCAGTATCCATCCTCCTGCAAAACAATGGAGTTGAGAGGGGTGTCCCATTAGCTCCACTTTCAGATTGAGAGCCCCTGTGGGCTAGGGACATGAAAAAATCAAGGTCAGGGAGCTCCCTGACCTCTGGAACTGAGCCTACCAACTCTAGTGCATTCTCCCAACAGCTCAGTACAGTGCTCCGCACACAGCGAACGCTCAACAAATACCATTACGTGGTCAAAGTGCTCAAACTGTACCTGCTTAAAGTTCTTGTTCTTGTTTGCCCGTCTCCCCCGATTAGACTGTAAGCCCGTCAAAGGGCAGGGACTGTCTCTATCTGTTGCCGACTTGTACATTCCAAGCGCTTAGTACAGTGCTCTGCACATAGTAAGTGCTCAATAACTACTACTGAATGAATGACTACTGGCAATAATCATAATTTTTATTGAGCACTTACTCAATACCAGGCACTGGGATAGACAGTGCTTAGCACAGTGCTCTGCACAAAGTAAGTACTGATGGCCAAGTGGATAGAGCATGGGCCTGGGAGTTGGAAGGTCATGGGTTCTAAGCCTGGCTCTGCCTCTTTCCTGCTGTGTGACCTTGGGCAAGTCACCGTGCCTCAGTTCCCTCATCTATAAAATGCGGATTGCGACTGAGCACCCCAGATGGGACAGGGACTGTGTCCAGCTCCATTTGCTTATATCCATCCCAGCGCTTAGTACGGTGCCTGGCACACTGTAAGAGCTTAACAAATACCCTTATTATTACTAATATTATTAATAATAAATATTATCGACTGACTAGACGGAAGGGAACCAGACTGGCACAATCCATCCGATTCATCACTAAGCTTCAGCGTCGTCCCTCCGGCTCTAGAGGAAAGTGTTAATCCTTTTAGTCAAGTGCACTGGAAGACTCCCGTCAAAAGTACACTTACTGCCATTGACGATGATGAAGCAAAGGATTCCATTACTAGTTGCCATAAAAATGACAGCATAAGGCCCTGTCGAGCCATTAGCCTGTGTAAATCAAACCCAGATAATGACAACTCCAACTTGAATCCACTTTTAATTGTGGATAAAACTACTTGCCTTGGAATTAACTCAAGGTATTTGATGCCATTATAAATCTTAAAAAGAGTCAGTCAGATTACACATCCTAGAGCATCCACAGGGATTACTTCATCTGCTTGAAAAAAGGAAAAACATTTGATTTAAGGAAATAACACTATCAGCTACTCCTGCCATGTCTTCAAAAGATCTTAAATGGTATCTGCCAGCATCTGACTGGAAAAAGGTGTTAAATAGTTGAATTTTCTCCCTTGTTGCCTCAAGAGAGTTGAACCCCAATCAGGGCAAAATTGATCCCATTTTAATAATCCCAGGATGAGTTATGGATAATTTCAAGAATGTAAAAAGGAACTCTTTCCAAAATAGCATTTTCTAGTGAAAATTCTCAACAAATCCTCATCCTCTGGGCTAGTTACAAACACAATCTATAACAACCTTCAAGAGTTTTCGAGTGACTATTCAGAAGTAGCTTCTGGATGTCGGGCAGAAATAAATAAGCTTAAAAGTGTTTTTGGAAAGAGAAAAATTAGAATGAAAAATCTTTTGACAGAGGTTAGTTCTTGAAGTAGAATTTTTCAGATGGGCTTATAGGGGAGTTGATGTTAATAATGTGCCTGACACCTAGTGGCCTAGTGGTCGAAAAATGGTTGCAACCCATCATGCTTAAAAAAAGGAGTCAATATCGAGCGCATCTGCAATAAAAATTAAAAATGCTATTAGGCTTCTTTAGAGTTCAAAAAAAACCCAACCACCACAAAAGCCAAAATTAGCTTTGGAAATTCTTACCGTTCCATTTACTAAGGAGATGAAATCTGCAGCCTGTAAGCTCCCCTAAAGACTAAATCTCTGTAAGGAGAGAGCACATCTTCCTGCTCCGTTATATTCTACTTTTCCAAGCACTTTGTGCAATGTTCTGCACCCAATAAACACTCAATAAATATCACTCACTGATTGCTAAGATCTGATTTCCTAACCTAACTCAGTTAGTTAAAAATTGCTAGAATAGAATTTGGAAAGCTTAGATGGCATGGAGCCTAAATAAAACATTCTCCTGCACTTGTAAACCCTGTTTATATAAATGGGGGAGAGGCAGCAGGGCCTAGCAAAAAGTGCTCAAGATTGGAAGCCAAAAGTCTTAGATTCCAGTCTCACCTGCTGGGAGGCCTTAGGCAATCACTTAATTTCCCTTAGTTTACTCATCTGTTGAATGGGGTTAAAATATTTCTTCGCCCTCAGACTGAGCCCCACGTGTTTCTCCTGGGCCAAAACGATACCTTTGAAACTACTGCAAGAAGCTGTTTCTCCCTGCAGCCTGAAGCTTAGTGATTTCTATGCATTCATTGGATCCAATCACAACTCCTAACCCCACCTCACCCCCTCCACCTTACTGCCCTTGTTTCTCGGGTACAGGTAACCCAACCAGCTCACTCTCTCATGCTCTCGTCTCCACTGCCTCCAAGAAGTTGACGTCCCCCACCTACCTGGATGGCTCTTCCTGCAGCACTGTCAATGCCTTTCTTCAAAACCCCAATAAGGATCTACGCCCTCCCCAGGTCCTCTCGCACTGATGCCACTGAACACACTACTTCTTGACCCTTGTTTCTCTGGCTTCCTCTCTCCCATCTTTTATGTTCTACCTCTGACATTTGGGATTGTTATCTACTTTCACTTTTGTTTTGCATTAACTTTTCAGTTATGATGGCCAGCCTCCTGAGGTAAGGAGCCAGCCAGGTCTCATTCTCCACAGGACCCAGTTTAACGTTCGGCCTACTTGTGGTGTTATATATGGAACTTGTGGTTCCTTCTACAACCCAGAATCTTCACATCACTAACACTGACCTAACCTACTCACTGTACTTCCATCTCAACTATCTCACCAACGATCTCTTGCCCACATCCTACCTCTGCCCTGGAACTTCCTTCTCCTTCAGGAATGACAGCCCACCACATTTCCCCCAAGAGGCCTTTCCCAATGAAGCCCTCATTTCCCCTCATTTCCTCATCTGCACTGCCTCTGCACCCTTTATTTACCCGCCCTCAGCCCCAGAGCACTCATGTATGTATCCATAATTTATTTATATTAATGTCTGTCTCCCTCTATAGACTTTGAGTTCATTGTGTGCAGGGCACACATCTACAAACTCGATTATATTGTACTCTTTCACGGGCTGAGTACAGCGCTCTGCATGCGGTGAGGGCTACATAATTACCATCGATCGATTTAATATATTCTCTTTAGAGAAGCGAATTGTAGCTGAACTCTAAGTTTGACTTTGCTCTATTTGCTTCAAATTCACAAGCAAGTTAGGCTTCTCTTTTGATACAATAGGAACAATATTCAAATACTCTGCCTGGATTTTATTTGAATGCACTAAAAATAAAAATAAAAATGACTAATTTTTGAAAGACGACTGTGAGCTCTAGTCATGCATGAGGGTGGGCCTGAACCAACAATCCGTTTCCTACCATGTGCAAGTAAAGCTTGCCCCATCCTACTTTACCTCAATATCTCCTACTACCACCAAGTCTGGACGCTCTTCACTCCTCACACCAACCTTCTCATTGTACCTGAATCTTTCTTGCTGCCGATACCCTGCTCACATCTTCCCTCTAGTCTGGAATTAATCTCCCCCTCCCCCTTTCTTACTTGACAGACCATCACTCTCCCCATCTTCAGAGCCTTATTAAAATCACATCTCCTCCAAGAGGATTTCGCTGACCAATCCCTCACTTTATTAAAAAATATAATAATAGTCACGCCCTCACTGCGCAAAGCATTGAAATTGGTAAAATACAGGCATATCAGACACAGTCCCTGTCCAACATGGGGTTCACAGTCTACCAAGAAGAACAGGTATTTGATCCCCATTTTACAGATGAGGTAATTGAGACACCAAAAAGTGTCACCTGCCTGTTGGGTCACAACAGGCAAGGGGCAGAGCCAGGATAAAACCCAGGTCCTCTGTGCTCTTTCCACTAGGACAGACCCTCCCTTCTACATCACCTAAGACCTTGAGTCTGTACCCCTAAAGCCTTTGATTTTTCACCCCACCCCTACAGCATTTATATACTTAGCCACCTGAAATTTATTTTAACGCCTGTCTCCCCATCTAGTCTGTAAACTCCTTGAAAGGCAAGGATCAATCATGTCTGCCTACTCTGTTTTACTGTACTCTCCCAATTGCTTAGTACAGTTCTCTGTCCCCACTACGTGCTCAATAAATACAACCGTTCGACATTGATTCTAATGCATTTGGCACTTTCCCATTTCCAAGTCTACATCTTGGTATCCTCATATTTCCAAAGAAAGAACAACTCCTTTCTGACTGCCATATGTCAGGCTAGTCTGTCTGCTGCAACTGTCTCCCAAAAGTCTGTTGGAGAATATGTTCCATCGGTAACATTAATTGAGGACCTACTATGGGCAGAGCACTGAACTTTTAGAGCATTCGTTCCACCCTACCTGCTTGAATGCACCCATTCCAGTTTGCCATTGAGCTGCTGGGTGGCCATCCAGTTATCCATTTTTCTCTCATAACCAACTTAACCAAAGTGGGCTGCAATGAGCCCTGTTTCAGCTCTGACTAGCTGGCTGAATTCCAGGACCTCGTGGGCAACCCTGCCTTGCCATCTGAAATTGATGATGGCTTACATGGGCCGTCTGCAGTCGGTCCAGCTCTCGATAGGTGATCAGACGCCACCATCAAGCTTTATGGACATTCCAAATGGGATGCTTGCTACTGCTTTAAAAATATCCAGCTCAGACAGTTGCACAGTCTACCAAGTTAGGAGCTCTTTGTACCAGCCATTCAACTTTATAGGTTTCAATTTAAGAGAAACAACCCCATGTGGAACAGATTCCAGAATTGCTTGTCTTCCCTCCCAAATCCTCTGCGCCCCATGACTTTCCCATCACTGTGGACAAACCCATCATCCTGTCAGATCTACAGTCACAACGTTTCTAGAATATGCCCCTACTATTTCGATCCAAACCATTACTACACCTTGGCACCGCACCTTGCTGTGTTACCTTGGCATCCTGCCTCAACTACTGCAACCTTCTCACTGATCTCCCTACCCACAGCCTCCACCCACCCTCCACACTACATTCTGTTGCCCGGATCATTTTCCTATAAAATTGTTCTGCACACGTCTTCTCACTGCTCAAAAACTTTCAATGGTTGCCAATCCATCACCATCTCAAACAAAATTACTTTACCATTGGGTTTAAGCCACTCAATCGGTCAACCCAACCCCAATCTAAACTTGTTCATCACCAACACAAACCAGCCCACACACACATCACTCCTCTATCACCACCCGACTCAAGACCCACCCCCATCCTGCTGTGGGCACCCTAGCTCAAGCCTTCCCTCCTGCCTGGAACTCCCCCTTCACATCCCAGAGACCTCCACTCTCCCCACCTTCAGAGCTTCACTAAAATAATTTCTTCTCTAAGAAGCCTTCTCTAACTACCCTCACATTTCTCCACTCTAGTCACCCTTCCTTCTGCAATAGCTACACATTTGAATCCGTACCTCTTAAGTACTTTGATACCCACCCCCATTATGTACATATCCTTACACTCTACTGCTTTCCCTAATTTATTTTGATGTCTATCTCATCCATTAGATTGGAAGCTCCTTGTAGGCAGAAATCGTGTTCAGCTCTATCATACACTATTCTCCCATGCACTCGGTATAGTGTTGAGATTGATTTCAGAAATCCACAAATCAAGCAATCAATACTAATTGAGTGCCCAGTGTGAGCAGAGTATCGTACTAAGCTTCTGGGATAACAAAAAAAAAACTTAATTTCACTGCAGAATAAGAGAATGCAGGAAGACAAGCAAGGTTCTGTTAATCCATACATTCTATTGTACTGAGAGACTCGGCCTTATGGGAAAGTGATGAATTAGCTCCAAATGCTACAGTTCATTCAAAGTAGAATCGGCATGAAGTCCCAAAGCACTAAAATAGTACAGCTACTATGTATTGTTTAAAAAAGTCTTATGGCACGGTCATTTGAGCAATGATAGGGAATTTGTTTGGCTAAAGGACTATAAAAAGTTTTCCAACACAGCTCCACACTTCCATCCTTCCTCACCTTCCTCTAGGAGCTCGAATGCATAGCGAGGAAGAGGCCTCATATTAAGCAGCAAGGCAGAGGGAGCGAGCACAGTTATTCCTGAAGGAAACCCCTCACTCTCACCGCTATGAACATCCCTGCTAGTGGCTCTGGATAACAGGAAGCTGGGGCTCCTACCAGCCGCAACCACGCGATTTTGGGAATCGTGATGAAACCTTAAGTGTTTCTCCCAGCCCATCACCCTCTAAAGGAGGAGGACAGTGGCTAGGAAGTTTTCTTAGAAAACCTCTGTTTAGAAAAAGGATGGGGAAAAGGTGATAAGGGACAGGATATTCTCCCGGCCTGGATGATAATAGTAATCACAGGATTCCTAACAATCCCCCCCCGGGGGGGCTATGTTTCAGCAGCTTCCCAATGAAAACAATCGATCGACTGAGTGAAGGTTGAAAATTGATTGAAAAACTTTGGAAAACCCATGGATAGGTTACAGAAAGACCAAAATAACATGCGATTGACAGGAAAAAAAAAAGGAAAAAACGGAATTTGTAAATCGGTAAAGACAGAGATTCGGCTTACCTTTTTAAACATAACTAGTGAGATGACAGCAGATGCTGTGAAAAGCGCTGCTATAATTATCATCATGATGCCAACAGGAATACTCTTGTTGAGACCGGTAAGAGATGAAATCCAACCACTAACAGGTATCAAAACAAGAGGAAAAGGCAATGCAGTCATACCCATTTTTATAAGACTTGACTGTTCACTGTGAAGGGTGCAGTAAATCCCTCAAGACTGTAAGCTCGTTGTAGGCAGGGAATGTGTCTGTATGTTATACTGTACTCTCCTAAGCTTTGCACATATAAGCACTCTGTATATGATTGAATATTACTCCTTTGTATACATTCATGCAATCGTATTTATTAATGTTGGTATTTCTGAAGCGCTTATTAATGTGCAGAGCACTGTTCTAAGCACTGGGTGGGGTAGGTACAGGGTGATCAGTTTGTCCCACGTGAGGCTCACAGTCTTCATCCCCATTTTACAGATGAGGTAACTGAGGCACAGAGAAGTTAAGTGACTTGCCCGAAGTCACACCGCTGATAAGTGGCGGAGTCGGGATTCGAACCCATGGCCTCTGACTCCCAAGCCCATGTTCTTTCCACTGAGCCACGCTGCTTCCTGCTTATTGAGCACTTACTGTGTGCAGAGCACTGTACTAAGCGCTTGGAAAGTACAATTTGGCAACTAATAGAGACAATCCCTACCCAACGACGGGCTCAGAGTCTAGAAGCGGGGAGACAGACAACAAAACAAGTAGACTGGCATGAATAGCACCAATATAAATAGAATTATATATACACTTCATATAAAATAAACAGAATAATAGAATGATAAACAGGTACATATATACACAAGTGCTATGGGGCGGGGATGGGGGGTAGAACAGAGGAAGGGAGTCGGGGCGATGGGGTGGGGAGGAGCATAGGAAAAGGGAGGCTCAGTCTGGGAAGGCCTCCTGGAAGTGAGCTTTCAATAGGGATTTGAAGGGGGGGAAGTGTGCTAGTTTGGCGGATGTGAGAAGGGAGGGCATTCCAGGCCAGAGGTAGGACGTGGGCCAGAGGTCGACGGCTGGACAGGTGAGAACGAGGCCCAGTGAAGAGGTTAGCGGCAGAGGAGTGGAGTGTGAGGGCTGGGCTGCAGAAGGAGAGAAGGGAGGTGAGGTAAGAGAGCTTTGAAGCCAAAGCTTTGTACAATACAGTCTCTCCAATTAATAAGGCATTTGAAATCAGTGCACATTTAAGTATAATGCCTTTGGTCTTCACATGACAGAGAAGCAGCTTGACCTCGTTGATAGAGCAAAGGCCTATGAGTCAGATGGACCTGGGCTCTAATCTCAGTTCCACCACATGTCTGCTGTGTTACCTTGGGCCAGTCACTTAACTTCTCTGGTCCTCAGTTACCTCATCTGTAAAATGGGGATTCAGACTGTGAGCCCCTTGTAGGATAAGGACTGGGTCCAACATCATTACCCCAGTGTTTAGTACAGTGCCTGGCACATATTATGCACCTAACAAGCACCATTTCAATAGTGAATGTTTACATGATTCACTGGTCTGACTGCATGGTGAGATTTCCCAGATAAATCTGTTTGTTCTAAAATGAGGCTGACCATCTGGATGTGATGCAGTGAAATAAGGATGACAAAATTTCTTCAAGAGAATGTTTAAAACTGTATTTGCAAATAAACTGATTTATAATAACTTGAGACTGTAGAGGAACGGAATAAACGTGGAAATATGGCTGTGAAAAGACCTTTCAATAAAACAGGCAAATTAGAATATATTTTGGTTAAAACTCTTACCATATTTCAATGGGATCAAAGGAAAATGTGCTAGGGAAAATCTGGAGACTGGTTTAAAAAAAACAAACACAAATCAGCAATGGGAGGTTGAGAGTGGCAGACTCGGGCACCTACAATAGCTGCAGGTGCGGGGAGGGCAAACGAATCACAGTGAAGAAGCTTCAGCTAGATGCCTACCTCATATATGGAATCACAAAGGAGTTTGTAGGTTTCCACAAGGAGAAAAAGAAAAACCTTCATTTTTTTTTTCATATTCAATCAGTTGCTAAGTCCTGCCAGTTCTAACACTTCCCAGATCATACTGGGGAAAGAGCTGGGGGAGGACGGGAACAAGATTGTGGTGCAGTGAGGGTGAGCAAGAAAGCCACTGGGAATGGGGGAGTGTGGAGAAGAGGAACAGTGAGGGAGGGAGGGAGGGGTGGTAATGAAGGGTTTTGTTTTTTTAAAAAAACCTCCCATCCCCACAGTACATATGTAGATATCTGTAGTTTGTGTGTGTTAACATAATAATAATGTTGGATTTGTTAAGAGCTTATTATTATTATTAACATCTGTCTCCCTCTCTAGACTGTGAACCCGTTGTGGGCATGGAATGTGTCTGTTGTTGTTGTACTGTACTCTCCCAAGCACTTAGTACAGTGCTTTGCACAGTCTAAGGGCTCAATAAATGTGACTGAATGAATGAATTAGCACAGACTTAATTGCAGTATCTGGACGTAGCGTTAGGGCTGGGCGTATGCATGCCCAAATCGTGTACAGCATCCCTGGTGGCCAAGCATCGCAGGGGTGGTTGTAACCCTGGGTTCACCTGCACTTCCCAAACATGTAAGTTCCTTATGGGCAGGGAACGTGTCTGCTAATTCTGTTGTATTGTAACAATAATAATAATAATGATGGTATTTGTTAAGCGCTTACTACGTGCCAAGCACTGTTCTAAGCGCTGGGGTAGATGCAAGGTAATCAGGTTGTCCCACTTGGGACTCACAGTCTTATTCCCCATTTTACAGATGAGAGAACTGAGGCACAGAGAAGCTAAGCGGCTTGCCCAAGGTCACACAGTTGACAAGTAGCGGAGCCGGGATTAGAACCCATGTCCTCTGACTCCCAAGCCAGGGTTCTTCCACTAAGCCACACTGCTTCTCTAAAAGAGAACCCCATTTCCTTGTGTGCAAAATGAGGACAAGTCACACTCTTATATTGTAAGAACTGAGTGGGGCAGGAATTGGGTTTAAAATGATTATATTGTATTTACCTCAACGTACGGCACATAGGGAGCATTTAAAATATCATTATTAGATTATTTTTATTAAAAACATAGTCCTTGCCCTTAAGGGGTTTACAGTCTGAAGCGTGTAAATATTGTGGCCGAAATCTAATCCAAACTTGTTAAAGCTCCAGGTTTCTAATGGCACTTTGCCTGCTCCCTACCTCACAGGGATGTTGTGAGGGTAAAATGAGATAATTGATGTGAAAACGCTTTGAAGAACAGATATGCTGCACAAAAAACAAGATGATATTTTCATTGTCAGTGAAGTCCAAAGAAATCTTACACATTTCAAATTCAGTTTTAATTTTTAAAACCTAAAGGTCAACTTAGAGTCATTTATTTCTCATTTTTTAAAAAGGCTTTAAAATGCTAGGCATATCTTGAAGTTGAAGGAACATAAACAACTTACCAGTTGCCCCACCCGTGAAATCCAGCAGCCTGAAGTACATGAACAGCAAATTGACAGATATACACAAAGAAGAACACAAAGAATCGGAAAGAACTGTCACTCCTAAAAACAAAATAAAACAACAACAAAAAAACAACAAAAGGAGGGGAGGAAAAACTGGTTAGGTTTTTTTTCAGCATACTTACTGGGCAAACACATTACAGTGTATTACCAAAACCAAAAAACAATAGCTGCTTATCTAATCTTCTCTGTTCAAAATGAAACTCCATAATGATCCAAGCAAGATCACTGCAGCCTTGATTTATCACTTGAGCCATGTGAGCTCTACATTTGAGCCAAGGACTCAAAACATTTTTAAAGATTACCAGCAGACCTCATGGATTTGTTTTTCGATCTAAATATGATAATTATACAACTCGGGCCAAACACAGCAAGACATTTATGCTCACTGTTGATTTCTACAGATTCTCGCACTAATGGACCTGGCAATTTCAAAGGACAGCAATACATGTTTCTGTGCTGTAAAGCAATCATTAAAAATCGAGAGCAAAACCAGGAGTTTGGTAATTGATTTCCTCCTTCCAAAACTTGGGCTTAGATCTGAGCTTGGCAAATGACAAAATGGAGGACTCACATGAAGTTACTGGTAGCTAATATATGCTTGACTGACCTGAGGTCATCTTCACAATGATGATTCACCCATTAAAATAAGCCATTTTTCCTAAAACAGCATTTTTAAGAGCACCATTGAGAATGAAATGGTCCACTGTTCTGAATCCAGGAAACCATCAAAAAATGGCAGAACATTTCCCAGCAAATATTAGTTGCTTTCACCGATACTGTCCTCTCCTGGTTATCCTCCTTTCTCTGATGGTTCCTTCTCAGCCTTTTGCAGGCTCCTCCTCTGCCTCCCACTCTCTGACAGTGTGGATCTTTTACGGCTCAGTTCTGGGGCCTCTTCTATTCTCCATCTACCACCCACTCCCTTAGAGAACTGATGTGTTCTCTGTTTGAATTTCTAAAGCAACTGGAATATATTTGCCTAGGAAATAAACTGTCATTCCTCTTTCTGATGGAGTTAAGCCCAGACTTCTAGATTCATTTTATGTCTTAATCAGCAGCAAGTTTCTACTACCATACCATGGTGTTAACACACAACAAAGCAATATATTATAGAATGTTGTCCAACTGTAACCACGTCTTTTATCCTTCCTCAGACCTAAACCTGAACCTTTGGTAACAGGTGACTTGAGTAAGGCAAATGGAAAATCTGGGGATTTTGCTTGTTTGAACATCAATAACAGTCACCTATCACTTCACTGACATCAAAAGGGACATGCCAAGGGAATGACATTATGGCATAAAGAGGACGCAATGAGGCTCTCCACTCGGCATTTAGTAGAGGTGGAGGGGACTATAGTCTTGCAGATCCTGCATAAAACTCCAGAGTGCAAGAAACCAAGTTACAAGCCTGTTGCAGAATGATTA
Source organism: Ornithorhynchus anatinus (assembly GCF_004115215.2). Lineage (NCBI taxonomy): Eukaryota > Metazoa > Chordata > Mammalia > Monotremata > Ornithorhynchidae > Ornithorhynchus > Ornithorhynchus anatinus. The sequence goes on along the minus strand of NC_041728.1, from coordinate 26,107,364 downwards.
ACTGGCAATGAATAGATTAGGGAGAGAGAAGGGGAGAGAGAAGGGGGGGGAGATAGAGGGAGGGGAGAGTGGAGGGGGGAGGGAGACAGAAGGAAAGAAAGGGGGAGATTGAAGGGGAGAGATGGAGGGGGGGAGAGAGAAGGATGGGGGAGTGAGAAGTGGGGAGGGGGAGATGGAGAGGGAAGGAGAGAGAGAAAGAAAGGGAGGGAGATAAGGAGAGAGAGGGTGCAGATAGATGCCTACTGGGTACCAATGCTTTCCCTTCCTGGAGATGCCCTCTGCCACCAACCCAAGGCTGAGGATCCCCCAATCTACTTCTTCAGAATTGCCACAAAATCACGATGGGTTAATGCAGAGCCTGCCTTTATTGAGAAGTGAATGAGATTCTCAAATTCTGAGAGACAAGATCAAGGGAAAAGGCAAAACATTTAGCTTGATAGACAAATAGAATCTGATAAGAATGAAGCATCTGGCTGCCATTCCAATTCTTTTGTAACAATTATCACTATTAAATGTGTCACAATCGTTTCTTCCACATCTGCTCTTGCATGAGCACATATTCACCTCATGTCTAAAACTGATTTAATGACTAAAAATTCTAGTTTAAACATCTTAGGGATTTTTAATATGTACTTAATATGCACACTTGAGTATTTGTTTCTATATTATGCAGCATTTCATTTGTTTTTATTAATGGTATTTATTAAGTGGTTACTACGTCCCAGGTACTGTACTGAGCACCGGGTAGATAAAAGCTTCGATACAGTCCATGTCCCCCACTGGACTCACAGTCTTAATCCCCATTTTACAGACGAAGTAACTGAGGCACAGGCAAGTGATGTGGCTTGCCCAAGGTTACACAACAAACAAGTGGCAGATCTGGGATTACAACCCAGGTCCCCTGACTTCCAGGCCCGGGCTCTTTCCACTAGGCCATTAGGTCACACTGGTTCCCTAATCTTACTAATTTCTAGCTCTTCCATGTACTGTAAAAAGGTATTAATAAGATTATCAATTTTTACCCAGTGAGTATTTCTTCAGGATACATACTCCAGGCAATAATTCATCCTGCTGCTTGGATAATTTTTCTAAAAAGCCATTCAGATCGTATCTCACCATTCTTCAAAATGGTTGCCCATCCACCTCTGCATCCCAAAGAAACTTCTTATCATCAGCTTTAAGGCAATCAGCTCACTCCCTCTTAGCTTGCCTCACTGATCTCCTGCTAAAAGCCAGCCCGCATACTCTGCTCCTCCAATGCCAACCTATATTCTCTCGATCTTGTCTATTCCACCTCTGACCCCTTGCCCACATCCTCCCTAGGGCCTGTAACTCCCTCCCCCTTCAAATCCAACCGTCTCCCCACCCTCAAAACCCTCCTAAAAAAATCACATTTCCTCCAAGGGGCCTACCCTGTCGAAGCCCTTTATTTCCCCATCTGCCTTCCCATCTGCATCGACTATGGACTTGGATGTACACCTTTTAAGCCTTTGAGATTCACCTCAGTCCCACAGCACTTATGTGCATATCTTTATATTCTGCCACTTCCCCCATCAGTAATTTATTTTAATTCTCGTCTCTCCCACCTGATTGCAAACTCTTTTAGGGGAGGGTTCATGTCACCTAATTCTACTGTACTAAGTGCTCAGTACAGTTTTTCTGCACACAGTTTTCCGCACAGTTAGCACTCAATAAATACCACTGATTGATAGTTTGCATACTTTCTCTAGGGATGGAGCATGGCATAACTTTCTACATGCAGTGTGAGCCTCAATCACCTATCTCCTAATCCAAGTCACATTACACTAGATTATTAGAAAGAGTTGCAAGGGAAGAGGACCAGCAAAACACCTCATGCCAATGTTATTCAATATACTTCAATGGTGCCATAACTGGTTCTTGTGTCAAAATGTAAGATGATTAAACAGAAAAAACTTAAATAGCATGTGCACAGTATGAACAAATACAGATTGACGGAACACTTGTGGAGATAGCAACGTCTAGAAATGTGGAAGACATTGATTCCTTATTCAGTTTGAAAATTATACATTTTTCAAGGTAGCTAATAGACTTTAAAGGAAGGCAAAAAGTGAGAGAAGAGTTAATTACATGAGGGAGAAGTTGCAATGACTTAAGGGGGTGGAATTCCAACAGCTTGAATACTGCGCTTTGACTTAAAGGGGGTGGAATTCCAACAACCTCAGTTTTAGTATTTATCCCAACCTTTTCACCTTGGACAAGAAAGTAAATGCTTTCGGTGAGAAAGTGAATATTTTTCTGCCAACTTTCTGGTTTTGTTTTTGGGATGGAAAACGCTTTTCAATTTGACTCATGCATTTCATAAAGTGTATAATCTCTCCTCACGGGTCTGTTGTGCTCTCCCCTCTTAGATTATTAGATCGTGAGCTTACTGAAGGTCAGGAACCATGGCTAATTCCCACCCGTACATTCTTTCCCATGATTTAGTAAACTGCTCTGCACCCCTAAGCGTTTAATACGCAATACTATTTCTATGACGAGTTCTATGAAGGATTTTAAAAGCTTTTAAAATAATTTTCCTTTGTAACATGCAGGATATACTGCTCTCTAAAGCAATGAGTCCTGAAATCAGAAGAATGTTACATACCAGGTTATTAAGTTACTAACCCATTAACCATTGAATTATCTTCCACAAATTTCAAGTTACTCATGAACTTTCAAAATTAAATCAATAAACCATTCCTCATAAAGTCTATTCAAATGGATGAGAGAAACAAAACATTAAACTAGAAAAAAAATCAGTTGTCTACAAAATAGATTTGATTATGACAATGCATATCCTAAGTGGAGTTTATTTCTAGCTCCATTATCATTTATCAATCTCACTAAATTACAGGAAGACTTATTAAAACAGTGATAGACTTATAGAAGCACAAGCAAACTCCTGCAAATTCCATTCCCGCCATTCTACAAGGTATTTGGAGACCATATAATTGCAGTACTAAGCACTGGGGTAGATGCAAGATAATAGGTTGGACACAGTCCCTGACCCAAACAGGACTCACAATCTTAATCCCCATTTTACAGATGAGGTAACCGAGGCACAAAGATGTTAAATGACTTGGCCAAGGTCACACAACAGACAAGTGGTGAAGCTGGAATTAGAACTAGATTTAGACTCCCAGGCCTGTGCTCTTTTCACTAGACCACTACGCTTCTCTAAACTGAAGCTGGGGCTCATCTGGGATACATATACACATAAATTTAGATATACAGATATAAATAGATGATTTCTTTATTTCCTGAGGGGTTCTGTTTTATGTTCAGGTTTTTAATTTCAGCAGGAAAGCTGAATTAGAAAGGGCTAAAGAGATTAAGATTCAACCTAGTAAACAAAACCAGTACGATTCCGGGCAACCAACAGATCTGGGATTGATATAATATATATAATAATATTTTATATATATATATATTATATCTCTGCCTATCAATGTCTCTCACTTTGTCTTCTGAGTGTATAATAAAACCTCTCCATCTTTCCTCAATTCCCCAAAAACCTAGGTGCTGTGTTCCTGAGCTTTTAAATGGCCTCTCAGATTGTGGGAGGCTCAAGATCAAGATTGGGAAATGTCTCATTCCTCCCTTGCCTTGTCCCTGTTCCTCCTTACCACATTGCACCGCTGTGCTATTTCCCTCTTCTCTTACCATTTTCTGCTTCGCTACTCCTCAAGCTTAACTGTGGGAAAGTTACAGTAAACTCCGTAATTCCTCTGCAGTGAACTAGGCACAGTTATTAGCCAAGCACAGCCAAGCACAGCCAAGTTACAATCTTCCTGCCTACAAGAAGTTCATATATTTTCCGTATTTAGTAAATGTCTAACTTGTGGCCACGCATTTAATCAAACCCTTTCTAGGTATAATTGGGTTCAAAATATCTAGGTGAACGAGGGGAGGAGGAGGAGGGGGATTCCTTGTCACAGACAGGTCTTGGATCCTACCCACACTGGGAGGCTATGTTAGAGCCTCTCTATTCAAGTCCTGCAAGGCTGATTCACTATCTGGCACCCCTGCCTCTCAGCAGTATGTGTCAGGACCCAAAAGGACCCTAGGCTGGTTGAGTTACTGCTGGGTCCTGTATAGTCTCAACTTTCAGCCACCACATTCATTTCAACCCACAAAGGAAGAGGTGCCCCAACTGAGATGCCCCATCCCTATTTCACTGGCCCCACCGGGAAGCTTGAATTGTACAACCAACACCGGGGTTGGGGAGGGATGCAGTTGACTCTGGCCAGCTTCCCAGACCATATTTATAGGAACCCACACCTGTGCTCCCTGTCCGGTCCTCGTCTTCCAAGGCCCCCAGGAACCAATCCGGGACCAGGCTGAATCCTTCTTTTCTTCCCACAACTTCCCTCTAGGCCTCCTTCTCATCTATGGAAAGGGTATCCCTTTATAACCTCCAAGGACACTCCTCACCTACCATATATATACATATAAATATATGTGTGTGTGTATACATATGTGTGTGTATACGTGTGTGTGTGTGTGTGTATATTAGTTGTGGACTCCCTTGGTCTCTCCTGACCCACCTTCCCAATGAGTGCATGTGTCTGTATCCTTCTTCAATGGGGAAGAGCTGGGTGATCCTTCTGGCAATTGTACACACCTAACTGTAGCCCTCCAAAATGTCTTATTTTGTACCCTTCTCTTAGATGAGGACCAGACACTTGCTTCAATAATATCATTGCACAAACTGTGTCACCCATAGAAATTGGTCCATACTTGAAAATGAGTTGACATCTGAAAGCTTAGCTAATCAACTGAGAAGTGCAAGGACCCAAGTTGGGCTGTTGTCTATATCTGCCTTAATATTACACTACAACAATTTTTTATTTTTTGGGTAGATAGACCAATTATTGCCATTATTTACTTTTTGTGACAAACACAAAGTTGCTTTGCCAAATAGCCTTCTGACAACTGAAGTGAAGAAACAGACCCTAGAGCAGAATACACAAGCGACAGTTTTCTCCATCTACAAGGACCATTTTCATGGTGTTTTCTAGCAACTTAGATGTTTTGTACGAAAAATGGAGGCTCAGAACCCTTGTACCAATTAAAATCGGCTGCATTTTACTGCCCTGTCCCCAACTTGAATAAATGTTCATTTAATCATTTATAATCACAATCAAAAGTACACAAAAAATTTACCTGAAAGCTCCGTAAAGTGGTCTGTACCAACAGACAAATGAACAAGGGGTAAAAAGCAAGAACCAGAGGATACCCAGTCCAAAATCAACCCCTCGTGCAGGATCAACACAAAACCAGGCCAAACATCCGAAGATATTTAGAAACAGTGTGACTGCATGGACTGCGGAACCAAAAACAAACAAAATAAAGTTTATATTCAACAGCTCTATTCATTCCATAAATATTTTACCTGAAAATAGGAAAAGTTTCCTTAGCAGTTTTAGTATGACAGCCTCGGCCATATTTCCTAGGTTATAAATTGGCTTATTTCTTGCGGTTTGCTAAATTTGACTTGAAGATGGTAAAGCTTAAACTTAACTTGCATGAACCAATCTCCTCAATCTGATGATTATAGATGCAGATATGGTCATGCCGTAAAACTTTTACCAGTTCTTAAAATGACACTGACTTCTACAATTTATGCAGATGTTCATTTCTCCATTAAACACTTATAGCTGACTCTTCCCTTCATTACTACTTGGAGACCTTTGAAAGAATCTTAGATACTGAGTAATTATTATTTTCTCCAACACGTCACTAACAGCAGTTTAAAAGGACACAACCCCAAATGGTCCTGAAAGGCCTCACTGTTGGAAATTCCTTTTTTTATTTTAAAGCATTCTTGTAAACTGTACGAAACTCATTCGTACAAATTGAAAATAAATCAATTCAAAAGGTATCCCATGAAACTCAGGATAAAGATTAAATATCATCCAAAGAACACTCGAATGCTTCACATTCAACAGAACGAGGATAGTTAAATAAAATGATCAAAATAAATTGGAAGGTTTTTGGAGATATATTTTCTGAGTTTTGCAAAACATCAAAATCATTGGCTGCTTTAGAAGTGTAGGAGATTCAAATTGGGCTTAAATATCTATTAATGCCCTCCCACAAAAAGGTAAGCAAGCATATATCACATAAGAGCAAAGCCACTTACCTTTTATGGATGTCCTTTTATAGAACAAGCCTTGGGCAAAGCTAGCTTAGGATGACTCAAATTGATGAAAATTTGTTTCGGTTTGGGACAAAACATAGATTTATCAAAGATTTGTAAAGATACCTTCCTTATTCCTCTAGTATTAACACTCAGCTCCCATCTCTCCCTCTCCCAAAGAGCCCAGTACCTTTATAAAAATGTATTTTAGACAATAATCCTGTTGCCCACAATGTTACCTCCTTCCCCAAAGCCAAATGTCTTCGGCCCTTGACTCTTTCTGGGATTCTATGCCTCACATCTTTATATTTTATAACATTCATTCACATTACTGTTACTCCCTCTAGACTGTAAGCTCATTGTGGGCAGGGAACACGTCTGCCAATTGCACTGTACTCTTCCAAAGCGCTTAATACAGTGCTCTGCACAGAGTAAGCACTTGATAAATATCACTGATTGATTGGCTGGATGACTCTCTGCCACAGGGAGGGTTTTGAAATAACTGGTGAAAGACAGCCACATGGCAAAGCTCTTCGAATTCTTCTGAAGCAGAGAGCCGCGGTATAGAAATCCCATTACAAATGGGCCGCAGTAGCAGAGATTGAAGCCGGGTCTGGGGCTTTTCCGACTGGGCTGTTGTCTTCAACAAACATATGAGACAAAGCTTCTGAGGATCAGCAGGACTGGATAAATAAGGTTGTGAGTGGCTTCTTAAAATTGTTCTTCCATTCTGAAGCATCAAATTGGGCAGAAATATCTTGGCTTTAGAGCCATGCTGTATATAATCAGGACAGGGTCATGCCGGGTGATTAAGCAATAAATTACCACCTCAAGGCACTGAATGGTTCAAGAGTTAACAAACCTTCAGAAATGCCCACTTTAGACTCCAGGAATAACTTACTTATGCAGATGGTTCTAACTCATTAGTTGTGCAAGGCTACTTACAGAGATTCTTATTAAGCCCATTTGGAGTTGAGACCTTTAAAAACTTTACAGCTCTGAGAGGCCAACAGGCTAAGTCTTCGCTAATACCTACAACTGCCTATCTTTAAGGACAAATGGCACACGTTCAACCACTTCCTCGAAGCCTGAGATAAAAGAGAAAAATGGCTATATAAAACGCATGTCCTACTCTGCTGGACAACGGGGACAGGTAATGGAGTAGGTAATGGGAGGTTCCTATAATTAATTCAAATCGGGCATAGATCGGAACTGAGTCATTCCAATGTACTAGCATTTTCAATTGATCTTCCTGCCCAAATGTCTGTCTTGGAAACCATAAAAAAAAAGCAACAGCAACTCTTTCCACTGATAGGCTTAACCAAGGTCAGAGGGTAAGAAGGAATGAGACCAAAGGCATTCATGTTAAAATATCTGTTAAAATCAGATATTAGAAACATTCACTTGGCAACTTCGTGAACATGCAACTGACTTCAAAAAAATCCTGCTTTCTCCGGAAAACTGAGGGAGCATGGAGTAGAAGAAAAAAAACTACTTTCTTTGACTATAAAACAGTCTAAATTATTAGCTTTCCATCAGAGTTTCCTGAATATCTAGATATTGGATTATGGTAGTGGAACATTTCCTACAATGGCTGAATTTCTCTGAAACAGAGACCTCATTTCTACTATGTCAGGGCAATTTTGCCTCGTAATAAGATTACATTCTTAACTGGTCATAATTAAATCTAGTGACATTACCCCCACATTAAAGCACAAGACACTGGCTGGGTCACCACAGCTCAAGAGAAGTAGGACTCTGAAACTATTTAGTTGATTTCTTTCAAATAAACAGCCCAACAGGCTAATTTGGGGGTGGGGGGGAATTGTCCATTGTGGGAACTGAATTTCTCAGGGTGTCTTCATGAAGCCAAGAAAATGCATTTATTGTTGCCCCCCTTCCACTTCTGAATGAGCAGGCCCAGATCCTAAAGAGCAGAAACTCAGTACAAGAAGAGAAGAAGTGTGGCCTAGGGGATAGAGCACATGTCTGGGAGTCAGGACCTGGGTTCTAATCCCGGCTCTGCCACTGGTCTGCTGTGTGACCTTTGGCATGTCAATTTCTCTGCTCCTTAGTTCCATCTGCAAAATGGGGATTAAGACTGTGAGTCCCGTGTGGGACAGGGACTGCGTCCAACCTGATTAACATGTCTACCCCAGCGCTTAGAACACTGTTTGACACATAGTAAGCGCTTAACTATTATTATTATTAAGAAGAATCAGCCAAACCTATAAGAGGTGGTCAATGACGGAATCCCAGTATCCATGTAGTCTTTCCCCCATGTCTCCCAATGGCATCATCATCCCAAGAATTCTAACAAAGTTGGTTCGTGGGCTTTTTTATCGGGGAAAAAGGAATAATGCTGGCTATGTAAAACAAAAGCACCAAATCTGCTCCACCAAGAAAAATTACTACAATGGGTCACAAAGCATCTGCATTCTGGGGGCTTGGCAATGGGTAGGTCTATACAGTCGGGACATAGCCTGTCAGCAATACCGCCTTATTATTTCTTTTCTGCCTTCCTCCATGCCTGCTGCTGGCTACCAGGATTTTAACTGGAAGGATCAGTTAGCAGAAAGGGCATCAAGCTGGGACAGGACACAAACGGGAATGCTCCAAGTAGAGAAACCACACACCCCACCTACTAAAGTTCAGAACCATTTCCAGTTAGACCGTAGGGCCCCATGAGTCACGATGTTTAATTCAAAGGCACTCTCAATTCCCCTCATCGAAACTATTTCGTCTGAGGGAATGTCTTAGTAACTACAGTTCTCTTTTCATTGTCAAAGTATTCACCTTCCCTAAAGTTTGGAATCCAGCCTGATAAACTCTAAGCATTTTTTAGTGTATCTGAGGGCAGGCAGCTCACACATTAAAGGGTTTGTTTCCATAGCAGGAAGACAAAAATGCAGAGCACTGAGCATCAAACAGAAACTGAGAACTCTACTTCCCTATGTACAAAAATAGCCTGGGGAATTCTTTTTAAAATGGCAAAGCCTACTGAACAATGGGCCATCTTATCACAGATTACCACATGCTAATTATCTTTCCTTAAAAGAATATCAATCCCATGTTCAACTGTTTATGAAATTAAACTATTTTCCTCCAAATACTAGGGGCTCTGGCTCTCGTTATGTCCATCTGTTCATTTACAAAGACCCATAAAAAGGAAAGCTTATTTGATAGAATGATTAAGGCCACAGCTGTGAAATACGTTCTGCTTTCAGGACCACAAAAGTGCACAGAAATGTGTGTTTTAGTCAATACTCACACATCCACAAGTAGTACATAATCTTGACTGTCTTTTGAAACTCTACGGGGATGTCAACAGAAAAGTCCTGATAGAAACAAGGCCCCACTGGAAAGTTCCCAGGAAGTGGTGGCCAATTATTTTTTCTGCCTGCAAATTGAAGAAATGAAACATTATCAGTATAACGTTATTTGCAATTTCTATTTTTCTTAAGAGACTCAGCTGCCTGAAAAACATGCCCAATTACATCCACGAGACTGAAAGCTTGTGTGATGAAATTGGTGGGTACCCAGCACAAAACCAGACGTATAAGTGTCAATTACCCAGCTAATTTGTTCAGTGCAGTCAAAATGAGGAACTCGGAAAGAAAAATAATAATCTTTAGGTTTAAATGATCTAGTTTGACCACCTGCATTGATCACATTAACCTGCTAACTGTGCCTTTCTATTCCTCCATCTGGCCTTCTCTATAAAGAACAAGTCTCCTCCTTGTTTAAAACAAAATGTAAACCTACCCTTCCCCACTTATCCCTAGCTCCTTTTTCTCTCACCTCCTAAAACACTGGAAGAGGCCCTTTTTTTCCTCCCTAACATCTATCTTCAAACCACTCGCTCTCTGATGATTCCTTCCCCTCTGCCTTCAACATATTCATCTCCTCTATTTAAAGAAAGCTTCTCTGGATTCCATAGCACACTACAGTTAAGTAGAGAAGCAGCGTGGCTCAGTGGAAGAGCCCGGGCTTGGGAGTCAGAGGCCATGGGTTCAAATCCCAGCTCTGCCACTTGTCAGCTGTGTGATTGTGGGCAAGTCACTTAACTTCTCTGTGCCTCAGTTACTTCATCTGTAAAATGGGGATTAACTGTGAGCCTCACGTGGGACAACCGATGACCCTATATCTACCCCAGCGCTTAGAACAGTGTTCTGCACATAGTAAGCGCTTCACAAATACCAACATTATTATTATTACAAAGTTTTTAGAGTAGTGCACTGCATGCTTAAATATCTTTACTTCTACAGCAATCACCCTATTTCCCAGCTGCGGTTTCGGTCCATCTCCTCAAACCCACTGCCCCCTCTTCTCTTCCAACAACTTTCCTAATGTTCTACAATCTGGTTTCTGTCCTTTCACTGAACCTTTCCTCGCCATTTAGTAGCGTTGTGGGAACAAAGTAGCTCTAAACAAATTTCAAAAATGACCAGTTGGGAAATTCATTACATTACATCATGAAATGTCAAGCATGTGTAGATTCTGCAAGGCAATAACCAACTCCTTATCAGTAAAGCCACACCAAAGTAACATCCAGTGCTACTCGAGCACAGGAACTGAGGGCAGAGATTGCATCTATCAGCTGAACTGTACTATCCCAAGTGCCTAGTACAGTGTTCTGCACAAAGTAAGTGTTCAATAAATGCCACTGACTGATTGCACTCTTGCAAAACATATGCACGTAACGCACTTCTTCCCTATCTGATGAGCTCAGGATCCAAACAAGGAGAAAGTTCCCTGGATCCCAAATAACGTTTGAGGCAAAATGTTCAGTGAAGACACATGTTCGTTGAGTGAGGACACGTGTTACGGCAGAACTGGGTTTACCTATTGAGAGCCACGCGGGAGCGGAGTCAGTGTGTACTTCTGCAGAGTCTAAATGAAGAAGCACAATTCCAGATGATCTGTCCCTTGTAGACATCCCAGCCTGACTGAAAATTCCCGTCCCCGAAGTCTAAATTTTGGCTTGAGTTTCAGTTGGGCTATAGACAAGCAGCACGGCCTAATGGAAAGAACGAGGCCTGGAAGTCAGAGGACCTGGTTTCTAGGCTCAGCTCCACCATTTGCCTGTTGGGTGACCTTGGGCAAGTCACTTCACTTCTCTGTGCCTCAGTTTGCTCATTTGTAAAATGAGGATTTAATACCTGTTCTCCCTCCCAGGGAAAATGTGACCCTTATGTGGGAAGGGGCTGTGTGTGACCTGATTATCTTGTATCTACCCCAGTGCATAGTAAGCGCTTAACAAATATTATAATTTTTAAGTACCACGTTATTAACTTCAGAGAGCACTGCAACCAAATAAAGGTTCCTTGGTCCACTTGGCTTGGGCAGACCCAGCCAACGCTTCCTCCCTCAACAAATAACATTTCCCAGCTTCTCAGAGATTTGCATTCCTGGATTGTGAATGCTTCTAGTAACCCATCTCAACTAATTTAGAGAAACACAGAGAACACAGATGTGCTTCAGAATTCATCAGGCTACCCTCTGTAAATCTATATAAAGAGATCCTACGGTTAAACTGCTGGTAACAGTGGAATAGCATTTACTAAATGTTTACTGTGCGCAGAGCAACGTACTAAACCCTGGGACAGGGTGCATACAAATGGGAAATGGGCACCAACAGTGTCCCTCAACGGACTCACCATCTTTTGAGTCTAAACTCCAGTAATTTGGGATTCCAAGAATGTGTAAGATGTATAAGATTAAATCCAATTCTAATTCTTCATGTCCTCTAGAGCCAGAGAAGAAATAACACTAAGATTCCTCAGGCAGGAGGGACAAGAACAGGAGAAACAAGAAATATGGGCTACATCAAAGGGCTGCTGCAGTAAGCAAAAGCAAGGAAGAGTTCTAGGATTATGGAAATTTAAGAAGGGTGCAATCTTTAAATTTAGTATGTCAGAATTGGTGTCAAAGAAGAATTTAAATAATAATAGGAAAAATAAGATATCAAGGAAAAATTTTTAGAGGGGAGCCAAAAATAGTAGGTCATCAAAATATCACATTTCTAATTTCAGAATTTTAAAATATTTTATAAATGTCATGCTAATAGGCACTTTTCACAATACCAAAGGCAGACATGCAAAAATTATGTCTCTAATTTATACTAAAAAGTATAGTTTATTTCTAACCCTCCTTATTACCCTTCAAAAAGAAATGTTCAAGCTGAGTGGCCCCTCTACCTTCCTCTGCCACCCAATATTAATGTTTCCAAAAATGCAACGGTTATGAGGGACCCGAGTCCTTCCGCTTCATCTCTAGCTAAGCTTTTGGAACATCTATGCCGAGCTAGCAATGTAGATAAGTATACTCATTAACAAGGACAGGTTTTAATTAATATCACCTGTGTTTACCTCTGAGGATGCACAAAGCCTTCCCCTTAACCCCTATTGTATCCCTGGAGCACAGGGCCCTGGGCCTTTTACCACTGTGAAGGCCTCAGCAGAGAGTAATTTATTTCAAAATCTGTCTCACTCTCTAAACTTTGAACTCCTTGTGGGCAGGGTACATGCCTACCAATGCTGTCTTAATGTACTATCCCAAATGCTTAGTACAGTGCTCTGCACAGTAAGTGTTCAGCGTGGCTCAGTGGAAAGAGCCGGGTTTGGAAGGTCATGGGTTCCAATCCCGGCTCTCCCACTTGTAAGCTGTGTGACCCCGGCGAGTCACTCACTTCTCTGTGCCTCAGTTTCCTCATCTGTAAAACGGGGATTAAGACTGCGAGCCCCACGTGGGAAAACCTGATCACCTTGTATCTCCTCAGCGCTCAGAAGAGTGCTTTGCACATAGTAAGCGCTTAACAAATGCCAACGTTATTATTAATACCCCTGATTAGTATCTGTATGACATTTTTATTTTCCCAAAGCCCGTGTGAGGCAGGGAAAGGAGAGTATTACCCTATTTTACAGCAGATGAAACAGAGGCCTGGGAGAGGTTAACTGAGGTGCCATAGTCAACACAGCAACTCAGTGGCAGAGCTGGGACTATAGCTTGGGCGTCCTGACTCCCAGCCCCATGCACTTTCCACTCGATCACGCTAAAGATTTTCCTACCACACTTTTAGTTTCCTTCCTAAAGTCACGTTCTACATGCATTCCCTGTGCGACCAGAGGCAACTGAAGCAGAACTGATAAGGCACCACCAAGACGCGTCTTGTCTTATGCTGTGGAGTCGTCTCCGACCCAAAGCAACACCAAGGACGCATCTCTCCCAGAACGCCCCACCTACATCTGCAATCGTTCTGGTAGTGGATCCAGAGAGTTTTAGGACCTCCTAAACTACAACTTGCTATTTACCATGGGGCACCCCAGGCGACAATAGAGTCACGAGATCTCCCCAAACAACCTCCCTCCTTTTACCAATCTCCCTAAAGTGTGTGAGACACAAGGCTCCTTTCAGTCCTGTGGTAATGCTGACCCTATTCAGATTAATCCTCCAAGTCCCAGGGAGGCAGGAACAAGCAGTGTGGCTTAGTGGGGAAGCTGAGTGGCCTCACAGATAGGACAAAGGCCTGGGAGTCAGAAGACTCTGGGTTCTAATCCCGGCTCCGCCACTTGTCTGTTGTGTGACCTTGGACAAGTCACTCCACTTCTCTGGGCCTCAGTGACCTCATCTGTAAAATGAGGATTAAGACTATGGAGTTCCATGTGGAACGTAGACTGTGTCCGATTTAATTAGCTTACTTGTACCCCCGTGCTTAGTACAGTGTCTGGCACATATTAAGAGCTTAACAAATAACACAAAAAACCGAGTACTACCCACTGTTACTACTGCTGGTAATTATGTAGAAATTAATGATTTAATTAATTGCCTATGGTGATTTTACACAAGGGCTTTGAGAATTTTTTAAGGACTTGGATGCGTACCACCATGCTGATTGAGGCTCTGCATCTCTCTTTCTCTACGATCTAATTCCGCTGCTTTCCTTTCTAGCTCTTCCTGGCGTTTCAGCAGCTCAGCTTGAGCCAAGGCATGTTCCTAAAGAGAAGGCGATAAGAGGCATGTTAACAGAAACTTCATACCGAAGAGCCCCAAAACCCTTATCCTCCTGTACACTTCTATTAAACAGAAGGTGCGTAACACCTTCGTTTCAAAAACTTTTCCAAAATGGAATTCCCCTGACCGTTACCCGATTCAGAAAATATAAATATGGTAAAGAAATCATAATTACAACTAATATCTGTTCAAATTAGCACTTGCCCAAGAGTAAACTCTTATTTCACAATTAATGTAAACTAACCTTTGCAATTTGTGTATAAGCTGGGGCTTCTTCTGTCGGCTTCATGATGGCTGGTTGCGTGCTAGGTACATTAGGAATTTTTGTGTTTCCTGGGGGTGGCTGCCAAGAAAAGACAAAAATAAATTTCACAGTAAAAGGTCATTTAAACAATGCAGGAGCTTAAAGTGAAATTAATTGAGCTCATGATGTGACACTGCCCTTTACTATCTCCAAAGTGGAAGGGACATCAACCTTATTTTATCATCAAAGGGCTTTAGAATTATTGCTTTTATTCACACTGATGATGATAAATAATTATAATTGGGGTATCTGTTAAGTGTGTGCTATGTGCCAACCACTGTACTAAACACTGGAGCAAATCGGGTTGGAAAGTCCCCTGACCCTTGTGGGACTCGCAGTCTCAATCCCCATTTTACAGACGAGCTAACTGAGGCTCAGAGGAAGTGAAGTGACTTGCTCAAGGTCACAGCAGGTAAGTGGCGGAGCCGGGATTATAACACAGTGACCTTCTGACTCCCAGGCCTGTGCTCTCTACTCTAGGCCACACCGCTTCTCAACTTCTATAGTAATAGATCTCGTCTTAATCAGGTGGCAACTATATTCAAGCAGGCTGCCCTGAAAAATTCATTAAAACTCTAAGACTTTAGGATGAAATAGCTGATGAGAGTCAAGGGTGGCACATCTGATCCATTTCCCATTGCCAAGAGAGTAAAACAGGATTGTGTAGAGGACCTTGCCTGTTCGATTTATTCCAGGCAGCCAGGCTGGAGGATGCAAGGTGTTAGAACATACTTTTCACACCTCTGGAAATCAGTCAATTAATGGTACTTATAGAGCACAGCATTAAGTGCTTGGGAAAGTGTAATACAACAAAGTTAGTATGCACAATCCATTCATTCATTCAATCGTATTTATCGAACACTTACTGTGTGCAAAGCACTGTACTAAGCACTTGGGAGATTACACTATAATAATAAGAATAATGTTGGTATTTGTTAAGCGCTTACTATGTGCAGAGCACTGTTCTAAGCGCTGGGGTAAATACAAGGTAATCAGGTTGTCCCACTTGGGGCTCACAGTCTTAATCCCCATTTTACAGATGAGGTCACTGAGGCACAGAGAAGTTAAATGACTTGCCCACAGTCACACAGCTGACAAGTGGCAGAGTCGGTATTCGAACTCACGACCTCTGACTCCAAAGCCTGGGCTCTTTCCACTGAGCCGCGCTGCTTCTCTATAACAGTAAACAGACACATTCCCTGCCTACAACAAGCACAATACCTGCCGACAAGGAGTTTCCAGTCTACAGGGGGAGAGGGACATTAAAACAAATTAGAAGTAGGACAAATAGTAGAGCATAAGAATACTTATACAATTATTGTGGAGCTGGGGTATCAAAGTGCCTAAGGGGTACACGGCAATGTTCATAGTTGACACAGGAGAAATAAACGGCTTAGTCTGAAAAGGCCTCTTGGAGATGTGATTTTAGGAAGGTTTTGAAGGTTGGGAGAGTAGTGGATAGTCGAGTAGGAAGGAGAAGGGAGCTTCCGGCTCTAGGGAGAACACGGGCAAGCGGACAGCCGGCAGAGAAGTAGAGAGTAGGCGGGTGTTAGAAGACTGGATGGGTTGTGTTGTAGGTAACTAAGTCGGTGGGATAAAAGGGAAAGAGCTGACTGAGTGTCTCACAGCTGATGGTGAGGAATTCGATGGGCTATCACTGGAGGAGCTTGAGGAATGGGGAGATATGGACGGAGGAGTTTTTCAGAAAAACAATCCAGGCAGCAGAGTGTGAAGAATGGGCTGGAGAGGGGACAGATGTGATGCCGAGAGGTCAGCGAGGGGGTAGTTGGAGCAGTCAAGAGCATGCTTGGATCAGTGTAGTAGCAGTCAATGTAGAGGAGAGGGCGGATTAGAGAGATGTTGTGAAGGTAGAACCGACAGGATCTGGGGACAGATTGAATATGTGGGTTGAAAGAGAGAGCTGAGTCAAGGAAAATGCTAAAGTTATGGGATTGTGAGACAGGGAGGACGGCAGCACTGTGTATAATCAATCATAATTACTGTGTGATTACTGTGTGCTCGGCACACGGTGCTTGGGAGAGTACAATATAACAGAGTTGGTAGACACATTCACTGCTTACGACGGGCTTCGTCTATACAGACATCAATATAGATAAATTATGGCTGTGTACCTAAGTGTTGTGTGCTGAGCGAAAGTAGGATATAGGGTGTAAATCCAAATGGAAGGCAGCGGGAGAAGAGGACGTGGGAGCTTAGTAAGGGGAAGGCCTATTGGAGGAGATGTGCATATATAAGGTTTTGAAGGTGGGGAGAGGGATCGTCTGTCGGATACGAAAAGGCAGGACATGGGCGAGAGGTCAGTGGTGAGATGGGTGAGGCTGAGGCACAGCGAGTACGTTGGCATTAGAGGAGCAAAGTGTCTATGGACTGTGTTGCAGTAGGTAAGCAGCGAGGTAAGGTAAGAGGGGGAAAGGTGACAGTGTTTCATAGCCAACGGAAAGGACCTTCTGTTTGATGCCGAAATGGATGGGCAACCACTGGAGATTATTGAGGATTGGGGAAACATTAACTGGACGGTTTTGTAGAAAAATAATCAGCAGAGTGAAGTATGGACTGGAGTGGGGGAAGAAAGGAGGCAGGGAAGCCAGCAGGGAGGCTGATGCAGTATTCATTCATTCAATCGTATTTATTGAGCGCTTACTGTGTACACAGCACTATGTTAAGCACTTGGGAGAGTACAACAATAAACAGACCCATTCCCTGCCCACACGAGTTTACAGTCTGGGGGTTGGGAGGGAAGTTACAGACATTAATACAAATACAATTACATATATGTATGTAAGTGCTGTGGTGCTGGGGTGGGGGGAGTGCAAAAGGAGCAAGTTAGGGAAATGCAGAAGGGAGTGGGAGATGAGGAAAGGTGGGGCTTAGTCTGGGAAGGCCTCTTGGAGGGAGATGCGTTTTCAGTAAGGCTTTGAAGGAGGGGAGAGTAATTGTCAGATTTGAGGAGGGAAGGGTTCCAGTCCAGAGGCTGGACACGGGCTGGGGGTCGGCAGCAAGATAAGCAAGATCGAGGCACAGTGAGAAAATCAGTACTAGAGGAGCAAAGTGTGCGGACTGGGTTGTAGAAGGAGAGAAGCGAGCTGAGGTGGGAAGGGGCAAGGTGATGGAGTGCTTTAAAGCCAATGGTGAGTTTTTGTTTGATGCAGAGGTGGATGGGCAACCACTGGAGTGACAAGGTGGAACAGGATAAGTGCTTGGATTAACGTGGTTGCTGTTTAAAGAGCAAAGGGTGGATTTTAGCAATGTTGTGACGGTTGAATAGTCAGGATCTGGTGACAGATTGGATTTGTGGGTTGAATGAGAGAGATGAGTTGAGGATAACGCCAAGGTTATGGATTTGTGAGACAGGGAGGATGTGGGTGCTTTTTACAGCAATGGGAAAGTCAGGGCCAGGCCAGGGTTTGGATGGGAAGATGAGTTCTGTTTTGGACTATCTCAGACCTGATCATCATCATCCAATGTCCTAGAAACAGTCATCTGAAAATTACTGTACGCAAATAACTGCCCTAAATAGATTCAAGAAGACAAGCAAATTGACTGTAAGCTATTTCACCCACTCAGCAAAGCCTGTGAGCTGACAATTAAGAAACTGATATGATCTATCATCCCACTCCAGGGAAACCAAACACAGCCAAATATTCCCAACAACAGCAGAGCTGAAAGAAAACTATTACCTGGGCAGCAAAGACCAAAGGTGCAATGATAGGCAAGGAAGCAGAAGACAATCACGACTGACAGGACATCTTTTGGAAGGCTGTCCAACGGTGTGGCGACAGAGTGGTAAGTATCAGATTTAAGATGCAACACTAAAGGTTCACAGAGCTGTTGTGTTATCCAACCTTCTCTATGTCTATGTGGCCTGGACCGCATAGATGTGTAATTCCATTAAGTGTCATTTACGGGCCTTACTCAATATCAAATAGCATGAACAATTAAGTTCTAGAATATACTGAGTCTCTTAAGGTCAAAGCTACGCCCACCTTAACCTGATTATGCTGAGTGGGACATATGAAGAGAACAAGCGACAGCATATTGATAGACAAGAAGCTTAAAGAGTCTGCATTTTAATCTGTAAAAGAAAATGAAACATTTATTCCTTTGAACACACTTTTAAGATATCTTAAAGTTAAAAGCAACTAAAGGGATCACTGAAAGGAAGGAAGGAAAAAAAACAACAACTCCAATTCTACAGATGATCAAATAAGACAAGTCCCTAATTCATCTTTTGGGATCCCCACCAAGCAATTGCTTGGTTGTCTCTTTGCAATTTCTTTACTGATTGAGAGCAAGGGAGAAATCTTTCCAGGCTTGAGGCTGCGCAAGATACCTGACAGTGATCAGTTTCCCACTGAACTGTACCTAAAAATTCTTAGAAAGCATAAGAGAAAGAGACTTAATCAGGACAGAAAATGATATTCCCCCAAGTTCAGCCACTTATAATCAGGTTTACTCCAATTGGTAAAATGAAGTGATCTGACCACTACACATTTAGCTCACATCATATCTAACCTCCCAGGCAGATTTTCATACAGCTAAATTTGTAGAGTATTTCTGGCAAAACAAAATTAGCCGGTTCTTTTGGAAACAAGACTCATAATGGACTTCCTGTGTGCCTGAACTTATTGAAATAGGAAGCTTATCAGGGGAGCACATTACAGCATCGATTTAATTTTACAGTTTAATTTAGTCAGTCTTAGTCCAAAAGCAACTGTGAGAATTTTGCCAAATTTAGAAGAATGAAACGGCAGTGATTCATTCAAATCTCTCAAAACAATTCTGAATTTCTTCACGGGCAACATGACGATTCAGATGCAACACATCTGTCAAATTTCAAGATCATACGTCAGACAGTACATTCAGTCACACATCTGAAATTCAAATCCTTTTATTCACAGATCAAGAGTGTTGTTAACAGACCACAAACAAGATGGTCAATTCTGTTTTAAATTCTGCCCGTATAGTCTTCATTTGTAAATGAGAATACGTCCTCTTATGCCCTAGCCCTCTCCCTGTATTGTTATGCATTTAATTATATACCTAATTTAACTTTTAAATCAAAATGAGAATGCTACTATATTTGCCTGAAGGTAAGTCTAAGTTAGCTTAGCCCCACTGCAGTTCTGCTGTCATCCTCAATTTACACACTGTTTCCCCCCAGAATAATATCCCAAAGCATCAATATTTTAAGAGCCACAAAAACAGCATATTTTGGAATCCCTTGATTTCTCCCACATGAATATATCCTAGGAAATGACTGATACTGTTAGTAGCAAAGTGTAAAATTGTATTTCACAATTTCATATCGACTAAGTTTAAAAATCAATTTAGAGAAGGTCCAAAGCCTCCAAGACTCATTTGATATTGGCAAATGTTTTAGAGATATTTTGTAGATGTTCACATCTACACACACATCTCACTTTCCCAAACTTAATCCTGCACATGTGGAGAGACTTTATATTACAAGAATTTCTTGAAATATTGGTAGAAAAATCAGCATTCACTTCTTCCTTTACCTCTGCTCCAAATTCTCCTTGCACCTTCCAATTAATGAGTTTTTCTAGCGAGTCAGGTGAGCAAGACCTGAAGGGTCTTTTCCCTTGCTCCATGAGGAACAGAGGTGGCAGAATTTTGTATTTTAAGCAAACTAAATATATTCAGAGCTATAAGGAGTCAACGAGTAGGAATTTAAATCCTCTCACAATCATTTTAGAAATATTAATTATCAAATGGTCATATACCCTTTACTTAACCTGATCCCTGAGCACCAACCGACAGAACAAATATTATCACCAAGGCTGAGGACATTCACCCAGTTCTCCAAAACAGGGGTACATTCTAGACAAACCTGAAATTAACAAAAACCTGTGCCATGAATAGCAGCAAGTGCATATGCACAACTCTTTCTTCTGACATGCCATGGCATTCAAATTAAACAGGAGCTGTTGGAAGATGGTTCCTTAATTCCTTAAAAGTATTCTATCCAAAACATGTAGAAAAAACAAGCATTCATGTAAGAAGTGAATGGAAAGAGCAGGGGCCCGGGAGTCAGAAGGACCTGTGTTATAATCCCAGCTCTGCCATGTGTATGCTTTGTGCCTTGGGCAAGTCATTTAACTTCTCTGTGCCTCAGTTACCTCATCTGTAAAATGGGGATTGCTTGTGACCCCATGCGGGACAGGGACTGTGTCCAACCTAAATTAGCTTTTATCTATTCCTTAGTACAATGCCTGGAACAGAGGTAGGGTTTAACAACATTAAAAAAGACTATTTTGCCGGAAGAAATAGTAGTGGCCAAGTTTTAACAGGTAATTAGATAACAGATCGCCCATGTTTAGTAAACAAGGTTACAGAGGCAATCTTATTTGTGCGGCCCATGTAAAGCACACCACTTTAAGAGTGTCACAATTTACACCTTAGTCCAATGCAATTCCATTGAGATGGAAGGAACTGTTGTGAAGACGGAGAGGCATGTTGGTATTTCTTTCTGGCTGAATGTAGGGTTGTCAGGGTGGGAAATATCCCGTCTCTTTTTTTTAATTAAGTGGTACTGAAGCACTTGGGAGATGTTTCCGTAATGTATTAACAGTGTTTTATTCAAAACATGTAGGAAAAACATGCATTTATGGAAGAACTGAATGAATAAAAGCCTCTTTTGCCAAAAGGTACAGTAGTGGCCAAGTTTTGACAGCTAATTGGATAACAAATATCCTAGGTTTCCACCACCTGTGAGATAACAAATCTCTTATATGCCAAGCACTGTACTAAGTGCTGGGGTAGATAACCAGGTTGGACACAGTCCCTGTCCCCCATGGGGCTCACAGTCTAAGTCAGAGGGAAGATTTGCCCCTTCACTCTAATAATAATAATAATAATGTTGGTATTTGTTAAGCGCTTACTATGTGCCGAGCACTGTTCTAAGCGCTGGGGTAGACATAGGGGAATCAGGTTGTCCCACGTGGGGCTCACAGTCTTCATCCCCATTTTACAGATGAGGGAACTGAGGCACTACAGAGTCTGAGGGTGACCTTGGCCCTGGACCTGTTGTAAAGAAATAGGACAGGGGCACAATAGAGACAGAGACCGGAGAGTGGTCTCATCCAGCAATCTCTAGGGTGCACAAGGCTCTTTCCTCCCACCCACAAGAATAAACATAAGTGGCCTTACTGGAAACCGTTCATTCATTCATTCATTTTTCCAATCTTATTTACTGAGTGCTTTCTGTGCCCAAAATTCTGTACTAAGCGCTGGGGAGAGTACAATATAACAATAAAACAGACACAATCCCTGCCCACAACAAGCTTACATTCTAGAGGGGGAGACAGCCATTAATATAAACAAACTACAGATATATACATCAGTGCTGTGGGGCTTGCCGGGGGGATGAATTAAAGGAACAAGTCAGGGCAAAGCAGATGGGAGCAGAAGAAGAGGAAAGGAGGGCTGAGTTAGGAAGAGCATCTTGGAGAAGATGTGACTGCAATAAGACTGGGGGCGGGGAGAGAAGGGGGAAGGGGTGAGTAAACTGTCTCTCGAATAGGACAGCTGCTGACCCAACCTCAGGTGGTAGCTGGTTGAAGTTCCAACAGCAGCCAAACAACAATGAATGGTATTTATTGAGCGCTTACTGTGTGCTGAGTACTATACTAAGCACTCAGCACTGGGCCGGGTAGGACATGACATGCTGCTGCAGTGCTAGACGGTTTCTCCTCCTCCCCTCCGCCACCCTGCCCTTAAGTATTAACAAAAGACGGAATAATAATTATGGTATTTATGCGCTTACTATGTGCCGGGCACTGGAAGCTCTTTTGCCTTCAGCTGCCAGCATCCACTTGGATTCATGCTGGTAATGTATAAAGATTAAAAAAAAAACCCACCCAACAACTTCTGAAAAAATGTCATATGTGGATTTCCAGTTGAAATATTTTGATATTTTTCCTTTACGAAGACCTCTTTTGGACTACTCACACACTGAGACAGGGAAGCTACATTAACTAAATTTTTCCAATGACTTCACCATCAACTGCATCTTGCTAAAATTCCCTTCAAAGATAAATACTCTCAAACCTTCACTAGCCATCTATGAGAACACTGATTCTCAAAGACAATACATTCTCTGAAATAGTCTCCTATTTCCTTTGAAAAGGTATCAGGTCACATCTTGTAGAAAACAAAACAAAAAGTTAACTTCTTTTCCAGAACTCCACAGCCATTCCCAGAGTGGAGCTTTCACACTCCTGAGTTTTGGCTTGCTATTTAAATCCCAAGGGAAACAAGTTTCAGTAGATTTTTTATCTCAGTTGCATCACATGAGGAAGGGTGCTTAAATTGGTGTTCCGAGCTTGATGAAGAGTTCACCCAGTTTCTTAAAGTTATTTATTCAAATAAAACTTCTAAAACTGATTAGTTAGTATGTCTCAATGTAATTTCTGAAACTTCCACCCTCTTCTGCATAATTTAAAAATGCCTTCTTGAATGCTTTCGAAAAGATTTAATCTAGGGAGGCAGCCAGCAAGCAACAGAGCTCATTATATTTGTGTCAAATTGATAATATTTGAAATGCAAATAGCTCAATAGGCTCTATCTCTTTACAATTTGCATACATTAGCAGGCTATTACCTAGCCTACTGTTGCTATGTTATTTCTGTTAACTTAGTACCAAAGTGTTTGGAACGGAAACAATTAACATTTATTTAGTCTAATTTCTCCCCAAATACTGTATTGCAAAGAAGCACCCCTGCCTCCTCCCCTCTCACTGTAAGATATTCAAGACCTAAGGAAGCAATAAAGGCCCAATGCAGAACAAAAATTATTCCTTTTAATTACCACAGCTCCCACTAGAACTATTACAAGATCTGCCAGTACAATCACTGCAAATCCTGGCTTCAAAAAGATCTATAATTTGGCTCTTCTAAAAATTATAATTGCGGTAATAACTGGCACGTCTATTATTTCCAAAACTTTCCCCCTCTGTTTCTGATTAGGGAAATACAGTCAAAAGTTTTCGGCTGCTAAATTATGATACGTTGTCTAGTTATGTAACCATTTGAAAGGCATTATTTGCTGTGTCTAATTCATTTTTACTGGGCTCAAGGATAAGTGACCTTTTTATTTGGTTTATCTGAGAACCAGTCATTGAATTGCCGGGGAGGGGACGGTAGAAGAGACCCCAACTGATTTCTCTGGCAAAAAAGAAACTGGTTTACATCACTGACAAAGTCTTCAGTGTCAGAAATGTGCCATCTGCCACCAGTAAAGTTTGTTACTTTAACAGAAACGTTGAGGAGAGCATCAGGCCTCCAAGGTACTCAACCATTGAAGCTCCAGGGTTCTGCAGGAGAGCATGGCCCCTTTTCTCCACCTCGACACCACCGTGGTGAAGACCCGATACACTGGAGCAGGGCGGGCAGAAGTGGGCACTGGAGCCACATGGTCTGGAGCTCCCCTATCACTGGACACTGGGCCCAGTATTCTCCTCCTCTGCCATCAGCCACTGGGCAGAGGCCTAGAAGGTGCATCTTCAGGAGATGAAACATCAACCTTCCCGATCATCTTGCAAGTTCTGCCCAAACACAGTCCCCGTTGGCTTCAGATTTTTTTTTCTCCCCAGAACACGGATTGGAGTCCCTCTGAGTTTGACCTTCTTTCCAGCACTGAGTTTCAGGGTTGCTCTGGCCAAGTTGGAAACCAATGCTACCTATTTCTTTTTTTGGCTTCTGAGACACAGAGCAGTTTGTGTTCCTCCAAGCACAAACACACCCACCGTCACCTCACTAATCTACGATAAATTATGAAGATCTAAACGCTTCAAAAGTAAACTATGATGAGTTTCAGTCTAAGATCAATTACCCTCTTTGTAATTTTTTTAAAAATATTTGCAGCAACACTCATTCCATGCTAAGTACAACACTGATTCTGCGGAGTGAACAATACAAAATTGTAAACTGAAGTCACATGGTTCATTTTTCACTATTATTATTATTATCACTACTGGATTAAGCACTTACTGTGTGTCCAGCATGGTACCATGTGCTGGGGAAGATACATGTTAATCAGGTTGGACACAATCCTGTCCCATGCCGGGGGGTGGGCGGGGGGTTGTCACAGTTTAAATTTAAAGGACAGGCTCCCAATTGGAAGCAAGAGAGCTTCTCAGATGAAGAAGCCCAGGAGAAAATAGAAACTGCTACTGAGTTTATACTCCTGTTGGAGTGCTGCAAAACAAAGCCCCCACAGCCCTAGAAGCACAAACTCTAGGGTGTTGACGCTGGCAGCAAAAAGCAGTTCTTCCACAGCAGCTGGAGCTGATGATGGACAGGGACGAGCCGAAAGGGAGACGAGATAGGAAAGGACTGGGGTGAGGCAGCGTGGCCTGGTGGACAGAGCACCAGCCTGGGAGTCAGAGGACCTGCATTCTAATCCTGGCTCTGCACTTGTCGGCTGTGACCTTGGACAAGCTGCTTCACTTCTCTGTGCATCAGCTTCCTCTTTTGTCCAATGGAGATTAAATCCTACACTCTCCTACTCAGACTGTGAGCCCCCTGTGGGACTGTGTCCAACCTAATTATAAAGGATCTATACTGTAGAGTTTAGTACAGTTCATGGCATGAGAGCGCTTAAGTACCTTAATTATTATTAGTTATTATTAAAAGAAGGGAAGAGCAGAAGAGGAGAAAGTGTGAGAGGGAAAGGAGGATAATGGAACAGGGAGAAAGAGAGACAGACAGCTGAGTGCTGTGAAGGGCATGTTGGGTGAAATTTAGAGATCAGAAGTACATTTCCTGAAAAATGGTGTCGCTGAGTCGATAGAGCACGGGCTCTATCCCTCAGGATCTAAATTCTAATCCCAGCTCTGCCACTTGTCTGCTGTGTGACCTTGGGGCAGTCACTTAACTTCTCTGTGCCGCAGTCACCTCATCTGTAAAATGGGGATTAAAACCGAGTCCCACAAGGGACATGAATTATGTCTAACCTGAGTAACTTGTGTCTATCCCAGCGCTTAGTATAGTGTCTGGAAAATAGTAAGCACTAAACAAAGATGATTAAAAAGGGGTTGGGGGAAGGCTTAAGTACCACAGCCAAATCAATTTGAAATCTTGAGGAAAGGTAACTGACAAAACTTCAGGAGAGGTCTGATTGAGGATTAAAGAAAATTCTTACTGTTCTGGAGTCGGAGAATGGATTGTACTCGTCCAGTCCTGGTGGAACATTTCTAGTCACTTGTGTAACTGATGGGTCCTGAAACAGATTAAGTGTTTTATTTTATCAGCATCAATATTTATACAGTACATCATACTACTTCAAAAAATTGTTGTCACTGCATACTTGCCCCACTTAAATTTTTGAAGAAAAGATTTTTTTTGTAGCACATAATTTTAAGCAGTAATAGCAATATTGGCCCAAAGTGATAATACCACGGAGAGGGACTCATGCTTGAGGAGGGGAGCTTCTTCTTTGAAAGAAGGCACACTTTGGAGCAGAAAGAGAAGAGGAGTGTTAATTAAGTAAGACCCTACTACATGCATCCCCTGGGAGATTGAAGAAGAGACTAAGCCACAAGTGCCCTCTTCTTTCTCTTCCTTCTCCACTCCTTTCCTCCTGCATGCCATTGCTAGAATTAATCTTCATATGACCTTGCTTAATAGCCCCATCTGTTTTAATATTGCAAAAGTTATTCAAAAAGTGAGGCATTTATGCAAGTAAACACAGTATTTGAGAACTATTACAATTACAGGCCTATCCCAGGATTCATAATTATTACATTCCTTGAAAGTGTGGGGGATACATTTTCTATGGGACATAAATGTGTTATTTTCTTGTTCAGGACATGATGAACAAGTCCTACAGGTAATTAAAAAGTCTACTGTAGACCCCACCCCACCACCCTTCTCCCCTCTTCTCTTCCCCTCCACTATTAGTTCATGGCACATCTCTGGATTATACATAATATGGGTCCACCACTTGTCTGCTGTGACTTTGGACAAGTCACTTCACTTCTCTGTGCCTCAGTTCCCTCATCTGTAAAATGGGTATTAAGACTGTAAGCCCCATGTGGGACAACCTGAATACCTTGTATCTACCCTAGTGCTTAGAACAGTGCTTAGCACATAGTAACTGCTTAACAAATACCACCATTATTATTATTATTGGGAACTGTGGGTGCAGATGTATTAGATGCTGCTGCTCATCAAAACCCTGCTTAGTAGAAATCGAGCAGATAATCTTCACCACTTCAAAATTCATAAATTTAAATTACAGAAAGGGTCCCAATGTATTCATTCATTCAGTCACATTTACTGAGCGCTTACTATGTGCAGAGCACTGTACTAAGCCCTTGGGAGAATACACAGATGCAGAAAAGATGGACCTCTCCCAAGGGCTTAGGGAAAGTACATATTTTCCATCTACACCCACTCCTTTGGAGAACTCATTCCCTCCATGGCTTCAACTACCACATCTTTGCAGATAACACACAAATCTCCATCTCCAGCCCTGATCTCTCTCCCTCACTCCAGTCTCGCATCCCCTCCTGCCTTCAAGACATCTCTACTTTGACGCCCTCGCCTAGCATCCAAAACAGAGCTCCTTATCTTCCTACCCAAATCCCGTCCTCCCTGACTTTCCCACTGTAGACAGTACCACTATCCTTCCTGCCTCAACAGCCTATAACCTTGGCGTTATCCTTCAGTCCCCTCTCTCGTTCAACCCCACACATTCAATCCGTCACCAAATCCTGTCGGTCCCACCTTCACATCATAGCTAAAATCCACTCTTTCCTCTCCATCCAAACCGCTGCCAGGTTAATATAATCACTCATCCTATCCCGCCTGGATTACTGCATCGGCCTCCTTGCTGACCTACCAGTCTCCTGCCTCTCCCTACTCCGGTTGATACTTCACTCTGCTAACCAAATCATTTTTCTACAAAAAAGATCAGCACATGTCACTCCCCTCCTCAAAAAACCCCTGTGGTTGCCCAGCCAACTCCGTATCAAACAGAAACTCCTCACCATTGGCTTTAAAGCACTCCATCCCCTTGCACTCTCTTACCTCACCTCGCTTCTCTCCTACAACCCAACCTGCACACTTCGCTCCTCTATCGCTAACCTTCTCACTGTGCCTCGATCTCGCCTGCCTCACTGATGACCCCAGCCCATGAACTGGCTCTGGCGTGGAATGCCCTCCCTCCTCAAAACCAACGATTACTCTCCCCCACCTTCGTAGCCTTATTGAAGGTACATC
The DNA here is from genome assembly GCF_004115215.2 of Ornithorhynchus anatinus. Taxonomy (NCBI): domain Eukaryota; kingdom Metazoa; phylum Chordata; class Mammalia; order Monotremata; family Ornithorhynchidae; genus Ornithorhynchus; species Ornithorhynchus anatinus. The sequence continues at coordinate 26,079,622 of NC_041728.1, read as the reverse complement.
TCCTCCAAGAGGCCTTCCCAGACTTTTCCTCATCTCCACTCCCTTCTGCACCGCCTTCACTTGCTCCCTTTGCTCTTCCCCGCTCCCAGCCTGACAACACTTATGTGCATATCTGTAATTTCATTTATTTGTATTCATGTCTGTCTCCCCCACTCTATAATGTAAGCTTGTTGTGGGAAGAGAATATCACTGATAATTGCTGTACTTTCCCAAGTGCTTAGAGTGGTCTGCTCACAGTAAGCACTCAATAAATATGCCTGAACAATAAACAGACATTTCCTGCCCACAACGAACTTTCTTAATTACAACACTGAATTTAATCTCAGAATTATAACAAAGGAGCACCCAAACTACCTCAAATTCTGCTTCTGATTCTAACAGTTCTCATTCTCCCTTGTAATCGCCCAATGATGCTTAAGTATAGTATTACATTTTACCCTGTGAGAAGCAGCAAGGCAGTGGATAGAGCACAAGCCTGGCGTCGGAAGGTCGTGGGTTCTAATCCTGGCCCCGCCACTTGTCTGCTGTGTGACCTTGGGCAAGTCACTTCTCTGGGCCTCAGTTACCTCTTCTGTAAAATGGGGATTGAGACTGTGAGTCCCACGTAGGCTGTGCCCAACCCGATTTGCTTGGATCCACCCCAGGGCTTAATACAGTGGTTGGCACATAGTAAACACTCAACAAATACCATTATTATTATTTTAGGGAAAATAAAGTGGGTCTCTTACTAGACTTCAATGCAAACTTTTATTATCATCCCCTACTACTCTGTTTCTCCTTCCAAGTTAACTGTATTGATTCTGGATCTCTCATGTCAGTCGTCGTCATTTTTTTCCAAATCCAAGGTACAATTCTAAAGGTGTCATGGCACGCTGGTGTCCCATGAATATTCACCAAGTAGGCCAAAAGACTGAGAGAGGCATTTGGCCATTCCCCAATCAACAGCACTCACCCTGTGCGGTGTATTAAGTGCTTGGGAGAGCACCTGAATCCTACCCTCAGAAAGTTTACAGTCTGGTGGGGCTTCTTCGCTCATCACTACCCCTTGAAAGATAGGCTTCTTTTGGTCTCATTTAATACCAATAATTCACTTAGCTGGATCTCCCTCAGGGATACTTTCTGCTATACTTCACTGCTTAGCCCTGCTTCAAAAATATTGAGCCAGGGCAGAGAGGTGTGGAAATGGATTTTCTCGGTTGATTTTCTCACCTGGATTTACAAGCCGGATTTCTTTTTGAAAAGGAATTAGCTATTACTAAATACTTCACATTTGAGAAATCCTACTTTAAAAGGCCTTTTCGGTGGGATTAAAGCAGCCAAACCTTATAAAGGTAATAATTCCCAGTTGTTTCCGGTTGGGAAGATAAACAGCTTGGACAGCACTAAGTAGTAGTGTGAGAATTAAGCCCCTGCTGGGGGCATTGCAGGTTGCTAAACATCTGGAAAGCACAAATGAGGAAATGATGCTCTAACTGGGGAGACAGTTTTGTGTTGTTTTTTCAATAGAGTAGTCAAAATAAATTGAATGCAAACAAAAGCGCTGAGGATGAGCATAAATGTTTTTAAATGGTAAATGTTTGATGGGTTTATATGACTTAGGGAATGCCTAGCTTTTTGGAGGGCTTTGATAATTGGGAGATTTGTGTGGTCTGATAGATCTGGGGAAGGAGGGAATTCTAAACTGGGGAACCAGCATGAGTGCGGTTGTGTTAGAAAATTAGCTTCAAACAAATGGAAGGACTGAATAGGGGTATATAACAGGCAAAGAGAGCAGCTAGCAAGATCATAATCCGGGTCGTGACATTATCTGGGACTCATCTCTCTCCAGTCAGTCACTACATCCTGTTGCTTTTATCTTCACATTTTTAGAATTTGCTCCTCTTCCTGTTTTGGACTGAACACGTCAAACAGAAATCCTCATCTTCCCATTCAAACCCTGTCCTCCCATTCACTGTAGACAACACCACCAGCCTTCCTGTCTCACAAGCCTGTAGCACTGGCATTATCCTTGACATGTACCTCGATCTTGCCTATCTCGCCGCCGACCACTCGTCCTGCCTCTGGCCTGCCCTCCCTCTTCATATCTGACAATTACTCTCCCTACTTCAAAGCCTTATTGAAGGCACATCTCCTCCAAGAAGCCTTCCCTAATTAAGCCCTCTTTTTCTTTTCATCTCCCTTCTGTGTTGCCCTGACTTGCTCCCTTTATTCATCCCTCCTCCCAACCCCACAGCACTTATAAACATATCCATAATTAATTTAGATTAATGTCTGCCTCCCTCTCTAGACTGTAAGCTTGTTGTGGGTAGGGAATGTGTCTGTTATATTGTTATACTGTACTCTACCACGCGCTCAGTACAGTGCTCTGCATATAGTAAATGCTCAATAAATGGTTGATTTCTCTCAATCCAATCCCCATATTCAATCTGTCACCACATCATGTTTATTTTACCTTCACAACATCGGTAAAATCTGCCCATTTTTTCTCCCCATCCAAATTACTGTGCTGATCCAAGCACTTATCTCACCTCGACTACTGCATCAGCCTCCTAGTTGACCTCCTTGGCTCCTGTTTCTCCCAACTCCACTCCTTACTTCTCTGTTGCTCAGATCATTTTTCTAAAAAAGTGGCCAGGCCTAATCTTCCCGCTCCTCAAGATCTGCACACACCATCCCTCTAATGCCAACTTGGTCACCGTACCTTGATACTGTCTATCTCGCTGCCAACCCCTTGCCCACATCCTCCTTCTGGCCCGGAACTCACCCTCCCACCTCCAAAGCCTTATTAAAATAAACATTTTCCTCCAAGTGACCTTCTCTGATTAAAGATCTCTTTTCTCCTATTCCCTCTCTATTCTGCATCACCCTCGCACTTGGATCTGAATCTTTAAACCACTTGATATTTACCTCACCCTCAGCCCCACAGCACTAATATACATTTCCACTATTTAAATGTCCGTATCCCACTCCAGACTGTAAGTCCTTTGAGGACAGAGAATATGTCTTCCAACTCCGCTATATCATACTCTCCCAAACACTTAGTACAGGGCTCAATAAACACCATTCGTTGAATGATTTCTCTCCATCCAATCCGCTAGCACACTGGCATAACCACTTTTCACAACCCGCCTCGACTAAATGCATCTATCAGTCTCATCTCCAGCCTGTCCCCTCGCCAGGCAATACTTTACTGCCCAGATATTGAAACAGCGTGACTTAGTGGAAAGAGCCAGGGTTTGGGAGTCAGAGGTCGAGAGATAGACTGTCTCTATCTATTGCCGACTTGTTCATCCCAAGCGCTTAGTACAGTGCTCTGCACATAGTAAGCGCTCAATAAATACTATTGAATGAATGGGTTCTAATCCTGGCTCCACCCCTTGTCTGCTGTGTGATCTTGGGCAAGGCACTTAGCTTCTCTGTGCTTCAGTTAACTCATCTGTAAAAATAGGGATTAAAAAATGTGAGCCCCATGTGGGACAATCTGATTACTCTGTGTCCACCCCAGCGCTTAGAACAGTGCTCTGCACATAGCGCTTTACAAATACCATAATTATTATTATTATATTTTTTCCACATAATCGTTCTGCATATGTCTCCGCCTCAAGTTTCTCCACTGGCTGCTCAACCATCTCCGCATTATGCAGTAACTTCTCATTATCAGTTTCAAGGGATGGCACCCACCCCAGCACTTAGAACAGTGATTGGCACATAGTAAGCGCTTAAATACCATCATTATTATTATTATGACCATAGCTAGTTCCAGGGTGGTAGCTTTCTGGATGGAGAGGTGGAGGACATGGCAGTAGAATGAATGTGACAGGTGAAAGACAGCTAGGGGGTGAGGATGGCATCAAAGTGGTGGGTTTCTGGCACTGGGAAGAGGGAGGTTATTCAGGAAGAAGGATGAGTAATCCTGGTGAAGCCAGGTGAGCGGAGAGTTCCCCAGAGAGTGGGTGTAGAATGAGAGGATTTCATTCTAAATAATAAAGTGACTGACATTGTTACAAACAAAACACAGCTACATTCTTGGCGAGAATGGGCAAGGAAACCAGCAGAAGCAATAAATAGCTTCTGCCACTAAACTAGTGTACTTGAGCAACTGGCTGACTGTAAAAGGAACCCAAAGAAAAGACTAATAATAATAATAACTATGTTGGTATCTTTTAAGGGATTACTATGTGCCAAGCCCTGTCCTAAGCGCTAGGGTAGATACAAGGTAATCAGGTCGTCCCACGTAGGGCTCACAATCTTCATCCCCATTTTACAGATGAGGTAACTGAGGCACAGAGAAGTGAAGTGACTTGCCCAAGGTCACACAGCTGACAAGTGGAGGAGCTGGGATTAGAACCCATGACTTCTGTTCAGCCTTTCCTCTCCACCCAAACTACTACTGTCCTCTTTCCACTAAGCCTGTGCTCTTTCCACTAAGCCATGTCTGTGAAGCAGTGTTTTTGTTGACAATAGCATTATTACCTTAAGCGTATGAGAATTTGACATTTGGACTATACATTTTTAATTACTTTAAGATTCCTAGTTTGGGGACTTCCTGAATTTCTACAGTCTTGACAATAATAATAATAATAATTACAGTTTTTGTTAAGTGTTTACTGTGTGTCTAGCACAGTTCTGGGTGCTCAGGTAGATTCAAAGTAACCACGTAGGACACAGTCCCTACCCCACATGGGGCTCACAGTCAATCCCCATTTTACAGATGAGATAACTGAGGAACAGAGAAGTGACTTGCCCAACATCACACTGCAGAGGAGTGGCAGAGCTGGGATTGGGAGTCAGGTCCTCTGACTCCCAGGCCCGTGCTCTTTCCACTAGGCCACAATGTTTCCAAACTTTGTACATCACTTTGCCCAAATTTACATTGAATGCAAGGCTCTGGATGCACAAGTAAAATAATTCCAGGCAACAGTAAGCGCCCACTGTGTAAGGAAGTATACTCGCTCTAGAAATCCCCCAGCTCCCAGTCTGTAGATTAGACTTTAGACTGCAAGCTCATTACAGGCAGGGAACATGTCTGTTAATTCTGCTATACTGTACTCTCCCAAGTGCTTAGTACAGTGCTCGGCACATAATAAGCGCTCACTAAATACCATTGATTAATTGACTGATTGGATTAGAGGTCGGCATACCAAGCCATTCTGGCAGATGGTCTAACATCATTCATTCATTCAATAGTATTTATTGTATTTACTATGTGTAGAGCACTGTACTAAGCGCTTCGAATGTACAAATCGGTAACCGATAGAGACAGTCCCTGCCCTTTGACGGGCTTACAGTCTAATCGGGGGAGACGGACAGACAAGAACATTAGCAATAAACAGAATCAAGGGGATGAACATCTCATTAAAACAATAGAAAATAAATAGAATCAAGGTGATGTACATTTCATTAACAAAATAAATAGGGTAATGAAAATATATACAGTTGAGCAGACGAGTACAGTGCTGAGGGGATGCGAAGGGAGAGGGGGAGGAGCAGAGGGAAATGGGGGGAAAAGAGCTTATACATGGTAGGCCTAAGCTTTACCTCCCAAACTCAGATCCATCATAATCCCTCCTGGATGTTGCACTGCTGCCCTAGAGTCCCTTGCTATACTCATTCAATAGTATTTATTGAGCGCTTACTATGAGCAGAGCACTGTACTAAGCACTTAAGAGACAATCCCTGCTCAATAACGGGCTCGCAGTCTAAACGGTCTATGCCACAAGACCCCAGAGACACTCTGGAAAGAGTAGGGTGGAGAGACGGGACTCCAGAGCAGCAGCTTCAATCTTGAAGAAGTAACTGTGACTGCACCTTGGCTATGATGCCTATTGGGAACCCAATTGCCTAGGGTCTCCTTAAGATTTACTATTATTTTCTGGTTTCTTAGATTGTGAGTCTTATGTGGGACAAGGAATCAATCAATCATATTTACTGAGTGCCTACTGTGTGCCTCTGCCCTGTACTCAGCGTTTTGGAGGGAACCATATAACAGACATTTCCTGCCCACAATGAGCTTACAGTCTAGAAGGGGAGACAGACATTACTTTAAATAAATTACCTATATGTACATAAGTGCTGTGGGGCTGGGAGGGGGGAAATGAATATAGGGCGCAAGTCAGGGTGACACAGAGGGAGTGGAAGAAAAGGAAAACAGGGTTTAGTCAGGGAAGGCCTCTTCGAGGAGACATGGAGAGGATAAGGCTTTGAAGGGGGAAGGATGTTCCAGGCCAGAGGCAGGCCGTGGACGGGTGAGATAGACAAGATAGAGCTACAGTGAGTAGGGTGTTCATTTATTCATTCATTCGATCATATTTACTGAGTGCTTACTGAGTGCAAAGCACTTTGGAGAGTAAAATATAACAACAGATAGACACATTCCCTGTCCACAATGAGCTCACAGTCTAGAGGGGGAGACAGACATTAATATATATACAGATATATTCAGGTATATACATATGTGCTGGGCAGATGGGAGGGAGGAATGAACGAAGGGAGGAAGTCGGGGGATGGAGAAGGGAGTGGGAGAGGAGAGGAATGCTTAGTCAGGGAAGGCTTCTTGGAGGAGATATGCTTTCAGTGAGGCTTTGAAGTGGGGGAGAGTAATTATCTGTCCAATATGAGGGAGGGCGTTCCAAGCCAGAGGTAGGCTGTGAAATAGAATACGTTGTGAGAGGTCGGCGGTGAAATAGATGAGATGGAAGTACAGTGAGAAGGTTAGTATTAGAGGAATGAAGTGCGCGGGCTGAGTTGTAGTAGGAGAGTAGCGAGGTGAAGTAGGGGTGGACAAGGTGATTGAGTGTTTTAAAGCCAATAATGAGGATTTTCTCTTTGATGCTACAGGTTAAGGGGTGGGGGAACATGGACTGAACAATTTTGTGGAAGAATGATCTGGGCAGCAGAGTAAAGTATGGACTGGAGTGGGGAGAGACAGGGGGCACAGAAGTCAACAAGGCAGCTAAACAGCAATCGAGGTGGGATAGGATAAGTCTTCGGATTAACAAAGTAGTAATTTGGGTGGAGAGGAAAGGACAGATTTTAGCGATGTTGTGGAAGTTGAATTGACAGGTATTAGTGATAGATTGGATATATTGGTTGAATGAGAGAGAGGAGTCAAGGATAATGCCAAGGTTGCGGGCTTGTGAGACTGGAAGGATAGTGGTGTTGTCTACAGTGCTGGGAAAGTAAAGGGAAGGATAGGGTTTTGGTGGGAAGATAAGGGGCTCTGTTTTTGTGTCCTACCTACCTATAGTGTATCCACCCCAGTGCTTAGTGCTCTACATGGGACAGGAAATGTATCCAAACTACTTGCAGAATATCTACCCCAGTGCTTAGTATAATGCCTGGTTCATATTAAGCATTTAATACTATTATTATTTTTCTGGCATCTACTAAACTTCACTCCTGGTTAGAAGTCACTGGAAATGTGACAAAAGCATTTTCATTTGGAACCGAGTTCTTTTCTGGCCACTCTAGCAATTTTTTCCCCCCTCACTGCAGTATTGGAGTAGATGACAGTGCAGTATTTACAGGCTACTAAGCGTATGATGTACAGCCTTGGGGAAAAAAAATCTTACAAGTGGGCCATTGACAAACAAAATAAAAGACAACAAGCATAAACTTATCAATAGGGCTTTGGTCCTCCATTTTAAAACGACAGGGATCCCTTTTCCCAGAATTTCCAGAGCCACAAAATGATAAATTGTATATCCCCCAAAAGCAGGGATCTCGCCTATCAACCTGTTGTATTTGAGTACTTACTGGGTGAGGAGCACTGTGCTAAAGTAAAAGATAATAGAGTTGCTAGACATGTTCCTTGCCCATAATGAATTTACTGTCTAGAGGGGGAGACATATAGTAAAATGCACTTTAGAAAGGTACACAAGTGCTGTGCGGCTGAGGGTGTGGTACAGTAAAAGGAACAAATCCAAGTGCTCGGACAAAGTTCGAGGCCCCCTGGAGATGTGATTCTAATAAGGTTTTGGGAGTGGACGGAGTGATTGGATATGAAGGAGGAAGGAGTTCCAAGCCAGAGGCAGGACGTACGAAAGAGGTCAATGCTGAGACGGACGAAATTGAAGTACAGTGAAAAGGTGGGCAGAGGAGAGCACTGAGCGGACTGGGAAGTTGTAATACATCAGCGAGGAAAAAGAGGAGGGGACAAGGAATTTGAGTGCTTTAAAGCCTGCGGTTTGCTGGGGAAATCACTGGAGGTTCCTGAGGAGTGGGGAAACGGACTGAATGCTTAAAAAAAGGATTCAGGCAGCAGAATGAAGTATAGACTGGAGTGGGGAGAGACAGGCGGCTGGGAGGTCAGAAAGGAAAGTAATGTGGAATCCTAGATGGGAAAGGATAAGTGCTTGTGTCAACACAGGGTAAGTCTGGATGGAGATGAAAGGGCAGTGGTGTCGTCAAGGTAGAACTTACAGGATTTGGTGACAGACCAAACATGTGGGTGGAGTGGAAGAGAGAAGCCAAGGATAATGTCAAGGTTAGGGGTGTGAGACAGGGAGGATGGTGGCATCATCTCCTTAAAATCACCTCGGTCCTCTCCATATCTTCCTTCCTCCTGCTCCTTCTTCAACTCTCCCATCTTTCCCAGCAGTATCTCAAGACATCTACCACCTCCTCTCATGATCCACCCACTCAAAGTGCTTTCCCCATCTCTTCTTCCCCCCATGACCCCATCTTCGACCGTTCACTCTCCATTGGTTTCTTTCCCACTGCTTTCAAACATGTTTGTATTTCCCCTATCCTAAAAAAAACCCTTCCTTGACCCCATGCCGTCCTCCAGTCATCACCCCATCCACCTCTTACCATTCCTCTCCCCACTCCTTGAGAGAATTGTCTCCACCGGCTGCCTCTATTTCCTCTTCTCCAATTCTCTCCTTGGCCCCCTCACCCCCTCCAATCTGTCTTCCGCACCCTTCACGCCCTCTCAAAGATCACTCCTTCTTACTAAATCCAATGGTCTCTACCCCATTTTAGTTCTCCTAGACCTCTCAGGAGACTTCGACACTATACACCATCCCCTTCTCCTGGAAACATCCTCCAACCTTGTCTTCACTGACTGGAAGTCACCGACTGACCTCTCTCTGGATGCTCATTTTCAATCTCCTTTGCAGGCTCCTCCTCTGCTTCCCACGCCCTAACTGTGGGAGTCCCTCGGGGCTCAGTTCTGGGTTCCTTCTATTCTCCATCTACAGCCACTCCCTTGGAAAACTCATTCTCTCCTGTGGCTTCAACCACCACCTCTATGTGGGTGATTCCAAAATCTATATATACAGCCCTGATCTGTCTCTCTCTCTGCAGTCTTGCATTTCCTCCTGCTTTTAGGATCTCTCTACTCGAATGCCCGGCTGATAGCTCAAATTTATTAAGACGAAAACGCAACTCCTCATCTTCCCACCCCAAATCCTGTCCTTGCCCTATGTCTATATCTTCCGGCAGCTCTCCAGCCTAATAGTCTAGTAACTACTGAGCTATTCCAAGTGCCTACTATAGTTGTTCTTAAGCAGTAGACATTCAATAAATATTACTGATCGATTAGGAGAGACTCTTGTTTCAATTAACTGGCACCTCCAAAGTGTTCCTGGGCCATCTTGTTAGAGTCTAAAAAATGTTTCTGAATTTTTTTTTTCATTTAGTCAAGGAGGGTGTGCATTTCTTTTTATTTTCTATTACGGAAGTGTTATACTGCAAGCACTAGGTAAAGGCAGTCTATGGAGATCAATGTATCTGAATTTGACTTTGAAGAGGCAATGGAACACTCTCACGTTACTTGTTTCAACCTAGAATGTCCTGGCCTCGATCCAAAATCCTATCACAAATAACCATGACATCTAATGTTTCACTACTGTGGTCATTCTAGTCAGATGAAATAGGAGCAGAAGTTTTCAAATGGCAAAATGAAAATGAAAAAGGGGGACAAACGCAAGGCCACAGACTTCCTTTCCATTGGCTTTGACCTCTGCACACTTACTGTCCAAGATCCTGACCAAAGGCCTGAGATACTATTGCCGCTATCGTTCTTTAAATTGATCCCTTCCTCAATATTATTTGGTTTTTCCTCAACCGCTGGTAAACCCCATCCTGACACAAGACACTTCATAGCCTCTGTTCCATTCCACTTAATGGAAAGAGCAAAGGAATGGGAGCTGGGAGATCTGGGTTAATTCCAGCTCTGCCACTAGCCTGCGGGGTGACCCTGGGCAGGTCATTTAATTTCTCTGTGCCCATTTCCTTACAAATGGGAATGAAATAACTGTTCTCCTCAGACTGGAAGCTCCATGTGGGACACTAAATCCAGTTTTATTACTGTTCTATATCTACCCCAACCATGTCTTAGCACAGTTCTTGGCACAACTACTTTTGGGAGCTCATCTGCTCCTCTGGTCTCAACTACCATCTCTACCTTGAAAAATCTTTACCTGCATCTATAACCCAAATCTCTCCCCAGTTCTGTAATCTCACATTTTCTACTGCCTTCAGCATCTCTCTGCGATGATTAATATTATCTTTCTATAATAAATTTGATTAATAATAATAATGCCCTGACATCACCTCAAATTCAAAATATCCAATCATTCAATGGTATTTAGGGAGTGCTTACTATGTGCAGAGCAAACTAACACACTTAACACACCCCATTTCAACTACTTTATTGGGCTGCCCTCCCGCTTTGACTATTTCAGATGCCTAATCCTGCCATAAGTGCTTGGGGTACCCAGCCGATGCCCACAACATTTACGCACACACCCATTTATTCAGTTACTGCTCTTAACTGTAATTTGTTCTCAACTTTGTCTCCCCAGCTAGACGAGCTCCTTGAGGAGTTTAAAACTGCACTCTCCCAACCACTTAATACAGTGCTCTGCACAAAGCGAGGACTCAAGAAATAACATTAATTGATAAATGCTTAACTGATGCCCAATTATTTTTACTTGCAAACACTGAGCCTACCAGAGTAAAAGGCAGAATACTTTTTAATCTTCATACAACTTTCAATATGTGTAACACAGACTTATAAGGTTATTGTGGGCAGAAAATGTGTCTATTGTTACAGTGTACCCGCCCAAGCATTTAATACAGTACTCTGCACACAGTAAGCACTCAATCTATACAACTGAATTGAGTGAATAGTAAAAGGCTTTCTACGTTTAGCGTTCTGTGGGTGGACACTATTGGGGGTGCCAAAGTAAATGTACTTTTCATGCTAGAGATGAACAAGATGGTTGAAATTATGCAACGGACTCAACATATATGAATCACCTTCCCTCATAAACATCCATGGCACAATGAGAGTGCAGCCCTTACAGATTTCAAAACACACGATCCTCTGACCTTGCAGTCTTTTTCTCAAAGGCAAAGACGAATAGCATTTTCAAATTGGCAATTTTTTTTTTGAAGTTCACTTGCTGAATACTGTTTTTTAGTTCTTCCAATGTGGATATTTAGCCAGCTTGTTGCTCCGTATCCACGCTGTCCTAAAATTCTGGGCTAGGGGATGGCTGGGTGGAAGAGTTATTTAGCTTGTAATAACTGGGAGAGGGTACATCTTGAGCAGAATGAAATCCACATTCTACTCCAGCAGCTTGTCCCAACTGCCAAATTTTGCTTATAAAAAAAAATTAAGAGTCCACAGAATGCCTCATTACAGGGAATACATTATTCAAGTAGTTCCCTAGTTGTACTGCTAGGATCGGCAAACCAGGGTCATTTTATTCATCGTTATGTGGTGATGAGGTCCCGAGATGGATAACATATTCACAATACAAAACTTCATTTTCATTAATGGTCCCTATGAAGCACTTTACCAAAGCTGCTAACAAGTCGTTGAATTAATTTATTTTAGCTTCAACTCATGTCTATTAATGCAGGTTTCTGGTGGTGTGGTAGAGTGCTACAAACAGTTAAACAGCCAAAACCCAAGGGAGGTGGGGGCCTGGATCATTCAAAACCGTAAACTGTAAACAAGAATCAGAAGTATGCTCTGGTCTAGTGGACAGAGCATGGGCCTGGGAGTCAAAAGGATCTGGGTTCTAATCCCAGCTCCGCCATTTGTGTGCTGGGTGATCTTGAGCAAGTCACTTCTCTGTGCCTCGGTTACCTCATCTGTAAAATGGGGATTAAGACTGTGAGACATGGTCTGCGTTCATCCTAATTAGGTTATAGCTTGCATCACCCCAGCGCTTCGTACAATGACTGGTACACAGTAAACTCTTAAATACCCTAAGAAAAAAAAAACAAGAAATAAAAACCTCTGAATAATCAGGCATTGGTTGACCACACCTCTTTTGTACATATAATTATGTTTGGAGCTCCTCCTAATTCATATTTTCCTGCCTCAGTTTTGGTTTTACTTAATATAATTAAAACCAAACTTTAGTACAAAATCCTTTAAGTGTTTCCAGTTCTCTACTGTAACTTCTTTGTCTCTCAACACAAAGTAAACCCGCTTTCCTAATCTTTCAACTGTGTTTTAGAATGTATTGTTTTCTCCCCTAATCTCTCTCAAAATATACTCAGAGGGAGCAGTATTCAACTGCCATACAGAATACAGAAAACACTGTAACTGATGGTCCTATACATATTTTTACTAATTCTCATTATAGCTTCTGGATTATCCAAAACAAGAAAAAATTCAGAAAAAGCTATGTATGCTATCCTCTCAATTTCAAAATGGCTCCTTAACGCTGAGTTTTATAATTTCTAAAATGAATCCATGTGGCACTGACCCTTTAGCGGAAATTATTCTAAAATTTACCATTTCTAAAGTTTTTAAATTACTCCATAAGGTTACCTGAATAACAAAGTCTCTTTGCTGGCTTTTTAATCTAACTCTCGATTGTTCATCTGACAGTCTTTATAGCAGTCTGGGAGGAAACATTAAAACTTCCTCTAGACTGTAAGCTCATTATGGGCAGGGAATGTACCTACCAACTCTGCTCTATTATACTGTAATTCTCCCAGGTACTTAGTACAGTGCTTTGCAAAGAGTAAGTGCTCAATAAATACGACTGATAGTATCATGGGAACATACAGGTGGAAACTTCCTTAGCAAAATCATTTGCAAACTGATCTAAGTGACCATTTGCTCTCCAAGTGGGTTGGGAGCCTCAGCTACTGTTTGCTAGTTGCTGCCATGTCTCTTCCCCATGGACAACGGGCCCTGTTCAGAGTCATCCCAGGTCCAGATTGAGTTCCTGATGAAAGCAATGCATGATTCTAAGTACTTTGCAAGTACATGGCAAACACAAGACATGGTCCAGGCCCACAGGGAGCTTACACTTATGAGTAGTCCTATAGACTAGAATGACGCTTCAAAATATCATTTTCATGTTTACAACATGTGAATGCCACGTGAACAAAAGAGTCAGGTGAACATGTGCTCCAGGTACCCGATTTTCACCTGGACCATCCAATCCAGCCCTCTCCAAACATCTGCCCTCTTTCCAATCCCTTTTCCTTATCATTTCCTTCACTTCACCATTTCCTAGGCCTATGAGCAACTACTCCGCAAGTAAGGAATTTTCACCAGAGGCACTGAGGAAACTCATGCCTAATCTCCATAAAAGATTCAGGGTTCAATATCCAAATATCCTCTCCATAGTTCATGTAAACATTTTGTCTCTGCCAAAGCCCTCATCCATGCTATGAATGAGTAGTTTGAGAATTAATGAGCGGAATTCTAGCTTACTTCCCATTTACATAACCTTTAAATCAGGGTCACCTTCTTAGAATCCAAATCCACGCCAGTCTTGCTGCCAAATCCATGTGAGGATTAACATCCTGGAGTGGTGTGGATGGACTGGACTGATGGGAGTCAGCCTTCAATGTGCTATAAAGTTCCAGGAGCTTTTAAGTAGGATTCATAGCCACCAAAGCCACATGACTAAAAGATCCTCCTTGCTGACTTCCCTGCCTCTCACTACTCCAGTTCATACTTCTCTCTACCCAAATCATGTTTTCTTTAAAACAGAAAAAAAAATGTTGAGTCCACGTTTCCCTATCCATCTTCACAAACAGAATCTCTTTACCATTGGCTTTAAGGTACTCAATCACCTTGCCTTTTCCTCTTATCACTCCGATTTCCGACTACAAACTGGAAAACTCACTTCCCTCCTCCAACACCAGTCTACTCACTGTACCTTGACCTTGTCTATTTCGCCACTAACCCTCTGCCCACTTCCTGCACCTCCCTCCCTCTTCACATCCGACAGACTATCATCCTCCCCACCTTCAAAGCCTTATTAAAAATTGCATGTCCTCCAAAAGGTCTTTCCCAACTAAGCTCTCATTTCCCCTACTTCTCTTTTCTGCTATGCCCTTGCACTTAGATTGGTATCCTTTATTCTCCCCACCCTCAGCACCTTGACCTAATTTATTTTCATGTCTGTCATCATCTAGACACCCCTCCTCGTGGGCAGGGAACATGTCTACCAACTCTTCCAAGCATTTATAGTGCAAAATAAATATGATTGATTGACTGCTGGCTCCCAGGGCCACAGACATTCAGGGGAGTCACTTCAAACTCCATCACACAGTCCATCCTGAACACTAATAATAATAATGATATTTATTAAGTGCTTACAATGTGGTCTAAGCGCTGGGGTAGACACAAGGTAATCAGGTTGTCCCACATGGGGCTCACAGTCTTAATCCCCATTTTACAGATGGGGTAACTGAGGCACAGAGAAGTCAAGCGACTTGCCCACAGTCACACAGCTGACAAGTGGCGGAGTCGGAATTAGAACCGACGACCTCTGACTCCCAAGCCCGGGCTCTTTCCACTAAGCCACGCTGCTTAGTTAAAATGCAATAAAGGATAAAACAGAACTGCCTCTCTCAAACTCACCGTGTAGATTCATTCAATCGTATTTATTGAGCGCTTACTATGTGCAGAGCACTGTACTAAGAGCTTGGAATGTACAATTCGACAACAGATAAAGACGATTCCTGCCCAATGACGGGCTCAGTAGATGGTAACAGTGTGAAGCTGGGCAAGTAACAAGAACAGGGAGCAGAAACAGAACCTAGCACTGGCCCACGAGCCAAGAAGAGGTTCCTGATGAGGCCAAGTCCCTCTAAGAAATGCCCTAGAGTAAATTTTAACAACCTTTTAAGAGAAACCAAAAGCATTTACATTTTGAAGGTCTAATTAATTTTTCGATCACTAAAGAAATCCCAGCTCTGCCAGTTGTCTGCTGTGTGACTGTGGGCAAGTCACTTCACTTCTCTGTGCCTCAGTTACCTCATCTGTAAAAGGTGGATTAAGACTGTGAGCCTCACGTGGGACTATCTGATGACCCTCTATCTACCCCAGCGCTTAGAACAGTGCTCTGCACATAGTAAGCGCTTAACAAATACCAACATTATTAAATATCTCATTTTGTGACTTGCGATAAAATACACCCAACAGACAGGTTAGAAATTTTTTTAAAAGTCTCTAGGACTCTGAAACTTCATTAACTCTATCCATGTTAGCCTTACCACCTCCAAGGTCATCCAACTTCCTAATGTTCCCCAAATCATCAGGGTAAAAAAATACTAGTAAGTACTCTTAAGCAACAGCTCTCCTAAATTCACGGATTCCTAAGTGACATAAAAGAGACACAGATTATTCCATTTTATAGCATATGCTAATTTACAGAGTTTTAACCCGCTATAGATTTCCAAGTGATTCACTTAAAGCTCACTGACTACTAACCAGACTGTTTAATTATTCCAACTTCCTATCCCAAACCACACCATATAAATGCACCAACCGAATCAGCTTTAGATAGTATTCATTTCTCCATACAAATCGTCTTCTAGTTAGCTCATCAAAATGCATTTGTCTAAAACGTTCTAAGGGCTGGGATCACGTTAACCTACTCTACTGTTAAGGGAGAGTGGACTAGTGGAAAAAGCAGGAGTCTGGGAGTCAGAAGGACCTGGGTTCTAATTCTAGCTCCACCATTCGTCTGCTGTGTGACCTTGGCCAAGTCCCATTAACCTCTGCTTCAGTTCCCTCATCTGTAAACTGGGAATTACAACTGTGAGCCCCAATGTGGGCAGGGACTGTGTCAACCTGATTAACTCTAGCCCTGCACAAAGTAAGCACTTAAATACCACAGAGGTGCTTAGTACAGTGATCTGCACACATTATCACTCAATAAATTCAACTGAAGGATTCTACTGGAATATACAGCACGTGCACTCAATGCAGAATGTTTGAGAAGCTGAATTTTATTGTTCCTCATACTAGGCACACTTGATACATGCAATTCTTTTAC
Organism: Ornithorhynchus anatinus; assembly: GCF_004115215.2. NCBI lineage: Eukaryota > Metazoa > Chordata > Mammalia > Monotremata > Ornithorhynchidae > Ornithorhynchus > Ornithorhynchus anatinus. The sequence goes on along the minus strand of NC_041728.1, from coordinate 26,063,351 downwards.
TCTAACCAGTTATAAGCAGCTTCTAACAGAAACAGCATGGTCTAGTGGCAAGAACACGGGTTTGGAAGTCAGAGGACATGGATTCTAATCCTGTTTCTGCCACTTATCAGCTGGGTGACCTTGGACAAGTCTCTGAACCTCTCTGTGCCTCAGTTGTAAAATGGGGATTAAGATTGTGAGCCATCCATGGGACAACCTGATTACCTTGTATCTACCCCAGTGCTTAGAACAGTGCTTGACACATAGTAAGCGTTTAATGATTAACATAACCACATTATTATTATTATTATTAGATTATTAGACAAAGGAAATTAAGAAGCATTCTGAATGACTGTGGGGATTTATGGAAGCAAAGCATTTGCACTTCTAATCTACATATATAAATCACATTTTATGTTATCTCAGACCAATTTCTGTCCCCTTTCAAACATATTTTTAGAATTTGGAAAAATATACCAAGAAAAAGGTTTACATCTTGTTGCTGTTTTTCCAGAATGTAAGTTCTTAGAAAATAAGGGCTGGTACTTTTTTATTTTCATATTGTGGGCAAACAACTTAAATCCAGAGCACATGAGATAGAAAGCCATTCCATAAAACCTTTAGGTACCGAAAAACAAAACAGGAAATCAAGAGTCCCAATTTTACTAAAAAAAAAAAAAAAATAAAGTTTCAAGAGCCAAGACCTTAAAATTAGACACCACCCAGTTACCCTTAATATTTGGAAAATTCCCCATGGCACATAAAAATTTAATACCTAGCCCCTAGTTAGTTCTTCACAGTTTTAGTCCCATAATCAGTAACTAACTCTTAAAAAATGTGTTTTCTCTTGGCCCTGAGTAGTCTGCTCATTATTAAATGGTGTGGCTCTATGAACTTTTTTAGGATAGGTGTTTTTGTACGGTTGGAAAAATGCCGGTTTATTCTCCCCCTGGTGACAAATACCCACTGAAGAGCTAGCCTGTGGCACAGGGACCTTGAGGAGAGCGAGTTGCATTCATTTGAATAGTGGGCCACTGATTAGAATAGCTTTCACTGAAGCTGTGGACCATTTAGCAAACCTTCCTCATAGATTCCTACCATCAGGAGAGGATGCAATGGGCAGAGGAAATGAGTGCTGGAAGTAAGCTCATTGTGGGCAGGGAACGTGTCTACCAACTGGGTTGTATTGTACTTTCCCAAGCACTTAGTACAGTGCTCTGTACAGTCAGTGCTCAGTAAATACCATTGATGATGATGAAGGGCACTGCCCTTAGGCGTAACAAAATATCATTCACAGCTGAAACAGCCAAAGACATTCAAGGACATGTGGTGTGTGGAGGTGGGGGGGACAGAGGGAAGTAGTTTTAGAGTCCTTGCCTGGATTCTTCCATTTACATTATGTAAATAAATGAATGCTCAAGGGGGGATGTTTAATAATAATATAAAGTGTCCAGTGGGTCTGGTGGCCTTGAGCTAGGTGTGTGTGTGGGGGGAGGGGAATTAGCATATAAAGGACAGAGATCCTTACAGGTGGTAATTTTAAGTAATCATTTCATTATGACTGGCTCCTAAAAATCATCATCTGGCCCTTACTGAGTCGGGGAATCAAAGAAAAAAATTAAATTCCTCTTGCTTGACCATTACTCACTGAGAAATGCAATCTGCCAAAATTAAAATCATCGATTATGTCCCTAGCAGAAAAAATAAACCCTATCCTGTTAGGGCTACTTCTGGGTTAGCCACAGACATTAAAATGTTTTAAGAGCTGTTAAACTGTTAAAGATCACCACTATCTCAAGTTTCTCATGCTGTATTTTTTTTTAAAAAACAACTTTCACTTTTGAAGGTGATGCCACAGCAGTGAACTATATTCAAGTGCATTGGTGGGGTTAATGAGAAAGGCATGCCTGGGAGTTCCTTCCATTTTTTGCACAGGAAAGAGGGTCCTTACTTGTAATTTTCCATTTGCTCTTTGCAGCACTGGAGACAGAATTCAAGACTGTGCCATCTCACAATCTTTCTGAAGTTTCTGCTTTAAAAAAAAAACAACACACAAAAAGGGACCAGCATGGTCTAACGGATAGAGCACAAGCCTAGGAGTCAGAAGGGCCTGGGTTCTAATCCTGACTCCACCACTGGTCTGCTGAGTGACCTTAGACGAGTCACTTAACTTCTCTGGGTCTCAGTTACCGCATCTGTAAAATGGGGATTAAGACTATGAGCCCCATATGGGACAGGGACTGTGTCCAACCTGATTAGTTTGGGTCAACTCCAGCGCTTAGACCAGTATTTGACACCCAGTAAGCACTTAAATACCATCAACATTATTTAGGCTGCCATATGCCACTTGTCAGCTGTGTGATTGTGGGCAAGTCACTTAACTTCTCGGTGCCTCAGTTACCTCATCTGTAAAATGGAGATTAACTGTGAGCCTCACATGGGACAACCTGATTACCCTGTATCTACCGCAGCACTTAGAACAGTGCTCTGCACATAGTAAGCACTTAACAAATGCCAACATTATTATATGTCAGGCTGGAATGTGGTTGGGCCCAGGGGCCCCTTTTTCTCCCACCAGCTCCTGCTGTAAGAGAATCCCACCTTCTCAATACTATCAGATGCTGAGATGAGATTGGACTGTTTTAACCAGAGGGAATTTAGCTTAGTGAGAGAGGGAGTCTAAACAATTATTCTTCTTACGCCCAAATCCAGTCAAGTACTGCCACAAGTGTTAGATTTTCTAACCATTTTATATCTAGCTTGTTGAATTTTAGCACCACCTTTCAATCACCTCTGCCAAAGTCATGAGGCATGAAAGGAGGTATTGGGGTCCAGAAGCCGACGGGACCACACTGGGAGACAAACGGTCCGGTATACCGTACCACCTTTTGGACATATGTGCCTTAAATTGCTGAGCATAGGCTTAAGTCCATTTCACGCTCTGATCTCTCAAACAGAAATATTTTAGGGGAATTTGCTTCCAATATTAGGAATTCTTTGCTTTGTCCTTTGCAAAACAAAAAAAAAAAACTTCTTAATGCTTTTCTGGTAGAAAGCAAATTTGGTTCCCAAGTTCCATGTTTGTGTCCCTTTCCCAACTTTTATTAAATCTAACTTTCAGGGGGAAATGCTTTCTGTTAAAATTTTGGCTTACAAACAACAAGGCAGAGTCCCTATACCATAAAAAAAGTACATACCAAATGCTGCCCTGCCACACTAGTACAATCGAGCACTAACCCAGGTTTCAGAAGAATTATTTGCTATACATAATTGTGGTATTTGTTAAGCACTTACTATGTGCCAGCCATTGTAACTGAGCGCTAGGGTGGAAACAGCAAATCGGGCTGGACACAGATCCTGTCCTCTGTGGGGCTCAGTCTCAATCCCCATTTTACAGATGAGGGAATTGAGGCACAGAGAAGTGAAATGACTTGCCCAAGGTCACACAGCAGACACAGGGCCAAGCAGGGATTAGAATCCATGACCTTCTGAACACCCAGCTCTGTGCTCTATGCACCCTGACATGCTGCTGCTACATAGTAAAATTTGGATTTGAATGTAGGGTACCTGTTTTTTAAATGGTAATGGTTATGCGCTATGTGCCTGGCACTGTCCTAGATGGAAGCAGCATGGCATAGTGGATAGAGCACGGGCTGGGGAGTCAGAAGGTAATTGGTTCTAATCCTGGCTCCGCCGCTTGTCTGCTGTGTGACCTTGGGTAAGTCATTTTACTTCTCTGGGTTACTTCATCTGTAAAATGGGGATTGAGACTGTGAGCCCCACATGGCACAGGGACTGCGTCCACTTCGATTTGCTTGTATCTATCCCAGCGCTTAGTACTGTGCCTGACACATAGTAAGTGCTTAACTTAGTAAGTACCGTAATTATTATTATAAAATTTGTTGAACACAGTCTCTGTACCACATGGGACTGGCAGTTTAAGTCTAAGTCTTTTGTAAGGAAGGGACTTTTCACCTTAGACCTACCCTATCTCCTTACTTTGCACATTACTAATCTATTAGAACCCCATATAAAACTGGCATAAACTTCTCCCAAAACAGCATCTTAAAGTAAAGGGGGAAAAAAAAAAGACCAACATATCCATTCCCCAAAGTGCGATGGAACTTTTACAATGGTGGTATTTATTAAGCGCTTACTATGTGCAAAGCACTGTTCTAAGCGCTGTGGGGATACAAGGTAATCAGGTTGTCCCACATGGGACTCACAGTTTTCATCCCCATTTTACAGACGAGGTAACTGAGGCCCAGAGAAGTGAAGTGACTTGCCCTAAGTCATACAGCTGGCAAGTGGCAGAGCCTGGATTGGAACCCATGACCTCTGACTCCCAAGCCCGGGCTCTTTACACTGAGCCAGGCTGCTTTCATGGAACTTTGTCTTTTAGAGAACCATTATCTAAAAAGATCCCACCTTTGAAGTCAAACTTACCCAAAGTGAAAAGAGATCATTTACAGACTACATTTAGGTTGTTTCCAATCATTGTAAATTGCCTAAATGTCAGTGTCCGCTATGACTGGTTGCAAATCTCTGTAAGCAGACATTTTCTACAGCTACTCTTTGTGTCTTGTCCTCTACCAAGGGCTTAACACAGTACTACACACATAGAAGGCACTCATACGTAATTGATTGATACGAATAAAAAGCTGTAAAAATGTCCTTCTTCCCTCTCTATTTTTACTTTCCTTAACCAATGGCTTGTTGCACAATACTACTTTCAAAGACTTTTCTATTTCAATTTGAAATCAGGCAGCATCAATTGTGCAGAAGGCTTAAAAGTACTAGTTATCTACTCAATCCTTCCTTTTTTCCTGCCATTCTCTGCCCCCCCAGGACACCATATAATGGATATCTAGCATTAGGCCATATTTATTAACAGTAATCTTGGTTGCAAATCAGAATACAGTAATTATAGAGGTTCTCTATAATTTTAGCACTTGGAAAAAGGGATCTAATTTTAGAAGCTTAAAAATTTTAATGTGCCATTACCAAGAGCCATATTAGGGTGCATTCTCATGACTAATCAAATACTATCGAGGAAAGACACAGCAGTGGATGGAAAGAAGGGCTCCCACCCCACTCCCTATTGCACTGGGATTTCCACCCTTTATTAACTCTTGCCTCAGCCCTTATGTACATAGCCATAATTCATTTATATTAATATCCGTCTCCCCCATAGACTGTAAGGTCGTGGTGGGCAGGGCATCGACCTGCTAAACCCTCTTCTCCCCTCTTTCCCTCTGCTCCTCCCCCTCTCCCGTCCCATCCCCTCAGCACTGTATTCGTCCGCTCAACTGTATATATCTTCATTACCCTATTTATTTTGTTTAATGAGATGTACATCACCCTGATTCTATTTGCCATTGTTTTAATGAGATGTTTTTCCCCTTGACTCTATGCAGCGTGGCTCAGTGGAAAGAACACGGACTTGGGAGTCAGAGGTCGTAGGTTCTAATCCCGGCTCCACCACTTGTCAGCTGTGTGACCGTGGGCAAGTCACTTAACTTCTCAGTGCCTCAGTTCCCTCATCTGTAAAATGGAGATTAAGACTGTGAGCCTCACATGGGACCACTTGATTACCCCGTATCTACCCCAGCGCTTAGAATAGTGCTCGGCACATAGTAAGCGCTTAACAAATGCCCACATTATTACTGCCATTGTTCTTGTCTGTCTGTCTCCCCCAAATAGACTGTAAGCCCGTCAAAGGGCAGGACTGTCTCTATCTGTTGCCGATTTGTACATTCCAAGCGCTTAGTACAGTGCTCTGCACATAGTAAGCGCTCAATAAATACTATTGAATGAATGAATATTCAAGAGAGTTTGGAAGCCAACCTTTTGCATTAACTAATCAGAGACTGGAGTTGTTGCAGGGGAGAACGGCAGAGTGTTGTCGGCTCTAACCCGAACATGATGGGTGTGGACATGGACTGAATGGATGGATGAACCACCAAAATGCAATTATGGAAACATACTGTGGAAACACAAGGTGGAAAGGGGGCAAGTCCTACTTGTCCCTCTGCAAAAGCTACCAGCATTACTGAAAAACGGAAAGAGAATAGATGGGGGCAGGCCTGAGACAGGCCAAGAGAGGCAATCACAACCTTCCTGAGAATCGGTTCCGGCTGTTGTCACCACCACAGCTGATGCATCCTGAAGGTGTTTCTGTCTGAGGCGTCGAACTCTGGACAGCACAGGGCAGTGTGGCTGCTTTTCGTATTCACCTGCTCTGGCCGGGTTGCTTCACTTTTTAGTACAACTCTCTGAAGAGCCCCGAACCTCCGGTTGAAAACCTGTATTATGGAGTTGTCTCTGCTGTTGGTGAATGTCACTATAGCACACTGGCTCATTGTGGGCAGGGAACATGACTCTACTGCTGTACTGTACTCTTCCAAATGCTTAGGACAGTGCTGTGCACACAATAAGCGCTCAATATGTCTGACTCAAAAGGATATGTACAGATCCGTGACTGATTTATATCAATGTCTGTTTCCCCCTCTAGACAGCAAGCTCCTTGTGGGCGGGGAATTGGTGTCCTAATGTACCCTCCCAAGCGCTTAGTATAGTATCCTACACACACTAAGCACTCAGTAAACACCAACGACTGACTGACTAAGCAACAACCTTGGTCTATGAAAATACAATAGTGCTTTTCTTATTCCTTGCCATTCACTGTGAATGTGACTCAGACACTGATAGTTGGGAAGGCAACTATATATGAAGACATGGAGTGTAAATCTGATAGCTAATCTTAGATTTATTGTTTAAATTCCAAAAAATGGGAAATTGACTTCTGCATACATCAATTTTCAAAGACAAGCTTTTTTTTTTTTAAGCTGCCTAATAATGTCACACAGAGGTTTTACCATATTAAACTACTTCTGATTTAGAATTAAGGGAATAAAAGGTCTCAACAGAGAAAAGTGTCATGGCAACATAAAAATGGCACAAAAGAAGATTCGCTCAAAAGAAGAGAATGTGTTTTACTAATGAGAACCTGCTATGCAAAGGAAAGCACCCTCAGGAATGCCAAGAGCCCATGAGAAGATTGAGCAAATCTTCAAGTCTGAAACTGGCAACGGGCTAAGTGTACCTCTTTGCTGGATTGATTGTCCATACCAGGGGACACCCAAAGAGTGTACACGGAAAGTTTCGTTTCTTTCTACCTTAAAAACCCCTCTCAGGGTCGCTAGCGAGTGGAAGGCAATCTGCTACAAGTCAAAACTCACCTATGTTGGGCCGTAGCGGCATGGGAGAGAATCAAGGGTGGGGACTCAAGTGAACTGCGTGGAAGGAGGCAATGGTAAACCATTTCCATATTTTTACCAAGATAACTCTATGGAAACACTACCGTAATGACTGCAAATGGAGGCGGGGCATTCTGGGAGACACGTGTCCACGGAGTTGCTATGGGTCGAAGACGACTCGAAGGCATAAGACAAGACCTTAACAAAGTCTTTATAAGAATCCTGCAGTTCCGAGAAGACTTAAAAATATTTTAGGAAAACTAAATTGTCTGTTGAGTTCTACCAATAATTGAGTTTTTCACAAAATATTTTTGTAATATATTGCAATAATGTAATATTTCCACTATAGGAGTCACATCCCACCTCAGCTACTTCCTGACTGACTTCCTTGCTTCCAGCCTTTGCCCTCTCCAGTCCATGCTTCATTCTGCTGCCCAGATCACTGATCTTAAAATGCTCCAGACACCTTTCCCATTCTTCAAAAAGCTCCAATTTTTGCTCACCTATCTCCACAACCAGCAGAAACTCCTTACCACTGGCTTTTAGGCCATCAGCTCTCCCCCCTCCTACTAATTTCCTCACTAATTTCCTACTACAACCCAGCCTGCACATTTCAATCCTTTAACAGAAACTTGCCCTTCTCACGTCCTCCCTTCTGGCCTGAAACTCTCCCCCCTTCCCCTGTTATCTGATAAACCACTCTCCCCACCTTCAAAGCCCTACTAAACTCACATCTCCTCTGAAAGGCCCTCCCTCACTAACCCACACTATTTGTTCTCCCCTCTGCATCACTTATACATTGTTTCTCCCTGCTCCTTTGCACAATGCCTGAACTCAGCATGGAGGTGGCAAGTGAGTGTGGCCCGTTGGATAGAGCATGTGGGTTCTAATCCCAGCTCTGCCACTTATTGCTCAGTGATCTTGGGTAAGTCACTTCACTTCTCTGTGCACCAGAGAGGCCCACGTGGGACAGGGACTGTGTCCAACCTGATCTATCCCAGCGCTCAGTAGTGTCTGTCTCATGGTAAGTGCTTAACAAATACTATAAAAAAGTAACATATGCTGCACACCCAAGACAGTAAAACCCTCCAGTCGGTTCTAATTCTGAAACACAAACATCCATTATCACACTAAGAAAAAAAATCAGAATGTAATGAATTCTTATAACTTATCTTTCATTGCCTTGGTGCTTTGTTTCATCTCTCTATATGTCACCAATCCTCTCTCCCCTTTATAATTAGATTGAGCCCCTAGAGGGACAGGAACCGATGTCTACCTCCCACCTATGTATTCTTTCTCAGTGCTCTGCCATTATTAACAAATACTATTAACAAATAGTATTATTACTAGGCTTGTAGACCTTAAGTACCCACACGGACATATCTCCTTCCATTCTGCCACTTCTATCTGTAATTTTCCAGTCTGTCTTCCCCACTAGTTTGTAAGCTCCTTGAGGACAGGGATCGTGTCTACTATACTGTACACTCCCAAACACAATAAGCGGTCGATAAAATGTCACTAATTGGTAATGGAAACATCTGTGAAAAAAATAATAGCTGCTGAATTTAATCCAAACAAGATTAAGGTCAAGAACAGCAACAGGGAATGGTATATTCTTCTTCGGAACATTTGCAAATAATTTAGAAAGGAAGCATGGCCTGGTGGAAAGAGTAGGAGACAGGGAGTCAGGAGACCAAATTCTAAAGCAGGTGTTTAGTACAGTGGTCCATAAATATTAGGCACTCAAAGACCACTGACCACTCTGTACTAGTTTCTTCATTCACGTAAGGATAAGAACTAAACAGACACGACCCCGGCCGTCCAGAATTTCACAGTCTCTGCCCTCCAGTAGCTGGGGGAGACAAATATAGCAGTACAGTGCTTTGCGCAGAATAAGGTTTCAATACTTTTTGAACGAATTACGGTGAAGTAGCAGAACTTGTAGAAAAAGAGAGACAAAAACAGTTTACACAAAGGTGCAAATGAGCTTCAAATAGTGCAGTGCTTTGCACAGCGTAGGCTTTCAATACTTATTGAACGAATTACGATGAAGTAGAACTGCATAGAAAAATGAAAATCCCAAGACAAATACATAAAAGAGATGTGTGATCATTTCACCTTGACTATAACTCTCTTCCCCTCTTCAAAGCCCTACTGAGAGCTCACCTTCCCACAATGAGCCCTCCCTTTTACCCTCCCCTCCTCCCCATTCCCCCTACTCTCTCCCTCTGCTCTTCCCCCTTCCCCTCCCCACAGCACTTGTTCATATTTATATATGTTATTTATTACTCCATTTTGCTAATGTTTATATATCTATGATTCTATTTATCTTGATGATATTGATGCTAGACTACTTATGTTTCATTTTGTTGTCTGTCTCCCCCTTCTAGACTGTGAGCCCGTTGCTGGGCAGGGATTGTCTCTATCTGTTGCCAAATTGTACATTCCAAGCACTTGGTACAGTGCTCTGCACATAGTAAGCACTCAATAAATACAACTGAATGAATGTATACAATTTATATGTGTGCATATATACATAATTTGAAATTTGGGAAGCCTGTCCTCTCACTGGAACCTCTAGGAGGAGAAGAAAAAGAGGACTAGGTCAGATTTACTTGCAGAAAAGGATCTAAGAGCTATGTTTATATCTAAACTGTACATATTCATTCATTTTATATATATATATATGTATATATATAATTTGCAATTTGGGAAGGCTGTCCTCTCTCTGGAACCTCTGGGAGGAGGGAAAAAGGAGGAATAGATCAGATTTACTTGCAAAAAAGGACCTAAGAGCTATGTTTAGATGTAAACTGTACATATTCATTCATTTTATATATATATTATATATATATAAAATTTGCAATTTGGGAAGCCTGTCTTCTCTCTGCAACCTCTGGGAGAAGAAAAAAGGAGGAATAGGTCAGATTTACTTGCAGAAAAGGACCTAAGAGCTATGTTTATATCTAAACTGTACACATTCATTCATTTTATATATATATAATTTGAAATTTGGGAAGCCTATCCTCTCTCTGGAACCTCTTGGAGGACGAAAAAGGGAGGAATAGGTCAGATCTACTTGCGGAAAAGGTCCTAAGAGCTAGGTTTATATCTAAACTGAACATAGTCATTCATTATAGAGATATAGAATTTGCAATTTGGGAAGCCTGTCCTCTCTCTGCCACCTCTGGGAGGAGGAAAAAAGGAGGAATAGGTCAGATTGAGTTGCACAAAAGGACGTAGGAGCTCCGGAGCGGCTTCCAGAAACTGCTGGGCACTGCCACCTGGGCACCTGAAAGGAATTCCGAGTGTCTTCCAGTGGCAGGTCCCTGGGAGGCCGCGGGTGGGCAAGAAGGGGGGGCGATAAGGTCAGCTCTAAAGGGAAATGTTAGCCCATGCAAAAAGATCATCTGTGACGCACGATGGGTTGGAAAGTACTCACCAGCTCTCCTTTCGGCCCTTCCAAAAAAAAAAACACCCAACAACAATAGGAGCTGTTTTTCCGACAAGGCCCCGTCCCTCGACCCCCATTCGTGCAATCCTATTTATCCCCCTATTTATTTTGTTCATGAGGTGTCCCTCCCCTCGATTCTATTTATCGTGATGATGTGGTCTTGTTTTTGTCCGTCTCCCCCATTAGGCTGCGAGCCCGTCGGGCGGGTGGGGGGGGGGGGGCAGGGATGGTCTCTGTTGCCGAATGGTCCATTCCAAGCGCTTAGCCCAGTGCTCTGCACCTAGTCAGCGCTCAAAAAATACGACTGAATGAATGGATTTAGGGAGGGCTGCCGGGGTGCGGAGCACTGTCCTAAGCGCTTGGAATGGACAACAAGGGCCAGTCCTGCCCGCAGGGGTGGACGCGGAGGGGAGCAGCAGCTCAAAGCCGCCCCTCTTTTTTATTATTTTTATTTATTTTTTATAACGTAGCACGGGCTCAGCAGCTCGCCCCCCCCCGTTCCCATGGCAACCAGCCTGCACATCCCCCCCACCCCCCTCCTGGCAGCCATCCAGGTGGCTCCCAGGGCGCTTCCCGCGTGCGGAGCCCTGGACTAAGCGCTGCGCCAGTCCAACGGGGGTCGGCTCACCTTGAAGGGGTTGTTGAGGTCGGGGTCGGCGAAGGGGTTACTGTCGAAATCCGACATGGCTGGTCGCCCAGCAGGCCGAGGCGGAGAGAGACGACGGCCGCCGCCGCCGCCGCTCCCTACCTGCCTGCCCGGCGGCCCCCGCCTTCTGCGCATGCCCAGAGACCGGCCGCCCGCCGGCCCCCGCCTTCTGCGCATGCTCAGAGACCCCCCCCGCCGGCCCTCGCCTTCTGCGCATGCCCAGGGAGCCCGGACTCTAACTCCGCGCCGGGTTTTCCAAAGAGCCGGAAAGGGGCGCGCCAACGGCCCCGGGCCCCCGACGGGGGGCGCTGTAGCCCAAAGGAGCAGGGAAAGTTGAGGACCGAACAATGATGATGATGTTGGGATTTGTGAAGCGCTTGCTCTGTGCAGAGCACTGTTCTAAGCGCTGGGAGAGATATAGGGTCATCGGGGGGGGTCCCACGTGAGGCTCCCAGTCTTCACCCCCCTTTTGCAGATGAGGCCACTGAGGCCCAGTGAAGTGACCTGCCCACAGTCACCCAGCTGACAAGTGGCAGTGTTGGTATTTGTTCAGCGCTTGCTATGTCCAGAGCACTGTTCTAAGCGCTGGGAGAGATATAGGGTCATCGGGGGGTCCCACGTGAGGCTCCCAGTCTTCACCCCCATTTTGCAGATGAGGCCACTGAGGCCCAGTGAAGTGACTTGCCCACAGTCACTCAGCTGACAAGTGGCAGTGTTGGTATTTGTTCAGTGCTTGCTATGTGCAGAGCACTGTTCTGAGTGCTGGGGGAGATACGGGGTCATCAGGTTGTCCCACGTGAAGCTCCCAGTCTTCATCCCCATTTTCCAGATGAGGTCACTGAGGCCCAGAGAAGTGAATAATAATAATAATATTAATGTTGGTATTTGTTAAGCGCTTACTATGTGCAGAGAACTGTACTAAGCGCTGGGAGAGATACAGGGTCATCAGGTTGTCCCATGTGAGGCTCCCAGTCTTCATCCCCATTTTCCAGATGAGGCACTGAGGCCCAGAGAAGTGAAGGGACCTCCCCACAGCTACCCAGCTGCCGGGTGGCAGAGCCGGGATTCAAACCCACGACCTCTGGCTCCCAAGCCCGGGCTCTTTCCACTGAGCCACGCAATGAAGACAGAGGACACTCATCATCATCATCTTCATAAATAATAATAAAAAAGAAGAATGTTGGTATTTATGAAGTGCTTACTATGGGCCAACCACTGCTCTAAGCATTGGGGTAAGAAGAATGACGTGGGTATTTGTGCAGGGCTTACTACAGGCCAACCAATGTTCTATGCACTGGGATAATAATCATAATGTTGGTATTGGTTAAGCGCTTACTATGTGACGGGTAATAATAATATTGGTATTTGTGAAGCGCTTATTATGGTTCAAGCACCATTCTGAGCACAGTGGCAATAATCATGATAATAATGTTGCTATTTGTGAAGCACTTATTTTGGGCCATCCATTGTTCTAAGCACTGGGGTAATAAGAATAATAATAATGTTGGTATTTGTGAAAAGCTTACTATGGGCCATCCACTGTTCTAAGCGCTGTGGTAAATAAGAATGATGTTGGTATTGTGAAGCGCTTACTATAGGCTAACCACTGTTCTAAGTGCCGGGGTAATAATAATCATAATAATAATGTTGGTACTTGTGAAGAGCTTACTATGGGCCAACCATTGTTCTAAGCGCTGGGGTAATAATAATAATCATCATAATAACGTTGGTATTTGCAAAGAGCTTACTATGGGGCATCCACTGTTCTAAGCACTGGGGTAGTAATAATGATGTTGGTATTTGCGAAGAGTTTACAATGGCCCAACCACTGTTCTAAATGCTGGGGTAAGAATAATAATGATGTTGGTATTTGTGAAGCGCTTACTAGGGGCCAACCACTGTTCTATGCACTGGGGTAATAATAATAATAATGTTGGTATTTGTTAAGAGCTTACTATGTGTGGGGTAATAATAAAAATAATGTTGGTATTTGTTAAGCGCTTACTAGGGGCCAAGCACCATTCTAAGCACTGGGGTAATAATAATGATAATAGTGTTGGTATTTGTGAAGCACTTACTATGGGCCAAGCACTGTTCTAAGCACTGGAGTAGATACAAGGTAATCAGGCTGTCCCACATGGGGCTCACAGCCTTCATCCCCATTTTACAGATGAGGGAACTGAGGCCCAGAGAACTGAAGTGACTTGCCCATGGTCACACTGATGACAAGTGGAGGATGCAGGATTAGAATCCATGATCTCTGACTCACATAATTATAATAATAATAATAATGGCATTTGTTAAGCGCTATCTGCCAAGCATTCTTCTTCTTTTCAACGCTTACTGTCTGCAAAGCACTGTAATAATAATAAATAATGATGCTATTTGTTAAGCGCTTATTATGTGCCAAGTCCTGTTCTAAGCGCTGGGGTAGATAATAATAATAATGATATTTGTTAAGCGCTTACTATGTGCCAAGCCCTGTTCTAAGCACTGCTGTAGATACCAGGTCATCAGGTTTTCCCACGCGGGGGTCACAATCTTAATCCCCATTTTACAGATGAGGTCACCGAGGTCCAGAGAAGTGAAGTGACTTGCCCGAAGTCCCACAGCTGACAGGTGGCGGAGCGGGGATTAGAACCCGCGACCTCTGACTCCCAAGCCCGGGCTCTTTCCACTGAGCCATGCTGCGCTGTACTAAGCGCTTGGGAGAGTATAACAGACACGTTCCTGCCTCCAACGGATTCACAGTCTAAAGGATTTGGGTGCAGGCAAGAGGGTCCAGGTCTCCTCCCACCCCCAGGTCCCCCAAGCCCGGGCGTCTGTGGGGTCGCCACGTGTGCCCTCGCCCCCCCGCGGGACTGGGTTAGATGCAGAGTAATCAGGTGGTCCCACATGGGGCTCACACTCTCAATCCCCATTTTACAGAGGGGGAAACTGAGGCCCAGAGAAGTGAAGACCAAGCGCTTAGTACAGTGCTCTGCACATAGTAAGCGCTCAATAAATACTATTGAATGAATGAATGAAGTGACCTGCCCAAAATCACACAGCTGACAAGCCGGGGTTAGAACCCACGGCCTCTGACTCCCAAGCCCCTACTCTTTCCACTGAACCACGTTGTTTCTTCATGATGGTATTTGTTAAATGCTTACTAAGTGCCGAGCACTATTCTAAGCACTAGGGGTAGATTCAGTGTAATCAGGTTGTCCCACGTGGGGCTCAGAGTCTTAATCCCCATTTTAAGGATGAGGGAACTGAGGCCCAGAGAAGTGACCTGCCCAAAGTCCCACAGCTGACAAGCCCTAGGACCCACGACCTCTCACTCCCAAGCCCCTGCTCTTTCCACTAAGCCACAGGGTAGGAACTCCTCACCTTCCTCCCCAAATCCACTTCTTTTAATGGTACTTGTTAAGCGCTTACTATGTGTCGAGCACTTTTCTGAGCGCTGGGGTGGATGTGTGTTTATCAGGTGCGACAGACGCCCTGTCTCACGTGGTGCTCACAGTCTAAGTTTGGAGGGAGAAGGATATAATCCCCATTTTACAGGTGAAGGAACTGAGGCAGGGAGAAGTTGTGACTTGCCCAAGATCAGACAGAAAGCAATTATCCTTCGATTCCTCTCTTTGAACCTCCACATCCAGGGCCGTCGCCAAATCCCATCAATTCTTCCTCCACAACATCTCCCGAATCCCTCCCTTTCTCCCCGCCCAAATGGTCACCATGCGGTTCCGGGCGCTTGTCTTATCCCGTCTTGACAACTGCATCAGCCTTCTCACCAATCTTCTGACCTCCATTCTCTCCCCTCTCCAGTCCATGCTTCATTCTGCTGCCCAGATTATTTTTCTGAAAACACTGTACTCTGTAAGCCGTCCCATTCATCAAAAATCTCCACTGGTTGCCCATTTCTCTCTGCTTCACGCAGAAACTCCAAGCCATTGTACTCTATTTTTAACTAAATTAGAAGATTTTCCCTTTATAGTACCAAGAAATGCTCTCCACTGCGTTCCCAGGATGTCTTATCTGTGATTCCTTCGTGAACTTTCTTCATTCCCACCTCAGTCAGCTCTTCCCAACCAACAGTCCACTCTTTTTCCATATGCCCAGCTTTGATCCTCTCAAGTTAACTTACTCGTTGTGTACTAAGCACTTGGGAGAGCACAACGCAATTGAGTTGGGAAACTCATCCCCTGTCAACAACAAGTTTACGGTCTAGAGGGGGAATCAGACATTACTATAAATAAAATTAATAGGTACGTAAATGCTGTGGAGCTGAGGGTGGGGACAATCTAAAGATCCAAGTGCAGAGATGACCCAGAAGGGAGAGGGAGCCGGGGAGGAAAATAGGGCTTAATTGGGGAAGGCTTCTCGGAGGGGATGTGACACTAATAAGGCTCTGAAAGTGGGGAGAGTGGTTGTCTGGCACACTAGGAGGGGGATGGAGTTCCAGGCCACATGTGGGAAAGGAGTCAGCGGCAGGTTAGAGATCAGGGCTCCGTCCCCTTTCATATCCAACAGGTCTTCCTATCTTCAAATCCTTCTTGAGATCATATCTCCTCCAGAAAGCCTTCCCCAATTAAAATCTAATCTCTCCGTTTTCTATCCCCTAAGCGCCACTTCGATGCCATCTTATATTTTCCATTACACTCACTATCTGTATTTAAGTGCCTCATCTGCTAGACTGTGAAATATTTGAAGTCAAGGACCATGCCTTTTTTTATCCTCTCCCAAGGGCCTACTACAATGGTCTCAGCAAGTTCTACTGACTGATTAGAAGGGATGGAGAAGAGGAAGAAGGGAGGAATAAAGGATGAAAGAAGAGGGAGAAAAGGAGAGAAGGGAGGAAGATGGGGAGAAACAGCAGCTTCAGCTATTGGAAAACCAGGAGTGAAAGGGAGGGAGGGAGGGACAAAGGTGAGAGATTATATCTTAGAGAAGCAACGTGGCTCAGCGGAAAGAGCCTGGGCTTGGGAGTCAGAGGTCATGGGTTCGAATCCCGGCTCTGCCACTTGTCAGCTGTGTGACTGTGGGCAAGTCACTTCACTTCTCTGGGCCTCAGTGACCTCATCTGTAAAATGGGGATTCACTGTGAGCCTCATGTGGGACAACCTGATTACCCTGGATCTCTCCCAGCGCTTAGAACAGTGCTCTGCACATAGTAAGCGCTTAAATACCAATATTATTATTATATCTACAGTCCCCAACTGAACATTGTAAAATTGCTCACTTACACAGGAATAGACCGGGATGGTTTAGCAACCTGGGAATCGTCCTACCTCACAGGGATGCTGGGAGGATAAAATGAAAGAGTGGATATGCTTGGGAGAAATAAAAGTGAAATACAGATTAAAGGCATTATTATTATTATTGGGAGTGACGTGGGAGGTTGGGGAAGAGAAGGAATTCTTTGTTGGTGGGAAGATTCAAACACACAAGCAAATCCTCCCAAGACCAGATCAATAGTATTTGACCACCTACTGTGTGCACTGTACTAGTCACTTGGGAGAGTACCATATAGTTAGTGCGGGATCCCTGCTCTCAAGGAATTTATAATCTAGCCGGGGAGGAATGCCTCTCTGCGCTTAAGGAAATAAGGAATAAACTTGCAATCCTTGGTGCACATAGCTTGCTTCTGAATTAAGCTCCCTCTGGAATATCTCACTAATAATGGGTAAACTGGACTTGGAAAAAGAAGCTAGACAAAAGCACTAGAAGATGACTGCGCACGTGCACAAGCAAACACATACTTTTCAGTTTCACACACACACACACTCTTCGGTTTCTTTGTCTTTTCAATTTTGTTGTTAGGAAGGCATGGGGTGAACATTGTTGAAACTTCCTCTACTGCAACGATTTTTAAAGAATTGGAAGATTTTTCCTTTACAATACAAATAGGTGTCCCTGGGGTGTCTTGACTGTGATTTGCTAGTGAACTTTTTTCATTCCCGCCTAGGATAATCCACCAGTAACAACAGTAAAAAAAACTCACCAACCTACATGGCCTTGTCCATTCCTCTCCCTTAGGCTGCTGCTAAAAGGGGCGGGGGGGGGGGTGGTGGCAGGAGAGACAATGTTCTGCACATAGTAAGCGCTCAATAAATACTATTGAATGTTATGGGCCCTTTCTGTAGACCACTACACAGACAGGAATGAAGGGGGATAGTAAAATTCTGCCCCTGTTCCTCCTGAATCCTAAATATTTTGAAGATTTTGCCGGAGCAGTAGGATCAACATGTTAAAGAGGGTGCAGATCCTTCAAATGGCTGCCAGGCCAGAAAAGTTGAGTGAGATGGAGCAGCACACCGAGACAGAAAATATGGCGGTGGGGTGGGGGTGCAGATGGGTGCGGGTTTTAGTCCTTCAATCAAATGTAAAACTAAAACAAAGGCCATTCTCCTTCCTCCCTCCTCTCTATTGCTTAACGCAGTAGGAGAGCTGGCTGAATGAGCCAGGCCCTCCCCACTTCTGCCCCTTCTTCAACTCTCCTTTCCCAGCAGTATCTCAAGAGGAGATCTCCTGCCTTCTATTAAAATCCAGCCCCATCCCTTCCTACCTTATCAGAACACTTGCCCCCTCCCTTCCCACCCTAACCACCATCTTTAACTACTCCCTCTCCAATGGCTTCTTCTCCGCTGCTTTCAAACATGCCCCGTCTCCCTTATCGCTGACCCCCAGTCCTCCTGTCATTCCTCACTCCAGTCCATACTTTGCTCTACTGCCCGGATCGTTTTTCTACAAAAACGTTCAGTCCATGTTTGCCCACCCCTCGAGAACCTCCTATGGTTGCCCATCCACCTCCTCATCAAACAAAAACTACTTATGATAGGCTTGAAAGCACTCAATCACTTTAGCCCCTTCGACCTTGCCTTCCTGGTCTGCTAAAAGAACACAGACAGTAGACTTTGCTCCTTTAATGCCAACCTACTCACTCTATACTGATTTAGTCTATTTTGCCGCTACCCCCCCTCTCGTATCCTGCCTCCGATCCTTCCTCTTCCTATCCGGTAGATGATCACCCTCCCCACGTATTAAAAGCACAACTCCTCCAAGAGGCCTTTCCCAATTAAGCCCTCGTTTGCTCTTCACCCACTCCCTTCTGCATCACCCTTCACTTGGATTTACACCGATCCCTTGACCCCACGCTCCCTCCAGTAACTGCCTCATTTCCCTTCTAAAGTTCCTCTCCAAAACTCCTTGAGGGAGTTGCCTACGCCCTCTCTCTCAAGTTCTTCTCCTCCAACTTTCTCCTTGACCCCTCCAATCTGGTTTCCTTCCCCTTCTAATCACTGAAACTGCCCTCTCAAAGGACTCCAGTGATAAGTTTCTTGCCAAATCCAATGGCCTCTACTCCAGATTAATCCTCCTCAACCTCTCAGCTGCCTTCAACATTGTCAACCTCCCCCTTCTCCTGGAGACAATGTCCAAGCTCGGCTTCACTGACGCCGTCCTCTCCTAGGTCGCCTCTGTCTCTCTGGCCACTCCTTCTCAGTCTCTCTCATGGGCTCCTCCTCTGCCTCCCACACCCTAAGTGTGGGTGTCCCTTAAGATTTAGTTCTGGATCACCTCTAGTCTTCACCTACACCCACCCCTTTGGAGAATTCATTGGCTCCCATGGCTTCAACTACCACTTCTATGCAGATGATTCCCAAATCTCAATCTCCAGCCCTGATCTCTCTCCCTCTCTGCGGTCTCGCATTTCCTCCTGCCTTCAAGACATCTCTACTTGGATGTCCCATCATTTCAAAGTTAAGTTTAAACTGAACTCCTCATCTTCCTACCCAAACCCTGTCCTTACCCTAACTTTCCCATTACCGTAAACAGCATCACCAACTTTCCTGTCTCAGAAGCCCATAAGCTTAGCGTTACCCTTGACTCCTCTCTCTCGTTATTCAATATACCCATATATTCAATCCATTACTAAATCCTCTCAGTTCGACCTTCACAATATCACTAAAATCTACCCTTTCCTCACCATCCAAACTACCATATTATCCCGCCTGGATTACTGCATCAGCTTCCTTCCTGACCTCCAAGCCTCCCATCTCTCCCCACTCCAGTCCATACTTCACTCTGCTGCCTGGATCATTTTTCTATAAAAATGTTTAGACCACATTTCCCCACTCCTCAGGAATCTCCAGTTGTTGCACATCCACCTCCGCATCAAACAGAAACTCCTTACCATCGGCTTTAAAGCTCCTTAAATCGACTTACTCCCTCCTACCTCACCTCATTACTCCATTACTACAACTTAGCCCGCACATTTTGCTCCTCAAATGCTAACCTTCTCACTGTACTTCGATCTCATCTATCTCGCTGCTGACCCCTTGCCCACATCATTCATTCATTCAATCCTATTTATTAAGCGCTTATTGTGTGTAGAGCACTGTAGTAAGTGCTTGGGAAAGTTCAATACAACAACAAAGAGTTACAATCCCTGCCCACAGTGAGCTAACAGCCTAGAGGGGGGAGACAGACATCAGTACAAATAAACACACAGCAATACAAATAAATAAAATTACAGATATATACATAAGTGCCTTGGGGATGGGAGAGGGGGAAAGAGCAAAGGGAGGGAGCAAGTGACACTGAAGTGACACTGAAGTCGGAGTGGCACTGAAGGGAGTGGGAGATGAGGAAAAGTGGGGTCTAATCTGGCCTGCCTCTGACCTGGAACACCCTCCCTCTTCATATCCTCCAGACAACCACTCTCCCCACCTTCAAAATCTTATTGAAGGTACATCTCCTCCTTTCCTCTTCTCCCAATTCCAATTGCTGCCTTTATTCATCCCTTCTCCCACCCCCACAGCTCTTGTGAATATATCTGTAATTTTATTTATGTATAGTAATGTCTGTCTCCCCCTCTAGACTGTAAGCTCACTGTGGGCAGGGAATGTGTCTGTTATGCTGTTATATTGCACTCTCCCAAGCAATTAGTACAGTGCTCTGCACACAGTAAAAGCTCAATAAATACGACTGCCTGACTGAGCCTCCCCTCAAGTTCTCCTTTGTGACGGTTGGGCCACAGCCCACAAGAGTGGGATGTGGGAGCCAGGAAACCCGGGTTTTAGCTTGGCCTCTGTTCCTAGCTTGCTGTGTGACCTTAGACAAAGTAACGTCTCTGTGCCTGTTACCTTGGTTTTAAATGGAATTAGTAATAGCCTTTCCCAACTTCAGGGATATTGTAAGGGTAAAATGAGATTGAAAAACAGCAAAACTTTCTGAGGAAAAGGAAAGTGGTATCGAAATCATGGCCCGATCCTGGGCCAGACAGGGCTCTATCCCACTGCCCATTTTTCTTTATGCAAGGGGGCTTTGTCCTCAAATGAGCAGCTGGACCACCCTAAATTGGGGTCCATCTCACATTCACTCATTCATTCGATCATATTATTGAGCACTTACTGTGTGCAGAGCCCTGTACTAAGCGCTTGGAAGAGCATAATACAACAACAAACAGATGCATTCCCTGCCCACAACGAGCTTATCGTCTAGAGGGAAATTGCAGAATGACTTATTGGGAATGAAGGATACTAGTCTGTAAACTCCCTGAGGGCCAGTCTACCGACTTACTTTCTTTAATGGTTTTTGTTAAGGACTTGCAATGTGCCAGACAGTATACCAAGCATTGGGGTACGTATAAACTAATCA
The DNA here is from genome assembly GCF_004115215.2 of Ornithorhynchus anatinus. NCBI lineage: Eukaryota > Metazoa > Chordata > Mammalia > Monotremata > Ornithorhynchidae > Ornithorhynchus > Ornithorhynchus anatinus. Next base: position 26,042,371 of record NC_041728.1, on the reverse strand, counting down.
GGTTAGATACAGTAGAAGCAGCATGGCCTAGCGACTAAAGCACGGGCTTGGGAATCAGAGGTCATGGGTTCTAATCCCGCCTCCGCCACTTGTCTGCTGTGTGACCTTGGGCAAGTCACTTCACTTCTCTGTGCCTCAATTAGCTCATCTGTAAAATGGGGGTTGAGACTGTGAGCCCGATGTGGGACAGGGATGTGTCCAACCCAGTTTGCTTGTACTCATCCCAGCGCTTAGTACAGTGCCTGGCACGTATTAAGTGCTTAATACCATGATAATGATTATTATGGGGCTCCTAGTCATAATCCCCAACTTTATTGTATACTCTCCCAGGTGCTCAATAAAATACCACTGATTGAGAAGCAGTGTGGCCTAATAGATAAAGCATGGGCCTGGGAGCCAGAGGACCCCAGTTCCAAGCCCAGCTCTGCCACTTGTCTGCTGTGTGACCTTGAACAAAGCACTTAACCTCTCTGTGTCTCAGCTTCCCCAACTGTAAAAGGGGGATTCGATTCAAAAGTTGAATTTTACGGAGTGTGACACTATGAGCCCCACATGGGACAGAGACCCTGTCTGATCTGATCACCTTTTCTTTCTAGACTGTGAGCTTGATATGGACACGGAGTATGTCTGTTAATTCTGATATATTGTACTCTCCCAAGTGTTGGACATAGTAAGCGCTCAGGATTGTTTGATTGGTAGAAAGCTGGAACCCAAAAAGAAGGAACAAGGAAAAGAGTTATGAGGGGCTTATCCCACTCAGATTGATGCCTGTAAGGATCTCAGAAATGTGGTCTTAAGCCCTCTGCAAGGATGGCCAAAGAGAGGAAAATTTTAGGTTTAGTCAGGAAAATCCATCTCGTCCTGTGGCAGGATATATCAAGTAGCTGCTAGCTGACCACTAAGCACCGATTAATTTTTTCCATCCTGGGGCTAACTTACCAAAAGAGAAACACGAATGCACACTTCTGGGAGCATCTGCACTATACCGTACCTCTACATGGAATATTCCTGGCTGGGACATGGGTAAACATCCTTCTGATGAATAATAGGAAACTTGGTAAGTGTAAAGGGAAGAATGGCCTTGAGTGGAAAAGAAAAAAAAAGTGGACAGTGCACTTCTCTGTGAGGTACTGAGGGAATCGTTGCCGAACTCTATGGGGGAAATAAGTTTCCTTTCTATTTTTCCAAGATCTGCTTAGAGGAGAAGTTTAAGGAAGATACTTTCTTCACCAGCAAAATGGAGCTTAAAACACAGCCAATGGCAAGATTATTCATTCATTCATTCATTCAATCGTATTTATTTAGCACTTACTGTTTGCAGAGCACTGTAATAAGTGCTTGGGAGAGTACAATACAACAACAAACAGATATATTCCCTGCCCACAATGAGCTTATAGTCTAGAGTGGGGAAGACAGACACCAATACAAATAAATTTGGGCTAGTGCACAGACACCCGGCTCACTAAAATACACTGCTTTCCTTGACGTGAAATGACACAGTTCTGCTATAATGGCCATTGGCTCCCATGGCTTCAAATAACATCTTTATTTTTTATGGTATTTGTAAAGTGCTTACAATAGGCCTGGCACTAATCACTGGAGTAGATACAAGCTAATCAGCTTGGACTCGGTCCCTCTCCCACTTGGGGCTCACAGTTTTAATCTCCATTTTACAGATGAAGTAACTGAGACCCAGAGAAGTGAAGTGACTTGCCCAAGATCACACAGCAGACAAGTGGTAGAGCGGAGATTAGAACCTAGGTCCTATTGACTCTTAGGCCACACTGTTTCTCAGGCCATGCTGCTTCTCTATGCTGATGATTCCCAAATCTACCTCTCCAGCCTTGACCTCTCCTTCTCTGCCATTTATCAACCAGTTTAGTATATTTACTGAGCACCTACTGGGTGCAGAACTTGGGAGAGTACAACAGAGCTGGTAGAGGTGTTCCCTGCCCACAACAATCTTACAGTCTTATATTTTCTTCTGTCTTCAGGACATCTCCATTAGGATATCCTGCCAAAACCTCAAATCTAACATGTTCAAAACTGAACTCCTCATCTCCCCACCCAAACCCTATCATTCTCCTTTCTTTCTTATCACTGTAAAGGACAACACCACTATTCTCCCTGACTCACAAGCCCATAATTTTGGGATCATCCATGACTTATTTTTCTCATTCAACCCACATATTCTGTCACCGAATCCTGCCGGTTTGACTTTCACAACGCTGCTAAAGTCTGCAATTTCCTCTGCATCCAAAGTACTACTATGCTGACGCAAGCACTTATATCCTGCCTTGACTACTGAAGTCTCCTCACAGACCTCCCTCCCTCCTGTTTCTCTTCACCCTATTCCATACTTCACTCTCCTACCCTTATCATTTTCCTAAAAAAGTTCAGTTCACGCCCCCCCCCCACTTCTCAAGAACCTCCAGTAGTCACCCATACACCTCCCCATCAAACAGAAACTCCCTATCATTGGCTTTAAGGCACTTAATCAGCTTGCTACTTCCTACCTTAACCTTGCCATTTTCCTAGTATAATCCAACCTACACACTTTGCTCCTCTCATACCAACTTACTCATTGTACCTTAATCCCTTCTCTCTTGCCACCGACCCCTCACTCGCACCTTCTCTCTGGCCTGAAACGCCCTCCCCATAATATATGACAAACTATTACGCTTCCTACCTTCAGTCTTACAAAAAATAAAAATAAAAAACCCCACAACTCCTTCCAAAAGCCTTCCCATCCCTTATTTCTCCTACTCCCTCGCTCTTCTGCATCTATGCACTTAGATCTATACCCTTCAGGCCCCTGATAATAATGATGGTATTTGTTAAGCACTTACTATGTGCCAAGCACTGTTCTAAGTGCTGGCACAGATACAGGTAACCAGGTTTTCCACGTGGGGCTCACAGTCTTGATCCCCATTTTACAGATGAGGTAAGTGAGGTACAGAGAAGTGAAGTGACTAGCCCAAAGTCACATAGCTGATAAGCGGAAGAGACAGGATTAGAACCCATGACCTCTGACTCCCAAGCCCGGGCTCTTTCCACTAAGCCATGCTGCTTCTCTGATATTCACCCCACCCTCAGTCTAACAGCACTTATGAACATACCGATAATTTATTTTTATGTCTGTCTCCCATTCTAGACTTTAAGCTCCTTATGGATCAGCATATCTACCAACTCTGTTGTACTGTAACGGAAACATAGACTAGCGGGAGCAATAACATAAAATATACACCACAAATTGCTAAATGGGGAGTCAGGGCCTCTTCTCTCTCCCACTCAGACTGTGAGCTCTCTGTGGGACCTGATTATCTTGTATCTTCACTAGCGCTTGGTACTCTGGTGACATGAAGTAAGCGCTTAAATACCACAATCAGCGTTATTGTTTACTACTCTGGGTCTGTAAAATGGGGGTGAAAATTCCTCCTCTCCTTACTTCTTATATTACGAGTCTCCTTGGAAGAGAGGACCTGAGTTTGATCCGATCATCCTGTCACTACCACTGCTATCATCTTGTCACTGTTCCTCTCCTGGCTCCTTGCCATTTGGGTGATAATTGCTCACACGCCAAAGGTTAAGAGAGGAAAGTGATGTCCTACTATCAATAGAACAGGCGCTTCAGTTGTTTGTGGAGAAGTGGCTTTAAAACATATCCAGTGCCTGAAAAATTCCAAAGTAATATCCGCCTCTCCCCACAGGGCATCTGCAGCAATTACTGATGAGGTGATACAGGACTAGACTCCTTCCTAGAAGGAAGTGGTAGTGGGCTCCTGAGGGGACATGGTGCCCTTCAAAAGAATACGTGATGAATGGTTTATTTTATGTGTACTCTGTCACAGTGGAATATACCACCTTTAGACACTCTATACAGGCTACGCAACAAATACAATGATTTCGATGCACTCACTCGAGGCTTCAGTTCACCCATTTATATAATTAGGTCGTTAAACTCTAAGGGACTTCTGGGAAACCTAGATGTGTATTTGTTAATCTGAAAATGTTTCCACTGAATTGATCTTAAATGGCTTAATTGCTGGATTTGTGAAAATGAGAGTTGACTGAATTCAGACAACTGCATGTTCAAGGGAGTGAGGGAGGAGTCCGTGCCAAGTATTCAAACTCTTAGGTAATTACCAGAACATGAGAATTAGGCTTTGATCCAAAGCATTAAAGTTTCCATTTAGTAGAGTTTGCAAATGACTTAAAGTCAGGAGATGACATGTGTGCGACTGTTTGAAAATCTCCTATACTCCTGCAATCAATCAATAGTACTTATCGAGCACTTACTGCAAGCAGAGCATGGTACTGAGCACTGTGTGCAGAGCAAGGTACAATAGACATGTTCCTTGCACACTTTGACCACTGAAGTATAGCTGTGCTCCTCTCCTGGCTTCTTGCCATTTGGGGGATAATAGCTCACACATCGAAGGTTAAGAGAGGAAAGCGATGTCCTACTATCATTAGAACAGGTGCTTGAGTTGTTTGTGGAGAAGTGGCTTTAAAGCATTCCATCACCTTGTCCCCTCTTACCTCACCTCACTACTCTCCAAAGTGGCTTTAAAGCACTCCATCACCTTGCCTCCTCCAACCTCACCTACTCTCCTACTACAAACCAGCCTGCTCACTAACTTTCTCACCATACCTCGATCCCATCTGTCTCGCCACCAACTGCTTGCCCACATTAATTAATATTGGTATTTAAGCGCTTACTATGTGCAGAGCACTGTTCTAAGTGCTGGGGTAGATACAGGATAATCAGGTTGTCCCTCTTGAGGCTCACAGTCTTAATCCCCTTTTTACACATGAGGTACCTGAGGCACAGAGAAGTGACTTGCCCAAAGTCATACAGCTGACAAGTGGCAGACCCATGACCTCTGACTCCCAAGCCTGTGCTCTTTCCCCTGGGCCACACTGCCTTTCTAAATACCATTAATTGATTGATAAAAACAGCTTTGTCTTCATTTCCTCCATTTTCATATGCCTTTCGGCATCAGAGTGCAAAGACTTGGTAGATCTCTGACCACTCCTTAGCACAGCCCTACTGAAGGACTGCTTAGAGAAGAGAGAAGAGAGAAATTCATATTTGTCAATTCTGAGTTTTGAGCTTCACCACAACATTGAGCTCATGAAGTTGCTTCTGCCTGTGTGCAAGTTCTGTTTCGCTGTTAATGCTTGCTAATGTTCTGTAGTTGTGGAAATAATTTATACCAATATATACAGTTTAAAGGGAAAGTGTATTTTTTTTGATGCTGTTCATCTTAGTTTCTTATTTTTCATGTTTTCTTTTCCTGAAAGTGGAAATTTCCTTCTCTCCACATCCCTTCCTAAGGCACTCTGAGTGTCACAGTTAGCAGTTGATCAATCAGTAGTATTTACTGAGTGTTTACTGTGTTCAGAACACTCTACTAAGCGCTTGGGAGAGTCCAATACAACAGAGTTGGTAGATATGTTCCACATCCACATTGAGCTAACACATGGTTACCAGTTGCGGTTGATCTCAGAAATACTCTGTTCTGTGATCACAGCTGACACTAATCTCCCCTACCAACCAGATCACGGGTCTGCCACTTGTCAGCTGTGTGACTTTGGGCAAGTCACTTAACTTCTCTGTGCCTCAGGTACCTCATCTGTAAAATGGGGATTAAGACTGTGAGCCCCACATGGGACAAGCTGATTACCTTGTATCCCCCCCAGTGCTTAGAATAGTGCTTGGCACACAGTAAGCGCTAAACAATATCATTATTATGACTATGATTATTAATGAGCACTTGTGTGCAGAGCTCTGGGTTAAGCACTTGGGAGAGTAATATACAATAGAGTTGGTAGAAATGTACCCTGTCCACAACCAGCTTGCAGCCTGGAGAGGAGGACAGACATATTATAATATATAATTTATAGTTATAATAATGTTGGTATTGGTTAAGTGCTTACTATGTGCACAGCACTGTTCTAAGTGCTGGGGGAGATACAGGGTAATCAGGTTGTCCCACATGAGGCCCACAGTTAATCCCCATTTTACAGATGAGGTCACTGAGGCACAGAGAAGTTAAGTGACTTGCCCACAGTCACACAACTGACAAGTGGCACAAATGTTGTGGGGTTGAGGGTGAGGTGAATACCAAATGCCCAAAGGTCACAGATTCATGTGCATAGATGATGCAGAAGGGGGAAGAGGGTTTAATTGGGGAAGGTCTCTTTGAGGGCTAAAATAAGGTTACATCTCCTCCAAGTGAATAATCCACTTCTGAATATTAGTGAGTTGCTTGAAACCATCTCTTTCTTGGCAGAGAGCTGAATGTTTAACATCTGTAAATGAAGTCTTGGAACTAGAAGTACAAAATATTCTTCAGGGACCACTGCATTTTCAGCAGTCACTAAGAACAGAACATTACCATTTGAGAGAAAATGTTCTAGAGTTGAATTTCTCTATTCCAGTTTGGTGGCTTCATGGAATTTCAAAGAGAATAGAACAGAAGATATTTAAGATGATTCAGGTCACCCAGGAGACAAGAAGGGATTGCTTGGTACATTAGGCTTAACAATTGGTTGGTGAAATGATGTTCATTTTGGAAGAAAAGAGTTAGAGCAACTCACTAACCCCGGACTTAAATGGATGGCATCCTCATAAAAATGCAAGCTCAGAATAAACTCTGAAAACACTGTGTTTGTGGTCTGAGGATTTCTTGAGCCACATTCAGATGTGTGTATGTGTGAGTTAGAATTAAGACTACTATATATATCACTGGATACATTTTCCATTAAGTCGTCATTCAATTTTTCTGCATCATACATTGTTCCCACTCAGCCAGTAGCTATAGATGAGAATACAATCACATGGCTACAAAACCTAGGCTTCATCTCCGTTCCTCTGACCATCAACTGCATTTGGATTTACTCCCTTAATAAGCCCTACAGCACTTTGTACCTAGCCATAATTTGATTCTATCTATTGCTCTTGATTCTATTTATTGCTATTGTTTTTGTCTGTCTCCCCCGATTAGACTGTAAGCCCGTCAAAGGACAGGGATTGTCTCTGTTACGGATTTGTACATTCCAAGCACTTAATACAGTGCTCTGCACATAGTAAGCGCTCAATAAATACTATTGAATGAATAATTTCTTTATTTATATTCATGTCTGTCTCCCCCTCTAGACTGTAAACTCCGTGTCTATCAACTTTGATAAATTATATTCTCTCAAGTGTTTAGCACAGTGCTCTGCATACAGTAAGTGCTCAATAAATATGATCAGTTGAATTTTCCAACTGTTCAAATTCAAATTTCAAATTATATCCTGTTCAGGAAAAGCTGTTTCCCAGCACTCTTTGCAAGTAGCTACCATCTTATTCAGGTGTTAGCCTAGAGGAGCCCTCTCCATCCAAGAACCTAGCCCACCACCTCTACTTGTTTTTCTTCTCCCCTAAACTTTTGCTCAAATGTGGGCCCTTCCTCCTCCTTCCTGGGGCACAATGATGATGATCAATGAGAGTGGAGGAGCCTTGGTCCTGAGGCTTTACAACTGTGAAATTGGGCAGAGGAATTGATTATGGTAATAGCATCTTGCACAGACCCCACTGGAATAATCATCCCCACTAGTCATGTTCCCTTTGAGGCCCAGAGTAAGCAGTGAGTAGAAAGGTGAGCCCCCTCTCGGGGTCGCAGCTGGAGAGCTTTCTACCAATCTCGGCTGCGGGAGGGAGAATCAAACCGAGGCCTACCTATTCCATTCCTACCTTGGGCAGTGGCTAGCGAGTGGAAGGCAACCTGCTACAAGTCAAAACTCACCCGTGCTGGGCAGCAGCGGCATGGGAGAGACTGGAGAGCGGAGACTCGATTTTACTCCGGGAGGCGGCATTGGTAAACCACTTCCGTATTTTTACCATGAAAACTCTATGGATTCACTACCAGAACGATTGCAGATAGAGAGCAGGGCGTTCTAGGAGAGATGTATCTATGGAGTGGCTATGGGTCAGAAATGACTCGACAGTGTAAGACAAGACAAAGGTGAGCAGCATGTTGCAGAGTGCATAAAAAGTTTTTTTTTTTAATTGGGCTGAACCCAGTTATGGCTCAAGTGACCTCAAGATAGTGCTGATAGTGAACTTCAGCGCCATGACCCGGAAGGAAGTTGCCTTGATCTGTGCTGCTCACGTTACCCAGATAATTTTTAGAAGGCGTATTTTCTTCGGTTTTCCACTGGGCCTGTCCACCTCATGGAACATCTTGGGAAATAGAACTAGTCCTCCCAATTCCCAGAGTTGGGCTCTTTCCACTGGGTCAACCCAAAGATGCCAATTGGTGGGCTTGAAGTGGGCTCAATTGGAGGACTCAGGGAGAAGTACCAAGGCCTAGTGGATAGAACATAGGCTTGGGAGTCAGAAGGACCTGCGTTCTAATCCTGGCTCTGCTTCTTGTCTGCTGTGTGGCTTGGGCAAGTCACTTCACTTCCCTGTGCCTCAGTTCCCTCGTGTAAAATGGAGATTAAGACTTTGAGCCCCATGCGGGACAGAGACTATATCCAATCTGACAACCTTGTATCTATCCCAGCTCTTGGTTCAGTGCCTGGCACATAGTAAGAGCTTCACAAATACCACAATTATTATTATTATTATTAGTGTTTAGGCACTCAAAGGTATGGCAATGATGGACACTAAATATTGAAATCCAAGTATAAATAAGATTCATTTCTTCCCACTTCCTCGTCCCTGTTGGAGCACTTCGTATTATATAATGTACATTGTACTCTCCCAATTAATCAAATTTATTGAGTGCTTACTGTGTGCTGAGCATGTACTAAGCACTTGGAGTTTAGTAGAGTGCACTGCACATAGTATGAGCTCAAATACTTGATTGATTGATCATAGCAGGCTTCAGGATGAACAGAGGTGCTTCAATTACATTTCCAAAAAATAAAAGGAAAAAACATCAGCATTAAGTGAACCATATCAGTCTATACCAAAGGGGCTATAGCTTCTCTTGCCTGGAGAAGATATCTCTTAGCTTGATTTAGTTTTAATAATGTGTGTAAAAATCCAGGTAAATGCCAAATAATGACATTTCAAAGAGTTCCTATAATGCATATTTTCATTGTTCAGTTGGAATCAACTGCTATTGAAGAAATAGAGATCATTCTTCCCATAACACACACCCGTCTGGATAGAATTTAATCCACAAGTTGGGGTAAGTGCAGTGTGGGAAGGGACAATCGTGCACACACACAAAACTGTTCACTTCTCCCCTTCTGGTTTGCAAGGAAAGGGGGCTAGACACACCTGGGTCACTGTAGGGAATTTTTTTTTTTAATATGTGCAGATTTTGCCCCATGCAGACAACAGCCAATATGGGAGTGAGTCACTAGCTTGAGCTAAAAACCAGATGAAAGAAATAGGTATGGGATGGAGAGAAAACTGCCCAAGGTCCTTATTTCCCTCAGAGTCACTACAGCCTCACAGCAAGTGGTGCACCTTGGGCTTGCTCAATAAACTCTGTACGGGAAGCTGATAATAGTGGTGACTCAGCCGGGCACTTGTATTCCAGCAACAGCAAGCAAGAGCAAAAAGTCTGGCATGGTGAAGGGCAAGCCTCAGGGATATTTCTGAGGCGGTGCCAGCTCACAGGAAGACCCAAAGGGAAGTGGGTGTGACGGGTATTGCCTTGCCAGAACAGCTGCAGCTACAGTTAGGATGCAGCTGTTTGTTTTTTTTGTGGCACCCTGTGACTCCAAAATGCCCCTCAGGGCCCGAGGATTTGCCGGGAGTGTCCCAGGGTGAGGGAGTGAACAGCTAAGATGGAGATCTAAAGGTGGAGAAGGTGGCCAAAGTGGTCTGAAGTCCAAGAGCAGACGAATGGGCAGCAGTATCTGAGGCACTGTGGAAGGCTGGCACGCTGAGTAGAATTCTTGGCTAAGGGTGAAAGGAGTTGGGAGGCTATCTATGGTATTTGAGTATTTACTGGGTGTAGGTTAAAGATGAAGAATAAGAGGAAGAGTAAAGGATAATTCCATTCAACTTTAAGATCCTTGAGTGCAGGGAACGTAGGTCTCAGTTTTTTTAAGGGTATTCGTTATGTGTTTACTATGTGCCAGGCACTGTACTAAGCACTGGGTGGATACAACATTTGTTGAACACAGTCCCTGTCCAATATGGGACTCACAATTTAAGTCTGTTGTAAGGAAGGGACTTTTCCCCTTAATCCTCCCTACCTTGCACATTACAAATTTATTAGAACCCCATCTAAATCTGATAAATTTCTCCCAAAACGACATCTAAAAAGGAAAAGAAAAAATGAAAACCAACATACCCATTTCAAAAAGTGTGAAGGAACTTTTAGGGAGCTATGTCTTTTAAAGAACCATTATCTAAAGAGATCCCACCTTTGAAGTCAAACTTGCCCAAAGTGAAAATGGATCATTTACAGACTATAGGTTGTTTCCAATCATAGTAAAATGCCTAAATGTCACTGTCTGCTAGTACTGGTTAAAAATCTGTGTAAGCAGAGATTGTCTACACCCACTCCTTTTGTCTTGTCTACCAAAGGCTTAATGCAGTACGCTGCACGTAGAATGTACTCAAGTGCAACTGACTGATACAAATAAAAAGCTGTAAAAATGCCCTTCTTTCCTGTTTTTAGTTTCCTTAACCAATGGTTTATTGCACAATACTATTTTCAAAGATTTTTCTATTTCAGTTTGAAATTAGGCAGTATCAATTTTGCAGAGTGCTTAAAAGTATTAGTTATCTATTCAATCCTTCCTTTTTTCCTGCCATTCTCTCATCCCCAGGCCACCACCCAATGAATATCTAGCAGTAGCACATATTTATTAACAGTAATCTTAGCTGCAAATCACGATACAGTAATTATAGAGATTCTCCATAATTTTGGTGCTTGGAGGAAGGAATTTTAAAAGCTTAAAAATTTACATATGCCATCACCAAGAGCCATATTAGGGTGCATTCTCACGACTGATCAAATACTACCGAGGAAAGACATAGCAGTGGATGGAAGCAGGATGATGGGTTCCTCTTCTCCCACTCCCTTCTGCATCGCCCTTGCACTGGGATCTGCACCCTTTATTCACTCTTCCCTCCGCTCCACAGCACTTACATATTGAGCCGTAATTTATTTATATTAACATCTGTCTCTCCCTCTAGACTGTAAGTTTGTTGTGGATAGGAAATCGGTTATATTGTACTCTCAAGTGCTTAGTATCGAGCTTTGCACACAGCAAACACTCAATAAATTTGACAGGTAACTACTATTGATTGAAAGAGATGATAGGAGGAAGTTAAGAGTTTTGGAAGTGATAATCGTGTACACATAATGAAGGAGGATGGAGATAATATACAAGTGAGTTTGGGAGCCAACAGCTTGTACCCTTAATAGGACTTTCCCTCTTCCCCCAGATCAGCCCTCCACATGAGCCCTCTTAAAACCCACTTAAAGAAGCCTTCCCAGATTAAATGCTAACACCCGAAGTTCGAATGACTCAACTGCTTAACATTAGGACTAGGTATTCATTCCCGCCCTCAGCATTTACATATATATTCATTTATTTATTCAGATTAATTCTGATATTTCCTCCTGGCATGTTCATCCTACTCCCTAACTGGTTCTCTCCACTGCTCCGACTGTTGTAAATATTTTGTGTGTCTGTTTTCCCTATTAGAGTGTAAACTCCTTGTGAGTGAGGATGTGTGTTTGCTTCCACTGTACTTTTCCCCAAGTCCTTAGTTCAGTGTTTCACACTCAGTAGGCACTCAAATTGTCATCGCCTGACTGGTTTAGAGGATAAGTAGAGCAGATAAAGGTAACTCAATAAAAGGAAAAGGGAAGAGAAAGAAGGGCACTCAGTGATCAAAGGTAATTTTTAATTTTTTGGTTCACTCTACCGTGCTATAACCCCACCTAGGCTGTAAACTCCTTGAGACCGGAGATTACGTCTTTTAACTCAATTGTGCTCTCCCAAGCATTTAAGAGAGTGCTCTGTATATAGATGACACTCAATAAACACCAAATGAGTGATTGATCCCTATGAGGACAGACTTTGGTCAACCTTGTTAATGATGTGTATATCTCCATGATGGATTGTCTCTCTCTGTTGCCGAATTGTACATTCAGCACTTAGTACAGTGCTCTGCACATAGTAAGCGCTTAATGAATACTGTTGAATGAATAAATGAACCCTGTCTGAGTTAGCTCTCACCAAGGACATGAAAGTGTCACTTGCTTTGCTTTGGGCACCCACTTCTACCTACAACCTGGAGAAATAGCACATGCCAAACACCCCCCCTCTCTCTCTCTCTTACTTGTCAGACAGTAATATTGGGGGAGGTCCCTGAAATCCTTAAATGACAAGATCTTCTGCATTGTTTGGCTTCATACAAACAGCCGACTTGACACCCCCCCCCCCCCACACACACACACAAAAAAAATCTGGGACATAAATAATCCAGTCGGGCTTTCTTCATGGCAACCAGATAATAAAACAATCTTCAATTTTACTTGGTTTCTGCAGACCAACATGTGGGATCCTTAAACGACCACTAAGGATAACTCAGCCTTCTGGAGCATTACCTGTTCTACCATCACAACATCTCTAGAATTCATCCCTTCCTCTTCAGCCGAACTTCCACCGCGCTGAACCCAGCTCCTGTCATATTGTGCCTTGACTTTTACATCAGCTTCTGCCTTGACTTTTACATCAGCTTCCTCAACTGATCTCCCTGCGTCTCCCCTCCCCAGTCCATACCTAGCTTTGCTGCCTGGATCATTTCCCTAAAAAAAAAAAAAATACCATTCGACCCCTATCTCCCCACTCAAGTGCCCCCAGTGATTACCCAGTGATTACCCATCCATTTCCACATCAAAACAGCAACTCCTTACCTGGGTAATCCCGGCTCCTCCACATGTCTGCTGTGAGACCTTGGGCAAGTCACCTCACTCCTCTGTGCCTCAGTTACTTCATCTGTAAAATGGGGATTAAAACTGTGAGCCCATGTGGGACAGGGACTGTGTCCAACCTGATTAACTTCCACCTACTCCATTGCTTACAACAGCGCTTGGCACATGGTAAGCACTTAACAAGTACCATAATTATTATTATTACCATCACCTTCAAGACACTTAATCAGACTTCCCCATCGATCTACTACAACCGAGCCCTCACACTTTGCTCCTCTAAAGCCATCCTACTCGCTGTAAACCTCGATCTCGTCTGTCTTGCTGCCAACCCCTGGCTGGAAATTCCCTCCCCCATCATATCCAACAAGCAACTGCTCTCCCCATCTTCAAAACTCTACTGTACAAGTCCTCCAAAAGGCCTTCTCTGCCTAGGCCCTCACTTCTCCTAATACTAATAATAATGACGATGGTATTTGTTTAGCGCTTAATATGTGCCGAGCACCGTTCTCCGAGTCACCCTCACTTCTGCATCACCTATGCACTTGGGTCTGTATCCCTTAAGCACTTTGCTATTCAACCCACAACCCTTATGTACATATCCATCTGACATCTCTTTTAATGTCTGCTCCTGGTGGGAAGGGATCACGTCTACATCTACATACTCTATTGCACTGTAAACTCCCAAACCCTTAGGACAGTGCTCTGAACATAGTAAGGTCTCAGTAAATGCCATTGGTTGATATTACTGTAATGGTATTTATTAAGTGCAAAGTAGTAGTAAACATTTAAGTGCTTACTGTGTGCAGAGCACTGTACGAAGCACTGGAAAAAAATATAAAAGCAGAAAATCAGACACAGTTCCTGGCTCACAATCCAGAATGACCTGTAAAATGGGGATTAAGACTGTGCATCCTGTGTGGGACAGGGACTGTGTCCAACCTGATTACCGTATATCTACACCAGTGCTTAGAACAGTGCTTGGCACCTAGCAAGCACTTAAATACCATTTCATACAAAAAAGAAAAAGGGAAGCAAAAGTCCTTTCTGCCCTGCTCACATTTTAATGGGGGAGACGGGCATAAAAATAGCTACAGGCAGTAATAGCAAGAGGGAGAAAAACAGGGATCAGGTAGGTTGCTGAGCTGATTTTATTTGACTCTGGATATGACTAATTCATAATTTTTCCTCTTTCATCATTGGCAGCTTCTTTGAAAATGATTGTTAAAGGCTGGTTTTTCAGCCAGCCCACGGACCCTCTTCTTGTTAATGAACACCCTGAAGAGCTGAAAATGGTAAAAAAAGTATTCATTGCTTCACTATGTAAAGGTCTCCACTTCAACTTTCATTATAGGAAGACTGCCCTCTTACTTGTTAAACACTCACTTGTTAAATACTCACTTTGCTTTTGACTTTTCTTAATGACACACATTCCATTTCTAAAGCCCATTTACAGACCTCAAAAATCAAACCAAAAATCAAATCAAAATCAAAAATCAAAAGTTACCTTTTCCTTACCCCATTCGAAATCTACATAATAATTAACAATGATTTTATCAGGAATAAACAGCTGCAGTGGTGCAGTTCTCCACTACTATTAACTTTATACTCCCCCGCACATCAAAATTGCAGTTCTAAATACCAGCCTTAAGTGTATTATTTGGGGGGAGTGGACAAACAGAATGAAGAGAGCTAGAGCTTTTATATGCAATTTTAATCTCTTTTATCTACTGCTTCATTCATTTGGAGCATTTGAAGGCAGGGAGTGAAAAGCACCTTTCATCTGAATAATCCCCTAAATGCCCAGTACATTGCTTGAGAACAGGAGGAATTTAGTAAATACCATTGACTGATTACTAAGAGCTTTCTGTGTGCAGAGCACTGTACAGCAGAGTATAACATATGTACCAAAGTGTTGTGGGGGTCAGGGGGATATCAAAGTGCTTACGGGGTTCAGACCCACACACTTAGGCAACACAGAAGGGAGAGCAAAGAGGGTGTGGAAAATGAGAGGTTAGTCAGGAAGGGCCTCTTGGATATGTGATTTTAGCAGGGCATTTTAAAGAGGCAGGAAACAGTGAGGCCTACCAGATAGAGCCCAGGCGTGGGAGTCAGAAGAATGTGGGTTCTAATCCCGGCTCTGCCACCTGTCTTTGTGACCTTGGTCAAGTCACTTAACTTCTCTGGCCTCAGGAACCTCAGCTGTGAAATGGGGATTAAGAGCGTGTCCAACCTGATTTGCTATATCTACAGTGCTTGGCACATAGTAAGCACTTAAATGCCACATCATTATTATCATTATGTGGGACATGGACTATGTCCAACTTAATTAGCTTGTATTTATCCAGTATTTGGTACAGTGCCTGGCACATTATAAGCGCTTAATACCATAAAAAAAAGGGGGAGAGTGGTGGTCAGATATGGAGAGAGGATATGAGCAAAGGGGTTGACAGCAAGTGAGATGAGAAAAAGGTACAAATACGACGGTGTTAGAGGAGCAAAGTATGTAGGCTGGGTTGTATTGGGAGAAAAGAGACGTTGGGTAGGAGGGGGGAAAGAGTTGATTGAGTGCCTTAAAATAAAATGTAAGGAGTGTCTGTCTGGTGTGATGCAGCAAGGGAAGCCAATGGAGGCTTGAGGAGATGTGTACAGAACTATTTTTTAGAAAAAAACTGGAAGTGTGAATTGGTGCAGGAAGGTCTGCAAGGAGGCGGATGCAGTATTGAGATAGGACATGGCAAGTGCTAGGATGAGTGTGGGAGCAGTTTGGACAGAGAGGAAGGGGAGGATTCTAGAGATATTGTGAGGGTAGAACGACAGGATTTGGTGACAAACTGAATGACCAAGATGAGTTGAGTACAGTGTACTGCACATGAGTACTCAGCACAGTGCCTCATACATAGTAAGCGCTTAGAGGTCCACCACGGTGCACGTCACCACTGTGATCTGCACAGAGCGGGCAGTCAATAGCTTCTGCCTTCTTAATGTATCCCTAAAACCAGCTCTCAATGATCCTTGCCCCTAACCTTGCTGTTCCCTGTGTCTTCCTCCTTCTCAAAAGAGCAGTGAAGCCTCATGGAAAGAGCACAGGCTGTGGGAATCAGAGGACTTGGGTTCTAATCCTGCTTGCTGCGTGATCTTGGGAATATTATTAATACTAATCTTTGTTAAGCTCTCACTATATGCCAAGCACTGGACAAGTACTGGGATAGGTACAAGATGGTCAAGTTGGGCACACTGTCTCACATGGGGACTCACAGTTTAAGAAGGGAGACCAGGTAAGCCACAACCTGTGTGGACTTATGTTTCTTCATCTTCATTAAATCCTATTTATTGAGCGGTTACTTTGTGCAGAACACTGTACTGAGCATTCAGGAGAATACAATATAATAAACCGACAGATCCCTGCCCACATAAAACAGGGCTTCAATCCCCATTCTCCTTCCTAGACTGTGAGCCTGATGATAATATTAATAATGACAGTATTTTTTAAGCGCTTACTGGGTGCCAAGGACTGTACTAAGCGCTGGGGCAGATACAAGAGAATCACGTCCCACATGGGGCTCACCATCTAAATGAGGGGGAGTAGGATTTACAGCAGGGAACCTGTTTTCCCAAAGACTTAGGATACTACCTCCTATTTAGCAGGTCTTCAAATACCATTACGACTTTTCTCTGCGGTACAATCAGTCCACACGCTCAACCAAAATCAAAGTGCTATCGGACAAGTGCAGGCTCAGAAGCAGCTTTCTCAATAGTGCTCGGATGAGGAAGCGCAGTCTAGTGGAAAGACTACAGTCACTGGAATCTGGAGATATTTCACTTTTGTCACCACTGTGGGATAATTTTAGGCAAGTCAGAGAATACTAAGCTTCCTTTTCTCCTCTATAAAATGGAAGTGAAAATATGTGCCTCTCCTTGCCTCACAGCAGTGCGGGGACAACACAGAGAGATTATGGGCAGGGAACGTGAGTTAATTCTTTTGTATTGTACTCTCCCAAGTGCTTAATACAGTGCCCTGCACCCAGTAAGCACTCAGGGATGTGAAGGAGCTCTGGAAAAAAAAAAAGCTCAATACAAATTCAGGGCAGATCAATACAAACCAGTAGCCATTTAGTGCCAAAACATCTTTTCAGCGCTTCAGTCTGCTGATTTTCTGGCATGGGGCAGTACATGTCTTTCTGGATTGCTGCTTCTGTTTCATGCACTTTAACTGTTTTGTTTTTGCGGAGGGGCTCTTGTGCCCAGGGGTGACTGAATCATCCAAAGGTGCATGCTTATGAGTCCAGTAAATAAATCCAGGCAGAAGCTGGAGTAATCTTGGCACAAAAACGTTTGATTGATGTGGGAGCAATAAGGAGGGGAGAAAGCCAGGACCAAGCAGCAGCAGCACGACCAAGATTGCTCACAGGGATGGGGAAGAGAAAGCAGTGTGGCATGGACGTTGGAGTCAGAAGGACCTGAGTTCTAATCCTGGCTCTACCACTTGTTTGTTGTGTGGCCTTGGGCAAGTCACTACACTTCCCTATACCTCACTTACCTCATCTCTAAAATGGGTATTAAGACTGTGAGTCCCATGTGGGACAGGAACAGTGTCCAACCTGATTACCTTGTATCTACTCCAGTTCTTAGAATAGTGCCTGGCACATAGTAAGCACTTAACAAATAATAAATGCCATTAAAACAAACAAAAAACCATGGCTGATCCCTGAGGCTGCTGCCCTGCCTGCTCTCCACAGCCCTGAAGAAAGCTCTTCACATCTGTTCCAGTGGGGATGCCAATATGAAACTGGGACTACACACTCCAGAGCTTCAAGGCACTTATTCAGCTCTCTACTTATCCCTGCTCCTCTCAAGCCACCCTACGTACTGTACCTCACTCTTGTCTTACTGCCAGCTTCTTCTCATACCCTCCCATCTTTCTGGAGCTCAATCGTATTTATTGAGCATTGACTGTGTGCAGAGCACTTTACTAAGTGCTTGGGAGAGTATAATATGACAATATAAGTCACACATTCCCTGCTTTCAGTCTAGAGAGGGAAACAGACATTATATACATAAATTACAAATATGTATGTAAGTGCTGTGGGGCTAAGAGGGGGGATGAGTGAAGGGAGCAAGCCAGGGGGATGAGGAAGGGTATGGGAGAAGAGGAAAGGAAGGCTTAAGGAAGGCCTCTTGGAGGAGATGAGCATTCAATAAGGTTTTGAAGACAGGGAGAGAAATTGTCTGTTGGATTTGAAGAGGGAGAGTGTTCCAGGCCAGAGGCAGGACGTGGGCGAGAGGTCTGTGGCGAGATAGATGAGATGGAGTTACAGCGAGGTTAGCATTAGAGGAGCAAAGTGAGCGGGCTGGGTTGTGGTAGGTGAATAGTGAGGTGAGGTTAGAGAAGCAACATGGCTTAATCAGAGGAGCAGCGTGGCTTGGAAAGAGTTTAGTGGGCTTGGAAGTCAGATGTTAGGGGTTCTAATCCCAACTCCTGCCACTTATCAGCTGTGTGTCTTTAGGCAAGTCACAAATTCTCTGTGCCTCAGTTACCTCATCGGCAAAATGGGGATTAAGACTGTGAGCCCCACATGGGACAACTTAATTATCTTGTATCTACCCCAGCGCTTAGAACAGTGCTTGGCACATAGTAAACACTTTACAAATACCATCATCATGACATAGGAGGGGGTAAGTTGATCGAGTGCTTTAAAGCCCCCAGTGAGAATTTTCTGTTTGATGTGTAAGTGGATAGGCAACCCTCTTCACATCTAGCAAATCACAGCTTTCCCCATTTTCAAGGCCTTATCTGGGAGGGCTTCCCTGATTGATCTCATGTCTTCACCATTGCCACTTCAGTACTTGGGTATTCACTCCCCACAAATTGAATTTACATATACATATTTTCATCCTCTCTTGCTTCATCTTCAAGAGGCCTTCCCTAAGCCCTCTTTTTCTTTTCTCTCATTCCCTTCTACGTCATGCTCACACTTGTAGTTGCATCCTTTATTCGATCCTCCCTCAACTCCAAGGCACCTCTGTATGTCCATATCCATAATTTATTTATATTAATGTCTCCCGCTCTAGACCATAAACTCGTTATGGGCCGGGAACGTGTCTATTATATTGTATTCTCCCAAACACTTAGTCAAGTGCTCCACACACAGTCAGCTCTCATTAAGTTGATTGATTGATCTTACTTGCAATTTATTTTATTTTAAGGACTGTCTCCCCAACAAGATTATAAGACTCTTGAAGGCAGGATCATGTCTAACTCTATTGTATCCTCCCAAACTGCTCAGGGCAGTGTTCTACAGAGAGTAAATGGTCATTAGCTAGATAGATGGAAGATGCCATTTTCCACTTTCTCTTCCCGTTACTGTTTTTTGTCTCAATCCTCACTTCTTCTTTCATTCCTCAACCCTCCCCTCACAACCTCCAGTCAAATTGGCTACTGGCTAGTCTGTTCCTGGATACAATTTTCCCTTTAGTATTTTCTTTTGAAGTTTCAAACAAACCATGTGGAATGCTATTATCTCAATTAGTCTACTTCCTTCAAAAATTATTTTTCCAAACTGCCCTGAATTTTCAGAGATTCTCCTTATTCTCGGTGAAACTCAACATCTGGCATTTTGTTAACTAAGAGCCCCTTTTGTCCTCACAAACAGATGAAACTAATTACTACTTGGCCTCAACTTGTAGTCTTCCTAATTATTGCCTGAATTTTCTACAGGGGCAGAGTTTCATGCTCTTAGCAAAAGATCTCCACAGGGATTTTGCTGATTTTAACATTGCTTTAAACCGAGTCATTAGTGATTTACTCATAAATTTTTGTCAGTTTTCTTATGTAGTAACTAAATGAAAGTTTGGTAGTGATAATCTTTTCTCCTCTCCTGCACTATTCCTGGAACGTTATATCCTGCTGTGGTCGTCTTCAGTGTCAGTGGCTGTAGCCAGCAAAACGAACCATATCTCAATTGCCTCTACTAGCCAAATAAATCAATCATATTTGAGCCCTTACTTTATACACAGCACTATACTAAGTGCTTAGGAGAGTACAACACAAGAGAGTTGGTAGATATGATCCCTGCCCACAAGGAGTTTAGCATCTACGGGGAGAGAAATACATTAAGATAAATTAAAGAAAGGAAATAGCTAAGTGTAAAGATATGTATTTCAGTGCTGCGGGTTGGAGGAATCTCAAGTGCTTAAGGGGGAGGGTGGAGGAATCATGCTTCTAGAACTGAATTGAAGAAAACATTCTGGGATTTTCCATCTTTATATCCACTGATGGTATTTATTGAGCATTTACTGTGTGGAGAGCACTGTAATAATAATGTAGGTATTTGTTAAGCGCTTACTATGTGCCAAGCACTGTTCTAAGCGCTGGGGTAGATACAAGGTAATCAGGTTGTCCCATGTGGGGCTCACAGTTTAAATCCCCATTTTACAGATGAGATAACTGAGGCACAGAGAACTTAAGTGACTTGCCCAAAGTCACACAGCTGACAAGTGGCGGAGCCAGGATTCGAACCCACGACCTCTGACTCCCAAGCCCGGGCTCTTTCCACTGAGCCAAGCTGCTTCTATATAACAGAATTAGCAGACATGTTCCCTGCCCCTAACGAGCTGAAAGCCTAGAGAGGGAGACGGATATTAATAATAAGCAATTTATCATATAAAATTTAAAGATATGTACAAAGTGCTGTGCGGCTGGGATAAATATCAAGTGTCTGGAGATCAGAGACTAAAGTGCATTGATGATGCAGAAGGGAAAGCAAGCTGGGGAAAGAGGGTTTAGTCAGGGAAGACCTCCTAGAGGAGATGTGACCTTAGCAAATGCTCTGAAGGTGGAGAGCGTGGTAGAATTCAGGGATTGTGCTTTTAAAGAATCTCTTGTTAGGGGTTAAAAAAAGTCACACTGTAATAAGCAGTTAAATAGGAATTAACAGGTAAGGATGCCTACCAACTCTACAGCGCTGTACTCTCCCAAGCATTTAGTACAGTGGTCTACACACAGCACTCAAATAGCAATTAATCATATTTGAGTGCTCAACACCTAGAGAGTTTACCATTTATTGCTTGGGGTGGATACATCCATGATTTATATTTTTCTATTCCATTCCCTATATTCTTGTTATATCCATCACAATAAGAATATTTTTTCCTCCGGCCACACGTTATTTTATTGCATTATATATTGTAGAGTTAAACACACAAAGAGATACAAAGTACTGGGCAATTTGATAACAAAAGACTGGCAGAAGCTGGGAAGCCTAGGAGCATTATATCTCAACTAATGCACAATGGATTCTTCTGGCCCTAAATCTACCTGCCTCAACTTGGGAACAAACTGGTGTCGTGGAAACAAGGTTCCCTAATTCTTCCATTGGACTCTATCTGAAATACCCATTTTAGCATAACTGGGGCCAGTTCCACCAGTAAGTTTCCCACAAAATGAATTTGGTTCAAAATAATTCTTTGACAGGGCCAGGTCTGATGATACCAGGCTGCATAGCTTTCAGGATGGGAAGGAAGGATATTGATTTGGGAGAAACGAACTCTATTTGTGGGAGAAGAAAAAGGGAGGAAACAAAGCCTTGTTTTCTGAACAATTTGTTCATTATCACCTCTGTAATAATGATTAAAATTACTTAGAAGATAAACCTATACCACCAATTTTACAGTAATTTAAGAACTTGTGAATCTTTGGTGAAAGAGAAGGCCTTGCCAGGGAGGAATCACACTGTAGAAATGAAACTGAATCACAAATTTGCACCATATAATAGGGTGTCTTGCCTCAGAAACTCATTTAGTCACAGACACCCAAAATCAGGGAAAGTGTGTCCATTTTTTCACAAGGTTCTGGTTGATTTCCCTTGAGTTTTGAACATCTGCCGCTCCAACTCTTTTTTAATCTTAGTTTTGAATCCAGGAAAAAAAAATTGCCTAACTTGTGTTTCACTTGTTGAAACAGTCATGTGACTCTCCATCTCTACTTAATTGAAACCCCTGGCCAAGATAATTAAAGCCAGCTTTTCTTTGTATTATTTATGCAATTCTTTTGTTCTTGCTGCATCAGGAAAGTAAAATAATCATCTTTCTCCCTAAGGGAGAATGCAGGTACTGACAAATAATATCCTGGAGAGTTCGGATTCTCTGTCAGATTTATTTACTCCCGTCCCACAAGGTATCTCACTGCCAAAATAATCACGTTAAAAAAACACAATTCTAAATTTAGGAAAGGACAATGTCTTATGTATTCTGAAGCTTAGAGAAAAAGATTAGCCCTCCCAGTGTTTGAAGATTACATAACCCTTTCTAGAACTGTATAATTAACCTTAATCTCAATACCAGACAAATTAGTTATCCTGGTATAATTCTTTCTTCTTGGAGAAGCAGCATGTCCTAGTGGTTAGAGCATGGCTCTGGGAGTCAAAAGATGCTGGGTTCTAATACCAGCTCCAGCACTTGTCTGCTGTGTGACCTTGGGTAAGTCACTTCACTTGTCTGTGCCTCAGTTACCTCCTCTTTAAAATGGAGATTAAGACTGCGAGCCCAGTGTGGGACAGGGACTATGTCCAACCCAATTAGCTTATATTCCCCCCAACATCCCCAGTGCTTAGTGCCTGGCACATAGAAAGCGCTTAACAAAACACCACAGTTATTATTATTATTATTGTTCTTATTCCTTCCGTCCCTTACAAAGCAGAACAGTTAGTCTCCAGCATACCACTTACCAATTATACTAAGGGCTGCCATTCATTCAATCATATTTATTGAGTGCTTATTGTGTGCAGAGCTCTGTACTAAGCACTTAACTGTCCTAACTGCTGGGGTAGATACAAGAAAATCAGGTCTCAGGTGGGACTCACAGTCTAAGTAGGATGGAGAACAGGTTTTGAATCCCCATTTTGCAGATGAGGGAACTGAGGCTCAGAGAGGTGAAATGACTTGCTTGAGGTCACACAGCAGGTAAGTGATGGAGCTGGGATTAGAACCCAGATCCTCTGACTCCCAGGCCTGGACTCTTTCCACTAAGCCATGCTGGCTCCCGGCCCTTATCAGGCTTTTGTACTACCAACAGGAATGGTAATTCTCTAGCCACAACAACCTACTGATTTTGTGTATTTGTCAATATTGTGTTTTGATGTTTTAGCATTGATGATGCAAACATCTCCAGTCTCTTCTCCTCACTTATATTTATAAACTATGAGCCCCCTGGAGAAGCAGGGACCATGTCTAATTCCCTCCTGTGCATTATTTCCCAGCACCTAGTTCAGTGCTCTGCACGGAGGAAGTGCTTAATACAACTATGTTTTTTTACGGTACTTAAGTGGTTACTTTGCGCCAAGCACTGTACTAAATGCTACAAGATCATCAGGATAGAAACAGTACCTACCCCACATGGGGTTTACCTTCTAAGAGGGCATAGGATTTGATCCCCATTTCACAGATGAGGAAATAGAGGCTCAGAGAGGCTAAATAACTTGCCCAATGTCACTCAGCAGACAAGGGGAAGCAGCGTGGCTCAGTGGAAAGAGCCCGGGCTTGGGTGTCAGAGGTCATGGGTTCGAATCCTCACTCCGCCACTTGTCAGCTGTGTGACTGTGGGCAAGTCACTTCACTTCTCTGTGCCTCAGTCACCTCATTTGTAAAATGGGGGTGGAGGTGAAGACTGTGAGCCTCATGCGGGACAATCTGATTACCCTGTATCTCCCCCAGCACTTAGAACAGTGCTCTGCACATTGTACTTACTTAAATAGCAACATTAAGTGGCTGAATGAGCATTGGAATCCAGGTCCTCTGACTCTGTGGCCTGTGGTCTTCTCACTAAAGCCATGCTGCTTCTCAGGGGTTGTCAGGTAACAAAAGCATAGGGTAGAACAGATGCATATGTAGATTATTGTTAAACAAAAAAAAGTTGTTAAAAAGGACCTATAGGATAAATGGCAGTGATGGGAAAAATCTTTTTTTATGTTAAGCATTTGGCTTATGTTGGAACGAGTTAAGGGGGAGAAAGAAATTACAAAAAGTATTTTTCAGGCAGTGAAGACTTTACATTTATTGACAGTATAGAAAGAGAGAGTTTTTTCTAGGTGAAAATTTCAGTTCAAAGGAGTCCGACAGGCAGATGTTTTCTGTGAAAATAGCACCCTCTGCTAGCCCATACCTGAAATTACGCCCAACTAAGAAAAAAGAAAAAGGGGCTTAGCAAGGAGGTATTATACTAATCATTCCGGAGTTTATTTTCATTATATCTTTTCTCCTAATGAGGTCAGGCGTTTTCCATTAACCTCCATGGTAGAAAAATATTAAACAAGAGCAAAATTTGTCCCTTGGGGCCGCAAGGATTTGAGAGATGCAAATGCAACAAAACCGAGAACACGGGATTCCGTTAATTACGATTATAAATAAAACGTCCCTTTTTCTGGATTTAAATCGAAGATCTCTTTACACTGCTCCTCAGATCTCCCGTGTAGGTACTTCACAAAGAGAATCCCCTTCAGCCAAGATCAAAGACTTATTAAGAACAATTCTCTCCCAGATCTTCCTTAAATTTCTCATTAACTATTAACTAATTTTTAATATATTATAAATAATATTAGGAAATGAAAAAAGCAAATAGCAACACTGCAAATTTCATTAGTGCTTGGGCTCCTTCTGAAATAGCCAAGTAACAATTCAAGACCATCTGCAGTTCCATTACCAGGTCCAGATCAACAGTCCATCCGGTACAATGTTTTGGCTTTGGCAAAGGAAACATGACAGTTGCCCCTCTTGACATCCACCCTAACCTTGAGGAAGAAACAATTTCACATCTCTACCTCTTCTAACTACAATCCTGACCTTCCCTTGCTCGTTATGGGCAGGGAATGTGCTCTCCCAAGCTCTTACAGTGCTCTGCACATATTAAGTGCTCAATAGATACCACCAATTGATTTGATTAAGCTATCACAGACCCCTCATCTCTGAATGCAAATTCAATGGAATTTACTTTACCAATAACTTTGGTAAGTCATGATTTGTGATAATGAAATCCATGTTGCAATGAGAAGCCTTTGTTTATTTTGAACCCGCCACCTTCAATCCCTTAGTCTTGACGATGTGGGATTTGGTGGGAGCAATTTAATCAGTTAGTGACAGTTGAGCGCTTACCATGTGCAGAGAATTGTGCTTCATCCTTGGGAAACTACAACACAACAGAGTTGGTAGAAGTGATCTCTGCCTACAGAGAGCTTATGATCTATAGGTGGGGGCGGTCACTAAAATTGATTATAGGTAAGGGAAATGGTAGACTATAAGAATATTTACATATGTACTGTGGGGCTGGGATAGGTATCTAAGTGCTTAAGGGGTATAGGGCCGGTGTAGAGTGGAGGGTGTTGGAGAGGGGAAATAAAGGCTTTAAGTCTGGGAAGGCCTCTTAGAGAAGATGCGCCCACCTCCTCACCGTTCCCCGTTCTCGCCTATCCCGCCGTCGACTCGCCTATCTCGCCTATTCCATGTCCTCCTGCTGTCCTGAAATGTCCTCCCTTCTCACCTCTGCCAAACTAGCTCTCTTCCCCTAGTCAAAGCCCTACTGAGAGCTCACCTCCTCCAGGAGGGCTTCCCAGACTGAGCTTCCCCTTTTCCCTCTGCTCCCTCTCTGCCCCCCTCTTCACCTCCCCTCAGCTAAGCCCCCTTCCCCCCCTTCCCTCTGCTCCTCCCCCTCTCCTTTCCCCTCCCTTCAGCACTGTGCTCATCTGCTCATATGTATATATTTTTATTACCCTATTTATTTTGTTAATGAGATGTACATACCCTTGATTCTATTTATTGCTATTGTTTTTGTCTGTCTCCCCCAATTAGACTGTAAGCCCGTCAAAGGGCAGGGATTGTCTCTGTTGCCGAATTGTACATTCCAAGCACTTAGTACAGTGCTCTGCACATAGTAAGCGTTCAATAAATACTATTGAATGAATGAATATGTAGTTTGCTGCAACCGAGCAAGGGCCCAAATACTGGATTAAACTCATATTAAAAATTTGAGCTATGACTACAGTAATAAATTTGACAAAATGACTTCCCACACCTTTCTTGTGGAATTGTCCACTTCTGAAGATTACTGCAATGCTCAGCTAACCTTTGAGGCCCTTTTTGCAAAAGAAAACTCTTTGCTATTAACATGTTTATGACTTTCCAGATTTTTTTTTTTTAGAATTGTGGCTTTCATTAAGTGCTTACTAGATGCCCAAGACCTATTGCTAAGCTCTGGGGAAAACATACCATAATCAAGGGAGAAAGTTTCTGTCCCAGAGATTGCAGGAATCTTATTACCATTTTATAGAGGAAACTGACACACAGAGTGATTAAGTTACTTGCCAAAAATTTATGCAGCTGGCCGAGGACAGAGTCAGGTCTAGAAACTGCATTCCCCTGAATCACAGGCCCAGGCCTTCTCCACTAGCCTATGCTACCACCTCCTCAATTTTTGAAGGCTTCACAGCTAAAGACCTCAAACTGCTTTATACATTAAGTCCCACCCCAGACAGTCCTTAGACTTAATACAATTAGTCCTTCCAGAGAACACTTTCTCTGCTCATGTGTTTCTATTACAGAGCTCTTGGTGGAAAACTATGCACCAGGTTGCCCTCATCAACTTCAAACTCATCCTCACCTGTTATAGTTATAACAGGTGCCCTCTCCCTTATTAAGGTCCATGGCCACTTCACACAACTATTCCTGGCTTTTAACCCCTGTGCCCTCCTCTGCCCCATCCCCCTTGGAGAATTTATTCACTCCCATAGCTTAAATTACCATCTCTCATTCTCTGCAGGCTCATATTTCCACCTACTTTCAGGATCTCTACTAGGATGAGCTCCCGACACCTCAATCTTAACATGTCCAAAACAGAACTCTTCATCTAGCTACCCAAGCCCTGACTTTTCCATACCTGTAGACTATACCACCATCCTGTCTCAAAAGCTTGTTGGCATTACTTTCACCTCATCTTTTTCATTCAACCCCAAATTTCAATCTGTCACAGAATCCTGCAGGCCCAGCCTTCACAAAATTGCTAAAATATTTTGGCTACTGCATCAGCTTCCTAGCTGACCTCGCTGCTTCCTATCTCTCCTTACTCCTGTCCACACCTCACTCTGGTGTCTGGATCATTTTTCAAAAAAACCATGCAGTCTGCAGCTCTCCACTCCTCAAGAAGCTCCAGTGGTTGCCCATCCACCTCTGCACCAAACAGAAACTCCTCGCCATTGGCTTTAAAGCATTCAGTCCCCTTGCCTCCATTTTACCTCACTTATTTCCTTCTACAGTCCAGTAAGCTCACTTGGCGGTTTTAACACCAACTTACTTACTTTACCTCAATCGCATCTATCTTGCTGCCAACTCCTCTTCCATATCCTGCAACTCCCTTTTATAAAAGGTTTAAAAAAAAGTCAGTTTTAAGATGGCACAAAGTTCAGATCTATCCTTGCTGTTTTCTATTTAGAACCCTGCATTCATTATTCACCTCTAAAGACCTATATAAATATACAATAGGTACCTTGGACTCATGAAGACTAAAATAGCAATGAAAACTGTAAATGACTTGAAATATTTCCCCCCACAATAGTACTGATTCAGGCCCTTTATATTTTTGATTACTTTAGATTAACTCTAGCCACTGTCTACTCTATGGGATAATCAAGCAATTTCTCCTGCGTATTTTCATAGAAAAATGTCGTTCATGGTATGATCCACAAGGGCACACTTGATTCACGTTTGATAATACAAGAATGTAATGTACATTAAAAATACATTGCAAAAATGTAGAAGGAAACTGAACATAACTAGTCAACAAACATCTCCAGTCACTGAAAGCTTGCAAATACACCACAATGACAGAGGGTACTAGATATAATAATGTAGCTTGCAATTACATTTTATTGAATACAGATACTGGATATCAACGTAGGTGGTGCCAATCGAAATAGTGGAGGTAATTGAGCACCCTGCTGAGTGCAATTCACTCTGCTAAACACTTGGGAAACTAACGTAAGTGGGATGTGTTGCCAGCCCACAAGGTGCTTATACTTGAATGGGACAGACTCCAAAATACTTATAAATAGTGGAATTGGAATACCTATAGACTCTACATACACCACCAATAGCTGCCCAGAAATTCCTGAAATAGTTGCTAGTCTTTTATCTTGAGTGTGGGGCAAAGAGGATGAATATAGCACGAGGCAAGTAAGGCCTTTGGGAGTGGCCGGTATGCTTCAAAGAGCTAATACAACTCGATTTTGAGTCTTTTCAGCAGCCTGTATCTCTCAGATCTTGGTGGAGAATTGGAATTGAGAAGCTATAAGCCAAGCCAAAAGCTGTAGGGGCAAAAACAATGGATTCCAGGTAGGGCTGGTCCTGCCCTGAGAAATCCCTGGACCAAACAAGAAAAGCTGGGATTTTTCTTCAACAGTGTTGTACAACATTAAGATTTTCCCATCATCAAAGGTCCCCTTTATAAAACTCGCCTTTCAAAGAGTCACATGTTTATTCACCTGCCCTTAGTACTTAATAGTAATAATAACTATTATTGTGCTTATTATGGTATTTAAGCACTTACTATGTGGCAGGGACTGTTCTAAGCACTGGGATGGATACAAGCAAATTGGGTTGGACACAGTCCCTGTCCCACGTGCGGCTCATAGTTTCAATCCCCCTATTTCAGATGAGGGAACTAAGGCACAGAGTAGTTAAGTGACTTGCCCAAGGTCACACAGCAGACAAATGACAGAGCCACAATTAGAACCCATGACCTTTTAACTCCCAGGCCCGCGCTCTAAACAATATGCATGCTGCTTCCTGCTTGAAGCATAATCTTCACACAAGAATAGTTTTGACTTATCTTTCTATACTTTTGCTAGCAACTGCTACAGTGTTTCTCCTTCAACAATTTATGAATTGATATGTTTATACCAATCTCCCTCATTTCACTGCAAGCTCCTTGAGGGTAGGGGGTCATATCGCTCAGCTGTCCTCCCCAGGGTGCTTACAGGCTCCATAAACAGAAGGGGCTTAATAAATACCAATGATGAATTGAAAGGGGTTAAAAAAAAGTGTCATGCCCATTTTTCCATAATAGAATGGCTCAGGTGCCTAAGAAGGGGCCTTGGTGTGGGTGTTACTAGTATGCGGAGTATAGTCTAGTAGAAAAACAAGGGACCTGGGTTTTAATTCCAAGTCACTTGGTTTCTCTCTCCTCACTTTGCCCATCTGTAAAAAAAAAGGAAACACCTGTTCTCATTTCTACTTAGTTTATGAGACCATGAGGAAAAGGGACTGTGACCAACCTGATTACCTCGTATCTATCCCTGTGGTGAATATGGTGTTTGGCACCTAATTACTTCACAAATACCACAATTATTATTATGAGTGCATATGTCTGTCTCTTTCTGTGAATCTATCTTTGCCTTCCTTCACACCTTCGCCCCATGATTGGATAAACAATAATGTTGGTATTTGTTAAGCGCTTACTATGTGCCGAGCACTGTTCTACGCGCTGGGGTAGATACAGGGTAATCAGGTTGTCCCTTGTGGGGCTCACAGTCTTAATCCTCATTTTCCAGATGAGGTAACTGAGGCACAGAGAAGTTAAATGACTTGCCCCAAGTCACCCAGCTGACAAGCGGCAGAGCCAGGATTAGAACCCATGACCTCAGACTCCTAAGCCTGTGCTCTTTCCACTGAGCCACGCTGCTTCAATGATCTCACCTCCTATCCCCTTTGAGTTCCAGAAAAACGCTCAATTTCTACCAAAAACACACAAGTGCATCATAAACAAATCTGAGGATTGAATACACTTCTTTTCTGAAAAGAGAGACTCCCAGAAGAACCTACCTGTAGATCTCACCAAAGTCTCTGCAAATTGCCATGATCCAAAGGAGCGTCCTGGCATTTGAATATCAATGTCAAGTGCTTCCTGCGCATCAAACACAGTACTAAGCACTGTAGATACAAGATAATCAGGTCCCACGTGGGGCTCACAGGAGGGAAAACAGGCAATGAAATCTCATTTTGCAGATGAGGGTACTCTGATACAAAGAACCTAAGTGACTCACCCAAGGTCAAGCAGCATTAAAGTGGCAAAATTAGGAGGAGAATCCAGGCCCACGCTCTTTCCACTAGTCCACTTTGCTTCTCAAAATCCTATCAGTTCTGAAGACTGAAAAAAGAAACTTTTTTCCCCTCCTCTGGTGAGGTAGGAAGAAAATGTGGCCCTTAAGTCAGTGAGTTGGGTGGAGGGGAGGGGCAAAGTTGCAGCTGGCTCCCACCACGTGAAGGAGGAGGAGGAGGAAGCCTGGGGAAATTCAAGGAGGGTCGGGCAAAAACTCTGGGAGTCCTCCAGCCTCAAAAACCGGGACCTCCAAAGCTATCCGGGTTCCTGACCTTGCCTACCCACCAAAGTAGTCGACTGGGCATTTCCACTCCTGGCTTTCCCTTACTGCGTTTTAGGTGCTGCCAAGAAGGAATAAGGCTTCATTCACTTATTCATATTTTTTTAGTGCTTAATGGGTTTAAAGTACTGTACTAAGCATTTGGGAGACTACAATATAACAACAAAAGGACACATTACTGCCCACTGTGAGCTCACAGCCTTGAGGGGGAGACAGGCATTAATATAAATAAAGGATAATTGCAACGCAGGATTTGAACCTCGAAGTTGGGGGGAAGGACTTTGGTTAGGATGCTGATTTGCTTTAGCTACACCTGGTTTTCTCGACTTGGAGGACGGGGCCCAATGCAGAGATCAAGTTTCTGTCCTCTCCACTGTAAGCTCGTTGTGGGAAGGGAATATGTCTGTTTATTGTTATATTGTTCTCTCCAAGGGCTTAGTACGGTGCTCTGCACACAATAAGTGCTCAATAAATATGATTGAATATTACTGAGTTAGAGTCAAGATCTCGGGGGGAAGGCTGTTTTACCCAATGCAGAAACTTAACAGCATCTGTGTTAGGAGACAGACTCCCTGATTGACTCTGATAAGGGAAAGAGAGGGGAGGGAGAGAGGATTTGCAGAAACTTAACAGAAACTTAACATACATAGTAAATTTAGTCTGTGATGAAGAAAATTCTGAGGAGGAAGAGGAAGGGATTGTAGGAGCTGGTCACCAAGGAGGGATTTTCTGCCACTTCCAAGTTAAGCTCGAAACAAGTACTTCAGGAGAAATGTTTCAAACAATAAATCAGTGGTAATAATGAGAATCATAACGATAATTGTTTATTTAAGCACTTAGTAGGTAGGCAGCACTGTACCAAGCACTGGGGTAGAGAAGGAGCGTGGCTCAGGGGAAAGAGCCTGGGCTTGGGAGTCAGAGGTGATGGGTTCGAATGCTGACGCTGCCACTTGTCAGCTGTGTGACTGTGGGCAAGTCACTTCACTTCTCTGGGCCTCAGTTCCCTCATCTGTAAATTGGGGATGAAGACTGGGAGCCTCACATGGGACCACCTGATGACCCTGTATCTCCCCCAGCGCTTAAAACAGTGCTTTGCACGTAGTGAGCGCTTAACAAATACCAACATTACTATTATTATTAAAATGGGGATGAAGATGGGGACCACCTGATGACCCTGCATCTCCCCCAGCGCTTAGAACAGTGCTCTGCACAGAGTAAGCGCTTAATACCAACATTATTATTATTATTAATAAAATGAGGATGAAGACTGTGAGCCTCATGTGGGACCACCTGATAACCCTGTATCTCCCCCAGCGCTTAGAACAGTGCTCTGCACAGAGTAAGTGCTTAATGAATACCAACATTATTATTAACAAATACCACCATTATTATGATTATTCATCCCCATTTGTCCTTATTATTATTAAATGGGGATGAAGACTGGGAGCCTCACGTGAGACCACCTGTGTCTCCCCCAGCACTTAGAACAGTGCTCTGCACAGAGTAAGTGCTTAAATACCAACATTATTATGATTATTATTAACAAATACCACCATTATAATTAAGCTTATTATTCATCCCCATTTGACCTTATTATTATTAACAGATACCACCATTATGATTATTATTCATCCCCATTTGACTTGATTAATTATTATTATTGTCAAATGCCACCATTATCATTATGCTTATTATTCATCCCCATTTGACATTATTATTACTGTTATTATTATTATCAAATACCACCCTTATCATGATGATGATTATCCATCCCCATTTGACCTGATTATTATTAACAAATACCATTATCATGATGATTATTATTCATCCCCATTTGACCTGATTATTATTATTAAGAAATACCACCTTTATCATGATGATTATCATCCATCCCCATTTGACCTTATTATTATTAACAAACACCACCCTTTTCATGATTATTATCCATCCCCATTTGACCTGATTATTATTAACAAACACCACCCTTATCATGATGATTATTATCCATCCCCATTTGACCTTATAATTATTATTATTAACAAATACCACCATTATGATGATGATTATTCATTCCCATTATTAATATGAAACACCACCATTATCATGATTATTATTCATCCCCATTCGATATTATTATCAACAAATACCCCCATTATCATTATGATTATTATTTATGCCCATTTGACCTGATTATTAACAAATACCACCCTTATCATTATGATTATCCATCCCCATTCGACCTGATTATTATTAACAAAAACCGCCATTATCATGATGATTATTATCCATCCCATTTTGACCTGATTATTATTAACAAATACCATCCTTATCCTCATGATTATTATCCATCCCCATTCGACCTGATTATTATTAACAAATACCACCCTTATCCTCATGATTATTATCCATCCCCATTCGACCTGATTATTAACAAACACCACCCTTATCATGATGATTATTATCCATCCCCATTCGACCTGATTATTATTAACAAGTATCACCCTTATCATTATGATTATTATCCATCCCCATTTGACCTGATTATTAACAAACACCACCCTTATCATGATGATTATTATCCATCCCAATTTGACCTTATTAACAAATACCACCCTTATCGTCATGATCATCATCCATCCCCATTCGACCTGATCATCATTAACAACCCCCCCAGGATCACGATAATGATTATTCATCCCTATCATGAACAAATCCCACCACTAGCATCACCATGATCCTTCCTCCCCATCTGACAGTGGAAGTGACCTAGGCCATAGGGGGACGAGGGGGCGGGGAAAACCCGGAGCGGTGGATCGGGAGCGGCGGATCGGGGGCGTTGCGCATGCGCAAGGAGCGGGGAGGCGGTGGATCGGGAGCGGAGGAGCGGGAGCGGCGCGCATGCGCAAGGAGCGGGGAGGCGGAGGATCGGGAGCGGAGGATCGGGAGCGTTGCGCATGCGCGCTGAGCGGGGAGCCGGCCGATGGGGGAGCGGAGGATCGGGAGCGTTGCGCATGCGCGCTGAGCGGGGAGCCGGCCGATGGGGAGCGGAGGAGCGGGAGCGTTGCGCATGCGCGCTGAGCGGGGAGCCGGCCGATGGGGAGCGGAGGAGCGGGAGCGTTGCGCATGCGCGCTGAGCGGGGAGCCGGCCGATGGGGAGCGGAGGAGCGGGAGCGTTGCGCATGCGCGCTGAGCGGGGAGCCGGCCGATGGGGAGCGGAGGAGCGGGAGCGTTGCGCATGTGCGCTGAGCGGGGAGCCGGCGGGGGCGGAATGCGCCTGCGCAGAAGCTCCTCCCTCCCCCCCCCGCCCCCGGCCTGAGGTAACCGGGCCTCCCCCGGCCTCCCTCAGCCTCCCTCACGGGTCGCCCGTGGCGAGGAGCCTTTGGTAACCGCCGATCCTTCCCCCCTCCCTCGTCATGGCCGGCAACGGCCTCACCTACAACGAGCAGCCCGGCGGCGAGGCGACCGAGCTGGGGCAGGAGGCCACCGCGTCCACTTCCTCCTCGCCCGCTCTGGGCCTCTTCAGCAGCGACCTGAAAAAGTGAGGCCTGCGGGGGGGGGGGATCCATCAAGGGATCGTTTGGGAGAGGGACGGCATTCTTTGATTAATAATAATAATAATGCTGGTGGTGGTGAAGCGCTTACTCTGCGATTAGACTGTAAGCCCGTCGAAGGGCAGGGACTGTCTCTATTTGTTTCCCGATTTGTCCATTCCAAGCGCTTAGTACAGTGCTGTGGACATAGTAAGCGCTCAATAAATACTATTGAATGAATGAATGAATGGTCTAAGCGCTGGGGGAGATGCAGGGTCATCAGGTTGTCCCACGTGAGGCCCCCACTCTTCATCCCCATTTTCATAACAGTAATAATGTTGGGATTTGTGAAGCGCTTACTCTGTGCAGAGCACTGTTCTAAGCGCTGGGGGAGAGGCAGGGTCATCAGGTGGTCCCACGTGAGGATCCCAGTCTGCAACCCATTTTCATAATAATGTTGGTATTTATGAAGCGCTTACTTTGTGCAGAGCACTGGTCTAAGCGCTTCCTCAGTGCAGAGCACTGTTCTAATAATAATAATGTTGGTATTTGTTAAGCGCTTACTATGTGCCGAGCACTGTTCTAAGCGCCGGGGTAGACACAGGGAAATCAGGTTGTCCCACGTGGGGCTCACAGTCTTAATCCCCATTTTACAGATGAGGGAACTGAGGCACCGAGAAGTTAAGTGACTTGCCCAAAGTCACACAGCTGGCAAGTGGTAGAGCCGGAGTTCGAACCCATGACCTCTGACTCCAAAGCCCGTGCTCTTTCCACTGAGCCACACTGCTTCTAAGCTCTTACTCTGTGCAGAGCCCTTTTCTAAGCACTGGGGGAGATGCAGGGTCATCAGGTGGTCCCACGTGAGGCTCCCAGTCTGCATCCCCATTTTCATAATAATGTTGGTATTTGTGAAGCGCTTACTAATAATAATAAAGTTGGTATTTGTTAAGCGCTTACTATGTGCCGAACACTGTTCTAAGCGCTGGGGTAGACACAGGGGAATCAGGTTGTCCCACGTGGGGCTCACAGTCTTCATCCCCATTTTACAGATGAGGGAACTGAGGCACAGAGAAGTGAAGTGACTTGCCCCCAGTCACACAGCTGACAAGTGGCAGAGCCGGGATTAGAACACGTGACCTCTGACTCCCAAGCCCACGCTCTTTCCACTGAGCCACGCTGCTTCCTCTGTGCAGAGCACTGTTCTAAGCGCTTCCTCTGTGCAGAGCACTGTTCTAAGCGCTTCCTCTGTGCAGAGCACTGTTCTAAGCACTTCCTCTGTGCAGAGCACTGTTCTAAGCGCTTCCTCTGTGCAGAGCACTGTTCTCAGCGCTTACTCTGTGCAGAGCACTTTTCTAAGCCACTGGGGGAGATGCAGGGTCATCAGGTGGTCCCACGTGAGGCTCACAGTCTTCATCCCCATTTTTATTAATAATGTTGGTATTTGATAAGCGCTTACTCTGTGCAGAGCACTGTTCTCAGTGCTTACTCTGGGCAAAGCACTGTTCTAAGCTCTTACTCTGTGCAGAGCACTTTTCTAAGCACTGGGGGAGATGCAGGGTCATCAGGTGGTCCCACGTGAGGCTCACAGTCTTCATTCCCATTTTCATAATAATAATAATGTTGGTATTTAAGCGCTTACTATGTGCAGGGCGCTGGTCTAAGCGCTGGGGGAGATGCAGGGTCAACAGGTTGTCCCAAGTGAGGCCCCCAGTCTTCATCGCCATTTTATTAATAATAATGTTGGTATTTGTTAAGCGCTTACTATGTGCAGAGCACTGCTCTAAGCGCTGGGGGAGATACAGGGTCATCAGGTTGTCCCACGTGAGGCTCCCAGTCTTCATCCCCATTTTCCAACTGAGGTCACTGAGGCCTAGAGAAGTGAAATGACTTGCCCAAAGTCACACAGCTGACAGCTGGCGGAGGTGGGGTTATAATAATAATAATTATGTTATTAAGCGCTTACTATATGCAGAGCACTGTTCTAAGCGCTGGGGTAGGTACAGGGTCATCAGGTGGTCCCACATGAGGCTCAGTCTTCATCCCCATTTTATTAATAATGATAGTAATGTTGGTATTTGTTAAGCGCTTACTCTGTGCAGAGCACTGTTCTAAGCACTGGGGGAGATACAGGGTCATCAGTTTGTCCCACGTGAGGATCAAAGTCTTCATCCCCATTTTACAGATGAGGGAACTGAGGCCCAGAGAACTGAAGTGACTTGCCCACAGTCACGCAGCTGACAAGGGGCAGAGCTGGGTTTCGAACCCCTGCCCTCTGACTCCAAGCCCGGGCTTTTTCCACTGAGCCACGCTGCTTAATAATAATAATAATAATGACGGTCTTTCATTCATTCATGTTTATTGAGCGCTTACTCTGTGTGGAGCGCTTGGGATGGTCAGCCCGCCAATGAGAGAGACCGTCCCCAGTCATTTGTTTTTTTATTTTTCACTTAATCATATTTCTTGCCCACTTAGTGGGGGCAGAGTGCTCGACTCTACGCTAAGCGCTTGGGGGGAGCATTCATTCAGTAGGTTTTATTGAGTGCTTACTGTGGGCAGAGCACTGGACTCTGTGCTAAGCGCTTGGGGGGAGCATTCATTAATTCAGTAGTATTTATTGAGCACTTACTGTGGACAAAGCACTGTATCTGTGTTAAGCCCTTGGGGGGAGCATTCATTCAGTAGTATTTATTGAGCGCTTACTATGGGCAGAGCACTGGACTCTGCACTAAGCGCTGAGGGGGGAGCATTTATTCATTCAGTAGTATTTATTGAGCACTTACTGTGAGCAGAGCACTGGACTCTGTGCTAAGCACTTGGAGGGAGCATTCATTCATTCAGTAGGTTTATTGAATGCTTACTGTGGGCAGAGCACTGGACTCTGCGCTAAGCGCTTGAGGGGAGCATTCATTCACTCAGTAGTATTTATTGAGCGCTTACTGTGTGCTGAGCACTGGACTAAGAGCTTGGAATGGACAATTGGGCAACAGATACAGTCCCTGCCCAGTGACGGGCTTACCGTCTGAACGGGGGAGACAGCAAAGCAAAAGAGAAGAAAACAAAAACAAGACAGCATTCCAAGCGCTTAGTCCAGTGCTCTGCACATACTAAACGCTCAGTAAATACTATTGAATGTATGAACATCATCAAGATAGAGTCAAGGGGATGCACACCTCATTAACCAAATAGGGTAATAAATAATCTAGATAAATGAGCACAGTGCTGAAGGGAAGAGGAGCAGAGGGAAGGGGGGGCTCAGTCTGGGAAGGCTTCCTGGAGGAGGGGAGCTTTCAGTAGGGCTTTAGAAGAGGGGAAGAGCGTTCGTTTGGCGGACGGGAGGAGAACCCCTTAGCAGGCTCGTGGCTCAGAGCCCGGGCTTGGGAGTCGGAGGTCATGGGTTCTAATTCTGTCACTCGTCAGTTGTGTGACTTTGGGCAAGTCCACTTTGCTCTTCTGGGCCTCAGTGACCTCATCTGGAAAATGGGGATGAAGACTGTGAGCCCTGGTGACCTTGGGTCTCCCCCACTGCTTAGAACACTGCTTGGCACAAAGCAGCCTAGCTCAGGGGAAAGAACCCGGGCTTGGGAGTCAGAGGTCGCGGGTTCTAATCCCAACTCCTGCCACTTGTCAGTTGTGTGTCTTTGGGCAAGTCACTTCACTTCTTGGGGGCCTTAGTTCCCTCATCTGGAAAATGGGGATGAAGACTGTGAGCGCCAGGTGGGACAACCCCATTTCCTTGTGTCTCCCACAGTGCTTAAAACAGTGCTTGGCACCTGGCGCTTAACAAATGCCATCATTATTAATAGAGAAGCAGTGTGGCTAATAGAGAAGCAGCATGGCTCAGTGGAAATAGCACGGGTTTAGGAGTCAGAGGTCATGGATTATGGGTTGTCATGGGTTCTAGTCCCTCCCAGCTCTGCCACCTATCAGCTGGGTGACTTTAGGCAAGTCACTTCACTTTGCGGTGCCTCAATAACCTCATCTGTAAAATGGGGATTAAGAATGTGAGCCTCACGTGGGACAACCTGATTACCCTTTACCCCAGTGCTTAGAACAGTGCTCTCCACGTAGTAAGTGCTTAACAAATACCAACATTATTAGTATTATCATTATTCCCTGCCCACTAGGAGCTTTTACAGACCAGAGGAGGAAATGGACATGAATATAAATTACAGACAGGAGAAAGGGGACAGTATAAGGAGGTGCATATAAGTGCTGAGGGGCTGGGTTGTTTGGGGTGGGGTGACTCTCTAAGTGTTTCGCACACAGTAGGTGTCAAATGCTTATGGATCGATAAGTTGCTTGAACAAGGAGGTTGTGGGAATTAGGAGAATTGCGGGTAGTTGAGCGATGTCTGGTGAGGGGGCGGGTGGTGGAAGTTTAAAAAGTGGGTTATGGGGAAGTTTTCAGGAGCAAAACTGACCCCCAAAGGGAAATAATCTTATTTCATAATCTTATATTTGGAATCTTCATATAAAAGAAATTTTATAATCTGCCTTTAGGATTTACGAAAGAGAGCGCAACTAATGGATACTGGTAGGAACCTGAACCCTGGGTGCTTTACCATTCAAATTAGAATTGCATAATCCTTATCGCGCTGGAATGAAGCCTGTTCGGTCAGGAATGGGTTGGATTTTGCACTCTTCCAAAGTTGCTGGCTTAAATGTAGGAACATTTTAAGGATTGCACATATTCCACCATGAGGAATGACGTTAGTGAAATCTGTGGCTAGTGGCTTCTGCTCTTTCAGAGGTGTATGTTTGGGTTCCAGCCGTTTTTCAAAAAGGGAAGAGTTTGTGTAAGCCTGTGCAGTTTTCACTTGGAGAGTATAGTGATATAATTAGCACCAGAACCTGATTACCAGCAGTGATTGCAGGTGGCCTTCTGCATACCCCAGAGCCTAGGAGACGATTTCTCTGATAGCGAATCCCTATCTTTTGCCTTCTTTCTCATCCTCCCTATGCCCACTGTCCCCTCATTCTCTACTATTTTAACTCTTTTCCCAAAATGTCATAAGAATAGTCTATCTCCATGCTAATATTAAGCAATTTGCTTTGATTTCTCCTTGGGGTTTCCCTGTTGCAATCTCCAACCCTTATTTTTACTTTTCATTTTTCAACTCCCTTTCCATTCTGCACTCCCAATATGACCAATGTGTGTGGTGTTTTTATAAAATATAAACTCTTCTTCCCAAAGTGGAGCCCTTAGCTCTATCTGTTGATTTTTAGAGGAGCAGGAACCGAGTCCCACTTAGGACTCTTTGTAGTTGTTCTTTGCCCACTTCCATCTGCGATCATTCTGGTGGCGGATCCATAGAGTTTTCTTGGTAAAAATACAGAAGTGGTTTACCCTTGCCTCCTTCCGCGCAGTAAATGAGTCTCTGCGCTCGACTCCCTCCCGTGCCGCCGCTGCCCAGCACAGGGGAGTTTTGACTTGTAACAGATGGCCTTCCATACTTACTAGCCATGCCCGAGCTAGGAATGGACTGGACAGGCCTCTGTTTGACTCTCCGTCCTGTAGTCGAGACTGGTAGAGGACTGGAAATTCTCCAGGCGTGACCCGAGAGGGGTTAGGGCTCTTTAGGAAAGAGTAAAAACAAGTGGAAGATGGATCAGATGCCAGTAATATCAGTGCTGGATTTCGGGTGATGCGGATAAGACTTGGATGCATTCATCATGCTCTGAGGTCTGACTCTCCGTATTTTATCGTAAGGTATAAATCCTTTGACTAGGCCAGCGATAAGCAGAAAATATTTTCTTTGAGAATATAGCTTATGTTTCCCAGAAGACAAATCAGCATTGAAACAAGTTCCCTGCCAGCTCTTGGCAGAGTTCTGAAGTCAAGGCTGCTTCCTCCCACCCTTGGCATTAGAGAAAATTTGGCAGGGAAAGACTGGGGCCCCTAGATGAGGATGGCAGGCATTTCGGAAGCTTGAACGTGCCCACTGGGAAAGAAGGGGTTTAGTGTAATAACGATGATAATTACGGTATTAAAGTATGTGCCATGTGTCAAACACTGTGCTAAGGGCTTAGTACTTGCCTGAGGCAGGTTGGACATAGTCCCTGCCCCACATGAGGCTCACTGTGTAATGGGGAAGGATATTAGATATTTAGTCCCCATTTTACAGATGAGGAAAGTGAGACAAGAGAAGCTAAATGACTTCACCAAGATCTCACACCAGGTAAGTGGTGGAGTCAGGATTAGAACCCAGGTTCTGGGACTCCCAGATCCAAGCTCTACAATAAGATAAGAAGGAGAAAAGAGCTAGAGTCCTGGGTTCTAGTCCCAGCTCTGCCTCTGGCTGCTATTTGACTTTTGGGGGCTACCCATTTCACTGGCTTGGGCCTCAGGTGCAGTCTGTGGACACAGAACAGAATATCCGTGAAACCTTGACAGCAGCAGACAGCACAGTGCTTTCGCCCATAAGCCATCTTTGAGTTTTGAATAGGGAAGAAACACTGGTAAGTGGGAAACTGTGAACCGCTCATTCATTCGTGCCTTGGTCCTACCAATAAACAAGCGACTTGTCTAGATCACCTCAGCATTATTCACCTGTAACTTAACCTCAGATATTTCATGAAATGCTATGACTTTTCTTAGTCAGTTTGCGTGCCACAGAAATGGAAGAGAGACATATCCTCCTGAGAGACAGGGACCCCGTCTAATTACCCCCCCAGCCTATGTTCTTCCAGTGCTAAGTACGGCATTGTGCACACAGTAAGTAGATAATAATAATGTTGGTATTTGTTAAGCACTTACTATGTGCAGAGCACTGTTTTAAGCACTGGGGTAGATACGGGGTCATCAGGTTGTCCCACGTGAGGCTCACACTTAATCCCCATTTTATAGATGAGGTAGCTGAGGCCCAGAGAAGTGACGTGACTTGCCCACAGTCACACAGCTGACGAGTGGCAGAGCTGGGATTTGAACCCGTGACCTCTGACTCCCAAGCCCAGGCTCCTTCTACCGAGCCACGCTGCTTACTCATTGGCGGCAGTGTGGCCTAGTGGATAGACCACAGCCCTGGGAGGCAGAAGGACCTGGCTCCTAATCCTGATTCCGCCACTCGTCTGCTCTGGGACCTTGGGCAAGTCACTTCACTTCTCTGTGCCTCAGTTCCCTCATCCGTAAGAAGCAGCGTGGCTCAGTGGAAAGAATCCGGGCTTGGGAGTCAGAGTTCATGGGTTCGAATCCCAGCTCTGCCACTTGTCAGCTGTGTGACTGTGGGCAAGTCACTTCTCTGTGCCTCAGTTCCCTCATCTGTAAAATGGGGACTAACTGTGAGCCTCACGTGGGACAACCTGATTATCCTGTATCTACCCCAGCACTTAGAACAGTGCTCGGCAGATAGTAAGCGCTTAAATACCAACATTATTATTACTGTGAGCCCCACGTGGGACACGGACCGTGTCCAACCCGATTAACTTGTCTTCCCCAGTGGTTA
Organism: Ornithorhynchus anatinus; assembly: GCF_004115215.2. Lineage (NCBI taxonomy): Eukaryota > Metazoa > Chordata > Mammalia > Monotremata > Ornithorhynchidae > Ornithorhynchus > Ornithorhynchus anatinus. Next base: position 26,001,075 of record NC_041728.1, on the reverse strand, counting down.
GTGCAGTGCCTGATCCATAGTCAGCAGTTAAAGATATCGTAAAAAATGTATAATCAGCACTTTTACTATTTCCTCATTGTTACTTGCTTTTCACTTTGAAAACCTACTAATCTGAGGTGCAGAAGAGTTCCAAAACCTTAATTACATAATGATGAGGCATCCATCATAATTATAATATAATATTACGTGCCCTTGTGCAAATAGAGCCAATTTCATTGAGAAGACGCCGCGGGGTACACAGTAGAACTCGGAAGATGAAAGCCGCAGTGAGGTACGGACAAATTGAGGTGCTTGCCTTTGGGCCCAACCTGAAACCTCTGCCCTTTAGTGCTAGGAGAACGGCCACTATGTGCAACCTCCCCTTCTTCCCCTTCACCCCCCACCCCTTCGACAAAAGGCCTGGAGCCGTCACCTGACCTTTCTTCCTTTCCCCATCCTCCCATATTATCCTTTTCCCATCTCCTCTTGTCCCCCACCATCTCCAAGAAGAGACACAATTGCTGTCTGTCTCCACTCCCCTCCGGGGTCTGGCCTGGGTTGGGCAGCGTTGTGGAAAACTTTGCTGTAGGCAGTTGGTCCCAGCCCCGCATCTCTTCGCCGGTCACCCTGGCTACCGTCACGACCGCCTCCCAGGGCCAGACAAGAAAGCTGGATTAGAAGGCTGTCTCTGCCACGTTTTTATTATTCATTCATTCAGTCATATTGAGCGCTTACTGTGTGCGGAACACGGTACTAAGCACTTGGTAGAGTAATAATAGTAAATAATAGTAAATAGTTTAGTTGCTATTAAACGCTTACTATGTGCCGAGCACTGTTCCAAGCGCTGGGGTAGATACAGGGTGATCGGGTTGTCCCATCTGAGGCTCGCAGTCTTCATCCCTATTTTACAGGTGAGGGAACTGAGGCACCGAGAAGTCAAGTGGCTTGCCCAAAGTCATCCAGCTGACTGACGGAGGGGAGAGGCGGAGCTGGGATTAGAACCCATGACCTCTGACTCCCAAGCCCGGGCTCTTGCCACTGAGCCACGCTGCTTCTCTAATGCAACAATAAACCCACGTTCCCTGCCCGCAACAATCTTACTGTCTCTTATGCCCACTCCAGGTATTTTGACAATGCAGGACTCCCGGTGGTAATATTCCTTCATTCACCTGTATTTATTGAGCGCTTACTATGTGTAAAGCACTGGACTAAGCGCTTTGGAGAGTGCAGTGTAACAATAGACACATTCCCTGTAGTTCTCCACTCAGACCCTGCTACCCTGCAAAGTAGCCATATGGCTGTAGCGGTAAGCAGAAGTAGTGGGCGATGCGAGCAGTGGTAATGGTATTTATTGGGCATCTACTGAATGCAGTACACTGTACTCAGCGCTTCGGAAACAGTGGAAGTACAAGACACATTCGCTGCCCGCTAGGTGCTTCCAGTCTAAGCAGGTGAATCCTTCTGCAGAGAATCCAAAGGCTCTTTCTTTCAACCACACAATAATAATAATAATGGCACTTGTTAAGTGCTTACTATGTGTAAAGCACTGTTCTAAGTGCAGGGGAGGATACTATTGCCATTGTTCTTGTCTGTCCGGCTCCCCCGATTAGACTGTAAGCTCGTCAAACGGCAGGGACTGTCTCTATCTGTTGCCGACTTGTTCATTCCAAGTGCTTAGTACAGTGCTCTGCACATAGTAAGTACTCAATAAATACTATTGAATGAATACAAGGTGACTGGGTTGTCCCATGTGGGCTCACAGTCTTCATCCCCATTTTACAGATGGGGTAACTGAGGCCCAGAGAAGTTAAGTGACTTGCCCAAAGTCACACAGCCGACAAGGGGGCTGATGGGGAATTTGAACCCATGACCTCTGACTCCCAAGCTCGGCCTCTTTCCACTGAGCCACACTCCCCGAACCCAGTACAGTGCTCCGCTCAAGGAAGATATTCTTGCTTATATAGACAGTGGGTGTGTTGCGGGGTATCGAAGTCCTGAATAGGTTTTCCAGACAATGGAGCTAGAGGCATTTGAAGGGCTGGCTTGTGGTGAGCGACAATAAGATGTACACTGTCTTACCATTTTTGGATCCAGAATATCCCTTAACTATTATCGGCTAGCAAAAAAGGAGGATGGGAAATTTGAAGTCTATCTAGAAAATGTACCTTTAAACTGAACAGTTCCTTTGGTAGTATTGAATGTCACGTGTGAGGTCACTAAATCTGGTTTTTCTGGAGTGCCTTTTCTCTGGAAATCGCCTCCGAAAAGGAATCTTCATGGACACCGCCACGTCACTCTCTCTCCTCTCTGCTCTTTAAGGTTTCTTCTTTGCATCCAAAAGAGCCTCTTGAAAAATGTCCTGACGTGGACAACTTGTACAGCTAAGTGTGCGTAACTTCTCGTCACCTCTGAAAAGGGTCTGCCAGCTCATATAGGGGAGGCAAAATCCCCTGCCCATTAGGAACGTACATTCTATTTCGTCGATTACATTTATGAATATTAAGTAATGTCAGGGGCTAAGCTACAATATCGTTTCAGACTTTAAAGTGTCACAGTGTGATTTTAGGAACTTGCAATGTTGTTTTTAACGCAACTTGCAGTGTTGTTTTTAAACAAAAGCTAATGTTTAAACAGTAAAAAACAAAAAAAAAAACTTGGAAGGTAATCACAGTCTCTCTCATGCTCCTTTCTTCCCTAGTTTTTCTTCAAAGATTGAACTTTGAGCAGAGCCCGGGGAAGAACGCTCCCATCACCTTGGCCTTGTCCTTAGCTCATCTGTCTCGTTCAGCCTGCATATCTAAGTGTCACCAACTCCCGTCGGTTCCATCTCAACTGCATCTCTAGAATCCACCCTTTTCTCTGCATCCGAACGGCTGCAGCGTTGTTCCAAAGACTCATACCCCTCAGCCTAAACTACTCTATCGCCCACCTCACCGACCTCCCTGCCTCCTGTCTCTCCCTATTCCAATCATTTTTCTCAAAAAAAACTTTCAGTCCGAGTCACCCCACTCCCCACAGGTTTCCAGTGGTTAACCACCCATCTCTGCATCAGAGAGAAACTCCTTCCCATCAGCTCTTTCCCCTCCCATTTAATTTTAGGGATTTTCTGCTGTAACCCAGCCCACACACTCCTCTAGCGCCAACCTGCTTACTCACTATACCTTCATTCATTCATTTAATGGGGTTTATTGAGCGCTTACTGTGTGCAGAGCACTGTACTAAGCGCTTGGAAAGTACAGCTCAGCAGCAGATAGAGACAGCCCCTACCCAACAGAAAGGGCTTACAGTCTTCTGCCGCCTGTCAGCTGTGTGACTTTGGGCAAGTCACTTAACTTCTCTGTGCTTGTTACCTCATCTGGAAAATGGGGATGAAAACTGTGAGGCCTACGTGGGACAACCAGATTACCTTGTATCTACCCCAGGGCTTAGAACAGTGCTTGGCACATAGTAAGCACTTAACAAATGCCAACATTATTATTATTATTAATCTCTGTCTCAGCCACCGACCACCCCGTACTTGTGTTCTCCCTCTGCCCCGGCACTTCGTTCCTTTCATATCGTCATACCATCTTCAAAGCCCCCCCCAAATCATATTTCCTCCAAAAATCCTTCCCTGACTAAACTCTCTTTACCTGTCTCTGTCTGCCCTTCTGTGATGCCTATGCTCTTGGGTCTCTACTCCATAAGCCCTTTGATAATTATCCTACCCCCATCCCCACAGTACTTAGAATAGGAATATTTGTGTTATTTATTAAATGCTCACAACGTGGCAAGCGCTGTAATAATAATAATAATAATGGTGGCATTTGTTGAGTGCTTACTATGTGCCAAGCACTGTTCTAAGCGCTGGGGGGATACAAGGTGATGAGGTTGTCCCACATGGGGCTCACAGTTTTCATCCCCATTTTACAGATGAGGGAACTGAGGCCCAGAGAAGTGAAGTGACTTGCCCAAAGTCACACAGCTGGCGAGCGGTGGAGCTGGGATTAGAACCCTTGACCTCTGACTCCCAAGCCCATGCTCTTTCCACTGAGCCACGCTGCTTCTCAAACACTGTACCAAACAATGGGGCCGATAGAAGATAATTCCAGTGGCGCACGGCGCCTGTCCCACATGTGCTTACAGTCTAAGTAGGAGGGAGAACAGGTCTTCAGCCCCCATTTTACAGATGAGGATACCGAGGCCCAGAGAAGTTGAGTGAGTTGAGTGGCAGAGATCGGACTAGAACCCACGTCTGTGCTCTCTCTACTAGACCACACTGCTTCATACCTGAGGGAGAAGCATTAACTCCCTCTGACATTTGGGAGGCTGTTTCACCGTCACTCAGTGGAAAGAACCCGGGCTTGGGAGTCAGAGGTCATGGGTTCTAATCCCGCTCCGCCGCTTGTCAGCTGAGTGACTTTGGGCAAGTCACTTCGCTTCTCTGAGCCTCAGTTCCCTCATCTGGAAAATGGGGATGAAGACTGTGAGTCCCACGGGGGACCACCTGATCACCGTGCAGCACTCCGAACAGTGCTTGGCACCTAGTAAGTGCTTAACAAATGCCATCATTATTATTATTACTGCTCTATTCACATAACACAGGTAGCAACACACTAAAAGATCCAGTCAATGAGTGTTTTCATCGAGTGCATACGAGTGCACAGCACTGTCTTTCTGTCTCACGCTGTCGAGTCATCTCTGACCCATGGACACGTCTCTCCAACAAAGCCCCATCTCCATCTGCAATCGTCCTGGTCGTGTATCCATAGAGTTTTCCTGGTAAAAACACCAAAGTCGTTTTCCATTCCCTCCTTTCGCACGGTCACTTTGAGTCTCCACCCTTGACTCTCTCCCATGCCTCTGTTTCTCCCTGCACAGGTGAGTTTTGACTTGCAGCAGATGGTCTTCTACGCGCTAGCCACTGCCCAAGCTGGGAATGGAGTGGCTAGGCCTCTCCTTGCCTCTCCCTCCTGTAGTCGAGACTGGTAGAGTATTGGAAATTTTCCAGGTGCGACCCTGAGAAGGGGGGAAAGCATTGTAGTGAATACCGTTTTCCCAGAGAGAATTGGCCAGCGGGAAGGGATTGGCATCGTTCTCGTTCTTTTGTCCGGAAACCCAGCTTAAATAACACTTTGAAGATGTGATACTACCTGATATTTGGATAGAATTGGTAGATCAGTGAAACCAAAAAGTATTGGCTTGATAATGTCAAAGATAGCCTTTTAGTAAAGATAGCTCAAATTGACTTAAGGTAGCATCCTATTATGAACAGAAAGGACAGAAAGATTAACCACATGATGTGTGAAAGATATAATAGCACTGGAGTAAGTAGATGTTCAAAATATATTGCACGTCTATTGCATTTTTGAAGGAAAGCAGCGTAACTAATGCGGTCAGGCATTTCTCTCTGTCCGCAAAGGTTTATTAGGAATGTTACCCTCCTCTCTTCTGGCCCCACAGTGCAATCAGTCTGTCGATCAATCAATTCTATTTGAGTTCTTAGAGCTTGGGAGAGTACAGCGTGGCTCAGGGGAAAGAGCCCGGGCTCGGGAGCCAGAGGTCATGCGTTCTAATCCCGGCTCCTCCCCTAGCCAGCTGTGTGACTTTGGGCAAGTCACTTCACTTCTCTGTGCCTCAGTTCCCTCATCTGTAAAGTGGGAATGAAGACTGAGCCCTACGTGGGACAAATCGATCACCTTGTATCCCCCCCAGCAAGCTTTGCACGTAGTAAGTGCTTAACAAATACCAACATTATTATTATCAGATAGAGGAGTTTGAGGTACATTGAGTAGGATGGCATTGGAGGAGCGAAGCGTATGGGCTGGGTTGTAGTCGGAGAGTAGGGCGGTGAGTTCGGAGGGGGTAACTGACGGGGCTCACGGATGTTATGATTTCAATGGCAGGGGCCCTAGCAGTTGTGGGGATGTCAGCATGGAGCAGGAAATTGCGGTACAGACAGTTAAGACAAAAAGCGGCAGCTCTGGCGGACCCGGCTGCTCCTCTCTCTAGAACCCATCTCTGGAGTGGTTTCATTTTATTAATAATAATAATAATAATAATGGTATTTGTTTAACGCTTACTATGTGCAGAGCACTGTTCTAAGCGCTGGGGGAGATACAGGGTAATCGGGTCGTCCCAAGTGAGGCTAACAGTCTTCATCCCCATTTTACAGATGAGGGAACTGCGGCAAAGAAAAGTAAAGTGACTTGCCCGCGGTCACACAGCTGCCAAGCGGCAGAGCTGGGATTCGAACCCATGACTCTCAAGCCCAGGCTCTTTCCACTGAGCCATGCTGCTTCTGATCTCGGCTGACTCCTTCAAGTCCTTTGGCCTCTCTCTGCACAGGATGGTGTTTCTGGGCACTCCCAGGGAGCAGGCAATGGTAGTCGGGAAGGCCCCCCAGTTCGCCTGCCTGCTCCTGCTGTAAAACATCCACTACGAGAAGCAGCGTGGCCTAATGGATAGAGCATGGGCCTGGGAGCCAGAAGAACCCGGGTTCTCTGCTGTTTGTCTCCTGGGTGACCTTGGGCAAGTCATTGAATTGCTCTGTGCCTCAGTTCTCCCATCTGTAAAATGGGAGTAGAGACTGTGAGCCTCAAGTGGGACAGGGAGTGTGTCGATCATTCTTAACTTGTATCTACCCTGGTGCTTAGATGAGTGCCTGGCACATAAGTGCTTAACAAATAACCATTAAAAAAAAAAAAAGATGCCCGTCTCAGTGGGCATGAGGTGCGTGAGGTGAGATTGAATCTGTGTGTTTGTGAGCTTGTGAATGTTTGTGGCCCACCCCTCCTGTTCCCCCTTTAGTGCATTTCTTTCCTTCTCCACCCTGACTCGGTTGGAGCAGTGACTTTAACCATTTGAAGCATCATCCCTGTCCCACTTTGGGCTCCAGAAATTCCGATCGCTTTAAACCTGACCGATCCGATTCGGATCACAGTCAGCCAGTGTTTGTAACAGCGCCACGTTAAGCACGCTAAACGTATTTTTCGAGTGTCCAGCCTATTACCAGGTTGGGTATTTAAGAAGTGCTTTTTGATCATTTGACTCTTCATACTAGAGTGGTTTGCTTGCATGTGGATAGCATTGTTGAATGATAAATCTTTTTCCTAATAAAGCTAATTATTTCAAAAATTTGTAACCCAGTGACAGATTCATCGGCAGAGTGTGTAGTACATAATTAGGTATTGAACATAACAGTTATCTAAGCTCTTCAACAGATGGCAAAGTTTAAAACAAGCATTTAAACTTTATTCCTGCCAAACAGAATACATTTGCAATTTATGTGGGACTCTTTTTTTGAATTTTTTTTTCTTCCTTCCACGGCTTTGGCGTCTTGCTGAGCTATTCATTGGGAAACTTGGCCGAATCACATGACTTCTTAAAAATGTATGTGTTGCCGAATTTACAAGTGCCTCTGGGATAGAGCTGCTCTAAGGTGGAGATTTCATTATGATCCTGGCTCTCCCAATTCCCTACACGGAAGACGAATCCATTCTCACCGATCATTAAAATTTACCTTCTGCGATCATTCAAGTTGTATTTTCAATTGTATTCATTGTTAAAGCTATTAATTGGCATATCCTATTGTCCGTGGCCGTGGAGGGGTTATCTGTGTAGGCTGCAGTCTGAATTTCTTGAAGGAAGATCTAGTTCTAATATTCCAACTTGCTGCGCAAACTCGTTTTTGGCACATCTACATTTAGGCCCATCTGTTCCCGTGGCACTCTGCCTACTCACGTGCCAAATTCAGCGGGGCACGTTAGCCAGCAAAGATGAATTGTTTGGATGGAGCGCGCCATCCTATAAAACCAATTAATTCGGAGCTGATGAATCTACATGAGATAATCCTCGCCACATACTCGGTGATCAGTGTCAAGTGAATCCATATATGTGATTACCTTTGAGAAAAATAAAAATTAGTATTACTTACTGAGGTCTCAGTACAGCTTTGTGCTCCAAAAACTCTATACCGGTCCAGTCACATATGGCACTGGCAAACAATGAATTTTCATCAGTGCGGCATTCAAAAATATATCCCAATTCTCTGGGCACCTGGAGTTTTGCCCTACTAGGATGTGGATCCCTGCCCCTCCTGTGCTTCCACCCCTGTAGCATGAAGCCCTAGCAGGACACAGTTAATTTAAAAATCTTTGGAATCATTCAGTTTAGTTTAAAGCACATATAGAAATATTTATACTGTTGCACAATGGTGAAAAACTGCATACTTTTCTAGATGTTCTCAATGTTAAACGGACTTCCTCGCTCTACCTCAGGTCCCCTTACACACTAATCTCTACCCTGGAATCTTCCCCCACCCTTCCAAACTCCCAAACTCCCATTTCTCTTCAAAGCTGTCCTGGAAAGTCCCACCTCCTCCGGGAAGCCTTCGCCAACCCATCAGCCATCCTAGGTATTTTATTCCTCTCCTTAGCGCTCGTGCGTCTATTTTTATTTACCGTTCAGTTATTTCATCCTGACTTGTTTGTATTACTTTTTTCCTGTTCTTCCTTTTGCTCCCACCATTCGTCAGTCATTTTTCTCTGTCCCATTAGATTGTTTGCTCAGAAGGGCAGGGTGCGTATGTCTGGCTTCTCTTGTACTCTCCTTAGTTCATAGTCCTCAGGGGTTCAATACATAACAGAGAATTATTGTTCTATCACAGCTGTGAGCACTAAGTAGTTAGGTTTAAGTACAACGGCACAACGAGGGACATTTTTGGTTCCTAATGTGGATGGTTCATTGGCCTTTCTAGGCAGACATGAACCAATATGGAGCAGCGTGGCTCAGTGGAAAGAGCCCAGGCTTGGGAGTCAGAGGTCATGGGTTCAAATCCTGGCTCCGCCACTTGTCAGCTGGGGGACTGTGGGCAAGTCACTTCACTTCTCTGTGCCTCAGTTATCTCATCTGTAAAATGGAGTTTAAGACTGTGAGCCTCACATGGGACAACCTGATTACCCTATATCTACCCTAGCACTTTAGAACAGTGCTCTGCACATAATAAGCGCTTAACAAATACCAACATTATTTATTAATAGCTACATCATCAGTGGTTGTCTTTTTTGACTATAGACAACTCAAGTGTGTGTGTGTGTGTCTTTCAGAGTATGAAGGGACTAGAAAACACCCAAAGGCAACTCAGGAAGTGATTATCCCAGGAGAGCGTTAAGGGCTGGAAACCGGCAGACTATTGTAGACACATTATTGTCAAATCGTTTTGGAAAGTACCCCAGTAGTGATCAACTGTGTAATGATGTTGCCATAATATTCTTTGTCACAACTGAGGCAAATGCTATTTGTCCCTTCATGATTTGTCAGTAGAATGGGGCGTTGAGGTACAAATCTTACAGTTCTAGATGGAATACAAGCAGCGTGGCTCAGTGGAAAGCGCCCAGCTTGGGAGTCAGAGGTCGTGGGTTCTAATCCTGGCTCCGCCGCTTGCCAGCTCTGTGACTTTGGGCAAGTCACTTAACTTCTCTGGGCCTGAGTTACCTCATTTGGAAAATGGGGATTAAAACTGTGAGCCCCACGTGGGTCAACCTGATCACCTTGTATCCCCTGGCGCTTGGAACAGCGCTTTGCACATAGTAAGCGCTTAAATACCACCATTTATTTTAAAAAGAATGGACTGGTCATTATTGTGAGACTGCTGGCTGTCTTTAACTATGACTGCCTTTATTTTATCAATCCCTAGTGCTATGATGATAGTTAATAATAATAATAATAATAATAATGTTGGTATTTGTTAAGCGCTTACTATGTGCCGAGCACTGTTCTAAGCGCTGGGGTAGACATAGGGGAATCAGGTTGTCCCACGTGGGGCTCACAGTCTTAATCCCCATTTTACAGATGAGGGAACTGAGGCACAGAGAAGTTAAGTGACTTGCCTACAGTCACACAGCCGACAAGTGGCAGAGCTGGGATTCGAACTCATGAGCCCTGACTCCAAAGTCCGTGCTCTTTCCACTGAGCCACGCTGCTTCTCCAGTTGTACTAGAGTATATTGCAGGAGTACTATATAAATACTTTGAAATTTTCTTTTTCGTCTCAAAACGTTGCTGTGTGCAAGATAACTCTGTTTCAGGGGCAGACTTAAAATCTTCGGTTGATCACGTAGTCTCTGGGCAGATTTAGAAGACCCAAATCCACTACCCGATGGTGAATCTAACATCTGAAAACTACGATTCTGAAGAGGACACCCCTCTCAGGAGCAGGCGTAACCCATTCTTGTCTGGTCAGTCTGGCTGTATTTAGAGCATTATAGCCAACTCTGAATCTGGCCAACACATCTGGCCTTTATGGCTGGCAATTTTTGTTTCCATTCCATAGTTCCATGTACATGGTATTACATTCTTTCCTACAATTGCTTCCCTTGCAAGCTAAAAACTCATGAGCCATAAGGCCTTGAGGAAGCCCACTTTGGTTTAGGTGCCTTTCCCAACTCTACCCCTTGTCAATTGTGTGACTGTGGGCAAGTCACTTCACTTCTCTGTGTCTCAGTTCCCTCATCTGTAAAATGGGGATGAAGACTGTGAGCCTCACGTGGGACAACCTCATTCCCCTGTATCTACCCCAGTGCTTAGAACAGTGCTCTGTATGTAGTAAGCGCTTAAATACCAACATTATTATTAAAGGAATTAATAATTACACATTTATTTAAGTTGTGAGCCCCTTAAGGGATAGTCTAATTCTCACTTGTGTACTGTTAATGACACTTATTATGTGCAGAGCACTAATAATAATAATGTTGGTATTTAAACGCTTACATTGTGCCGAGCACTGTTCCAAGCGCTGGAGTAGATACAGGGTAATCAGGCTGTCCCACGTGAGGCTCGCAGTCTTCATCCCCATTTTACAGATGAGGTCACGGAGGCACCGAGAAGTTGTGACTTGCCTAAAGTCACAGAGCTGACAGGTGGCGGAGCTGGGATTAGAACCCGTGACCTCTGACTCCTAAACCCGTGCTCTTTCCACTGAGCCATGAAGCGCTTAAGAGAATACAGTGCAACAGAATTAGCAGTCACGTTCTCTGCCCTTAACGAGCTTTCACCAACTCTTTGTACAGTGACCTGTACCCAGTAAGTGCTTAATAAATACTATCACTACTTATAAATAGCTATGAAGTATTATACCTAGTTTGTTGCATTATATTCCCCCAAGCGCTTAGTACAGTGCTCTACACAGAATAAGCACTTAATAAATGTGATCGGCTCAAATCCTGTTACTTAAAACCAGGGTATAGGATTTTAGAGTTTTACTTCAACCTGATTTCCACCCCATCCCATCTCCCAATCTTTTTATTAAAAATTGGAGTTAAACTTGAGACCAACATAAAAATATAAAAATATGTTCATTCAACTGTATTTATTGAGCGTTTACTGTGTGCAGAGCATTGTACTAAGCGCTTGGCATGTACAGTTCGGCAACAGAGATAATCCCTGCCCTATAACGGGCTCACAGTCTAAACGGGATAATATTTGGATGGTGAAGAACATGGTGATTTACAAAACATTTCTCCACTTTTGAATTAAGTTGATTTTAACATATTAGTGTTAACAATTGTTAATATCCTCACTGTCATCAGTGAGTCATTACTTTTTAGAATGCGATGTGTGAAAGGTTTTGGTTATTTTAAACGGCATCAGAATCTTAGTTCCTGAGCTTTTCCCCTCCTAGAGTTTGGGTACTGGCCATTCATGAACAGCTTTTCTTGTCTTGTTCCATAGTTTTTCTCGCTCCAGTGTGGTCCCCATCTCAGAATGAGGAGTTGTCTTTTACTGATTTGTGGATTGACAGTAAAGGTTATCTTATTTGTAGCTTTACTGTGTGGCCTAAAAAGGGGACTCTCAAATGTTCCTTTAGCTAATCGCATCATTTCCTGGAAAGAAGTAATATTATCGCAGAAACACTAGCCTGGAAGATGTATGTGAATCATATAAATGCCAAAGTAGAATTTAAAGTTTTCAAATTTAAATCAGATTTTGAGCTAAATTTTGTAGAATATGCAACTCAGAATTGTATATTTTCACCCCTTTGAATTACAGAAATCCCTGTTTTCTCCAACTTTCACTCACATTTTAAATTAATCAAATATTTTGAGCCGTCCGGCCCCCAAAATGTTCAAAACCGAGTCTGTATCGGAATCGATCGATCGGGGTATTTACTGAGTGCTTACTGTGTAAAGAGCAGTGTACTAAGTACTTTGGAAAGTACAATACAGTGGAGTGGTTACGATCCCTGACCACAAGGAACCTTCAGCGTGGAGGGGGAGACAAACACTAAAATAAACTACAGGTAGGGATATGATAGAGTTTAATATTAGCATAATTGCTGTGGAGCTGGGAGTGGGGGTGAGTATCAAGTGGAAACCCATATATTTGAGGGAGTTGAGTCAGGAGGGAAGAGGTTTCATGAGCTGTTTCTGAATGGAGGTGGGGCTCAAGAAGGTACCTGTGATCCTCAGGAAGGGAACCCAGGCATCCCTTAGCGTGGCTCAGTGGCAAGAGCCCGGGCTTGGGAGTCAGAGGTCATGGGTTCGAATCCCAGCTCTGCCACTTGTCACTAGGGTGACTGTGGGCAAGTCACTTCACTTCTCTGGGCTTCAGTGACCTCATCTGGAAAATGGTGATTCAGACTGTGAGCCCTGTGTGGGACCACCTGATCACCCTGTAATAATAATAATGGTATTTGTTAAGCATTTACTATGTGCCAAGCACTGTTCTAAGCGCTGGGCAGATACAAGGTGATCAGGGTGTCCCACGTGGGGCTCACAGTCTTCATCCCCATTTTTCAGATGAGGTAACTGAGGCACAGAGAAGTGAAGTGACTTGCCCAAAGTCACACAGTTGGCAAGTGGTGGAGCTGGGATTAGAACCCATGACCTCTGACTCCCAAGCCTGGGCTCTTTCCACTGAGCAAGGCTGCTTCCCTAACTCTGCTGTATCTCTCCCAGCGCTTAGGACAGTGCTCTGCACATAGTAAGCGCTTAACAAATACCAACATTATTATTATTATTATTATCCCTTCCCCCTCCAGCTCCTTTAGACTCAGAAGAGTTCAGAGTTCTAGCCTGCCTCAATCTAATTAGAAGGAGCTAGGAAGAGAGGGGACCCCTTTTGACCCCAACTTTTTTTTATGAGATATTTCCCCAGAAATAATGTTGGTATTTAAGTGCTTACTATGTGCAGAGCACTGTTCTAAGCACCGGGGTAGATTTACACGGTCATCGGGTCGTCCCATGTGAGGCTCCCAGTCTTCACCCCCATTTTCCAGCTGAGGTCACTGAGGCCCAGAGAAGTGAAGTAACTTTCCCACAGTCACCCAGCTGACAAGTGGCAGAGCTGGCATTCGAACCCATGACCTCTGACTCCCAAGCCCGGGCTGTTTCCACTGAGCCACGCAGAAATAACACACTTTAAGACTTTTCTTATTTCTATAGGTTGAAAACTCAGATTTCCAGCGAAAATTTAATAAAGCGAAAGCGGTCGATCGAGGGGCCAATTTATAAGCTAAAATATTAAGTAAACCTCTTAGCTGGGCAAGGGGAAGGAGTGTACTGTATTTGACCACAAGATGTCACTTGTGTAAAATGAAATTGCTAACAAACCAAAAATATAGTAAATTTAGGCTCCGAAGGGACCTAAGTAGATGAAATCCAAATTTAAGGATGCTTTTAGATTCTGAAACCCTCATTTGAGTGAGTGTGTTGCTCCTTTGTCTTGGGTTTTGAGTTAGTTCTTTGGATAATTTGGCGTGCCCTCTAAAAGGCACGGCGACTCAAAAGGTTGCCGTAATCCGTGCTCTGCCGTATGTTGATCTGTTATAGCGCAGGCAGAATCAGAGGAGAGTTGCAGGATCGTGAAGACAAGTGAGCCGCGTTTGAAGGTATACATAAAAATAGACACATGTGTTTAGGTCAGATCGTGGCAGTGAGTGGGACAAGACGGGCAATAAGAAAAAGGAGGTAATTGGATTCAGGTTGCGTCTTTGGATGCTTTTGCTTTGGGACTGCCGCTTTAGGGCTCCAGACCCTTTCTTCCCAACCACTTGGGGGGGTCCCCGGTCGCCCGGGTGCTGCCGTTCTGGGCTCAGATGCTCCCAAAAGGTGCAGCTGTCACTCGCACCTTGTGGGAAGGTGGAGCGGGGGAGATCAAAAGGTTGCGCCTGGAAGCTGAGCGTGAAGAGACAGGGGTCGGAGATGGAAGATTCTGTCCAGGAGCTGAATTTTTCACCTCAGTGTTCACATAATTAAGCAGACAGATCAATCAGTAGTATTCGAGTGCTTAGCATGGCTCAGTCGAAAGAGCCCGGGCTTGGGAGTCAGAGGTCATGGGTTCGAATCCCGGCTCTGCCACATGCTGAGTGACTATGGGCAAGTCGCTTCACTTCTCGGTGCCTCACTTACCTCATCTGGAAAATGGGGATTAAAACTGTGAGCCCCACGTGGGACCACCTGATGACCCTGTATCTACCCCAGTGCTTAGAACAGGGTTCTGCACATAGTAAGCGCTTAACAAATACCAACATTATTATTATTATTATTAATTGGGACAGAGTTGGGGGACCTTTTCCCTACCCTTAATGAACTTACAGTTTAGTTCAGATCAAGGTCAAAATGTTAAAGTGGATTTTAAAATATCAGCTCTCGGACATCACCCCATGCTGGTCACCAAGTGGTTGATTGAGGTCATCACACTGAATCTGTCAAAGTCCCAAGCACTTGTGTACAGTGTTGTGCGCATAGTAAGTGCTCAATAAATCCCATGGGTGGTGATGACGATGGTCACTCTGACTTTATTTCCAAAGTTTTTTGCCTACGGGAGAACCCTTTGCCAACAGGGCAGTCCCCGTAAAACACTTGTTGGTGAAACATTTCTGTGGAATAATAATAATAATGGTATTTATTAAGCACGTAATATGTGCAAAGCACTGTTCTAAGCGCTGGGGGGATGCAAGGTGATCAGGTCGTCCCATGTAGGGCTCACCGTCTCAATCCCCATTTTCCAGATGCGGTAACTGAGGCACAGAGAAGTGAAATGACTTGCCCAAAGTCACACAGCAGACAAGCGGCAGAGCTGGGATTAGAACTCATGACCTCTGACTCCCAAACCCAGGCTCTTTCCGCTGAGCCACCCTAGCATCTCAGTATCACCTATTATTGCTAAAATCAAACTTCTGCTTTAATTCTCTAAAAGCGTGGTAATTTAGACCTATGGCATATTAAGATTTGTGGAAGCATTCATTCTTTTATTACACCTTCTACGCATATGGTCTATTCCCAAGCACCTAGTGTAGCTCTGCACTCATTAGACACTCAAAGAGGATGATGCTAATGAATATTAATTTCCAGGTAATATTACTTAGGTGGATTTATGGGCATCACGGTACTTTGATTTATCATGTAGTTTAGCACCTTTGACTAACATTACATTTAGAGCAGTATAAAACGTGTTCAGTGACCCTCAGCCATGTAAATAATCACTTTTAATAGCCAAGTAAACTGAATTTTGACTTTGGCATTCCGTGGTCTTTATTTTGTTGCGCACCCTGCTTCCGTTGATGGTGGAAGGGGTTTGGAATGAAGGAAAATACTGTTCGCCGATTGTTGCGACTCTTATTTGTTTGGACTATCTAGTAGGCTTAGTCCTATCCCTTCCCACTAGTGGTCACTGCTGCATTTAATTTTACATTCTCCTTGGAAAGTAGCAATTTTAATAGCAGTCACGCGTTACTCGTAACTGTCTCTTCTTTTGTCCGTGATGGATCCAGTAGTCCTTGGAGGAAAAGTGAAATTTTTCGTTTGGAAACAGGGCAAGGCGTTACACGAAAGCAGCATGCGCCTGCCGGGTGTAACACTGTGATTAGAGTTGGGCCGAAACGCAACAGCTTGCCGTCAGTAGCTTGCAGAAGGAGATGTTTTGTATTTTAGAAGCCATGGTGTAACGCTTTATTCCTGGGTATGGCTGGCAAGTCATAATAATTAAAAAAATTCTGTTTTGGTGTGAATCCATTTGGCAAGAGAGAACCCCAATGGTGTTTTTTCACAGACCTGTAATGTATTTATATAAATGAATATATAAACATATAGTGTTATACAATATAACATTATATTATAATATTATACCATTAATATAAATATACCAATCGATACATTTAATTTTATTATTATTTAGTATCAACACTGGTAATGAAATATTAATAAAGCTAGCATTAATATTAATATGATAATCTGTATTATACATTAATATCATACAGTTTTATTATTACTTATGGATGAATATATATGCAGAGATATACGTATGAATATACACATCTGACTATATGTATATATACAGATATGAATATGTGTATATATTCATATGTATACATACACACATGAATATATGCATGTGTATGCATATAAATACATGTGAATATATGTATATATATATATATATATATATCCATATGTGTATATACATATGTTCATATGTATATGAATGAATATATATGCAGATATATACATATGAATATATACATATGAATATACACATACGAATATATACGTATATTCATATGTATACATATAAGTATATGTATATACATATGAATATATCTATATATGTGTTTGTATATACGGATATATATACACACATATATAAATAAAAATATATTCCCCCTTGAGACTGTAAGTTTGTTGTGGGCAAGAAACGTGTCTACCAACAATGTCGTACTCTCCCAAGTGCTTAGTATAGTGCTCTGTACATAAGTGCTCGGCCTGGCATAGTGGATAGAGCCGGAGGCTGGGAGTCGGACGGTCATGGGTTCTAATCCTGTTCTGTGGCTTTGGGCAAGTCACTTCACTTCTCTGGGCCTCAGTTACCTCATCTGTAAAACGGGGACCGAGACTGTGCCGCACATGAGACGGGGACCGTGTCCAACGCGATTTGCCTGTATCCACCCCAGCGCTTAGTACAGTGCCTGGCACGTAGTAAAAACTTATAAAATATCACAATTATTATGATTAATAAATATATTTGGTAGATTGGTACCTGGCTTCTTCACAGACCACTACCACTGCACTGTCATAATCCTCGGATGCACAAACTTTCCTTTTATCCAGGGAAGCCATGCAAGGACCAGATAGCAAAACCTTTTGGCCTTTCCTTCTCCTGTTCACATCTCTCCACTGAAGAAGTGACCCTGCAGGGAAGGTGAAAGTGTGGATGAGGATCTTGACACCTAAAAGGACACCAAGTTTTTCTGATTTTTCAGTCCCAGTTCATGCATTGTTGTATTTTCTGAGCACTTACTGGGTGCAGAGTAAGTGTAGTGGCTAAGGGAAGCAGCGTGGCTCAGTGGAAAGAGCCTGGGCTTGGGAGTCAGAGGTCAAGGGTTCGACTCCCAGCTCTGCCACTTGTCAGCTGTGTGACTGTGGGCAAGTCACTTAACTTCTCTGTGCCTCAGTTGCCTCATCTGTAAAATGGGGATTAAGACTGTGAGCCTCATGTGGGACAACGTGATTACCCTGTATCTCCCCCAGCGCTTAGAACAGTGCTCTGCACATAGTAAGCGCTTAATAAATACCAACATTATTATTACTAAGCACTTGGGAGAGTACAATACAACAATAAACATACATTCCCTGCCCACAGGGAGCTTATAGATTAGAGGGGGGAGACAGACAGCAATACAGATAAATAAATTACAGATATATAAATTGAGGAGTTAGTGCTTCATATATCAAACTGCTTTCAGCTGTTAACTGACAGTAAACAGCGTTTAACTTCAACCGTTGACTATTTTTTAGGATTCTTTTTCTAACTGTCCCCTTAATAGTGAATTTGTAATTTATAGACTGGTTGCTGATTCTCTGAAACAGCCAGCTTTAAGAAATGGAGAGAGAGAGAGTATATTTGAAGTAGCTTTTTGAAGTGAAGAAAATTAGAAGTTTTCTGGTAAAATTTTGTGTTGAAGATAGGAGAGGTTGAAATATTTCTAATACCCCAGTATTAACCAGCTTCCAAAGAGATTAGGATGCCTTTTGTTACTTAGTTTTGATTATTGGAGCGTACTGCCCAATCGATGCCTGTAACGGGAAGACAATTTGTTTGCGGCCTTTCTCATCTGATGTCCGGCATCTTGGAGAACAAAATTGATTCCTGCAGTAGGATAGGAAAGAACATAATGGGAAGCATCATGGCCTAGCAGAAAGAGCTACCCCAGTGCTTAGAACAGTGCTCTGCACGTAGTAAGCACTTAACAAATACCAACGTAATTATTATTATTACGTGACTTCTCTGGGGATCAGTTTCCTCATTTGTCAAATGGGGATTCAATACCTGTTCTCCCTCCCACTTAGACTCTTAGCCCCTTGTGGGACAGGGACCCGATTATCTTGTATCTACCCCAGTGTTTAGTACAGTGCTTGGCACATAACAAATAGTATTATTATTATTATTGCTATTATAAACCAGTGACCTCTTCAACTAGAACTTGCAAATAAAGTCAAAATATTATTATATTATATATTTATATATTTAAAGCCCAAAATGCTATTTTGCAATATCTCCCGAATAGTTCCAGATCTTTCCCCCACTCAAAAACAAGGTTCTAGGATTTTAATATTTTTGTAAGCGTGAAGCATCATGTGAAAATTAAATTTTTGTATAAAACCAAGTTCTCAATTAAAGGTGCAATAATAAAGTATTTTGCCAAAAAACATTTCCTGCTATGGGATCTTTGTGGATCTAGCAGTCAGTCATTTAGTTTTTGAGTGCTTAACTGTGTGCAGAGCACTGTACCAAGTGTGTGGAAGAGCAGAATGTAACAGACACATTCCCCACCCACAGTGAGCTGGGTAAATGAATTTTAAAACGTTACCTTAGACCGCAGCATCTCCAGCATCGATGAGGTATGTTCCTGTAACCACTGAATAGTGCAGTGTGAAAAAACAGTCAGTGAAGACTATAACATACACTTGAAGGTGCAGGGGGAATTTAGGTGGGAAGACTGTAAGTACTTAAATTAGAATTAAATCAAGATGTGGCTAATGGTGCTAATCCTGAACAACTCCCAGGGAATCTTTATTGACTATAAGTAATTAGACTTTAGTTTTACGTTTCATCCTAAAGCTGGTGAATTAGGGATTAGACCAAGGAACTCTACTAACTACTAACTTGGTTTTTTTTTTTTTAAATTCTCTTTGGTGGGCAAAGAAGAACTACACTTCAGAAATAATTTTCAACCAGAATTCATTTGATTTGCTAGATTACTAGTCCCTGGCACGTTTCCTAACTATGTGAGACCCCAGTTTGGGGACTTTGGTCTCCATTTGCCCAGAAAACTTAAAACTTGTGTTTTCAAAAACCATTCGGTTCAGTTCCTGACCCTCGTACACATACTTTAGTCCAGTCGCCTGGTTTAGGGAGGGACTGATGATGATGATGATGGTGGTATTTGTTAAGCGCTTACCATGTGCTAAGCACTGTTATAAGCTCTGGGGAAGATACAAGGTGATCAGGTTGTCCCATGTAGGGCTCACAGTCTTAATCCCCATTTTACAGATGTGGTAACTGAGACACAAGTGGCTTGTCCAAAGTCACACAGCTGATAAGTGGCGGAGCCCGGATTAGAACCCACGCCCTCTGACTCCCAGTGAGTCCAGGCTGAACCCTCAGTGGCCCAAACTATCCTATCTAAACATAATAATAATGTTGGTATTTGTTAAGCGCTTACTATGTGCAGAGCACTGTTCTAAGCACTGGGGTAGATACAGGGGAATCAGATTGTCCCACGTGGGGCTCACAGTCTTCATCCCCATTTTACAGATGAGGTAACTGAGGCACAGTGAAGTGACTTGCCCACAGTCGCACAGCTGGCAAGTGGCGGAGCCGGGATTCAAACCCATGACCTCTGACTCCCAAGCCCGTGCTCTTTCCACTGAGCCACGCTGCTTCTGTAATATATAATCATATATAATTCTCTAATTGTATAATATATAATTTCTGGAACATATTTATCTAGTGCCCCAGTTCATAGCCCAGTTGACCCTACCCGAGAAAGTTAAAAAGATCTCGAGGAATTTACAGGCTAACAGACCCCGTAATGTAGGCTAAAATTGAAGGAGACAAGAAAATAAGTGCAGATAATTACTCATCCCCCAAATGTTCCTTAATCCACAGTCTTCACCAATTTGGTGAAGCAACTTCTAGTTATTTAATATATAATTTATATGTATAACATATAAGATTATTATATATGATATATACTATACATTAATATATAATATAAACAGCTTATATATGATTATATATTATATTAATATAAGATTATATAATCTTTAATATATAAGCAAATCACTAGTAGAGAGGATGACGTGTGTGGCAGCTAGAAAAGCAAGATGCCCTCAGTATGTAACAGGGTCCGCGCCTCTCCCATGGAGAAGAGCAGCTGTAGGGAGCTCAATGCCCTGCGATAAACTGGCACCGGCTGACTGGTTTCTGAGGAGGTTCCTGCCCCGGAAGCCATTTTAGGGCCAAGAGTCTCCTGAGTTGACCTTCCTGGGATAAAGCCATGGCGAGTTTCATTGACTAAAGTCACATCTCCTCTAGGATGTGTCCCTTGTGACTGTTCCTCATTTTTTCCCCCAATTTTCCCTCTCTACCGCATCACCTGTGTACTTCAGTCAGTCAATCAATTGTTTAGAGAAGCAGCGTGATTCAGTGGAAAGAGCAGGAGCTTGGGAGTCAGAAGTCATGGGTTCGAATCCTGACCCTGCCACTTGTCAGCTGTGTGACTGTGAGCAAGTCACTTCACTTCTCGGTGCCTCAGTTCCCTCATCTGTAAAATGGGAATTAACTGTGAGCCTCACGTGGGACAACCTGATCACCCTGTATCTCCCCCAGCGCTTAGAACATTCATTCAGTAGTATTTATTGAGCGCTTACTATGTGCAGAGCACTGTACTAAGCACTTGGAATGTACAAATCGGTAACAGATAGAGACAGTCCCTGCCCTTTGATGGGCTTACAGTCTAATCGGGGGGGGGAGACCGGAAGAACAATAGCAATAAATAGAATCATGGGGATGAACATCGCATTAAAACAATAGCAAATAAATAGAATCAAGGCGATGTACATCTCATTAACAAAATAAATAGGGTAATAGGTAATAGAGCAGTGCTCTGCAGATAGTAAGCGCTTAACAAATACCAACATTATTATTATTTATTGAGCGCTTGGGAGAGTACAGTACAAGAGAATTAGCGGAATTATGTTCCCTGTCCATAACGAGCGTACAGTCTAGAGTCTGAGGCCATGATCTCCCTCCTCCCCCAGTGCTTAGGTATTAATGTAATAATAATAATGTTGGTATTTGTTAAGCGCTTACTATGTGCAGAGCACTGTTCTAAGCGCTGGGGTAGACACAAGGGAATCAGTTTGTCCCTCGTGGGGCTCACGGTCTTAATCCCCATTTGACAGATGAGGTAACTGAGGCCCAGAGAAGTGACGTGACTTGCCCACAATCACACGGCTGACAAGTGGCAGAGCTGGGATTCGAACCCATGACCTCTGACTCCAAAGCCCGTGCTCTTTCCACTGAGCCATGCTGCTTCTCCTCATAAGGAAGCCAAAAGAGTTGCTCTCATTATGTGGTTTTTTAAATGTGCAGCTTTCTCAGTGTTCTGCTTAACCCCAGGTGAGTAGGTGATCTCCAACTGCCGTGACTGAATAAATAAAGAGAAAAAGAAGAGGGATACTGTTCAGCAAGAGGACAGCCAGTTAGCACACGTATAAATCGTGTGTGGGTTTTACTTATTTGTGAGAGTTTACATCGTCCCTATTGGTCTCTAGGATCTGCAGAAGGAATTTAAACTTATGAAATTGCTTTAGCGCCGGGGACATGAGGAGGGGCAGTTAATGTCTTGCCTAAGCACTTGGGAGAGTACAACAGAGTTGGTCGACCTATTCCCTGCCCAGAGCGAGCTTATCGCATATATGATTTAGAGAATACTGATATGAATGATTTAATATCGATCCTGTGTAGACTTTTAAGTATTTCCTACCATAAAACAGATTCCTGTCCTGTGTTTGTTGAAAAAAGTTGATAACACCACACAACTGACGGGACGTGCCCTTTGTAATTTTGAAATGGGGTTTTTGGGGGGTTCTGGCTCTTAGTGAGGGGAACAGATATCTTTTAAGAGCTGGGATTTATTTTTTTTCCGTCTGCAATTTCATTCTCGTAATAAAATCAATCTGGTAAGCACAAACTTTGCTTAGTTCGAAAGGATGGAGCAGGAGTTTTCTTTCCTGGGGCAAGGCACCACAGCCTCTGCCTGTGTTCAGTCCTTTCTGTAACCGATTTGTACATTCCAAGTGCTTAGTACAATGCCCTGCACATAGTAGGCGCTCAATAAATACTATTGAATGAATTTCTGAGATAAGTTGAGAACCTTCAAATCTCCCTGCAGTCTGAGCCTACTGCGGAGGAGGAAGGGTTCGCCAGTGGAGCTGACGAGCCGAGTAGTGAAAGTTTCGCTGGGTAAGTGGGGAGGGGTTTTTCAATGACTTCTTGAGAAATATGCTCTAATGTGTCAAGGAAATGTTTTTGTGCAATTGGAAAATGGGGATGGAAGGATATTATTTGGTCTCTAATTAGGCCTGAATGAAAGAAAAATGTGGCACTTCATTAATGTATTTAGAAATGGTAAATGATCGTTGAAAATAATTCAGGGGCAGTGGGATACTTCGGGATCTCTTGGGTCATTGTGTTTCTAGTAAGTTATAATTTATGACCTCTTGATCCTTGATTACGATTTTTTTTGAGTCTGTGCCAGTTAGAATATCTTCCTTGCTATGTACTGGGAAATAGAGGAAGCTTCAATATAAAGTTCAGAAAAAATGCTGATTATTCCATGGAAATGCTATGAAAGTGAAAACATCATTAAAGTGATGGTGGTTATATATGGAATATTCAGGGATGGATACTCCACCAATTCTCTTGGTAATAATAATAATGGTATTTGTTAAGCGCTTACTATGTGCCAAGCACTGTTCTAAGAACTGGGATAGATACAAGGTGATCAGGTTGTCCCACGTGAGGCTCACAGTCTCAATCCCCATTTTAAAGATGAGGTAACTGAGGCAAAGAGAAGTTAAGTGACTTACTCAAGGTCACACAGCAGACAAGTGGCAGAGGTGGGATTAGAACCCACAACCTCTGACTCCTAGGCCCGTGCCCTTGCCAGTAGACCATGCCGCTTCTTGGTAGCCTATTCTTAAGAGTCTTAACTTAGGTAGTCAAATTCTTCCTTCCAGTCAAGGTCTCTCCTCCCCTTCAGTTAGTGATAGTATTTATGATTTACTTTGTGCCTAAGACTGGGCTAAACGCTGGGGCAGATAGATAATCAACTGAACTTCTTCAGTCTGAGAAATTGGGTGAACTGGTATCTCTCCCTCATTTTTTGCATGAGGAAACTGAGGCCTAGAAAGACTTGCTTGCTTGAATGACCTACTGAGAGCTCACCTCCTCCAAGAGGCCTTTCCAGACTGAGCTTCCCCATTTCCCTCTGCTCCCTCTCTCCTCCCCCTCCGCCCTCTGCTCCCTCCTCCCTTCACCTCCCCTCAGCTAAGCCCCCTTTCCCTCTGCTCCACCCCCGAAGCACTGTGCTCATTTGTATAGATTTTTATGACCCTATTAATTTTGTTAATGAGGTGTACATCCCCTTGATTCTATTTATTGCGATTAAGTTGTCTTGTTTTTGTCCATCTTTCTCCCCCGATTAGACTGTGAGCCTGACATTGGGCAGGGATTGTCTCGATCTGTTGCCGAATTGGCCATTCCAAGCGCTTAGTCCAGTGCTCTGCACATAGTAAATGCTCAATAAATACTATTGAATGAATGAATGAATGACTTGCCCAAAGCCTTATTTATAGCCCACCAGTGGGAGAGCTAGATCTGGAACTGGGGTCTCCTGACTCCCAGTTCCATGTTCTCCCTCTTTAGAAGTTCATTTCCTAGAGCTTATGGAATGCAGGGCATCACTGTCTACACCATAAAAAAAGTTTCTTTACTTGAAGACCGTGCCCCTCCTTTTTCTTTAATAATAGTAATGATCATAATTATGGAATTTGTTAAGCGCTTACTATGTGCCAAGCATTGTCCTAATAATAATAATTATTATGGTATTTGTTAAGCACTCACTA
The DNA here is from genome assembly GCF_004115215.2 of Ornithorhynchus anatinus. Classification (NCBI taxonomy): domain Eukaryota; kingdom Metazoa; phylum Chordata; class Mammalia; order Monotremata; family Ornithorhynchidae; genus Ornithorhynchus; species Ornithorhynchus anatinus. Next base: position 25,976,927 of record NC_041728.1, on the reverse strand, counting down.
TGTTCCAGGCACTGGACAGAGTCCCTGCCCCACGTGGGGCTCACGGTCTCGATCCCCATTTTACAGATGAGGTAAAATGAGGCACAGAGAAGTTAAGTGACTTGCCCAAGGTCACGCAGCAGAAAAGTGACGGATCCGGGGTTAGAACCCATGATCTTCTGACTCCCAGGCCCGTGTTCTAGCCACCAGTCCACCCTGCTTTCCTCTGAGACATTCTCAAACTTTTAATCTTCCCTCAAAGGATGGATCTATTTTCCAATTTTTGAATCAACCCTCTCAAGTTTCTCTACAAAAGTGAGCTGGTGAAGAAAACTAGACACAGCACCCTGCTCGGGCCAGAGTAGTGCATTGTAGACTTCTTGAACATTCACAGAAAATAACTTTGGCCCATTTTGGGGAATAAAATAAAGCTACTTTTAAGCCAGATTGCTCAAATGATCCCAATAAATAATTCACTTTACTGTGACTCCAGCCCGTCTGCTTTCTTTTCACCTTTCACAAGGGCCATTGTTTTTGTATTTCTCCCTCTGCTCCTTAAACCAGATATCCTGGTGGTTGCTCCTGGACCCTGATTTGGCTTTCGTATGTTTTAGATTGTTCTGGAATTGATAGGCACCTCATAATGCCAATTCCCCAGAAAATTCCTGCTTCAACCACTTTGAGAAGAGTGCAGATATTGCTGGCAGGCAATCAGAAGAAATAAAGACCTGTAGGTTCAACTCAAACTAGGATGAGAAGCAGCGTGGCTCAGTGGAAAGAGACTGGGCTTCGGAGTCAGAGGTCATGAGTTTGCTCCCGGCTCTGCGACTTGTCAGCTGTGTGACTGTGGGCGAGTCACTTAACTTCTCTGTGCCTCAGTTCCCTCATCTGTAAAATGGGGATTAAAAGTGTGTGAGCCCCACGTGGGACAACCTGATTACCCTGTATCTCCCCCAGCGCTTAGAACAGTGCTGGGCACCTAGTAAGCGCTTAACAAATACCAACATTATTATTATTGGTGGATCGATTAAATGAAAGCTCTGTGGAAGAGGGCACCAAGTTGACTCTCTTTTCTCTTGTACATTCCCCCTCCCAGCCCCTGTTCATTTAGAATTACAATGTCTCTACTAAAACAAATTCACTCAATAGTATTCATTGAGCGCTTACTATGTGCAGAGCACTGTACTAAGCGCTTGGAATATAGAATTCAGCACCAGATAGAGAAAATCCCTGCCCAGTGACGGGCTCACAGTCTAATCAGGGATCAAACTCTGCATCTGGAATCAAGGAGAGTTTCTAGATCTTCAATTGTGTCCAATACACATACGACCACTAAATGTCCAGTAGAATTTCGAGGTGGAAAATTGATCTGGAAGCATTATTGTTTTGGTGTGTCGGTGGGCCATTCTGAGACCTCTATATTAACACAAATACAAACTGATCTACGGGGAACATTCATGGTAATTAACATTTCTTTCTAATTTTTCCCTCAGTGATTGTTTTCAGTTTTTCCTTAGTCCCTTTCTGTATGTATATATTCCTTAATGTGGCTATCCCTTTGTTTTCTGCCCCAGCCCTTTACTCGGAACTTTTGGCAGAACAAATGGTTTTTCTGGTTGAGGTTCAAATATTTTCCCACTTTGAAGTATTTATAATAGCATCTTATCTCTTTTATTTATTTAGTTAAGGATAGGTGGTACTTAGAATAGGCATTATTCTCATATTTCTTGGGATTTTTTATGAGAACCAGGAGATGAAAAAATTAGTTTGTACTTGTTTTTGTACTCTGCACACAGTAGACAATAAATGGCATTGATGGAAGTCAGTTTACTGAGCACCTACTCTGTGCAGAGCATTCGAATCCCGGCTCTGCCACTTGTCAGCTGTGTGACTGTGAGCAAGTCACTTCACTTCTCTGGGCCTCAGTTCCCTCGTCTGGAAAATGGGAATGAAGCCTGGGAGCCCCACGTGGGACAACCTGATGACTATCTACCCCAGAGCTTAGAAGAGTGCTCTGCACTTAGTAAGTGCTTAACAAATACCAACATTATTATTATTACTTGGGAGAGTTCAATACTGTGGAGTTGGACATGATCCCCCTCTCAAGGAGCATCAGTAACAACAACAAAAAAATATTTCTCCAAGCCATTCTCTCCCTCTATCCTCCTGGGTCCCAATACCTTCCCTTTCCAATATCTCAAGTTTTTTCCCCCACCTTCAAGGAGTTCTCATGCTATCCCCCACTTTAACGTGAAGCCTTCCCCGTTGGGTTAGGAATGAGAAAATGATGCATCTCTCACCTCCACAGTCCCTAAATCAAGAGTGTTTGTTTATATTTCTATTGAAATTATTCATCCTTGTTTGTTCTCTTGGTTTAGTGTAGCCTGTTAGCTTCATTCGATTAATTTGTTGGCCTTTATCTTGACTGTTTTTGGAGTATTAACCTCTAGAAGACCAGGGACTATAATTCTTATTTGAAGTAGTAGCTTAAATTGGGTTAAACCACGGATTTAAAAGTCTGTCTTAGATTCTTTTAATGTATCTTTAGATATTAATATACATGTGTAGTGTGTACAGCGTATGTACTATGTATAATATTCATTGAGATTCAGGGTGCCTTAATGGAAGGACCAGGGGTCTTGGAGTCAGAGGACCTGGGTTCCAATCCCAGCTTCATGACGTGTCTGCTGTTTGACCTTGGGCAAGCCACTTCTCAGGGCCTCAGTTCCTTCATCTACAACATGGGGATTCAGTACCTGTTCTCGCATCTACTTAGACAGCGAGCCCCATGTGGGACCTGAGAAGCAGCGTGGCTCAGTGGAAAGAGCATGGGCTTTGGAGTCAGAGTTCATGGGTTCGAATACCGGCTCAGCCACTTGTCAGCTGTGTGACTGTGGGCAAGTCACTTCACTTCTCGGTGCCTCAGTTACCTCATCTGTAAAATGGGGATTAAGACTGTGAGCCCCACGTGGAACAACCTGATTCCCCTGTGTCTACCCCAGCGCTTAGAACAGTGCTCAGCACATAGTAAGCGCTTAACAAATACCAACAGATACCAACATTATTATTATCTTCTATCTACCCCAGCACTTAGAACACTGCTGGGCACATAGTAAGCGCTTAATAGAAGCAGCATGGCCTAGTGGAAAGAACATGGACTTGAGAGTCAGAGGATCTGGGTTCTAATTTCAGCTCCACCACTTCTGTGCTGTGACACTGGGCAAGTCACATAACCTCTCTGTTTTTCAGTTTCCTCATCTGCAAAATGGGGATTAAGATTGTGAGTCCCGTAAGGGTCAAGGACTCTATCCAACCCAATTATCTTGTATCTACCCCCAGTGCTCAGTACAGTGCCTGACGCATAGTAAACGCTTAACAAATACCACCGTTATCATCATGATTATTATTATTAAAAGATGCCACGATTATTTTGATTGTTTTTGTAATTATGAATTAGTTCAAAAGTAGTATTTGATTTCAAATTCTGATACCCAATAATTTTTCTCCCTTTTATGATAGAAATGAAGATCTGAAGCAGATGTTGGAAAGCAGCAAAGACTCGGCTAAACTGGATGCTATGAAACGAATTGTTGGGGTAGGTTCAATGCGGACTACAGAGTGCTGGTTTTATGGATATTAAATGGGTGATTGTTTCAGCTGCTTCTAATGTTGAGCCAAATGTGATACTTTATGAGATTATCTGTGTGCCACAGAATGACTATTCATTCATTCATTCATTCATTCATTCAATAGTATTTATTGAGCGCTTACTATGTGCAAAGCACTGTACTAAGCACTTGGAATGTACAAATCGGTAACAGATAGAGACAGTCCCTGCCCTTTGACGGGCTTACGGTCTAATTGGGGGAGAGGGACATACAAGAACAATGGCAATAAATAGAGTCAAGGGGAAGAACATCTCATTAAAACAATAGCAAATAAATAGAATCGAGGTGATGTACATCTCATTAACAAAATAAATAGGGTGATGAAAATATATACAGTTGAGCGGACGAATACAGTGCTGAGGGGAGGGAAGGGAGAGGGGGAGGAGCAGAGGGAAAGGGGGGAAAAGAGGGCTTAGCTGAGGGGAGATGAAGAGGGGGATAAAGGGGGAGCAGACTAGATTTCTTGACCACAGTAACCTGAGTGATTGTTCAAGTTTTCCCTGAAGAAAAATTCAAGTTTTTTGTACCTGAATTTATGTTCAAGTTTTATATCCCTGGTGTCCCCAACTGTTCATCTAGGGGAGACTGTCCCTACTTGAATCTGTTTAGGTGTCGTCTATGGATTTCTTTTTATGCAGAAGATTTATCCTATTACTTCTCCCTGTGTCCCATATAAACATGCCAACAATTCATTCAGTCGTATTTGTTGAGGCTTACTGTGTGCAGAGCACTCTACTAAGGGCTTGGAAAGTACAATACAGCAATAGAGACAGTCCCTGCCCACAACGGGACTGGGGGTTTCACAAAGAATATCTAAGCTTTTGGATTCCCCCCTGAAATACGATCTCAAGAGCTTTCAGTCCATCTAGAGGATGGCCTTGTTAGTGTCTCCACGATGTAATCCATCACAGTCATATTTATTGAGTGCTTACTGTGTGCAGCACACTGTACTAAGCACTTGGGAGAATGCAATATAAAAGAGTTGGTAGACATGGCCCCTGTCCACCACGAGAGGCAGCGTGGCCTAGTGGATAGAGCACGGGCCTGGAAGTCAGAAGGACCTACGTTCTAATCCCAGCTCCGTCCCGTCAATTGGGTGACCTTGGGCAAGTCGCTTCACTTTTTTGGGCCTCAGTTACCTCATCTGTAAAATGGAGATTGAGATTCTGAGCCCCACGTGGGATGTGGACCGTATGTCCAACCTGATTAACTTGTATTTACTCCAGTGCTTAGTTCAGTGCTTGGAACATAGTAAATGCACAACAACCTTAAAAACAAACAAACAAAAAAACACCCGCCAGAAAAAAGTGTTAGTCCAGAGGACATTACGTACTCCCTTTGGTACTGGCAGATGGAGTTTTTTGCTCCAGTAGGGATGCGGTAATATTGTCATTTTGGATGTCTTCCATCCCTGGGAATTTGGAGTGAAGCCTGAGGGATGGGTAACTGCATTTTGGGACTCCATTGGGTATAAAACTAGAATTGAATTTGTAATAGTAGTCCAGCACTCAGCTCCTCAAATAGCAGCCCCTTGTTGATAAGCACACTAGACTCCTTAAATCACAAAACAATAACACCAAAGAAATGGATTAAGCTTTTAGCCTTTAAAAAATTTTGCATTAAAAATTCATATAACTGGGTTTCTGGTTATTGATGTTTATAAAGTTTTTTTTCCTCTCAATTGTTGTATTTTTCCAGAAGATAATCACTCATATCATATTAAGTCCTGTGGAAAGAAATGCAGACATAGCTAGATTTTGACATAGCTAGATTTTGAACAATTATGGTGAAAATAATGGTGAAAATTTCTATTTTCAGGAAATATAAATGTTATTTGCCATATAATTTTGAACAAATATAACTAAGAGTGTACTTTCAAGCAGAACAAGACATTTTTAAAGCATAGGTCTGGGCTTCACTTTGTGAAAGTAAGTTAGAACATCTCAACTAATTTTAGGGGCAGGTGGGGTGTAGTCTTTGGCAAGCATTTTGTTACTTTAGTGTTACTTTGGAGAAGAAGCACGGCGGAGCGAATAGAACACAGGCCTGGGAGTCAGAAGGTCCTGGGTTCTAATACTGGCTCTGCCACTTGTCTGCAGTGTGACCTTGGACAAGTCACTTCTCTTCTCTGGGCTTCAGTTACCTCATCTGTAAAATGGGGATTGAGACTGTGATACGATTTGCTTGTATCCATCCCAGTGTGTAGTACAGTGCCTGGCATATAGTAAGCGCTTAATAAATACCATGATTATTATTATTACTATTTTCCTGCCCTTTAGGTGCCTGAGATACATAGTTCAGAGGTATTGTGGGGGGGTTCTTCTATTTAGAATGAGAGCAATTTGCGTGGAATCCAGTTTTAAGTGTTTGCTAAAGAATGTCTAGGCTTTTAAATTCCCCTGAAATATGATCTCAAGAGGTTTCAGGCAGTTTACTCTATTGAATTTCATGATTCAAGGATTCAGTGAGCATATTTAAATGTAATTTTTAATGTTGAGTAATATGTTAAAAATACCAAAGATAAGTAGCACGACCTTGTAGAAGTGAAATGACGTACTGTGCAGTGACTTTCTTTTTGTAGAGATTTCTGAAGATTTTTTTTTACCCCAGATTTAATAGCTCTGTGCAACAGCTGCATTTGATGTGATGGACCTTAAGGGCTTTGAAGGACTCATTATGTTCTTTTGGGTCAATGATCTGTGAACTAAGGCGGATTTAAGAGTCATTATGGTTTAGCTGAAATACCCTCTTTGACCAGAGCCTTAAGGTCTAATTATATGATACACTGTAGTCATTATTATTTTGTTATACAAATTTTCAGCCTAGTACATTTAAGCATACACATGCATCAATGCTGTGTACTGGTGCCATAGAAAACGGTGAAATTCGTCATTCTTCAGAGTGGGCCTTTCCAGTTCAGTGTGCTGCTTTGTTTTAAGTTTAAACTGGTCTCTGATTCAATCCCTAGCCAATCTGAATTTTCCCAGAGATATATAAGAAAATCAGATGAGCAGAGTAATATCCTCGTTGGCTTCCCAGTCTAAATGTTTATGCTATTGTGTAGATAACTCCTTTTTAAATAATTGAGAGATCGTAATTGTTCTTCAGAAACTATCTACCAGACCAGGGATGGAACTAAAGTGTACTTAAGGGTTATTGATAGAAGAAACAGTTAAAGGAACACGAAGGACACAGTGGAGACAAAATGAAACAGAAAAGGTAACACAAAGCTAGGATACCTTTTTACTGGAATCATTCCCATCTTCCACTTTTTGGAAAAGGACTTTACAGATCTGTTGAGAATATCCCGATTTATTTTTTTTCCCTGATTGCTGACATCTTTCTGATTGATATAAGCAATTTCCCGCGTCTGCCTTAACCAACAGAAACCTCATCACCTTCATTCTTCCAACTGGAATTTTGGAGTCGTGTGAATTCAAGAAAAAAAAAAAGTTGAATAAATCTTATTCTTGTGAATAAAAACTTTCCAAATTTATTTGCACACCGTTTCCTGATCTTAGAGCATGACGCTCTGCCTCCTTTTTGTTAACCGTGCCCATAGTAATGCCCACTGGCAATGCAGAGGTCACAAACCAGGTTAGATAGTTCCTCAGTGATCAGTCAGTGTTCCTAGAGTGGAATTCCCAACTAAGGGAAGTTTTTTGTTTCGGCACTCTGGAGGGGCAAGACCTCTCAGCCTGGAATTGAACTAAATCACTGGCTTTTGAGAAGCAGCGTGGCTCAGTGGAAAGAGACCGGGTTTGGGAGTCGGAGATCGTGGGTTCTGATCCCGGCTCCGCCTCTTGTCTGCTGTGTGACCTTGGGCAAGTCACTTAACTTCTCTGTGCCTCAGTGATCTCATCTGTAAAAATGGGGTTTAAAAAATGTGAGCCCCACGTGGGACAATCTGATGACCCTGTATCTCCCCCAGCGCTTAGAACAGTGCTGTGCACGTAGTAAGCACTTAACAAATACCATAATTATTGTCATTATTAGTGATAGAGCACAGGCCTGGGAGTCAGAAGGACCTGGGTTCTAGTCCCAGCTCAGCTGCGTGTCTGCTCTGCGACCTTGGGTAAGTCACTTCACTACTCTGTGCCTCTAGGATTGTGAACACTTTGTGGGACAGGGACTGTGCCCCACCTAATTACGTTGTATTTGCCCCACTGCTTAGTTCGGTGCCTGACACATCGTAAGTGCTTAACGCTAGTGTCTCCCAGAGTAGGCGCTCAAATACTAATAATGACTGTACAGAGCAAGGTCCGCAGCTCCTTTTTCTCTTTCATCTTTCTGTCTGGATCCCAATTCCTCTCTTCTTGCTGCCATCACTGTAAATGCTTGATGGAGATTCTGGAGCCTGTGGGAGCTCAGATATGAGTAGGATCTGTGGGGGTCTTGGGGTGGAAATCAGGGGCAGCAGTTTTGTTGAAAATAAATCGTTCTCCTCTCCACTTAAGTGCTCTGGACAGGGAAGGTGAGGGCTGGAAAAAGTGAAGGGCTTCCTGGTCCTTCAGTTGTGGTGTGGGAGACGGTCTTGCCGTCTCAACCTGGTCAGATAGAAAGGCAGCTTTCCTCCGCCCCTACCCCTTCTAGACTTCCCCCCTGCCCACCTGTAGAGCAGAGCCGGTGGAAAGCCGGGATGACAGCATCATTCAAAGCAGGAGTTGAGGACGGGAAACTTCCATTCTGCCATCCCTACAAGCAGGAGCAAGAAAGAATCGGAAGGAGGGCAGAGGCTGAGCACCACATGTATTGCTTGGGCAGAGGGGAGAGAGCAGAGCGGGTCTGGGAAGACAGTTGGCAACCACCTTGGGCACTTGGGTGCGTATGAATTGGTTTCGCCACTGTTTCTAAATCTCCCGGGACTTAACATGGCAGGAGAGTTTGCATATGCCAGTGAAGCTTAGAGGTTTGCCATCGAGAGAGAGATTCTCTCGCCAGGGTGTTAGAGTTGATTTTTAGGCCGTGAGCCCGTCGTCGGGCAGGGATTGTCTTTATCCGTTGCCGAATTGTACATTCCAAGTGTTTAGTACAGTGCTCTGCACACAGTAAGTGCTCAATAAATACGATTGGATGAATGAATGAGTGATTCACCTGTGCTGGGCAGCAGCAGCCTGGGAAAGAATCAGAGGCAGATGATCAAATGATCAAAATGTTGATCCACGACAATGGCAGAGTCTTAAGTTTTTACTCTGTGGAAGAAGGCAACGGTAAACCACTTCCTTATTTTTTTTTTTTAACCAGGAAAACTACAGATAAAGTCCGTATAGTTGCTGTGAATTGGAAACTGAAATGAAAATTGAAACTTCTAAGCACTTACCTATCTTTTCATTCTGTGATTGCTTCTTTTTTCTATTTTGTGAGCGTGTTCCCTCCCAGCTGCTTAGGACAGTTGTCACACACAGTTGATGCTCTGTAAATGTTGCTGATGGATTCCAGCAGTGGAGGGAGTGTGGACAGAGACTGTAAGAGCCCAGAAAAGAGCAGGGGTGGGGACAATGAGAGGAACAAGAGTAGGAATACCGTGTTTTCCATGACTCCTGGCCCAACTGGCGTCCAAGAGGGGTGGAAACAGGAATGTTGAGCTAGGCTGCTCTTCCTCTTCTTTCCTTTTCTACTTGGTTTCAACTCCTGCCCCTTCCATCCTCCTGGGAATCCCATCCTGGGACCACTGAGATTCCTGCTCCCAGCCGTGGATGCTAAACCATGGGTAAAAAAGCTGTTCCCATGTGCATCAACAGCTATTTCCTGCTGTTGCGAAGACTGTGACCAGTAAAAACATTGAGGTACTTGTCCATGGCTCCTCTCAGGGTCACACCTGGAGAGTTTCCAGTCCTCTACCAGTCTTGACTCAGGGAGGGAGAGTCAAGCAGAGACATATCCATTCCATTCCTAGCTTGGGCAGTGGCTAGCGAGTGGAAGGCCATCCTCTTCAAGTCAAAACTCACCTGTGTCGGGCAGCAGCGGCGTGGGAGAGAGTCGAGGGTGGAGTCTCGAGTTTGCTGCATGGAAAGAAACAGTGGTAACCCACTTCCTTAATTTTCCAAGAAAATTCTGTGGATCCACTACCAGAATGATTGCAGATGGAGGTGGGGGTTCTGGGAGAGATGTGGCCATGGCGTCGCTAAGGATCCGTGACTACTCGACAGCATAATAATAATTTCGTTATTTATACTATGTGCTGAGAACTGTTCTAAACGTCGGGGTAATCGGGTTGTCCCACGTGGGGCTCACAGTCTTAATCCCCATTTTCAGATGAGGTCACTGAGGCACAGAGAAGTGAAATGGCTCGCCTAAGGATACCCAGCAGATAAGTGGTAGAGCCGGGATTAGAACCCATGTCCTCCGACTCCCAAGCCTTGCTCTTTCCACTGAGCCATGCTGCTTCTCTAAGACGTGTCCACGTCGTCATCGTTACATTGTTGTTCGATCTGTTTTAGGAGTCGTTTAGATTCCAAATTGAAATGTATCATAATATACATCTTTATTTTTAGTGGTGTTTGGTACGCTCTTTTCATGCGCCAGGCACCGTACCGAGCACCAGAGTAGGTCAAGCTAATCCGGTTGGACACATCCCAGGTCCCACACGGGGCCCTCGGTGGGTTTACAGATGAAGGTCAGCAAAATTAAGTGACTTGCCTGACATCACACAGCAGACGAGTGGAGGAGCCGGGATTAGAACCTAGATGCTCTGTCTCCCAGACTTGGGATCCCTCCTGTAAACCATGCCGCTTCTCTAGATTTGGAGTCTTGCGTTGCCACTAAGAACAATGCTGTGGTAACTGCCTCCTTCCCTCCCACCCCCGAGAGTCCCTGCGCCTGGCCTTCCCGTCTCCCCCTCTAGGCTGTAAGCTCGTTACGGGCGGGGAACGTGTCACCAAATTGTCTCTGCGTCGTACTCTTCCTAGTGCTTAGTATGGTGGGCTGAACGTAGTAAGCGCTCAATAAATACCATTGATTTATTGATCGATTGCTCCCACATGCTCTAGGATTCCTCCACCGCCACTGAGACTTTGAGCACATTTTCTGTGTCTCGTCATGGTTGTGTCCGTCTCCAATCCGTTCTCCATATTTAAACATTTAGGGAAGGATGGGGCCAGGTTTAATTTCCACCCTTGAATTCTCTTCCAGCTCTCAGTACAGAGGTAAGCTCTTAGTAATTACTCGACTACTATTAATAATAATGTAATAATCATGTTGGTATTTGTTAAGCACTTACTGTGTGCAGAGCACTGTTCTAAGCGCTGGGGAGGATAGACCATGATCAGGATGTCCCACGTGAGGCTCCCAGTCTTCACCCCCATTTTCCAAATGAGGTCGCTGAGGACCAGAGAAGTGAAGTGACTTGCCCACAGTCACACAGCTGACAAGTAGCAGAGCGGTGCTTCGAACCCATGACTTCTGACTCCCAAGCCCGGGCTCTTTCCACTGAGCCACGCTGCTTTCCACTTCTCTTTAATATAAAAAGTGGAACAGAGTGGCGGATTCTTATTTTCTAAGGTGAATGAATTGCAAGCAGCAACTGTTGTAAATGGAATAAACGTAGTTTATAGAACTCCAGTAATTTGATATTTTTGTTTTTTCCTCAGTCTACCTGAAATGATTAACTTAGATATAAACTCTTGAAGAGTTTGGCGTCTTTAAAAGTTTTCATTTCATTTGGAATGGTATGCTGAATATTGTACTAGGTGGAGATTGATACCAGATGATACTTCATATATTTGGAAATAAATGCAGATAATTAAATGCCGAGATCACCACAGCAGACAGATGGTGGAGCCAGGATTAGAACCCAGGTGCTCTGACTCCCAGACCTGTGCTGCTTCTCTAGATGTAGACTCTTAAATTTTCCTCCAGGTTTTTGATATATTCCAGAATCCATCCGGTTGTTTCAAGAGTATAGGTTCAATGTGTCATGGTCCTAATATTCCCCTTTCATTTTTCAGATGATTGCTAAAGGAAAAAATGCATCGGAGTTGTTTCCTGCTGTCGTGAAGAACGTGGCCAGTAAAAACATTGAGGTACGTGTCCATTTTGATACGTGATTGTTTTATTGGGGTTTGATGTGTTTAGATTCCAGATTGAAATGTATCATAAAATACTTTTCAGTTCTACGTTACCAGACTTCGTAGACTTTGCTAACGTCTCATCTCTGGCAGAACCTTTGAGGCAAAGCGAAACAAAGGGCATATTGAACCTCATTTACAATGATGCCTTTAGATTTGGGCTGGGTGTTTAAGAAAAGGAGAACTCCAGTCAATTAATGGTATTTATTGAGTGCTTAGTATGTGCAGAGCACCATACTAAGCACTCCGGAGAGTACAGTAGATCAGAGTTGGTAGATACATCCCCTGCCCACAAGGAACTTAACATCTAGAGGAGGAGGTACATATAAATAAATTATGGATACATTCGTAAGTGCTGTGGGGCTGAGTTTGGACTGAATATCACGTGCGTAAAGGGTATGGATCTAAGTGCGTGCCAGCACGGAGAGTTCTGGAAATTCTGGAAACCTAACCATGCATTTCATGCATTCTTATAGGGAAATTGGATTTGCTTACCTCATTTTATTTAGTGCTTCGTTCAAGACAATTATTGCGCTCCATTAAGTGATGAGTAGCTATGCTTATCACAGTACAATATTACTAATATTGATATTACTAATGATCACTTTTCCTCTCTATTAAAGTCCTGTAACATACAGTTAGCCTGAAATTTTTGTCATGTTGAAAGAAAAGAGTATCTCCATTTTTTTTTAATAGCTGAGCAAGAACAGAGGTTTTATGATTTTCTCCCTCTCCTCCCTCCACCAAAGTCACACAGCAGCTGAGCTGGATCTAGAAATATTGTCCCATCCTCCCTCCATGTAAACATTTTTTTTTTCCTATGGTATTTAAACGCTCGCCCTGTCAAATACTGTTCTGAGTGCTGGAGTAGGTATAAGTTAATTTTTCATCTAGCCCCCTAATGCGAAGCTCTAGCCTATTCTTTCCACCCTTACACCCAGGCTCACAACCCCCGTAGCTCTATTTTAACACTCCAGGCGACTGGATATAGTAAGATGAACAAAAATATCACCTGAAAATTTTACAGTCAGTGTTAACGTATTTTCCATTTTTTTAGAAGTCGACTTACTGTAATAAAAAGAACGTATAAGCACACGGGATATTGAGTCAATAAAATAACCATGAACAAGGTTTTTATTAGTATGACAGTTGAATTTTGGATGCAAATGGATGATTCGGAACAGTTAGAGTTGTTGTGCCAGTGTAATATACAGCTATGATTTCAAAGACAAGACCAGTGTGAATTAAACACCCTGGTTATGAATCTGGTTTTAGCACTCGGGCTATTAAATCAGGAATTGTTACTACAGTTAACAGGCATTTTCCCATTCTAGGGGAAATTTATTTTCTCAAGACAAAATAACCAGAAAGAGATTTTATAAAATTGTTCATAGGAAGAAAAATGAATGATTTCCCCTCTCTATATAGCCAGTCAATCAGAATAATTTATGCTAGAGAATGTTTGTACAGTCATATTTTAGACAGACTGCGGAGTGAAATCTAATATTCTTCAGTAAATAAGCAACATAATACTCATTGCATGAATGAGCGAACTTGGCCATCAAAATGAACAACTCCTGAATGTAGTGCATCAATTTGGTGTTGAATAACACCTACACATTTTAAGCAACTACCTGAGAGGCAGTGTTGCCTAGTAGGAAAATCACAAGGTGGGAATCAGGGGACTTGAGTTCTAATTCTGCCTCCACCCTTTCCCCCCTGGGTGACCATGGGCAAGTTATTTAATTCTACTGTGCCTCAGCTTCCTCATCAGTAAAATGGGGATAAAATATCTTCCCCCACTCTTGGACCAGGATCCTTGATTGTATTGGCCCCTGCATTTAGCACTGTGCTTGGAACGTAGTAACTGCTTAATAAATATCATGATGCGCGTTAATCTTATTCTACTTACCATTGTTATCAATTAGAAGGGGGCTAAATTAACTACTTTCAAATCCATGCTTGGGGGCCTTTGTCATTTACAGATACATTTTCGGGAGTTGTATGGCAGTGAAGTAGCTTGGCACTGAGAAGAATTTAGGGTTTATTTTACCGAGAACAAGCCCATCGGTGTATTTTTTTTTCTAAGAGACCTTTGCTTTTTAAGGTATTTTGCAAAGAATAGGCGAGGTCTCTCCATAGCAGTTTTATTTAAAACACATTTTTTCAAAGAGCTGAGGATTCTATTGTTCCCGTCTAAATTTTCAAAAATTAGTATCCCAGGAGGAACCCCTAGTCCATACTGGGAAATCCAGAGACAAAATAGAAGAGTCAGTAGCCAAAGTGGTGTGGCTCTCAGAATGAGTAGATCAGTGCCAGGGAATATTTAAAAGCAAACAGTGACATCACTGAAGTCCTTTTTGGTTCAGTTGTCCTCTGGCCATGTCACTCTCCACCATCACTTCCATCGAGGGTAGTTGAGGGAGGAAAAGGAAAGAGATAACCCTAAAATCCTTTATCAAAATTTCTGGAAGATATTTTTTGGTGGGGAGATTGGTTAGCCAAGTCAAATTTTGGTGGATATTTTTATGCCTTAACCCCCGTCTCTACCGTGTTTAATTGAAGGGTGAAGATTTGAAAGTCATTTGATTTTGGACTTTAAAAAAACTTTGGTGTGGCACGATACTAATCACCATCTCTTGCCTGGAAACTCCTATGGTAAAATATCAATTTTGGGGTTGATAAAATGGAAGGAATCTGAGGCGTACTTGCTCTCAGTTGTTTGAATGGCAAAAAATTGTTTGGCTCAATTATTCAGTGGTATTTATTGAGCACCTGTTGTGGGCGGAGCATTATATTAAAGCCCTTGGGAGAGTATAATAGAGAGTCACGTTCCCTGCCCTCAATCTTACAATCTAGAGGGAGAGCAGACATTAAATTACATATAGGTAAAATAGATTACAGTGTATAAGGATATATATGTAAATACTCTGGGTTGAGCTAAATATCAAAGTGCTTAGGGGTACAGACTTTGAGTGATGATTGTGATATTTCATTCATTCAGTCGTATTTATTGAGTGCTTACTGTGTGCATAACACTGTACTAAACGCATGGAAAGTACAATTCGGCAACAAATAGAAACAGTTCCTAACAAACAGTGGGCTCATAGTCTAGAAGTCTAGTCTATCTAAGCTCTCTGTTTAAGAGCTTACTAAATGCTGGGGTGGATAGAAGCTACTCAGGTTGATTTAAAGTCCAAAATCAAATGACTTTCAAATCTTCACCCTTCAATTAAACACGGTAGAGACAGAGTTAAGGCATAAATATATCCACCAAAATTTGACTTGGCTTACCAATCTCCCCACCAAAAAATATCTTCCAGAAATTTTGATAAAGGATTTTAGGGTTATCTCTTTCCTTTTCCTCCCTCAACTACCCTCGTTGGAAGTGATGGTGGAGAGTGACATGGCCAGAGGACAACTGGAGCAAACAGTCTTAATCCCCATTTTACAGATGAGGGAACTCAGATAGAGAGAAGTGAAATGACTTGCCCAAGGTCACATAGCAGGCAAGTGGTGGAGCCGGGATTAGAGCCCAGGTGTTCCTGTCTCCCAAGCCTCTGACGTATCCACTAGGCCACACTGCTTGTGTGATGCAGAAGGGAGGGAACATAGGATGGAGAGGTGAGAGGTTAGATATAGGTGATACTGAGGGGATGGAGAGTAGGATGAAGAGATGAGACGTTAGGGAAGGATTCCCTGAAGAGATGGGATTTTGGTAGAGTTTTTTGAAGATAGGGAAAGGGGTGGTCTGCTAGATAAGAGGAAGGATGGAGTTCCAGGCAAGAAGAAGGATGTGAGCAAGTGGTCGACGTTGAGAGAGGAGAAATTGAGGCACAGTGAGTAGTTTGGCGTTAGAAGAGTAAAGTGTGTAGGTCAGGTTGCAGTGGGAGAGGAGTGAGGATATGACGGAAGTAGAGAGCTGAATGAGTGCCTTAAGGGTGTCTACCAACTCTGTTATATTTTACTCTCCCAAATGCTTAGTACAGTGCCCTGTGTACGGTAAAAGTTCGATAAGTAACATTGATTAAAGTCGATGGTGAGAGTTTCTTATGCGGCACCAAATGGACAACTATTGGTGATTTATAAGGAGTGGGGAGATGAATGCAGAACACTTCTTCCTGTCTCCCCCCCCCAAAAAAAAACCAAAACAAAAAAAAACACACCACAATGATTCAGGCAGCTCATTGAGGCCTGAAGATAGAAGAGGCTGGAGGGAGGGAAGATAGCAAGGAGGCTGTTGCAGTAGTTGAGGAACGATTTGATAAGTGCTTGGACTATCGTGATCCCACTTTAAGCCTTTCCCCCCCTCCACTCCCTCACAGGTGACTTTCATAGTCAGTGGCGTCGTCTTTGAGTATGAAGGACAAATGTATAGTTATAATGTGTGTGTGTGTGTATGTGTATGTACATCCGTGAACATGTAATATTTCAATATTAAAATCCTGAGGACAGATATTCAAAGTACAAGAAGTTCTTCCGTGAATTCGAATGGAGTTAGAAATGACTACGTACGAATCTAGCGGGTACCGATTTTAGCCTCTTAATCTTCTGGGAGAAAATAATGAGAAATTTTCAGAAGTGTGAGACCCAGCTTTCATTTTAGCCAAGGAAAATGAAACTGCTCTGTGACAGTACTGACTTGGCATTGATTAATATCCTGTCCTTTGCTTCTCTTGAAAACAGCCTCTCCTGGGGTTTCAATCTTCTGTGTTCCTTTCCCTTTTCCGCTATCACATTCATAATTGTAATTCTGGAGTGCATTATTTATTTGGGAATATGCAACCTATTTAAAAAGGAAATCGCGAGATAAATTAATTTGGGTGACTGACCTCTGATTCATCAATATAGTCATCCAGGTTGATGGGAAAATTTAAAAATCCCAGCAGCTTTAAAATTCTTGGAAACCAATATTCTAATTAAATTGCCGTTTCTTATTTTTATTAGGTGTGTAACTTTGACAGATATGATTCTTTCGTATTTGTGCAGTCAGGCTTTGTAGCCGTCCTCTGAGGGAAAAAGAAACGAGGCAGTCCGATTTGGTATCCGAAAGACGTCACCCCCACTGCGATTAGCCGAGAAGCCGTTCAGAAGCGAAGTTGGCTGCTCAGCCAGCCACCCGTCAGTCAGTCGTGTTTACTGAGCGCTTACTTTGTGCAGAGCACTGACTGAGCGCTTGGGAGAGTACGATATAACAGTATAACAGACACATTCCCTGCCCGCAGCGAGAAGGAGGGAGTCCTCTATCTCCATCCAGTTCTGGAGGCCTCCTCCTCCGGCAGCGTCTCTCCTCGGAGCTGCTGCTGTTTCCCCTAGATCTAACCCTGGAAATGGTGGCAACTGCTGGCACTCATCCAGTCGTATTTATTGAGCGCTTATTATGTGCAGACCACTGTACTAAGCACTTGGAATGTACCGTTGGGCAACAGATAGAGGCAATCCCTGCCCAATGAGGGGCTCGCAGTCTAAACAACAAACAACAAAACAAAACAACCTCTGCTGTTGGGAGTGGCTGTCAGCAGCAGAGGCATGAACAGTCTCCCTGTATCTCCACTGAGCAGCGATGCTTGTGCAAGTTGCCCTTTTTTATGGTATCTGTTCAGCGTTACATGCAAAGCAGCGTGGCTCAGTGGACAGAGTCCGGGCTTGGGAGTCAGAGGTCATGGATTCGAATCCAAGCTCCGCCACTTGTCTGCTGTGGGACCTTCGGCAAACCACTTAACTTCTCTCGGCCTCATCTGTAAAAACGGGGATGAAGACTGTGAGCCCCACGTGGGACAACCTGATTACCTCGTATCCACCTGAGCGCTTAGAACGGCGCTTGGCGCGTAGTAGGCGCTTAACAATTACCAACATTATTACTAAGCACTGTTCTAAGCGCTAGGATAGATACAAGTTTATCAGGTGAGTCACAGTTCCAGTCCCATGGGGGTTCCCAGTCCAAGTAGGGCCGTGTGCCCTCTTTGCTTTGTGTTCTAGGCAGTGCTCCCCAAATTAGCAGTTGAGGGCCAAGCAAGGAGTCCCCAGAGAGAACAGCAGTTCCTAGGCAGAGGAAGATATCTGAGGAATACTGACGGCAGATTGGCCATCCTTTAGATGGTGATGGCTTGCTGGTCCCGTGTCTCATTTTAGGCTGCAGGGCCATGTGAATGCCCCGGAGTGCTCCCCAAAAAATGAGTGCTTGGGAACCAATGGGTCAAGGAGCTCAACTCTAAGCTTTGCCCCACATTAGCTCTGCGGCATACCAAGACACGGGCACCCCCAGGCCCACAACATTTATTCATTCATTCATTCAATAGTATTTATTGAGCGCTTACTATGTGCAGAGCACTGTACTAAGCGCTTGGAATGTACAAATCGGCAACAGATAGAGACAGTCCCTGCACTTTGACGGGCTCACAGTCTGATCGGGGGAGATGGGCAGACAAGAATAATGGTGATAAATAGAGTCAAGGGGAAGGACGTCTCATAAAAACAATGGCAAATAAATAGAATCAGGGTGATGTACATCTCATTAAACAAAAACTAGGGTGATGAAGATATATACAGTTGAGCGGACGAGTACGGTGCTGAGGGGATGGGATGGGAGAGGGGGAGGAGGAGAGGGAAAGGGGGGAGAAGAGGGTTCAGCTGCGGAGAGGTGAAGGGGGGGTAGAGGGAGCAGAGGGAAAAAGGGGGGAGCTCAGTGTGGGAAGGCCTCTTGGAGGAGGTGAGCTTTAATGGAGGAGGTGAGCTTTAACATTTATGTATATATAACCCTCTGTAATCTTAATGCCTGTCTCCCCTTCTAAGTCTGTAAGCTCCTTATGTGCACAGATCATCTGTAACTACTGTATTCTCCCAAATGCTTAGTATGTGTTCTACACACAGTAAGTGCTCAATAAATAACATGAATCGATTAGGGCTGCCTTTGTGGCTTTTTGAAGGACTCTGAATTGATGTGCCCCCTGTCGACTTCTAATGCCAGAGTTGTAACCAAAATGAGGTGTTACTCTCCAAGAACCGGCGGGCTGCCGATCGGAATTAAAATCGAAGCCCAAACTGCTAAAGTTCGTCTTGGCAATATGAAGACCAGTAAGGCCTCAAAGCAGATCGCTCTATCTTTAAAGGTAGTCCAGGTTTTGGTCTTCCACCATTAAACGAAGGGGTTAGTGAAAATTATTTTCTGATCAGATTTGGGTACTCCGCTTAGCGAGCTCTAAAGCCAGATAGGATGATCTCTTCTCAGTCGTCAGGCTTGGTGGGGTTGTTGTCGGATGGCATTTTCAGGTCTTTCTGTCTTTAACGTCTCTTATTTCTTCTTCAGAAATAACCTGTAATTATTTTATATCTCCGTGAAATATCCTTAATCCTCCAACACTGGAGAAAACTGACGTGTAGACTTTTTATCTGTCCTCAGAGAATCGAAAGGTATTTTATTGTTCACCGGGTGTATCCTGTAAATTTCATTTTTAAAAGTGCAGGCTGCCCTAGGCTCAGTTGGGATGTGCATCCATATGTCATTAGATGTCAGAAGATACCAAAAGTGACCCAGTAAGCAATCAGTGGTTACAGCACAAAAAATAATCAAAGGTTTAGTCAATAACTCATGAAGTTTGATGTGCTGGTATTGATAAACTAATTAAACAGATCTGCCTGTGTTCCTCCAGCCTAATGTGGTCCTGCTATGATTAGTTTTACAGCAAGGAGTGTTGTAACATTGAATGAAGGTAACAGATCAGAGAGCGGTGTAGTCACGAAGCCCTAAGTACTCCTATTTCTGGTCACAGAGTGGTTGCAGGGAAAGAAGGCTGTCTTTGCACACCTGCAGCCATTCGGTGCATAGGCCTCTTGTGGTCAATATTGATTGGTTCTTATAGTAGAATAAGAACAAATTTAGTGTTTTGCAACCTTCTGTGATTTAATATTGTTATGCTTTTTGCCATAACTGTCCCCCAAATCCTTGATAGTGAGTAATTATCGTGCCGCTTGCTAGCACAGCTGTAGGTCGGGGCTTTCTGTGGCGCCATTACAAACCCTCTCTATTAAGAAGTTGCCAACTCTTCCCTAAAAGTTGCTTCGGTAGTTCTGTGTGGGAATGGATTGTGGGAGGGCCATTTTAAAGAGTGGAGTACGATGAGCGCCTAACTAAAAGAAATGTTCAGAGGCGTTCAGAAATCCAGATGCGTCGGGCAGCTCACTCACCGGTTCTGTACCGGGCCAGTGAGGTGGGTTTTCTGTTGTTTTTTTCATGGTATTTAAGAACTTCCTAGGCGACGGAGACGGTACTAAACGCTGGGGTAGATCCAAGCCGATCAGGATGGACCCGGTCCGCGTCTCACGTGACGCTTACGGTCTTCAACCCCATTTTACAGACGAGGTGCCCGAGGCCCAGAGATTTGAAGTGATTTGCCCAAAGTCACACAGCAGACAGGTGGCGGAGCTGGGATTAGAACCCGGGTCCGTCCGAATCCCAGACCCGGGCTCTGTCCGCCAGGCCAGCTCGTGCTAAAGCCGTCTCCAAGGGGTGTGAAGGATTCTCCCTTTCAGGCACGAGAGGTGCTGATGATGTTCCTGTCGGAAAGCTGGAGGGAGAGCCGCCTTCCGTTTCCTCGGCTCTTTTGCCCGGTTGCATCGGTGAATGGCCCCATAATGCAGCCACAGCTGCAAGAGAATAAAACCCTCGCCAGAGATCAATCCATCAGTGGTATTTACTGAACGCTTACCCCGTGCTGAGAACCGTACTGAGCACTTGGGAGGGTACAGTACAGCAGAGTGTCTACCAACTCTGTTGTACTCAGTCAGTCAGTTGTATCTGTTGAGTATTTACTGTGTTCAGAGCACTGTACTAAGCACTTGGGAGAGTACAATATAACAGTCACATTCCCTGCCCACAATGAGTTTACCGTCTACTCTCCCAAGCGTTTAGTACAGTGTTCTGCACAAGGTAAGTGCTCAATAAATGCAGGCGATTGATTTGGTAGACAGGTTCCCTGCCCACTAGGAGCTCAGAATTGAGAGCAGGGGAGGCAGACGGTAATATGCTGAGAAAAGCAGCATGGCTCAGTGGAAAGAGCACGGGCTTGGGAGTCAGAGGTCATGGGTTCTAATCCTGGCTCTGCCACTTGTCAGCTGTGTGACTGGGGGCAAGTCACTTCACTTCTCTGGGCCTCAGTTCCCTCATCTGTAAAATGGGGATTAAGACTGTGAGCCTCATGTGGGGCAACCTGATGACCCTGGATCTCCCCCAGCGCTTAGAACAGTGCTCTGCACATAGTAAGCGCTTAACAAATACCAACATTATTAACATTATTAATATGAATAAGTAAATTATGGATATGTGCAGAAGTGCTGTGGGGCTGAGGGTGGAGTGAAGATCAAGTATTTAAAGGGTATGGATCTAAGTGTGTTGGCGATGCAGATGGGAGACGGAGTAGGGGAAAAGAGGGCTTAATCGAAGAGGGCACTAGCAGCCACTGGAGCACGGAGGATTCCAGAAATAAAGTGGTATAGACACGTCCACGCTAAGTCAATTTCCATGCCTTCCTTTGGAGGAGCAATTGAAGGTGGCGAGATAAGTGGCAAAAATGGATATGGGGAAAGCAGAAGAAAACGTAGTGTAGATTTAGGGGAATTGACTGATTGCCTGGGATTGTCGTTGTAAAACTTCAGTGCTGCATTTCATTTTAATGATTCATGGAAATAATGTCAAGAATGAATAGATTTTAAATAAGATCAGTTGATTAATGTAAAATTATTTTTTCAGTTTTGTAGCATCGGATTGAGGGGGTTGTCTTAAATATAGGTCATTTTGCTTTGAGACCAATTCAATGTATTTGTTACATTGATGTGTGTGTTATTTGTACCGGAGAGTTTAGTCATTTCTTGAGCCCAGGTGACCTCTTGAGATTATCATGCAGCTGAAAAATGTTGTGATTCTATAATTCCCTTATTATTATTACTTTTTTTTTTTTTTACCATTTTGCACTTGAAAAATTCATAACCCTTAGTTTACTCAAACCGTTTTTTGTGTGTGTTGTGTTGATTTCTAGATCAAGAAATTAGTGTATGTTTATCTGGTCCGCTATGCTGAAGAACAGCAAGATCTGGCTTTGTTGTCCATCAGTACTTTTCAGCGTGCCTTGAAAGTAAGTATACGTCTCAAAAGAGCAAAGCGCCCGCAGGCTTGGGAGCAGTTGTCATTTAGAATAATGGGCTGATCCGGTCTTAAAGCAGTGTGACAAGGTGTGCCAGTGTCCTGTCGGTCTTTTCTGCACTTAGAAGGGTGTTTGACATATAGTAAGTGCTTAACAAATAGCATCATTATTATTCAGGCACACTTGCACTCGTGGCTAGGGTTTTACAGTCAGAATGGCCACGTTTACACACAAATGCGGATCGGTCGTATAGATTACGAAGTTACTGAATGGAACCGTAATGATCCGAAAGAGGTTCTGAACCTCTCAGAGAGCCTAGTTTCTGCCAGTAATGTGATGTCCTCTGCTCGAGGGCATCCACGGTAAAGTGCAACTGTGGACTGGTGGGGATTCTGGAGAGATCCGGTTCTGAGGGTTTGGACTCGCTGCGGAGAGTCCATGAGGGCTCCCGGTCAAATTCAGGAGTCCTCAAAGGGGGCTTAGCATCAACGTTGAGTAAACGTATAAACCCCAAATGGATGTCCGAGCCCCTTCTAGTCATTCGATCGATGCCATTGATAACCCCGGGCTAAATTGACCTTTTGTGGCTTATTGTTTCCACTTTGCCCCATTTCAGGATCCGAACCAGCTAATTCGTGCAAGCGCTCTGAGGGTTCTCTCCAGCATCAGAGTGCCAATTATCGTACCGATCATGATGCTTGCCATCAAAGAAGCTTCGGCCGACTTATCACCGTATGTTAGAAAGAATGCTGCCCATGCAATCCAAAAATTATTCAGGTAAGTAGCTGGCCTATGTGGGATGTGTCAGCAAAGTTGGGTGAGGGAAGGGGGAGAGGGGGTGTGTTTATGAGAGAAACAAAGAAAGAGAAATTGACTTTTCTCCTCTTTGAATCTCTCTAGGGACCACAAGTTTCTTTGGCCTCAGATTCAAAGATCATTTGAGGCTTTCAATGGTAGAGACCCTCTGGAGAATATAGTACATGAGGTGGCCGAACTACAGAGGGAATTTATATCTTTGTAAATTAGTATTCTTGCCACACTGATATGCTTAAAATTTCAGTCAATATTGAGTGGCTGCGAAGTGCAAAACATTTAGTCAGGTGCCTGGAAGAGTATACCAGAAGCAAGGAGAAAATTACATTTTAATTGGGGGTTGTATTCCAGGCAAGAAATTTGAGATATTCTGTTTGACTGATGAAAAGTTTCCCATTGCTCTGATGCCTCCAGCCCTCCTTTTCTTTTTCATCCACTGCTGTTTCGTTACCCCTGAAGTGATCACCCTTCAATCAGTCAAATCGTATTTAATTAACACTTACTGTGTGCTGAGCACTGTACTAGGTTCTTGGGAGAGTACAACATGTCAGTATAACAGAGTTGGTAGGCAACTCTGCCTGCCCTTGAGGTGATTATTTTTTAAGAGGAGGGTAGTTCACTATTACTCTGGGATTGTTGGAATGTATTACCGTAAGGATTTAAAAGATTGGACTGGATTATCTCTTAGAATACCAGGGAAGGAAAGAAATATCGGGGAGGTTATTGTTGAAAATAAGTTCTTTTTACGATAGCATGAATGATTTAAAGGAAAGGTATTAGATACATTCAATATCACAAATATCTAAAGGGGTTTTTTCTTTGCCTGTGTACAAAATAAGTGGGCCATCACCACGTGCCGTCAATAATAACCTCTCTCGTTATATCCTTTGCTTCTTTCTCCTCTCCTCTTGGTCTTTTTTCTTCTATTCTTCTCTTTATTTTCCCTATATCCTCTTTTTCCGCTTCCCTTCCCCTGCTCCCCCTTCCCCAGCTTTTCCTTCAGACACCATATACCCGGCCTGCCCTCCATATTGTGTTTCTCAAGGTTTTATCTCACAATCCCTCTAGATCCTGTGACCCTGGCCTGCTCTTCCCCCATGTCCTCTGACCCTGACCTTATTTTTGCCAAAGATCAGAAGAATGGAGTAGCTTCTGTATAGGGCTATACCGCAAAGATGAGTATGCTTCAGTGTGAAAAGCCGAAGGCGTAGAGGGGGACATGTTCATGACTGCCAAAAACATAAAGGGTGAGGAAAGGGCAAACTAAAATTGTTGTCCCTAGTAATCATTAAGAATCATTTTTATTAATTAAGTACTTGCAATGTGCTAGGCACTCTAATAAGCTCATTCATTCAATAGTATTTATTGAGCGCTTACTATATGCAGAGCACTGTACTAAGCGCTTGGAATGAACAAGTCGGCAACAGATAGAGACAGTCACTGCCGTTTGACGGGTGCACAGTCTAATTGGGGGAGACGGACAGACAAGAACAATGGCAATAAATAGAGTCAAGGGGAAGAACATCTCGTAAAGACAATGGCAACTAAATAGAATCAAGGCGATGTACATTTCATTAACAAAATAAATAAGCTGTGGGGTGGATACAAGCAGACTGGGTTGGACACAGTCCCTTATCCCACGTGGGGCTTCCAGTCTCACTCCCCATTTTACAGATGAGGTAACTGAGGCCCCGAGAAGTTAAGTGACTAGGTCAAGGTCACACAGACAAGTGGCGGCGTATCCTCTGAAGTTGAAGGTGATAGGTTCAAAACAAACCGGAGAAAAAAGCCCTTTTATTTCTATAAAAACACACACACACACTCTCAAGGTAGTAAGCAAATGGAAGTTCTTGTTTTTTTTCTGCAAAATGTGTGCAGGCTGAAAAGGTCAATAGGATCAAGGAAGGTATGGATATAATAGGTTACTAAAATAATCATCAAGCTGGGCATCCAGAGGGCACCTTCACACCGTTCCTCCGCCAAGCATCCCGTTGTCACTGTTGGAAACTCAGTACTGTTCAGGACGGATCACTGGTCTCTGATCTCCTAAAAATGAAATTGCTCCCGGATTTGTGTAACCTTCTGTTACTTTAGCTCTAGGAGATGAATTTGAGGGCACGACCCATAAGTCCTGAATACCTGGCCTTCCCCCTAAGAATAATAATAATAATTGTGGTATTTAAGCACTTACTGTGTGCCAGGCACTGTACTAAGCAGTGGGGTAGATGCAAGGTAATCGGGTTGGACCCAGTCCCTGTCCCACACTGGGCTTATAGACTTACTCCCCATTTTACAGAGGAGGTAACTGAGGCACAGAGAAGTTAAGTAACCCCTGCTGTGTGTCATCCTACTGCTAGTGGTATTAGCCCGGTGGCCAGAGGGCAGGAGGTTAGGATGTCCTGAGGCCTGATTTATTCTTGGATAAACTAACTGTTAGTATCAGCTGAGTTGGACAGCCGATTGGTTTGTTGACAAACCGACCCGCATCCAGCCGCGTAGCGAGACAGTAAAATATAATAGATGATATCTGTCAGAGAATGTTACATAGCACATAAAGCACAGTTGTAGGATTTAAACGGAACATTAAAAGGACATTAGGGCGTTCATTTCTTTGTCTCTCACTCAGCCACGCTTCGCCTTACAGACTTGGTGAAACCACTACAAATTCAGTTCGTTTGCTTCGGTCTCTTGCCTCTGGCAAACCCCAACCTCACCAGCCCCAGCCCTAATGAAACCGAAATAAACTTTGCTGCTTTGTTAGCTCATGGTTTGTGTGCCATGATGGTTAGAGTTAGAAATCTTGGACAGCAGGATTCTTGCCTCCTTGTTTTTGTTTGTGCAAATTACATCTAGCTGCCTTAATTTTTTAATGCATGAGAAAATAACTATTTCAAAGGTCTTTCTCTGCATTCCCTCTTCTTCCCCCCCACCCCCCACCCCCATATCCCCTGCCTATTGTCTTTCCGCCTTGGGTTAAGAAAGCATATAACCAGCTAGCACCTGGTGACTCTGCTTTCTTAGAAACTACAGAAAGCACCAGGGCTTTCCTGGAGGAACCGAAAATCTGGGCCTCGTATTTCAGGCAATTATTCCTAACTATACAAACTCCACTTTCTTCCATGAGGGCTGAAGCTGCCTATGACCATTTGCCGTTTTTCTCCCCCACCCCAAATCCCCGTTGAGGAAAATGACTTCAATGTTTCCTTCTCCCTTTTCCTTTCTCCCCTCTTCCTGTCCGGATCCCTTCTTGAGTTTGCTCGGAATTCACTCTGGCTTCGCCACTTGTCTATTTAAGCAGCGTGGATCACTGGAAAGATCCCGGGCTTGGGAGTCAGGGGTCGTGGGTTCTAATCCTGGCTCTGCCACTTGTCTGCTGTGTGACTTCACGTAGTAAGCGCTTAACAAATACCAACATTATTATCTTTAAATTATATATTAATAATTCCTCATTTATTCACGTTAATGTCTACCTGCCCTTCTAGACTGTATGTTGTTGCTGAATTGTACTTTCCTAGCACTTAGTACAGTGTTCTGCGCACAGGAAGTGCTCAGTAAATACGATTGAGTGAATGGGCAGGGAACAAGTCTGCTAATTCTGTTGTATTTTACTCTCCCACGCACCTGGTACAGTGGTCTGCACATAGTAAGGGCTCAATAAATACGATTGAAGCAATGGGCAGGGAACAAGTCTGCTAATTCTGTTGTATTGTACCCTCCCAAGCCCCTGGTACGGTGCTCTGCACATAGTAAGGGCTCAATAAATACTATTCACTGATTACCAAATACCTTTAAAAATAAAAAAAGCTAGAATGTAAGCACAGTTTGCAGGCAGGCAAAAACTTCTAGATCAATTACCCTTTATGTCACGGAAAATAAGTGTAGGTAGCGTAATTAGTCTGTCTTCTGCATAGTTTTCCTTCAACTTCTTCCTGCTGTAATTGCTCCCTGGAAAGATTCGTTCCTTTCCCTGACTGCCGAGCCCCATCCTTGATTACCCGGCTCAGGCCAACAGAGACCCAGCCTCCTAGAAGCCGCCATCTGTCACAGACAGGGGGAGAAAAAAGTAAATGATTTGACTGCTCCAATTTACCACTTCAAGACTGTTCTGATTAGAAAAAGTTTGAAGTTTTGTTGTTAACAGCAGGCTTCAGGCCTAAAAGAAGGATTCCTACAGAAACCAAGCGTCTGCTTAGCTTTACTGCCTATGTTTGCGTGGATTTATAGAAAACCTTGAGAGGTGTTAAAAGAAAGTATTATTAACCATTGCTGTACTGCAAAATAATTCTGTTCCCTTGTCAATTAATAATGACGGTATCTGTTAAGCACCTATGTGCCAAGCACCGTTCTAAGTACTGGGCTAGATTAAAAGGTAGTCAGGGTGTCCCACATGGGGCTCACAGTCTTAAACCCCTTTACAGGTGAGGTAACTGAGGCCCCAGAGGAGTGAAGTGACTTGCCCAGGGTCACACAGCAGACAAGTAGCAGAGCCGGGATTAGAACCCATTACCTCCTGACTCCCAGGCCCATGCTCTAACCATTGTACCATACTTCTGTGAGCGTTTAGCCAAAGTAGAAAGGGAAAAACATGTTAACAGTAATAAAAGCCTTAAATCCAAGAGCACTATGGTTAACAGTCTCTCACTCCATCTTTATCCTCTTCTGATTTCTAAATTTCTGTCATTAAGGATTGTGACTTTTCTTAATTCTGACCCAGTCGTAAAGCCCCAGCCCTATCAGCAGTTTATACTTCATCTCCCTTGACTGACTGCTAAATTGAACACTTAGTACAGTGTTTTGCGTAGTAAGTGCTCAATAAATATGATTAATAATAATAGTGACAATAATAATAAATCATCTAGAGGAAGAGACCGAGGCCCACCTGTATGTGCTATCTCAATCTCAGGCACTGTTGGGGTCATGGTTGTTCATGGTTCTCAAAATGGGGGCTGCGTAAATCCAAGCAGTTTTGGACTGTCAAATTTGCTTTCGTAGTAGCTTATATTTTGCCAGAACACGTACGGTTCTTTTTTTAATAGGCTCAGGTTTATTCAAATGCAGTGATTTTCGCAATTTATCAAGCACCCGTATAATGCATACTTCTTAAACAGATCATTTCCATTTAACAAGAGTTGCCATCTTTGATCCACGATGACTTCAGGCAGAGGAGAGATGGAGGTTGAGTGTAATTCAAGAACAGGGAAGATGCCCTTTAGTCCTTCATTTCTCCTGGTTTGATCCTGCTTTGGTTAGACCTATCAGAACCTGGCTGGTTCCAAGGTCCGTGAGCGCAGCCGAGGCACACCAGGCAACGCAGGCATTCGACTGGGTTGGGCTTTCTTGAACCGGATTAGAACTAGCTTGGGCAACTGTTATCACGGAGTTCCACATTCCCGTTGATATGGCGGTGTGGTACGCTGCAGAAACGCTATCTGTCGAATTCCCTTCTGCAGCACAGGGTAATCTGCGGCTTATCTTTTCACATTTATTCTCTTAGGACTGTGCCTCATTTGCCTTCTAAATGAAATCCTTTCGCTGACTTTCCTGCCTATATTGGCATTTCCGTATTTAGTCTGTATCGATTGGTTCGTATATGGAATCTGGGGGGTTGGAGCTGCAGGTTTGCTGAATATATTCACGGGAGGAAAACCGATTTGGAATCAGGCCCAGACTTCTGAACTTGAACTACTGGCGTGTTAGCAGCCTTCTTAGGGTCGGCCTTATTAGGGTCGGCTTGATGTCCGTTCAGAAGATGTCAGCGAAACCTGGAGATAAAATGAACTTCATCCCCATTTTAGTTGGGAAATACATATTCTGTAAACTTAAAGAATACACAGGTTTCAGGTTCTCAGTTACTAGCAACAAAAATTGCCTCAGTAGAGTTTCTCCTCCCTAAAACCTGATTGGTGCTAACGTTAATAAAGATGACTTTGGGGTTCATAGATGCAGGACTACTTTGAAAATGTAGAATGCTTTGCTTCCTCATTGTTTTCGGAATGAGAATTTAGTAATTAATCATAACAGTTGTGGTGTCTGTTAAGCACTTATATGCCAAGCACTGGACTAAGCGCTGGGTTCAATACAAGATAATTAGGTCAGACGCGGCCCCGGTCCCATATGGCGCTCACAGTCTAAGTAGGAGGGAGAACAGGTATTTAATCCCCATTTGACTGCTGAGGAAATTGAGGCATAGAGAAGTTATGTGACTCACCCAAGGTCACACAGTAGGCAAGTGGCGCAGCTGAGACTCGAACCGGGTCTTCTGACTCCCAGGCCCCATGCTCTTTGCACAGAACCACATTTTTGATATCACAGATTTCTTAGCCCTACATTTAATAATTAGAAAATGGAAATGAAGCCCAAAATGTGTAATCTTCTCTTTAGTCACCGTCTGGTTAGTTTTCCAGACTCAGCCATTTAGGTGGCAACCATTTAATTGCTCTCTATTGGAAAACAGTGGCTGTTGTATGACACATCTATGGCGGTAGGGTCAAGGCGGACTTTCTTGAGCGTGGTGAGGGTTAAAATCATTGAACTGCTGAAATAATTTTACCGATCGAAGGTGGTCGGGGCCAAGCGGGCCTCGTGGCTCCCTGTGTCCGAGAGGGAGGACTGACTCATTGATTTAAGGCTTCAATCATTTGATCGTATTTATTGAGCACTTACTGTGTGCAGAGCACTGTACTAAGCACTCTGGAGTGTGCAGTGTAACAATTAACTGACACATTCCCTGCCCACAATGAGCCCACAGTCTACAGGGCCAGAAAAACTCAAGACTCTCCAGAGTTCTCGCCATGTAGCCTTCCCTTCTAGCCTCCTTATAACCCACTTCGGATGGCAGTGCCAGTCTCTGCCTTGGCTTCCTTGAGTTTTCTAAATTTCACAGCCAGCGATTGAGTTTAATTTGTTGTTTCTTGTTGTGTTTAGCCTCGATCCAGAGCAGAAAGAAATGTTAATTGAAGTAATCGAAAAGCTCCTGAAAGATAAAAGCACGGTAAGCAGTATAATTTTATGGAGTTTAGGAAAACAATCTTTGAATCTCAGCAGCCATTCGGGCACACACAGTACCAGTTCTCGCTGGGTCTGAATGTTTGTCGGGAGGGGGTGGGCAGTTACAGCACCTTGGGGGAACACGGCTTGAAGCCGTCGGCACATTTCAGAAGTAAAAGAGGGGAATTTTGACCCAATACGCCTGATTGTGACTGAATTGTTGGGGTTTTTCGTGCCAGTGAAATGTTTAAATCTGGTTTTGAATCGACTGGTTTGGAGAAATAGTTTATTAGCTGCCACTTCTGCCCTCCAGGCCCAATGAACCGATTAGACTGTGAGCCCGTCATTGGACAGGGATTGTCTCTATCCGTTGCCGAATTGTCCATTCCAAGCGCTTAGTACAGTGCTCTGCACATAGTAAGTGCTCAATAAATACTATTGAATGAATGAATGAACTAATATTCCGTCCATAAAAATGAACAAATCAGTGAGATTTAACTCTGAAATTTGAGCAGTTGCAGGTAGCGACAACTGCTCTACTCCATACCTCTCCCTTCCCTGATGTCATGCGGTGTGCTGGGGAAGGGAAAGGGAGGAAAGATAATCAAGAAGGACGAGTCCCTTTCCCACATAGTGCTCACGGTCTTAATCCCCATTTTATAGGTGAGGGAACTGAGGCTCAGAAGTGGCTGGCCAAGCAGACAGGTGGCAGAGGTGGAATTAGAACCCAGGTCTTCTGCGTTCCAGGCCAGTGCTCTTTCCGCTAGGCCACACTGCTTCTATTGTATATAATACAGCATAGGGCAGGAACGAGTTATAGATAATAACCTCTTTGAGGACAGGGGTCACGGCCTCTTCTTCTTCTGAAGTTCTTCTTAGCAAATAGTATCGGGGTCTGCACGGAGTAGGTGCTCAGTACGTACTGTGAGGTGTTTTTTATGGTATTTAAGCACTACTATGTGCCAGGCCCAGTACTTAGTACTGGAGTAGACTGTGAGCCCATCAGTGGGCAGGGATTGTCTCTTTCTGTTGCCGAATTGCCCATTCCAAGCGCTTAGTCCAGTGCTCTGTACATAGTAAGCGCTCAGTAAATACTATTAATTGAATGAGTGGAGTAGAGACAAGCTAATTAAACTGGACACAATCCCTGTCCCACATGGGGCTCACAGTTTTAATCCACATTTTCCCGATGAGGTCAGTGAGGCACAGAAAAGGGAAGCGACTTGCCTGAGGTCACACAGCAGGCAAATGGCAGAGCTGGGATTAGAACCCGGGTCCTTCTGCCTCCCAAGCTTGCGCCGGATCCACTAGGCCACGCTGCTCCTTGACCTCGGGAGCCTCCAGGAGGTGTAATAATAATAATGGCATTCGTTAAGCGCTTACCATGTGCAAAGCACTGTTCTAAGCCCTGGGGAGGATACAAGATGATCAGGTTGTCCCACCTGGGGCTCACAGTCTTAATCCCCATCCTACAGTTGGGGCAACTGAGGCCCAGAGAAGCTAAGTGACCTGCCCAAAGTCACACAGCTGACAAGTGGCTGAGCTGGAATTTGAACCCATGACCTCTGACTCCCAAGCCGGGGCTCTTTCCACTGAGCCACGCTGCTTCCCTATAAAAGATTGAAAGAGGGAACAGGAAGGAGACACTAGAGAGAAGCATGGGAGACTTAACAAAGACCTCCCTTTATTGTTTTGATTTTATCACCTGAATTCACAGCCAGGTCATTAGGGTCAAGAGATGGGGCACTGGTGAGGCCAGGGGATTTGAGTAGGGAGTTCAAAATCTGAAACTGCTGTGAGGGCAGCATAAAAGAGGGTACTATGCAGGGTCTTCCCTAGGCAGGATATTTGGACCCTTTGACTCCATCCCGAGGAAGCCCTGCCCCTCCTCCTGAGCGGAATCCAGAGAGCTGCCCAGTCCACAGGGCACGGGGAACCCGGGAGCAGCTGTCGATCCGAGCCATCAACACCCCCTCTGACCTCCCTCCGTCTCCCCGCTGCCCCGTGAGGGGGCATTCCTGCTCGGCGGGAAAGGCCCAGCGTCCGGCCGAGAGGAATGGGAAAGCGGCGGCGGCCGTGCCGTGTCCTCGGAGCGGGTAGGGGTTCCAGGGGGGACGTCCCCCGTCTCTCAGCTCTTTCTCCCAAACCCAGAGTGATCGCTGCCCCGGGTGAATTGCTCTGGGCCTACCCTCTTCCAGAGTCACTTCCGGTCCTCTCTGTGCATTATCTTCCGTGCTCCTCCCTGGTCAGTACGGCGAGCAGTGTTCGCTTTCTCCCGGAGTTATTTTTCTTTTCTTTCTCTCCTTCCTCCGCCCTTAGTTCTCCCTCTCCGGTCAGCGTTAGTTGACTACTTTCCCTTTGCCTATTTCAATGGGCCGCGGAGAAGGTGCTAATCACGGAGGCCCGTGGTGGGGGAGAAAGCTGAGGCCCAGTGAAGTGCCTTGCCCACGGCCACAAGGCAGACAGGTGGCGGAGCGGGGATTCGAACCCAGGTCTTCCATCCACCAGTCGTATTTGAGTGCTTACTGTGTGCAGAGCATTGTCCCAAGCGTTGGGGAGAGTACAGCAGAGCAGTGCCCACGTACCATTTATATTTCCGAAAGGACCCGAAGAAGAGAACAGAGCTTGCCCCTGTAGGGCTGGTGGAAGGCTTAAGGAGCACAGTGTTGACTGTCATTGAATGCTGTGACAGGGACAGATTAGGAGACCCTGGTGGGGTCATTTGGGGCATTTTCTGGCTTTTCCCTGGAGCGGCAAATTACATTTATGCAAGTTACGTGGCAACCCCGCAGTCCTATACAAATCTCATTATCAGTTCAGCGTCCTAAACTACCTGAAGTTGGAACGGTAAGCGAGGTGGCCAATAAGACTCCTTCAGCACTAGATTTGTGAGGAATCATGCTAACCTTTTCCTTTCTGTGTTTTCTCAAACCACTTTATTCAAGGAGAGGTAAGTTGGAAACTGTCCAATACCTAGGATTCATTTTCCAAGTACGTAGCGAGCTGTGGAATCGAACACAATTGCCACTGAACCCCCCGTGTAGAGCCCCAGTTGCTTCTCACGAAACCAAAATCCATTTTCGAAATAAATTGGCTTCAGCCCTGAGCCGTTTTACAGTCTCGGCGATGACCAGTTCTTCCACTTTTATTTGAAGAGCTGAGTCAGAAGTGTTCCCGAATGTAATTGAGCTACCTTAATACCAAATAAAAGCATGCTTAAAAACACCCTCCAAGCAACCGTCTCCCTGCTATTTGGGGAAAAACCTACAAGAAAGGTGAAATATTGATAATTGTTGGGGTAAAGGAAGTTTAAATGCTCATGATATCTACTGTGGTTTACAATTATTTCTTGGTCTAATCAATTCTTCCCCAGATCCTCTTGGTCATTTTGTAGTTTTCCATATGACATCCTTGCTGTTGGTGGGGTGGGTATTGATTGCCACAGTGGTGGAATTTAAGCGCATACTGTGTGCCAAGCACTGTGCTGAGTGCCGGGGTTAGCTCGAAGATAATCAGGTTGAATATAGTACCTGTCCACGTGGGGCTTACATTCTAAGTAAGGGGAATATAACTTAATTCTGATTTTACAGATGAGGAAACTGAGGCCCAGAGAAGTTAAGTGACTTGTCCAAGGCTTCACAGCAGACAAGTGGCGGAGCGGGGATTAGAACCCAGGTCTTCAAGCGATGGGTCGTATTTATTGAGTGCCTACTAAGCCGTGAGTGCAGAGCACTGTCCTAAGTGCTTGGGAGTAACAGAGTTTGCAGACACATTCCCTGCCTGGAACGACTTTAGGGTCTTCAGATTTTCAGGCTGTGTTATTTCCACTAAACCAATCTGCTTTTCACTTGCTAATGGACTGCTTAGTTTCTTTTGTCTTACCTTGCCTCACACATTCCTTGAATTTTTTGGTGAAAAGATAATAATAATAATAATAATAATGTTGGTATTTGTTAAGCGCTTACTATGTGCAGAGCACTGTTGTAAGCGCTGGGGGAGATACAGGGTCATCAGGTCGTCCCACGTGAGGCTCACAGTTAATCCCCATTTTACAGATGAGGTATCTGAGGCACAGAGAAGTGAAGTGACTTGCCCACAGTCACCCAGATGACAAGTGGCAGAGCCGGGAGTCGAACTCATGACCTCTGACTCCGAAGCCTGGGCTCTTTCCACTGAGCCACGATAGTCTACAAATTTTGGTATAGTTGTCCTTCATAGTTGTATATGAACACAAACTTCCCCACAGAATTTATGCACTTATCGGTTCTTTATATTAATATTTGCATCCTCCTCTAGACTAAGCTCATGGAGGGCGGGGACTGTCTACCAACTCTCTTATATTGTACTCTCCCAAGTGCTTAGTACAGTGCTCTGCTCACAGTAGGCGCTCACTAAATACGATTGATTGATAGTGGTGAAGTTCACCAGAGTGCACGTGTAACCGAAGAGGCCAGTGTGGGACTCATAGTCTTAGCTTCATCGTGCCCACAAAATGGCTGTCCCTTGTTCCGTTATAATAATGTTGGTATTTGTTAAGCGCTTACTATGTGCAGAGCACTGTTCTAAGCGCTGGGGTAGATACAGGGTAATCAAGTTGTCCCACGTGAGGTTCACAGTTAGTCCCCATTTTACAGATGAGGTAACTGAGGCCCAGAGAAGTGAAGTGACTTGCCCACAGTCACACAGCTGACAAGTGGTAGAGCTGGGATTCGAACCATGACCTCTGACTCCGAAGCCCGGGCTCTTTCCACTGAGCCACGCGACCTGTTTGTTTGCTCTCTTACCTTGTCGTCTCATTTTGTACGACTCTTTTGCTTAAAAAATGCCACTCCTTTCCTCGATAGTGGCATATTCTCAGCATTTGACTCCTAGGTTTCAGTGGAGAATACAGCGCCGTGAGAAGCTCTCTCTTACCGTGTCCACAGAATGACTCCTCTCCCCTCCTTGCTTTCGATCTCCCGATTTCCATTCTTCATAGAGATGAGGCCTGCCGTCGCTGGGTAGCCTCACACGTCCTACCCAAAATTAAGGTGAGCATAAGCAGCGGGGCTCAGTGGAAAGAGCCCGGGCTTGGGAGTCAGAGGTCATGGGTTCGACTCCCGGCTCTGCCCCTTGTCAGCTGACTGTGGGCAAGTCACTTCACTTCTCGGTGCCTCAGTTACCTCATCCGGAAAATTGGGATTGAAGACACTGAGCCTCACGTGGGACAACTTGATGACCCTGTATCTCCCCCAGCGCTTAGGCCAGTGCTCTGCACAGAGTAAGCGCTTAACAAACACCAACATTATTATTATTATTATTATTACAGTCTAGAGGATATAATAAAGTAGCGAGTTTTCTCCCCAAAAAGAGCTTATACTGTAATTGGGGAGACAGTTATAAAACTATTTACAGCTAGAGTGACTGAAATAAGTACATTGATTGGGTATGTGGATGTGGGCGGTAAGGAGGGAGATAAATCTGTAAGTGTTATACAGTTGGCCTAAGGGATGATGTGGCCCAGAGGGCTGGAAAATCAGTCGGGAAAAGCCCATTGAAGAGGACACCAAGGTTGCGGTATTCTAGAAGGGGGAGAGTGGTGGTGATGTCTACTGGGCTCAGTATATTTCACCCGGCGGGAGCTCAATAAATCTGATTTTTACTACTCTATATCACTTGGCGTGTGTAGGTAGAGGAAGCAGGTCTGCAGAGATGCGCTGGAAAGAGGGGAAATAGTGGGAAGTTGTGAGCGAGGTATGGGGATGGAATGAGATGCTTAGCCTTTAAATTTTCACTGATGATTAATTCTAAATAATTTATCAAATACTCCCGAGTGAATAGTCGACTCTAATGAGGGAAATGCAGATTGTGGTTCAGAGTATGTTTCTTCAGTTGAGGTAAAGCCCTTATTTTGAGATTTTTAAAGTTTTCATCTTTTTCAAAGGAAATGAAAGGAATTTGACCCGCAATTGGCTCGATTTTCAACTCTGGGGCAGGGAAGGGGAAACTGTTCCCTGCCTGTGTGAAAAATAGGCCTTTCAGAAGACTGTTTTATGTGTCTGGGTACCCCTGAGTTGCATGGCCCCAAGAGTCGCATTGAGGGTGGGTGGTGCCCAAATTAGGGCAGCCTAGTATTTTTAGGGGTGGGCACTCTGTTTTTTTTCTTTTACCCCTTTGTATGCCCCTCTCTCCCCCCACCCTTCAACCCTTCTTTCAGATAATCTCTGCCAGGAGTCAGGAGCATGGCTCCAGTTGGTGAGCACTGAAATATGCCGAAGGCAGCTGAGAGGTCGAGGAGGATTAAGATGGAGTAGAGGCCGTGAGATTTGGCAAGAAGGGCATCATCGGTGACCTTTGAGAGGGCAGTTTCTGTGGAGTCAAGGGGGCGGAAGCCGGATTGGAGGTGGTCAAGGAGAGGATTGGAGGAGAGGAATTTGAGACGGGGCGCAGGCAACTGGCTCAAGGAGTTTGGAGAGGAATGGTAGGAGGGAGATGGGGTGATAACTGGAGGGAGCTGTGGGGTCAAGAGAGGGTTGTTTTAGCGAAGGGAAGACGTGAGAATGTTTGAAAGCGGTGGAGAAAAAGTAATTGGAGAGTGAGTCGTTGAAGATGGCAGTCAAGAAGGGAAGAAGGCAGGGGACTGGTACTTGGATACAAGCCTGGGTGAAAAGCAGTTGGAATAAGGAGAAGGCTGGGCCCAGGAACTGTGCATTGCATGGGGCAGTGGGAGATCAAATTCCTTGGGGATCTCCAGTTTTTTAGTGATTAAAGGACGTTTTGTAGACCTAATCCCAGAGCAAAGTCCTACCTTTAACACAACTTGGCCATTTCAAGGCCGATTGATGGGTGCGGTCTAGGCTCATTTACTAATTTTAAAATGTACATTAGTTTCCTTGGATTAATCTTTATTTAAGATGTCTCTTCTAACTATTGTCTGGAATGTTATTGTGACAATAATGCAAATTTTTTTTATCGTTTAGGGTACTCACATTAAGTGATTAGGGGACCTGAACTGAGGGTGCTCCCTGGGAGAGTCCTGCAAGGGCTTGAGAAAGTCTATGGGATCTGTCCGTCTGCCTCTCCCGATTAGACTGTAAGCCTGTCAGTGGGCAGGGATTGTCTCTATCTTTTGCCCAATTGTACATTCCAAGCGCTTAGTACAACGCTCTGCACATAGTAAGCGCTCAATAAATACTATTGAATGAATGAATGATTGCCCAGGGCCAAGTCAGGTGGCCGGGAAGTCAGAGAGAGCTGGGTTTGGGTGGCCCCATGTCCTCGGAGCCACCGAGGATCCTTGCACAGCAGTCAAACAAGCAAGCAGTCAGTGGTATTTATTGAGTAGTTACCGTGTCCACAGCACTGTACTAAGCGCTTGGAAAGTTACAGGGACAGTAGAGTTGGTAGACAGGATCCCTACCCTCAAAGTGTTTACAGTTTAGTAGGGGACACAGACATTAAAATAAATAGCAGATAAGGAAAGTGCTATAAGAGCGTTTCTGGCCCCATTCTTTTTGACAGCATGTATAAATGATTGGGGGCCGCTGTGTTGGATTTTATGTCTTTTGTGTGTGTATGTGTGTGTTACACACAGCAGGCATGTGGCAGAGCTGGGATTAGAACCCGGGTCCTCCGACGTCCAGGCCCCTGCTCTTCCCACTAGGCCACACGGCTTCTCTACAGATCATATTACGGGACCCAGTTGAGTCCAGGTGAATGCAATTACTTTTCAGCATTCCTCGGATTTTTAGATCGTGATGTTGGCCTCCCTCTAAAATTACACCTTTGGGTATAAGAACTTTAAGATTTGCTGGTTTTTCACTTCTTTCTCCAATTTATAAGTAGTTGTCTACCCCGGCGTATAAGCATATCTCTCCCAGCGCTTAGAACAGTGCTCTGCACATAGTAAGCGCTTAACAAATACCAACATTATTATTATTATTGTCTTTGAATGTCCAATGGTAAGCTCATTATAGGCAGGGAACATGTCTGCTTATTCTCTTGTGGTGTACTCTCCCAAGCGCTTAGAACAATGTTCTGCACATGGTAAGTGCTCAATAAATACTAATGACAGATTGGTAGCCAGGAAGCTCTATCTAAGAAATTTTGGGAAGGATCAAGTTAAGCAGTGAACATTTGATGGGTAGAGTTGGATGATGAGTCACGTTCATGAGAAATAATTCCGAGTTTTCACCGTGGAACTCAAGTGACTGTGGTTTTACCCCCCCATGCTATCAAAATTTTATTTTCATGAAACGGTCAGAATCTGGATATATTCATTCAATTCATTCAGTAGTATTTATTGAGCGCTTACTATGTGCAGAGCACTGTACTAAGCGCTTGGAATGTACAATTGGGCAACTGATAGAGACAATCCCTGACCGATGACGGGCTTACAGTCTAATGGGGGAAGACAGACGCACAAAAACAAGACAACATCATCATGATAAATAGAATCAAGGGAATGTACACCTCATTAACAAAATAAATAGGGTAATAAAAATATAATAATGGCGGTATTTGTTAAGCAAAGCACTGTTCTAAGCGCTGCGGGGGATACAAGGTCATCAGGTTGTCCCACGTGGGGGGGTCATAGTTTTAATCCCCATTTTACAGATGAGGTAATTGAGGCACAGAGAAGTGAAGTGACTTGCCCAAAGCCACACAGCTGGCAAGTGGCACAGCTGGGATTCGAACCCATGACCTCTGACTCCCAAGCCCGGGCTCTTTCCACTGAGCCACGCTGCTTCTCTATATACAAATGAGCACAGTGCTGAGGGGAGGGGAAGGGAGAGGGGGAGGAGCAGAGGGAAAGGGGCTGCGTGTGGATTTTCCACCCTGGGGACCGATGGTTACGTACGGAGCAAAGATCAAATCTTGATTTCTGTGTCCTCCAATCACAGTTCATGAAAATGGAATGATCCGTTTAACTTAACTTCCTCATTGAGCATCATTCTTGTCTCCCTCTGGCTCATGCTCCCGACCCCCTGCCTACATATTTTCCCTTCTGCCCGCAACTCCCCACTCTCTCCCATCCTGCAAATTACTGTTCTGATGACCCAGTTGTAATACCTAGCACATCTGACACTGCTTTGCACTGAGTTCAGATACCCTTGTGTTACCCCGTGAAGCATTTCTTTAACGTTCTAGTCAAGGCTCTATGTGAAAATGTATCTAATTATGGAACTGAGTGTATCAGTATTTTAAAATATTTTAAAAGGTAAATCGTCCAGTCATTTTACATTAGTATTTAAATAAACGTGACCGTCTAAAAATCAAAAACTGTTTGGATGGTTTAGCGGGTTCTTAGACCATCTGGGAAAAAGTGTTTTTAAAATATGACATTGGACACGTAACTCATCTGTACCTCAGTTTCCTCATCTGTAAAATGGGGATTAAGATGGTGAGCCCCATGTGGGACAGGGACTGAGTCCAACCTGCTTATCTTGTTTCTACTCCAGTGCTTAGGAGTAGTCACTTAACTTCCCGGTGCCTCAGTTCCCTCCTCTGGAAAATGGGGATTAAGATTGTGAGCCTCACCTGGGACAACCCGATGACCCCGTATCTACCCCAGCGCTTAGAACAGTGCTCGGCACGTGGTAGACGCTTGACGAATACCAACATTATTATTATTAAGTGCCATTTTAAAAAATGGCACACTTCCACGAAATTAAAAATCTGCTCCACTTTTGTAAAGGATGCGACTTGAGAAATTGATCTTTAAAAGTGGAAGGAATCGGCACCTAGGGGGTCGGGTGCCATTTTCTCTTAGTGTGGATTCCCGCCAAGAGATCCTAGGAAATGGACGCGGCCGTCACCTCGTTCTGATTCTGGCAAAAAGGGGACAACGTGCTGTCTCCCGAAGACTGGGACAGAAAAGGAAGTGGGAACAGCCACTTTCACGTGGGGCAGCTGTCATCCTGGCTTTCCTGACCTCAAACTCCATTTTGAGAAATGTTTCACACCGATCAACGGTATTTATTGAGCGTTTACTGCTTACTCACTTTATTGAGCACATACAAAAAGACTAGTGACTTTGAATCTACAGCAGTACTGTTAATAATAAAGTCATTGAAAGAAAACCTTTCTGAAGAACCAAAATGTCCTTGGGACTGAGTTGGTTATCTCTTTCGGTTAACAGCTCAGCTCTCTATCAGCTGACAGCCACATCTGCACTTTTCAAACATTCCTTCCCTTTTTTTGACCTATGAACGTATCCGTCCCAAGAACAGAATCCCAAACAGGATGCTGTCAATCAGTGGTATTTAGTGAGGACTTGCTATTATTATTATCATTCTGGTATTTAAGCACTCTGTCGAGCACTGTTCTAAACACTGGGTTAGAAACAAGGTAATCAGGTTGGACACATGCTCACAATCTCAATCCCCATTTTACACATGAGGTAACCGAGGCACAGAGAAGTGAAGTGACTTGCCCGGGAACACACAGGAGAAAATTAGAATTGGGATTAGAACCCATGTCCTCTAACTCATTCATTCAATAGTATTTATTGAGCGCTTACTATGTGCAGAGCATTGTACTGAGCGCTTGGAATGGACAATTTGGCAGCAGATAGAGACAATCCCTGCCCATTGACGGGCTTACAGTCCAATCCGGGGAGACAGACAAAAACAAGACAACTTAAGATAAATAGAATCATGGGACTCCCAGGCCCATGCTCTACCCACTAGGTCACGAGCACTGTATTAAGTGCTTGGGAGAGGGCAATACGACGGACCTGACTAACTTGTATCTACCCCAGTGCTTAGAACAGTGCTTGGTACATACTAAGCGCTTAACAGGTACCGTAATTATTAATTAACAGAACTTTTCCCTGCCTTTAACGAGCTTACTTACGGTCTACAGAACCAATCTAGAAATAGAGATGAAAGATGCAGTTGGGCTTTTTTCCTCCAAGCCAATTGCCAGGTAGAGCCAGATAGCTTCCCTAAAGCTCTCCTCCCATGTATTCCTTTATTCTGATGTTGGACAAATTCGGCTCGTGGAGTCTCGGTATTTTCACTGAAGTGTTTCGATAGGGGTCCGATCACTCGTTATTGAGCGTCTACTTCGTGTGGAGCACCGAACTCGGCACTTGAGAGAGTGCACGTAAAAGTACACGGGTAAGCGCTCAGTAAGTACGGTGGAAGGAACGAACGGTCGGTGGACACGTTTCCTGCCCACAACGAGCTTACAGTTTAGAGTACTTTAACAGGTAATCTGTTGTTTAGATGTCGTTGGGCCCTAATCCCCAATCGATTATTAGGCGGTTTTCCTCAAAGAACACTATCTTAGGTGTCTTGGAATAAGATAGGACTTTTTTCCCCCCTCCCCCCACCCCCCAGCTCAACGATTAATCTTAACCGTTTGCATTTAACGAGTAGATCGGTTTAATTCAAACTAGAATATGTGGGTGAATCAGGGTTTTCATCTGATATCGATTGAATGTTGGTAAAGGCTTTACTATGGTGGAGGAGGGGAAAAAAACCCCAAGTTTGTGCAGATGTTTT
This sequence comes from Ornithorhynchus anatinus, assembly GCF_004115215.2. Lineage (NCBI taxonomy): Eukaryota > Metazoa > Chordata > Mammalia > Monotremata > Ornithorhynchidae > Ornithorhynchus > Ornithorhynchus anatinus. Next base: position 25,935,789 of record NC_041728.1, on the reverse strand, counting down.
ATTGTGATAGATCTATTATCCAGCTATTAGAAGATAAATGACTGATCTTTCCCATTTTCCATGCCTCCAGAAAATTGAAATAAGAAGGGGAATATCATTTGAGCTGTATGATTAGGGCAGGTGGGATGGCCATTAATTTAAGAGAAGGGAATCTTGGCAGCATTGGCCAACTTGCACCATATTATCAATCAAACTCTGAGGCACTTCTTGTGATGACCCAGCACTCTCAGGTTTTTGCCGCGTTAATTAGAATTCATGACAAAATAGATGCAAGGAAACGTTTTGTACCCTTCATAATTTTATAGAAAATTTATTGTTATTAGAGGAACCATTTGCTTAGTGTGATTTTTTTCATTACCAGCTTGTCAACTAGCATAGATAATCTGGAGAAAATATGAACTCCATAGATTGGGTGTCACTTTTGTTGATGGTTCATGTAGTTTACCTTGGAGCGCAGCTAATGGCTGAAGTTCATAGCAACAGCACAGAAAAACGTGGCAACCAGCGGAAGACAAATGAACCATGTTTATTGCTTTAATATAAAAAATACATAAATGGAAAGCTGCATTTGAATTTGATGAGCTCATTGCTAGTTTTGTTGGAGTGATTTATTTTTTCCCTTATAGAGAAAGCTACTATTGACACAGTGAGATGGAAATTAAGTGACTGTATTTTGGAAACAGATATTTTTGGTTTTAAAACCCGAGTGGATCATTCTGTTTTAATTTCAGGTGTTTTATGGAATATTGAGCATTTGCCAAACTAAAATGATCCAACTGCTTCTCCAGGGTTTAGTTATAGGGTCAGATTGGTAAGAAGATGGCCCGAGTGAATTCTGGAGAATGGCCATTTGTAGTCTTAATAAATGATCCCTCTTTGTTTAATCTTTTTTGTTTCTGTTATATTTGAATTGTAATATTAACAACATACTGTTCTTACCAGTTAGTTTTGGAAAGCCAATTTTGAATACTTCCAAATTGTAATTAATGTGTGTGTGTGTATATATAGAGTGTGCTACTTTTATGTGTGTATATTTGCATATATAAACTCATATTTTACATGCATATAAGTAGCACTGTATATAAATGTTTGTGCATGTGTGTACAAACACAACTCAAATTGAATTCCATCTGGGAACTAACTGTACATGCTCTCGATTAAGACTGCGAGGCCCATGTGTTACAGGGACCTTGTCCAACCTGACTACCTTGTGTCTTCTTCAGTGCACAAAACGGTGCTTGGCACATAGTAGGCGCTTAACAAAATGCCACAATTATTTCTTTTAACTGGATCGTAAGTTAAACACCAGAAACATATTGAGGATCCAGAACAGATCACTTGTTTATAGTTCTGCCTTTGGCCAAATTAGCCTTTGTTTTAGGAAAAATTCGTTTAACTTAGGATGAGTATTACTTCTGGAAGCTTTGCTTTTATGGGCTGCCTCCCAAGCAGTTGATCTAAATATGTGTTTGTTATTATAGCACAAGTATCGTAACTATGGCTTTAAAGTTCACCAGCTCTTCACCCAGATACAGCTACGTATAGGTGTACAGTATATCTAGTATTTTATATATGCTTGTAGTTTTAAGACCTAACTAATTAAAACCCAGAAATATGATGCAGTTTGTTGGGATAAATAGCTTCTATCGCCTGCCTTACCGAGGAGCCAGATTTAATCAAAAGGGAGGCGTTTGAAAACGTAAACTTAACTTCCTTTCCTTCTAAACAGAAAATCTAAAATTATCATGAGAGTAATGCATTTTTATTTAGGTCTCGCAAATAACCAATTCCTTGCTTTCTGGAATGAGCTGTGTGCATGCTGGGACCAGCAGGAACCAGTACACGGACAGGGCGGGAGTCAATAAATGCAACTTCACGTTTATACTGATTGGTAATTCATAAAATCCCCACAGGACTCGAAACTTGTTTAGCATAATAGCAAGTCCATATTCTGAGCTGTTTTCTTTCAATTGTATTGTTGGGTGCATATTAATACACTAAATGTCAACCAGATACAGAGAAAAATCACTAAAAATAAGAATATCATTGTGTTTAATATTTTTCAAAAAGTGCCATTTCAGTGAATTGTATTTCTATTTAATTGCTTATTTTAAGTCAATGGGGAAATGGTAGCATCTGAAATGAAGATTCCCCAGTGCTTAGAAAGAATATGACGTTAATTTGCAGCTGAAGAACTGTATCACAATTCTGTTTAACTGCACACATATCAGTGGGTTCGCATAGAAAAGTCTCATCGTGTTAGATGTGCCGCTTAGCATGTCGCGTAATACAAAACAAATCTTAATTAAGCCAATTAGGAGAAGGAGAGCAGTGATTCTTAACGCGCAGCGACAGAGCCTAAGGCCCGGTTGCAACTGCTTTTCTTGACAAGCACTGGCATTTTGTTGTGTCTTTGGCCAAATTCAGATCGCTGTCCAAAGCGACGGTATCATTATTTCCACTGAGTAAGAAAGGGCTTCTCGGCGACAATTTTTTGAACCCAGCTGGGCTTAAGAAGAATGTGAAATCTGGACGTGAGACTTTTATGTGCTTAAGATTTTATTTTTTTTTGCCAGCACTCCTGTCCCAACAGAGTCAGATGAATCTAGAATTAGGATCTGCGGGTTAAGGCGAAGCTTCAGTTGGAGTTAGGTGAATCCACCCGTCCTCAGAAAAAAAAATTCACTTTGGATACGTCAGATCGCTACTGAATCGATTCCCCCGATTAGACTGTAAGCCCGTCAATGGGCAGGGATTGTCTCTATCTGTTGCCGAATTGTACATTCCAAGCGCTTAGTCCAGTGCTCTGCACATAGTAAGCGCTCAATAAATACTATTGAATGAATACTGAAGTCAGGTATTCCTTGTGAGCGGATGGCTGGTGATCAATCGTGAAAGTATTGGCCGTATTTTCATTAGCTCGATAACTGCATGCTGCAAGTACTATATCGCCTAAGCACCGAGTATGCTGTTTTAAACGCGGTGCGAAGCCGTTGATTAAAAGGATTCCTAATCGCCGTGCTACATCTTTGTTTTCTAGCTTGTCGCTGGAAGTGTCGTGATGGCTTTTGAAGAAGTGTGCCCGGACAGAATAGATCTGATTCACAGGAACTACCGCAAGCTGTGTAATTTGCTGGTCGACGTGGAGGAATGGGGACAGGTTGTTATAATCCACATGCTGACACGATACGCACGTACCCAGTTCGTGAGTCCGTGGAAGGAGGTAAGCGGTGGATACACCCGACAGCTTAGAAAATTCCACAGAGGACGGCGTAACTGGAAAACGGAACACGCCTTTGACTCTCGGTAGAGACTGTTGAACTGTTTTAAATGTGGAAATACTCAAACCCGAGGGACCGGCGAAGGGCTCACAACCCCTCTGGTATCTTAAAACGAACCTTTCTCATCACCTTGGCGTTGTTTGGCAGTTTGCACGTTTCGTAATTGCAAGCGGGGCCTAGTGGAAAGAGCGCGGGCCTGGAGACAGCAGGGGACCTGGGTTCTAATCCTGGTTCTGCCACTTGTCTGCTGTGTGACCATAGGCAAGGAACTTGACTTCTCATCTGCAAAACAGAGAAGCGGCGTGGCTCAGTGGAAAGAGTCCGGGCTTGGGAGTCAGAGGACGCGGGTTCTAATCGCAGTCCGTCGCTTGTCTGCTGTGTGACTTTGGGCAAGTCGCTTAACTTGTCTGGGCCTCAGTTACCCCATCTGTAAAATGGGGATTAAGACTGTGAGCCCCATGTGGGGCAACCTCATTACCTCGTATCTACCCCAGCGCTTAGAACAGTGCTCGGCACATAGCAAGCGCCGAACAAGTACCATAATTATCATTCAACCTGCTCTCCCTCCTACTCAGACTCTGCGCCCCATGCGGGATCCGATTACCTTCTGTCTACCCCAGTGCTTAGTACAATGCTTGGCACATAGTACACATTTGATAATGAGTACCACGATAAGTATTATTATTGTTATTAATTAGCTTGAATTTAGGGCCTAATCAGAATGCTGGCATCCCATCATATTTTTAAAAATCTTACCCGGCAGTGGAATAGAAAAGATTGACCGAATGTTGCCATCCAAGCCCCGGTTGCACCATTTAATACTAACGAGGGCCAATTTAAAGCTAAGAATAATGTAGGTACTTTTTATTTCCATTGGCCTTCAAGAGGCTTTTTTTTCCTGAAGCTTTTACTAGCTTTCCTGGAATCAGCCAGATTTTCTCTTCATGATGTGGTAGACAACAATTTCTCTGACGATAAGCAAAGTCAAATTGATGCTTCGGTCTAATCTGCCCTGAAAGTGAACTTATTTTGGCTATCGACGACGGAGGACGTTGTTTTTCCCCCCTTGTATCAGAATAACAATTAAAAAACGAAAGCGGTCGGAGAATTTTAAGAACAGAAATATTTTGAAAATTATGCTGGTAAAGATGATTTAAGCAGTCCTCAGTCGATTTAGGAGAATGATGCATGAAGTTCCAGTAATAATAGTGAATCTGTCTAAAGCGCAGTAAACTGAACCCTAGGAAAGCAAAGGATTATCAGTGTGTTTGCAAGTCGGTGTGAAGAAGCAAAGCCGACTTCCAATTTTTTGACGAGCAGATGAACAAGGAAGCGGTGTGGCCTAAGGGATAGAGCACAGGCCTGGGATTCAGAAGGACCGGGATTCTAATCCTGCCTCTGCCATCTGTCCGCTGTGCGACCCCGGGCAAGTCACCTCGCTTCTCTGGGCTCAGGTACCTCACCTGTGAAACGGGGATTGAGCTCCTCGGAGGACAGGGACTGCGTCCGACCCAATTTGGTGCATCCTCACCTTAAGGATCCCTTATTAAAAAATGGGTGGCGATGAAGGTGGCATGGAAATGTCTAAGAGAAGCGGGATGGTCTAGTGGATAGCGGACGGGCCTGGGAGTCAGGTCGTGGGGGCATTCATCTGTTCATTTATTCATTCAGTCGTATTTACTGAGCGCTTACTGAGTGCAGAGCACTAAGTGCTTGGAAAGTACAGTTTGGCAACAGAGCAATTCCTGCCCAACAACAGGCTCACAGTGCTTGCCACATCGTAAGCACTTATCCACCATCATCACCGTCAGGCTGGGGAGAAGTCCTATCCTGGCTATCAGTTGCCCTACCCCTCCCCAACCCCCCACTCCTTCCCCACTACCCGAAATGCGTATTTTCCAGCCTCCACTCCCATGCCCTGCTCCTCCGGAATGCCAACTCACAGTTCAGGTGGAGTTTTGTGGTGTTTTTTTTTTTAATTAATGTGTTGTTCTCACCCATATCACATTTTTGACCCGCTGCTCTTCGGTTCCTGAGACGTGGCCACCCCGATTCGTCCTTGTCAATCGTTCATATTTATCGAGTGCTTACTACGTGCAGAGCACGGAACCAGGCGCTTGGGAGAGTCAGATGCGACGGAGTCGGTAGACAGGTTCCCTGCCCACAAGGAGCTCACCGTCTCCACCTAAATAAGTTACAGATATGTTCTCAAGCGCTGACGGTGGGGTGAATAAAATAATAATTATGGTATTTGTTAAGCGCTTAATCTGTGCCAAGCACCGAAGAAAAGGTATCGATCCCAGTGCAAGGCCGACAGGTAAGGGAGAAGGATTAGTGCAAAGCAGCGTGGCTCAGTGGAAAGAGCCCGGGCTTGGGAGTCAGAGGTCATGGGTTCGAATGCCGGTTCTGCCACCGGTCAGCTGTGGGACTGTGGGCAAGTCACTTAACTTCTCTGTGCCTCAGTTACCTCATCTGTAAAATGGGGATTAACTGTGAGCCTCACGTGGGACAACCTGATGACCCTGTATCTACCCCAGCGCTTAGAATAGTGCTGTGCACATAGTAAGCACTTAACAAATACCGATGTTATTATTATTATTAGAGGAAATGAGGGCTTAGTCAGGGAAGGCCTATGGGTGGAGTTCTGATTTTAATAAGGTTTTGAAGGACAGGGCTGTGATGGTCCGGTGGTTGTGAAGGATTCTAGGCCAGAGGGAGGGTGTGGGGTTGTGGTCGGTAGTCAAGTAGGTGAGATTGAGGTAATAATAATAATAATAATATTGTTGTTATTTGCTAAGCCCTTACTATGTGCAGAGCACTGTTCTAAGCGCTGGGGGAGATACAGGGTCATCAGGTTGTTCCACGTGAGGCTCACAGTTAATCCCCATTTTACAGATGAGGTAACTGAGACACAGAGAAGTTAAGTGACTTGGTAGAGGGGGTAGGTTGGTGTTAGTCGGCTGGGTCGTGGCAGGCAGTCAGGAAGTTAAGGTAGGAGAGGGCAAAGTGATTGAGTGCTTTGAAGTCATTGGAAAGGAGCGAGGAGTGGTAGCCCGTGATTGGGCAACAACTGGAGTTTCTCGAGTGGGGAAACACGGGCCGAATTGGTTTTAGAAAAAGGATCTGAGCAGCAGGGTGAAGCATGAACAGAAGTGGGGAGAGACGGGACAGGGAGTTCACCGAGGAGGCCGATGCAGGAATCCAGGCGAAAAAGAATAAGTGGTTGGATAAAGGTGGTCACAGTTTGGATGTAGAGGAAAAGGCCCATTTTAACGACACAAACACAGCATTCTACACACATCCCTTTCTCTCCAGTGTAGAAGAGACACTTTATTATTCATTATGGCGTTTTTAAAATCATTTGCCAGGGCAGATACGGGGCTTTCATATGGGACAGGAATTCGGGGATCTTATCCCCATTTTCCAGATGAGAAAACTGCGTTCCAGAAGGGTTAAGTGACTTGCCCACATTCATCCAGGAGGCCAAGGGCAGAACTGAGACTGGGTCTACTGACCGTCGGTCTGTGCCCTTCCCACGTTCTGTCGTTTGCCTTCGTAGTCAAAGGAACCACCACTCACGGTGAAATTCACTTACGAGAGAGTGTGCGGCCGAAAAGTCTCATGCAGGGACCACGGTCCCGGCCACGTTAGCCACACAGAAATGGGAGCCTCATGTGTTGTCATGCTTGATGTTGGCAGCTCTTGGTGCTGCTTTCTCTGTAGCCTCTTGCCTCTCGTTCCATTCAGAGCTTTTGTTTGAAGAGAGTGGCTCCTTTTTGGATAGCAGTGCGCCGTGCTGGTCTGTCCTCAGGAATCGATCCCTAGCGAGCAGCTGGGACGCGGCTTCGTCTGAGGCTCTGTCTCATCTTGTTCCTCCTTGCTCTCAGTCTTTTAATTCCAGCTCTCTACGGAGCAATTTCGATGGGTATCCTGCCGTCGTTCATTCTCTCCCACCCAACGTAGTGATGTTAAGGGGAGCGGAGCTTTGATTCCAGGAGATGGATTACTCCGATTGTCTGTGGTCTTCTCTTACCGTCTGGTATCGAGTACAGACCTAAACTGATCCTGGGGGAACTGCTCAACGAGCCGGAGGTGGCCCGGGGCTCGTGACAGAGGAGAAGATTGAGCAACATTTCAGTCGACCTGTAGTTTGATGCCGCGTCCTGGTTGATCGTTTCCCAAAGGGCACGCTGGTCTTTTCGATTGAGTTTTCTATATCTTTCTCTATGATGGTACCGGCCCCGCCGTAGACAACGTGCTGTCACTAAAAGCTCGGAAAGTATAAGACAAAGAGGTGGGTTAGGCTCTGCTCAGGTGGAGCTTATACTCTAACTGGGGAGACAGCCACAAATATAAATAAAGGATCGGTGAAAGTAATCGAATGCACATTTCCAGAACGTATAAACCTCCAGCGTATGGACTGGCGATGGCTGGTGGGTTTGGATGGAATGAGCGTGTGACCCAAGTCTTCAAATCTTCAGTGATCTACTTGCCTGTCTGGATCCTTTTGTTAGTAGTATTTATTGCATTCATGAAACTCTGTTACCGTGCTGGGCCCTATATGTGAGGATAATTATTCAGATACGGTCCCTGACCCATAAAGTTTTCACAGTCTTAAAGGTGGGGGGGAAGAATCTGTCAATCAATTACGATGGACACATGAGGGTGGGCTAATCCAACAGAGAGGAATCAGTGGAAATCCGGCAGCTCTCACCTTTTCCACACTCTAGCGGTCCGGAGGATGTGTGGAACTTCAGCTCCGATGTGCGCCTGGTCCAGTCCCCCCTCTTACCTCAGCTCTCTACCCTTCTGCCAGAGTCCAGAGCTCACACTCCGCTCCTCTAACGTTAGCCTTCTCTCTCTGCCTCGATCCTCGTCTGTCTCGCCACCAGCCCCTCGCCAGCGTCCTGCCTCTGTCCCGGAACCCTTCCCTCCTCAAAAGCAACGGACAGTTACTCTCCCCACCTTCAAAGCCTGCTGAGGGCACATCTCCTCCCATTTCTTCTTCTCCCACTTCCTTCTGAATCACCCTGATGTGCTCCCTTTGCTCATCCCCCCTCCCACACCCACAGCACTTAGGTACATATCTGTATTGATTTATATTAATGTCTGTCTACCCCCTCCCCCAAGACTATAAGCTCATGTGGGCAAGGAAATGTCTGTTTATTGTAATATTTTGCACTCCCAAGCCCTTAGTAGAGTGCTCCGTGCACAGTAAATGCTCAATAAATATGATTGAATGAATGAACAGCAGGGCTAGACCCCAATGAGGGTTGGGATGAGCAGCTGTGGTGCTGTATGTGTTCAAGAGAAGGAGGAGAGGCCCCCAGGGGCTTTATGGGCACCGCTGCAGTGCTCAGTACAGTGCTGAGCACAGATTAAGTGCTTAAATAGTAATGTTTGGATTTATTAAGCGCTCACCGTGTGCCAAGCACTAGGTACTAGGGTACATACAAGGTAACGAGGTCGTCCCACGTAGGGCTCACAGTCTTCATCCCCATGATGAGGGAGCTGAGGCACTGAGAAGTGAAGTGACTTGCCCACGGTCACACAGCTGACGGGCGGCGGAGCCGGGATTAGAACCCACGACCTCTGACTCCCAAACCCGGGCTCTTTCCACTGAGCCAAGCTGCTTCTCTACAAATACCACTATTATTATTATTGGGCTCAAATGACTCTACCTACCATTTGATCACTCCGTAGGCTACAGGAGAACCCATTCATAAAATATGCACGCGGTCAGTCAGACTAGAATGAAGAACAACTCATGCCCCTCTGTGCCTCTTGGCCCGCTGTCTACCTCGAGCCCCTTCTTCCGGCCCGTCTTCCCCAAGTTTGACGATGTTTGTTGAAACATCAGGCGGGGCTCTCCCCAGTCCCCGGGATTAAATTTCGCTCTTAAATAGGTATTTATACTTCCCCCTGCACTTTTAATTGGGCAATGAGTTGTATTGTCAATTTATTCTCATTACCGTACTGGCAGATTTTTTCCTGTCTGCGTTTCCTGGGGAAGTGTAGGCTCCTTGTGGATAGAGGACATGTCTCGTGCTTCTTCCCTACTTCCCCAAGGGCTTAGTGCAGTGTATCGCACCCAAGGCCGCTCACGAAATATTTTTTACTATTGCATCGGAGCTAGTCTCACTACTGATGCTAATCCATCTAAAATAGCACAAAACTGGGAGTCAGACCTATTCTAACCCTTGCTCCACCACTTGTCTGCTCTGTGACCTTGGCCCAGTCACTTAACATCTCTCTGCCTCAGTATCCTCAGCTGTAAAATGGGGATTAAGACCGAGAGTCCCATGCGGGACAGGAGCCGTGTCCAACCCGAATATCTTCCATCTGCCCCAGCGCTTAGTACGGTGCTTGGCAAAGAGTGAAAGCTTAACGAGTACCACGGCGATAATTATTATTATTCTTGGTCTTCTCCCTGAAAGCTTGCAGCTGGAGGGCGGAAGCGGAGACAGAAGAGTAGTGGAAACAGTCGTTTCCAGAGCAAAAACTCTGGTCGGGAGATAATTGTTGGCTTTGGGGATAGTGAGGGAGCAGGTCGAATGGGTTGGCGTCCTTCATTCATTCATTCAGTAGTATTTATTGAGCGCTTACTATGTGCAGAGCACTGTACTAAGCGCTTGGAATGTACAAATCGGCAACAGATAGAGACAGTCCCTGCCGTTTGACGGGCTTACGGTCTAATCGGGGGAGACGGACAGACAAGAACAATGGCAATAAATAGAGTCAAGGGGAAGAACATCTCATAAAAACAATGGCAAATAAATAGAATCAGGGTAATGTACAGCTCATTAAACAAAATAAATAGGGTGATGAAGATATGTACAGTCCTTCCTACTAGGGCCAGTGTAGAGATGATTTGTGTTGGAGTTATTTTGGATTGCACAACAACTTTGCAGAATCTCTCAAAACTCTCCGGGATGTCAGCTGTAGCTTCTTCTAAACGCTTAATGCGTGTCCTAAAATTGCATAAAAACTGAGTGCCCTTTTGTTACTTTTTTGAAAGTTAAGGAGCCCTAAATCTTACCTCAACTCCAGTTAATTTAGAAGTAGAACATTGAATCAGTCAACAGAATGCGTTTGACCTAAATGATAATTCACGGGCTTGGAGATCCCATCTTCATGGCTGATTGAAATAAAATAGTTTTGCAAAAGTTGCTTAAAATAATTACAATTCTAAAAAAGATATATGTTTTTTGAATAATAATAATGTTGGTATTTGTTAAGCGCTTACTATGTGTAGAGCACTGTTCTAAGCGCTGAGGGAGATACAGGGTAATCATGTTGTCCCTCGTGAGGCTCACAGTCTTCCTCCCCATTTTACAGATGAGGTAACTGAGGCACAGAGAAGTGAAATGACTTGCCCACAGTCACACAGCTGACAAGCGGCAGAGCTGAAATTCGAACCCATGGCCTCTGACTCCCAAGCCCAGGCTCTTTCCACTGAGCCACGCTGCTTCTCAATAGAAGCAGCCAGTGGGATTGGTTACAGAACCAAGAGCAAAGACTATATCGTGATATATATTTTGTCTCGTCAAAATATTTCTGATTTTAAAGTCTCATAATCAGGCTCTTTCTGACTAAAGTTGTTTAATTAAAGTACTCTATGGTCATATGACTGCTTGTTTATATTCCCCGGAAAGTTATATTTTTGAGAGTGTTAATCCGTTGAAATTAGCAAGCAATTCAATTTCCTGTTTTGAAAAAAGATATATTTTATAATAAGCTAGTTTAACATTGTATTTTTATCTTCAAGGGAAAATTGTTTTTGAAAATAGAAAATTAGTGGAATTATATATTTTTTTTAGATGAGCTGGGTTGGGTACTTTTGTCAATAAGTTCTTAAATGAACACATCATGTACAACGAGGCATCTTCAGCGGCAGAAGAGATTTTTAATTTAGTTTATTTACATCATTATAGATCAGTATTTAGGCTGTTTATATGTAAATGTATGATTTGAGGAACAATTAAGTGTTGACAAAGTAGATTGCAGTCATATCAATTGCAGTGCATTTTCCATAATTTTTCTAACTGACATCTTTGATGATGAATAGTGGATGCCAAGTCAAAGCCGATTATACAGTGCACTAGGAATTCATGGCGCTGTCAGGGAGAAGACCGATTGACTTTAAATTTACATATTAATGAGAAGATTTGTTAAGAGGGTGCTTGACTATAGAAAATAACAGCATATTTATAGGGCACGACATTTTATAAATAAAGCTGATGCAGGAAAAATGGAAATTAAACCTTTTAGGTTAATAAATTCAGGAGATGGGTAAAATACATATTTGCATTTTTATATTCTTCTATTCACCTTACCTGATGGTCAGCCACTGTGGTTTGTTTTGGGTACTGGGCCCAGTTTGAATAATCCTCTGGGTCTTAAAAATCAAGCCTTATAGTTTGCAAGGAATATTCAGAACGACTTTGAGGGGGTAGCTCTAGACATTTAGGTGTTAGTTTTCAAAAGATGTGGTCTTCTAAGCAGTTCGAACATGAAAAGGGAAGCTTAGGAACATGGTTTTGGGAATCCCGTGGGCTCCTCCAGTGAGATCGATTAATTATTGTGAAACTAAGGATGAGGAGTGGGTAGGACTGGTATTAGTCCTGTGATTTTTTGCATATCGAAACTGAACTTTTTCATCCAGGGTACTTTTCATCTGTCCATTTAAAAAGAGAAATCAAAGTCACGGGGGGGAAATATGTATTCAGAACCTCTGAAGTACTCTACTTTGTATGTTTCTGATATCAGCTGTAGCCTCTTTATATTGTGTATTGAAAATTAGTGGAAATATATGTTTTTAGATGAGCTGGGATGGGTCCTTTTGTCACTAAGTTCTCAAATGAACCCATCATACACAACGAGGCATCTTTAGCAGCAGAAGATATTTTTAAAGTAGCTTATTGACATCATTACAGACGTGCTTTACATGTCTCATCTCAATTTTTAAGGCCATAGAGAGTAAAAAAAAAATCTAAAACACAAATTAAAACCCACTGTAGAAGTATTTTTTTGAGGAAAGCATTTTACTAAGCCCTTGGAAAATGCAAATCAGAGGATGCACATTCCCTTCCCATCACTGTGGGTAAGACAAAAATAGGTACAAGATATAATACTTCGTTTTGCAACTTGCACCGAAGTTGCCTCCCTCTAAAATGGCAGTAAAACACCGGTGCTCCTTCTCACTTGACTAAGCCCTTAGGTAGGATAGGAGCTGTGTCCAGTCTGATTACCATGTACCTAAATCCGAGCGCTTAGCGCAGTGCTTGGAACACAGTAGGTGCATAACAGATGCCACTATTATTATTAGTAGTATGTATTTTAGAATTTTTTTATGGTATCTTGTATAAATATATGTATTCCTGCCGATTTTGTCTTTGAATGCTGGGCTTAATGTCTGTCCTGAGTCACCCACTGGATTGTTAACTTCACAAGGGCAGGAGAGCGTATCTGTTACAGTTTCGGCAACCCTCTGTAAATTCTTGTTCAGTGCTCTGTGCCCAGTGGGTGCTCAATAAATCTTAACTGGTTGATACCTGATAAATGAGCACCTAGGAGCAGCAGCCTATATTATGTTCTCCTGGGTGGGGAGTGGGAGGGACAAGTGAATCTGACAAAGGGATCATAGTTTTCTGTACTTTTTCTAAATTTAGTTTCTCTGCAGGGAAGATCCTCTGGAGGAAGTTTTCTCCGTGGGAAAAAGTCCCCTGGAATTAACTAAGTTGTAGGAAAAGAGTTGAGAAACCACAAAAGCATGCTCAAAAAATATTTTTAAAATCACGTTCCCGATGCGATTCATTTCTAGCCCTTAGAAGTTATTTGGAGAAGATCCTCACCAGGCATAAAGAGGAAAACTAAGAATCTAAGCTCTGCTTTTGCAATGCTAAATTGATAGTCATATGAAGTAGCAAGTAGCAAGAGGTCTTCCCTAACTAAGTCCTCCTTTCCTCTTGTCCCACTCCTTTCTGCGTCTCCCTGACTTGCTCCCTTTATCCCCCTTTCCAGCCACACAGCACTTAAATACATGTCTGTAATGTATTTGTTTATATTAATGTGTGTCTCCCCCTCTAGACTACAAACTCATTGTGGGCAGGGAAGCTGTCTGTTTATTGTTATATTGTACTCTCCCAAGTGCTTAGTATAGTGCTCTGCACACAGTAAACACTCAATAAATATGATTGAATGAACCAGTAGACGGTGAGCCTCACCTGGGACAATCTGATGACTCTGTATCTACCCCAGTGCTTAGAATAGTGCTCTGCACATAGTAAGCGCTTAACAAATACCAACATTATAGTACAAAAGCCTTATGAGGGCTTGGAGTCATCATGGCCTAGTGGGAAGAGCACAGGATGTGGGAACCAGATGCCCTGGGTTCTAATCCCAGCCCCGCCACTTACCTGCTGTGTGACCTTGGGCATGTCACTTAACTTCTCCGCGCCTCACTTCCCCCACCTGCAAAATGTGGATTCAGTACCTGTTCTTCCTCCTACTTAGACTGTGAGCCCCGTGTGGGACTTGATTATCTTGCATCGCTCCCAGCGCTTAGTACAGTGATTGGCATATAGTAAGCACTTAAATGCCCCAATTATTATGATGCTGGTTTTTACTTCACTGGGCATTCTCTAAGCATCTAGAGTACGGTGCTGTACACACAGGCACTCAGTGCCGTTGATTCCGAGAGTCTCCTGTTGAAAGAGAAATGCAGTTTTGAAAGAAGCGGTGGTTGAAAGAGAGTAGACTAACATTTGGATGGAATAAAGGTAGGAGATGAGTATAGGGTTCGGAACGAATCTAGGGGTACCCTCTCAGCTAAAAGGTCGGGGAAAGAGAAAGGGTCAACAAGGCAAACACTAAGGCAGAGAAGTGGGGTGTCAGGTATTCCCTCCCCGACACACACTCTTCCCCTCATCCTCCAGCAAAGCTCTTTGTAGGCAGGAAATGTGTCTGTTACATTGTACTCTCCCAAGTGCTTAGCGTAGTGCTCTGCACACAGTAAGTGCTCAATAAATACGATTGATAAGTAAAAAAGCAGATTATCTGGGGGTTAAATGGATCTGTGAGGGCAGGAATGTTGCCTCGTATTGTACTCTCCCAAGCAGTTAGTAGAGTATTTGGCACAGAGCGACTGCCTAATAAATATTGTTGATGGGAGGTGTGAAGAAGGAGGAGAAAGGAAAGGCGACAGGGTTAAATGCTGTTTAGCGTTTAGGAGAAGGAAATATGCCACTGGATTGGGCCCCAAGATGATTGATGACCTCCATACATCACTGGCACGGTTAGGAACTTGAAAGCCAGATTGTAGGAGGAGTTGAGGAAGAAGAGGCGAGAAATGAAGCTGTAGGGCCTTAAAGTTATTACGCGTAGAAATCCCACTGGCCTGAAGGAGTTCAGACATTCCCAAGGGACCCAAATATTCAGAGATTCGTTTAGTCGCTGTAGTTCAGATCTAGTTAGAAAAATAGTAAATGGAGAAAGCATGTACACTCACAATTAATGTTGTTCCGGTTTACTAAAACAAAACGATTGAAGGAAAACCTGCATTTCGGTATTAACACCTAAGTGTACACACACTGGTACCTTTCTATTTACACTAACAAAAGAGAAAATGCTTTAGATGAGGAAGAATTTTTCTGGAGTATTGCAATATATCAACTTATAACGAGGGAAGATGTCAATGAAGACTATTCAGGAGACTTACATTTCAAAATTAAAGACCAGTACTACTACTAATAATGTTGGTATTTAAGTGCTTACTATGTGCAGAGCACTGTTCTAAGCGCTGGGGGAGATACAGGGTCATCAGTTTGTCCCACGTGAGGCTCACAGTCTTCATCCCCATTTTACGGATGTTACAGAGGTAACTGAGGCCCAGAGAAGTGAAGTGACTTGCTCACAGTCACACAGCAGACAAGTGGCACAGCCGGGATTCGAACCCATGACCTCGGACTCCCATAATTAACCTGCTTTCTAACTGAAACCCAGGATGAATAGCATTAATAAAACTCAGGATGAATAGTATTAATAGTAATTGTGAAATTTGTTAAGCACTTACTATGTGCCAAGCACTGTACTTTGGGCTGAGGTAGATACAAGGTAAAAATCAGGTCCCACATGAGGCTCACGGTCTAAGATGGAGGGAGAACAGATATTGAATTCCCATTTTGCAATCTTCTCAGTCTAATGGGGAAGGCAGGCCAACAGAATTGATGAATACCTATTATTTAGGAGAAAGAAGAGAGCTATAAATGAACTGAGTTTATTAAATCAATAACAGGTATATAAGAGAAGCAGCACGGCTCAGTGGAACGAGCCCGGGCTTGGGAGTCAGAGGTCAAGGGTTCATATCCCGGCTCTGCCACCTGTCAGCTGTGTGACTGTGGGCAAATCACTTATCTTCTCTGTGCCTCAGTTCCCTCATCTCTAAAATGGGCATTAAGACTGTGAGCCTCACGTGGGAGAAGCTGTATCTCCCCCAGCGCTTAGAACAGTGCTGTGCACATAGTAAGCGCTTAACAAATACCAACATTATTATTATTATTACTCAAGAATGCTAAGGTAGTTAAAGGGCAACATAAAGCCAAACTGCTATTAGTGTATGAAAATCACAGAAACTATTTGGGCTGTCTGTTTTGTAAAACCATTTGAATAATGAATTCTAGTATATGAATCACTGTTATTCATTGATTCAATCTAGTTTGATCACTTATTTTTTTCAAGCTTAGTTTAATGCTAAAATCTGGGTTGACCAAACGATAGATAACCGTGAATCTCTGTACTTTCTTCCTCAAAAACATCACTTAAAATTAATTCAACTTCTTGGGTCTTTCCCATGAAGTGACATTCCAGTGAAAGACATAACCAAGTCTAAGGTGCTGGGATGTAGTGTGATTTTCATATACCCAATTTATAATGTGAAAGAGAATTAGGGTAAATCTACCGGAACATGGAAAGGGGATGCTAACAGAACATTTGAAATGATTATAACAACAAAAGGAAAAGATGGGAAGCAGCGTGGCTTAATAGAAAGAGCCCGGGCTTGGGAGTCGGATGTCGTGGGTTCTAATCCCTGCTCTGCCACTTGTCAGCTGTGTGACTTTGGGCAAGTCACTTGACTTCTGTGGACCTCAGTTTCCTCATCTGTAAAATGGGGATTAAGACTGTGAGCCCCACGTGGGACAACCCGATTACCTTGTATCTACCCCAGTGCTTACACAGTGCTTGGCACATAGTAAGCGCTTAACATATACCATAATCGTCATTATTATTATTATATGATTTGCTTTCATATATGCCACCAGCATATATGGAAGGTCAATGAATATTGTTTTCTAAAGGGAGGGATTCTTAACAAAATATAACTGGCCAGTAAGGGATTGGTTAAGTAGAGAGTTTTCCTAGTCATTTGACATTAACAGTAAACAAAGGACTTTTTCAAGTCAGATAGGAGAAACTCAAGCTTTTAAAGTTTAAAGTTTCAAAAGGATCAAGGTGAAAGTTGGTTAGAAAGCTAGAAAGCTGGTTTCCTGTTCTCCCTTTTCCTGTGATTGTCTCCACAGTGTAATTGCCCCACCTTGATTTATGAGGAATGAGACTATCTTTTGTGCCATATAATTCAAGTCGTGATAGCAGCATGTGCCGGAGAAGGAGATTGGAGGAATGGCGAGAATTGAGAAGCAGCATGGCCTCGTGGAAATAGCACTACTTCTTATTTGCCTGATGTTTAACAAGTCACTTCACCTCTCTGTGCCTCTATAAGTGGGGATTAAATTCTCCTATTGCCCTTCGACAGTGAGCCCCCTGTGAGATAGGGACTGTGTCCAATCTGGGCATGTGTCTATCCTAACTCTTAGCACAGTGTGTGCCACGTGCTTAACAGTTAAGTGCCACACTGGTGGTGGTTATTGTTATGATGAGGAGGAGGAGCAGGATATAAATGCAGCAGCATAGGTGTAGAGAGTTAATTCATTAAAACTGGGCCAAGGGAGGAGGAGCAGCAAAATGGAAACTGGACAACACAGCAGGAGTTAGGGAGTTGAGTGCCGATTGTATGCAATGCTTGTTAAAATACAGTAGATGAGGATGCAGTCCTAAGTGCCCCCTTTCTCTTTCTTCTGTCCTCCTTTTCTTCTTTTTTTTCTTCTGCTCCCCTCATTTTTATACTTTCCTTCATAGTAATCCCACTTCCATCCTCGGGTTAGTGAAATACGTAGAGCAGCAATTTTGTGAGCAGATATGGTTTTTCCCCCCCACTTCCCTATCTCTCTCATATTTACCACGCTGCCATGCTGATCCAAGCACTTATATTCTCTCTTGACTATAGCATCAGCGTCCTCGCTGACCTCCCTGCTTCCCGTCTGTCCCTTCTCCGGTCCATACTTCATTCTGCTGCCTGGGTCATTTTTCAAAAAAAAAACGCTCCGCCTACAATTCCCCTCGCTTCAAAGAACTCCAGTCGTTGCCCATCCCAGCTCCTCGTCGAACAGAAACTCCTGACCATTGGCTTTAAAGCACTTAATCAACTCTCCCCCTCATACCTTACCTCGCTAACTTCTTACTGCAGTCCAACTTGCTCATGTCAGTCATACAGTGCCAACCTACTCACTGTATCTCGATCTCGCCCATCCCCCTGCAGATCGCTCTGCTCACGCCCTCCCTCTAGCCTTGGACTTCCCCCCATTCATATCCTACAGACCATCACTCTCCCAATCCTCAAAGTCTTAGTAAATTCACATCTCCTCCAAGAAGCCTTCCCCAACTAAGCCCTCGCTTTCTCCATTCGCCCTCCCTCTGCATTTCCTGTGTACTTGGGTCTGCACTCCTAAACACATGATTTTCACCCCAGCCCCACAGCACTAATGTACGTATCCACCTGTAATTTATTTATAGGTTTATCTCCTCTAGTCTCTAAGCCCCTGTTGAGAAGTGAGGGGTCAGACCTACGTGTTACAGATTAAATAAGTTATTTCCAGGTCTGCTGTAGCCATAAAGCCAAGGAGGAAGCATTTTAGTTTCTAGTCTAGCTGCAGGGAAGTTTGGGGAGGCCACTGTGTTTTCCCTAGATCTAAGAATCTGAAGATATATTTAATCTACGTTCAATCATCCGTGGCAATGAAGACAGCAACAGAATAGATAAAGAACATCCAGATTTAATCTCCACACCCCATTTTATCCAATACTTTCCAAACTCCGTCCGGATTAAACCTTCGGCTAGTGTGGCCAACGGATCTGATTTGATTCTTAATCCATCCCCTTGTCTTCTAATGATGGAAAAGGTAATGAGAGATGAAACGGCCAACGTGGGCCTAGCAAGAAGAGAACAAATGATTTTAGATAATCCACAAATTGAATAATCAAGAGTTGATGGAATTATGCTTTACTGAAGTAGTTTCAATTTGTAGAAGAATCGGGTTGCCAGCTTGAACCTATTAGAAATCAAAAAGATCAATATTCATTTAGGACAGCAAACTGTAATAGCTATTGAATTTTGTCCAAGTTTCCCTGTTCAATATACAAAAACATTAGCATACTTTCTGTGAGATTACTCTCCCCAATCCATGTAGGGCCACCCTAACTGTGTGTAAACCTGGAAAATAAAATCTTTTCCCCCATTGGAAAATAAATTAAGAGCTGTCTGCCATTTGGAAGCACCTCATCCTGTGATGTGCACGCAGTCGCCAAGTAGAAGTAGGAGGAATAGTTCTTATTTAGCATTTAATAGATGCAGAGGTCTGTATTAAGAGCTGGGAGGGAATGCACATGTGGAAATTAAACCTGATCCTTGTCCCTTGGGGGGCTCTCAGTATAGCATCGATTCCGAGAGTATCCTTGTCAAGCTCGGAAGGAGATCTGATGTACTTTCTTCCCAACGCTGTTTGCAGAGACGCCACACAGTCAGGGCATGTCCCTGATGTATAGCCAACATTGGGGAGAAGGAGTGCGGGGGATTGAGGCCATGGCCGCTTACTCTCTAAAGTGCAATGGAAAGGCAGCCAAGGCCCTTACTCCTCAAGCCTGTTGGTATCATAGGCTTCCTTGGGCCATCCTGAGGCTCAGAACCGCTTCGGGAACCGCATCTTTGGGTGATCCAGCGTAGCCCAGCTCTCAGAACCTTGGTCCCCGTTTTGGTGAGCAGCGGGGAGATAGCGCAGGTAACCCTATCTGAATCCTCCCACCTCTTCCCATCCCTGGGGCGGAGCGGGGAGGTCACCAAAACCAGGAATTAGTCCTAGGGAGCCCCCAGGTGCCCTGAGACAGCAGATGAACTGGCTTGAAACACAGTCTAAGCCGTTAGGTTTCTAACTCCCGGGTCATTGATTCTCCAAAGGAGGCAGTCGTGGGCCTACTTCTTTGAGGGGAATGATGAAGGGACCTAGTGAGAAGATTGTTTCGTCCTTTGCTTCTCCAGAGGGTGCAGAGTTGCCCGACGGGAACCAGCTCTCGGTTTTGTTGACTTAAATCCCCCAAATGGCCACTCACATCCTCTGTACTAGTCTTTCTGCCGAAATGAAATTTACAGCAACATTGTAACCACCATTAAAAAAGAGAAACTACCCCACCACACTGCATTTTTTTTTTTCTTGGCCCAATTATCCTTAAAAGAAATGAAAAAAGATCACAGATTCCAGACTGACCCCATTTGAGATCAAAAGAAAATGAACGATGCCCATTTCAAACCTCAACATGTAAATAATTTCATTCATTAATACTTATAATCATGTAAATTACTTAAAACAAGTATCATTAAATGGTGAGCTGATCAGTCGTATTCATTGAGTCCTACTTCTCTCTAAGAGCTGTGTTAAGTGCTTGGAAGAGTACAGTGATTAAAAGACATCATCCTGGTCCTCAAGGAATTTACAAACTTATAGTGGAGAGAGATAGGATTTCATCTATAGTTAGGAGGAAAATAGAAATGTTAAGATGACCTTGAATAAGCAGAATATTAAAATAGAACATGAAAACTATGTTTAGCCAAGTGCCATGGATGGTTGGGAGTTCAAAAGTGCTGAAGTGGAAGTTAGGGGAAGAAATAAATCAGGGAGTGTCTCCTGGAGGAGGTAGGATTTTTTTAGGGTTTTGCCGAAGAGCAGGTAGATGTGAAGGGGGGATGAATTCCAGGACCGAGGCATCAGGGAGGAGGAACGTAGTGAAATTTGTTTCCAGTGCATGTAAATTCACATGTGTATTGTGGTAAACAAAGATGTGACATGAGAACATGATTGGGATCTTTTTTTTTTTTCCTCATGCAGTGGCTTGGAGGTGCAATTATGCCCACTCCAAAACATGGGAATAATAGTGATCATTTTCCAGTTAATCCCCACGTGCCCAAGAGCAGTAGATATTTTGACCTACATTTTGCAGAAGTGGCAACTGAGACGGAGTAGTCATTTGGCAAGTCAGATAAATAGAGCCTTAGAGGTCTGGCTCACGATCTATACTCCAAGAAATGATTCATAACTGAATGTGATAGAAGAACAAGATGGGCGGGAATGAAAGATACCCGTTAAATTGTCTTTCAAAGGGCACTGTTAGAATTTGAGTATAATATAGGGCCTGTTGCTGCGTGATGCATTATGCTTGCCGTTGGGGAAACATGTCTTGGCCTGTGAGAGAAGTCACTCTAAAAGAGTAATCACCTTTTGAAACGTCTTTGTTTTGAAGAGGATGCAGTGGAGAGGTAGTGGAGACAAGATCTCCTGCCAAAAAGAAATCACGGAGCTATTAAGACTGAGGAAATCCAAACCAACCCTCAGACTCACGTGTACACAATTTTATTCTTTAAATTGGTGCAGATGAGGCTCATTAGGTGCCCTTTACTGGAAAAAGAGAAAAGCTTTTGGGGGTCTCTCACCATCTGTAATCCGTCATACTTATTGAAAGCCTAGTGCGGACAGAGCACTGTTCTAAACATTTGGAATATACAGTTGTTTTTAAAGAGGACCAAAATCTTCCGGACTAAATACTGCATAATTCCTAAAGGCGATTTAAAAGAATACATGCCAGGAGTCTGCTTTTTTTTTTACTTTGGGGGGCCTGGAACTGTTGTTTCTCAGGAAATTCTTTCTCTTTTTTTTAATGGTATTTGTTAAGCTCTTACATCGTATCGGGCACTGTATTAAGGGCTGGGGTAAATGCCAGATAATTGGGTTGATTCAGGATTAGAACCCAGGTCCTTTGACTCCCAGGCCTATGCTGTTTCCACTGGGCCATATTGCTTTTTTATTACTGTTCCAGCTCCCTGTGGTCAGGTAATGTGATGCTTCTGTTGATCTTTCCCAAGGATTTAATAGTGCTTTGCACTTAATAGGTGCTCAATAAATATCATTATTATTCCCGAGAGGTGAGAAAACCACCCTGCTGTAGAATGAATTGGCATGACTATCAAGGCGAACATGTATTAGTGATAGTTTTAAAATGGCTAAGAAAAATTAATTCATTCTTCAAACATATCTCGTACAAGAGTGTGAAAAAGGAAATTTGAATCATCTGTAGTAATGACCTTGCAAAAATTGCACATAGGAACAACAGGTACGAGAGTGAACAGTGTGAACCTAGGAAAACTGATCCACATGACATGCATGTAGAATTTTTAAAGAAATTGTCACCCTTATTTCACAGATTGCCTCCGCGTCTCCCTCAAAACCATTTCTTGGGAGTCTGGTAAGGATATCACATTAGTAAAAGGAAAAAGCACAAGTAGAATCTCAAAAAGACATGGTTTCTGTTTGATATCTGTAATTGGAGAAAAGGACAAAGAAAGCTTAACTTTAGGTGGATGGTAAGTTGTGGTGGACCTCCCTGGTTAGATCGTCGCTAAATGTGATGTACTTACAGTTCGTTCGGACCAGGTAAAATTATGATATTT
This sequence comes from Ornithorhynchus anatinus, assembly GCF_004115215.2. Lineage (NCBI taxonomy): Eukaryota > Metazoa > Chordata > Mammalia > Monotremata > Ornithorhynchidae > Ornithorhynchus > Ornithorhynchus anatinus. The sequence goes on along the minus strand of NC_041728.1, from coordinate 25,913,622 downwards.
AATGAATAGTTATTAGGCATTTACTCTGTTCTGGGCTATGCTGTGTGGTAGATGCAAAGTAATCAGATGCGGCCGGGTCTCTGTCCCACATGGGGCTCACTGTCTAAGAGGGAAGAACTGGCCTTTTATCCCCATTTTACAGTTGAGGGGACTGAGGCCCCAGGGAAGTGAAGGGAATTGCCCCAAGTCACATAATAGACGAGTGGTAGAGTCAATACTAGGACCCTGGTCTCCTGACTCCCAGTCCTGGGCCCTAGGGCATGGAGCCCTCCCCTCAGCCCCGCAGATTAAAAAAAAAAAAATTGGAAATCCAGAGCTGGCGATGGGTATCAGAAAAGTTTTTCTAGGGTTCTAGGAACCAGAAAGTATCAGATTTAACTTACAAAAAGAAAGTTTACCGGAAACGTTCACCCGTGAAGGGATGCGTTTAATTCATATTTCATATTCAGAAAACCTAGAAAATGCGCCTGCTGAATTCCATTTTGTGCGATGCTGAGCACAGTAAATACTAAATGATCACAGTTCAGCGTGTTAGTTTGATTAAGCAATAAATTAAACCAGTTGAAAAATTCTAGAAAGGTGTGAACACTGGCAATAGAAAAGATGTTTAGCCGAATGCAAGGAAGAACGAGCAGTGTAATTAAGGATGGAAAATTTTCAAATGGGGGAAAAAAAAATCTCAGCACTGAAAATTATAAGATTATAAACCAGTCCTCCCCAGTTGGCATTTCGGGGCTAGCTACGAGAAGATCCCATCGTGCTTTTGTTATGTCACCCATTGAAATCATGTTCCATGACCCTTAGGTTCAAAGATTTCCTAAAAATTATAATCAGTCTTGTCCACATTAGCTAAGGCCCCGCATTCCACGCATCCCATCCTCTGCCCGCCGCTTCCCTTAGCACGAAGCTAAGTCAAGACGAGTCAAGTTCCCTACCAACGTATTTCCATAATAATAATAATGTCGGTATTTGTTAAGCGCTTACTATGTGCCGAGCACTGTTCTAAGCGCTGGGGTAGACACAGGGGAATCAGGTTGTCCCACTGGGGGCTCACAATCTTAATCCCCATTTTACAGATGAGGTAACTGAGGCACCGAGAAGTTAAGTGACTTGCCCAAAGTCACACAGCTGACAAGTGGCCGAGCAGGGATTCGAACCCATGACCTCTGACTCCAAAGCCCATGCTCTTTCCACTGAGCCACGCTGCTTCTCTAATGAAAACCCAAGCAAAGGGTTATCTGTCTACCCTTCTAGATTGTAAGCTCATTATGGTCAAAGGCCATGTTTTTCTAATTCTGTTATATTGTACTCTCCCAAGGTCTTAGTTTGGGACTCTGCACATAGTTAAGTGCTCAATAAATACCATGGATGGATTGGTCGATTGATGTACAGCAGCAGTAGATTGCCTACCTTTCTTTAGCCCTCTCCTGAGTGTTTTATGGGCCTATCCGTGTTGGTCCACCTACTTTTGTGGAAGAATTATTTAGTTTAAGCTTCCTCAGTGAGCCATTTATAAAATCGAGAAGAATGAGAAAGCATTTCTACTGTCCTAAACTCGTCTCTCTTCCCTAAATCCGGAATGCCAGATCTACTGACCCAGGAACTTGGGCTCCTGTAAAGGGATCTTTAGATGTTTGGGAGTTTTGTGGTTTTTTTGTTTTGTTTTAAAGAACGGTATTCGTTGAGAGCTTACTGTGCGCCAGTCACTGTACTAAGATACAAGCTAATCAGGTTGGGCGCAGCCCGTGTGCCGTATGGGGCTCACAGTCTTAATCCCCCATTTTATAGTTGAGGGACCTGAGGCACAGGGAAGTCAGATGACTTGCCCGAGATCACACAGCAGCCAAGTGGGAAGCCGGGAGTTGGGTGATTTAGAGATGCTCTTGGGAACATTGGCCTGTATCATCTTCCTCATCTGGGTGGCTCCCTTCTCCCTCCCATTCCCTGCCACCCAGGAGTGCTCATTTTATTGCCTGTACTGGACCTGATAAACTGTTTGACCATGAGTGAACGGGTTTAGTAAAAACAGTATTTACTAGACACTCACTGGGGGCATTGCACTGAATGAAGCACCTGGGACCAGTAAACGGCATTGAGGATTGAGTGTGTGCCTTGGTATATCAGGGCCGGGAAAGCTAGTCGGGGCCCCTGAAACTTACTTGGAAGTCACCAGCTGTTAGGTAAGAAAGCCACAATGGGGAATAACCCGAAAGCTGTACTTTGACTTGAAAAGAACATCTAGTGGTTCAAACGCACTGCCCCCTCTCCCTCTTTTTATCTTTTTTTTTAAATGGTATTAAGTGCTTACTACGTGCCAGGCACTGGACCCAGCTGGGATAGATGGAAGATAATGAGGTTGGACCCAGCCCAGGTCCCACCTGGGGTTCCCAATCTTAATCCCCATTTTACAGATGAGGAAACCGAGGCCCAGGGAAGCGAAGCGTCTTGCCCCAGGCCACACAGCCGACAAGCGGCGGAGCCGGGCCGAGAATCCTCTGACTCCCGGGCCCGTGCTCGGCCACGCTGCTCCTCTCCCCCTCTCCTCACTTGCCACAGTACCGTTGCCTCCTGTATATTGCAACTGAACATCTAGAGCCATAAGAAATGAAGAGTGTTGTGGGCTGTTGAACGCTCTGGGAATTTTCACAGGTGCTTCTGTAATTGTGATATATTGGGGAGAATTCAGTGTTCAATGGTCCTCAAACCCACATTTCCACCTGCGTGTTGTAGTGGTCACTGGGCTGTAGTATAAAACATGTAGAATTCCGACCGATTTACAGATGGAGCTGAATCTCCAAGCAGCCGTGTTCCGAACTGTTTTTCTCTAGGCCAACCTTATTCGAAGGATATTTTTCACTTTGAGAAAGGTCATAAAAAGCTGGTATATTGATTGAGTCTTGAGCGCCTGCGTACCTACACACAGTTGTCTTTATTGAGTTCTTCCTGTGGGCAGAGCACTGTACTAAGCGCTTGGGAGAGTAAAATATAATAACATAAGACACATTCCCTTCCCGCAGCGAGCTTACGGTCCAGAGGATGTGACTTTGAATAATTATGATGGTAAAATTCATTCAGTGGGGTCATGAGTGAAATCTGAATGGATTGCATGGTCAAAGTAGTTTACAAAACTTGCAACTATAGGGATTTCAAGCAGCAAAGCAATGAACTTCACATTGGTATTTTGAGGGCCTTATAAAAATAGAAAATATTCTAGTTGATCCCATTCAAAAAGGTAAATCAGTCCATCGACCAGTGGGATCTATTGAGCGCTTACTCTGTGCAGAGCGCTGTACTAAGTGCTTGGGAGAGTACAAAATGGCAGAGGTGGTCAACTTTTTTTGAGTTTCATTGTTGAGCATTATTGGGATGAGAAAATTCCCAACGGGAGGTTGAATCAGGGAGTCTCTCTCACCTTCAGCCAGAGGCGTGGACTCTGAAGAGTAGAAGAATGGGCAAGGAATGGGGCAGAATACCAATTCAAAGAGCGTAGTTTTCCCTCTGTTGCTGAACAGCCGACTTCCTAGATTTTCATGGTGGAGGATAATGAATCGTAGGGGCTCAGGAGAAGATAGAGGTGTTCTTATTGCACTCAAAGGAATTTCTCAGCTTCCCAGTTAATAATAATAATGAAGGTATTTGAGTGCTTCCTATTCACCCAGCACTCTTCTAAGCACTGAGGTGTATACAAGGTAATCAGTTGGGCCGCAGTCCCTGTTCCACATCGGACTCACAGGCCAGATGGGAGGGAGTAGGATTTAATCCCTATTTTATTATTGAAATTGGAATTACTTGAATTCAATTAATTATTGAATTGAAATACCAAATTTCAAATGGTATTTGTTAAGTGCTTACTATGTGCCAAGCACTGTTTTAAGCGCAGGGATAGATACAAGGTAATCAGGTGGTCCCACGTGGGGCTCAGTGTCTTCATCCCCATTTTAGAGATGAGGTAACAGGCATTAGAGAAGTTAAGCGGCTTGCCCAAGGTCACACAGCAGACACAGATGAGTGAACTGAAACAGAGAAGTTAAGTGGCTTGCCCAAGGTCATACAGCCGACAAATGGCAGAGCAGGATTAGAACCCAGGCCCTCTGACTCGTAGGCCTAGGCTCTTTTGAGGCAATGCTGCTTTATAATGACAAAACCTATGATGGGCAATGAATCATAGGCTCATTGCCAACGAGAAGCAGTGTGGCTCAGTGGAAAGAGCCCGGGCTTGGGAGTTAGAGGTCCTGGGTTTTAATCCCGGCTTCACCGCTTGTCAGCAAGTCACTTCACTTCTCTGTGCCTCAGTGACCTCATCTGTAAAATGGAGATGAAGACTCTGAGCCCTACGTGGGACAAGCTGATGACCCTGCATCTCCCCCAGCGCTTAGAAGAGTGCTTGGCACATCGTAAGCGCTTAACAATGCCAACATTAGTATTTATCAGGCACATTCTTCTCCTTCTTCCTTTGTTCCAGTTGACTGACTATTGGACTTCTCTTTGCCTCAGTTTCCTCATCTGTAAAATGGGGATTAAAACTGTGAGCCCTACATGGGACAACCTGATGACCTTGTATCTACCCCAGCGCTTAGAACAGTGCTTGGCACATAGGAAAACAATCTTTGAATCTCAGCAGACATTCGGGCCCGCACAGTACCAGTCTTGCTGGGTTTGAATGTTTGTCGGGAGGGGGTTGGCAGTTATAGCCCCTTGGGGGAACACGGCTTTGAAGCCGTCGTTACGTTTCAGAAGTAAAAGGGGGATTTTGACCCAATGCGCCTGATTGTGACTGAATTGTTGGGGTTTTTCGTGCCAATGAAATGTTTAAATCTGGTTTCGAATGGACTGGTTTGGAGAAATAGTTTATTAGCTGCCACCTCTGCCCTCCAGGCCAGATGAACTCATTAGACTGAGAGCCCGTCATTGCCGAATTGTCCATTCCAAGCGCTTAGTCCAGTGCTCTGCACATAGTAAGCGCTCAATAAATGCTGTTGAATGAATGAATAGTAAGCGCTTAACAAATACCAACATTATCATCAGGCAAATTCTTCTCCGTCTTCCTTTGTTCCAGTCGACTATTACATTGTCATATAGATGTGCTTTCTAGGAATTCCATCCATTCGGATATATGCGAGTAGAAATCCCCGGTCAAGTTGGTCCTTCTACCCGCCCAGAATTCGGGGGACCAGATTTTGGTCATTCCTCTTGGGATGGGTCGCGTGATCAGACACATGACCCAGGTTGAATCGTGTCCCCTAGCACACGATATCTATGGAGAAGCAGCATAGCTTAGTGGACAGAGCCCGGGCCTGGAAGTCAGAAGCTCACGGATTCTCATCCCAGCCCTGCCACTTGGCTCCTGTGTGTGACCTGGAGCAAGTCATTGGACTTCTCTGTGCTTCAGTTACTCATCTGTAAAATGGGGTTTGAGACTGTGAGCCTCACATGAGACAGGGACTGTGCCCGACCTGATTTGCTTGGATCCACCCCAGCTCGTAGGACAGTGCCTAAGCACTGTTAGTAAGTACTTAATAAATATCATTACTGTTATTATTATTATTATACGGCTAAAGTCGGGACAGCAACACGGGTCACAGTTAATGCCTCCTACACGAGGGCTAATGTGCCTGCCATTCCTTGGGTTCTGCTGTGACCCCTGAAACTCCTTCACCACCCCAGGTTTGGTCGGGATAAGGAGCTGCACAGCCATGATTACCAATCATACTAGGTCCACACCCCACATGGGACTCACAGTCCTAATCCCCATTTTACAGATGATAATAATAATAATGTTGGTATTCGTTAAGTGCACACTATGTATCGAGCACTGTTCTAAGCACTGGAGGTAGATTCAGGGTCATCAGGTTGTCCCACGTGAGGCTCACAGTCTTCATCCCCATTTTCCAGATGAGGTAACTGAGGCCCAGTCAAGTGACTTGCCCACGGTCACACAGCTGACAAGTGGCAGAGCCAGAATTCGAACCCATGACCTCTGCCTCCCAAGCCCGGTCTCTTTCCACTGAGCTATGCTGCTTCTCTATACAAGGTGCAATTTTCTTTGAAAAATCAAGTACTCTTTGAACTTCTCCCTGCCTCTCTGCCAAATCCAGTTATATAGCAGTTGGTTTTATTTTGTGAGACGCGTGCTTTAGAACACGGCGAGTTCTGAGCGATAGAAGGTGTTTTTCATCTTTATGCTTTTATAAGCCTGCTATTTAAAAAAAACTCTTGATTTTAGAAAAGGTGCAGAAATTCAATAATGTATAAATTAGTATAAACCGTTTAAGTGGTTTGCAGAATTTTAATACAGTCCATTATGTAATATTTGTTGTAACATTTTTAACGGGATGATAAGCTCGATGCATTCATTTAAGAGGAGGGAAAGACACTAATGAATAAAAATGACTATTTTGCATACTGCTTACTAAAATTACTACCTGTGACCCTGAGCACTAGTACAGCAAAGTAAGCAAAACTGGGATGTCCTTTATTAGAATAATGGAATCGCACACTAACGAAGTATGTTAATGGACATTGCAAGGAGACCGGGAGGGAAGAATAAATGCTGATTTAAAGGTGGCATATTATGTGTATTTGAGGGTTTTATTTAATCACCCAGTTGATGTGCTTCCTGGGTTAATAGAGCAGCCTGTCCTGGCGTCGCTTCACCTGCAGCTGGAGAATATTTGTATTATAACAGTAAACTTCAGGTTGTTGATGACTGCTAGCACTTAGAGCATTTGGATTGCGTACGGTCGTTTTAGTGGATCACTAATGCACTTAGCTGGCTCGGCCTACAGCTAAATTAAAGAAGACTCATTCAAGACTAACTTGGGCGCAGGCGTAATTCAATTGCCGTGCCTTTAGAGAGCCCCTAACAGACGAGTGATTTCCTTGTTATAAGTCACGTAGTTCCAGAAAGGTCATAATAGGAAAATATTTTAGAGTTTTTTGGTTGCAACAAAATTGGAGACAACAAAATGAATCAGTTTTCTTGGGAGGGGAGGAAAAACAAGTATAAACTCTAAAAGATTTCCAGGTCTAATGTTTCCTTTTCTGCTAATTGTATTGAAACCTCCCAAGCGCTTAGAAGAGTGCTTTGCACAAAGTTAGCACTCAGTTAATACAGAGAAGCAGCATGGCGTAGTGGCTAAATAGTAATAATAATAACGTTGGTATTTGTTAGGCGCTTAGTATGTGCAGAGCACTGTTCTAAGCATTGGGGTAGATACAGGGTAATCAGGTTGTCCCTCGTGAGGCTCACAGTATTAATCCCCATTTTACAGAGGAGGTAACTGAGTCACAGAGAAGTTAAGTGACTTGCCCACAGTCACGCAGCTGACAAGTGGCGGAGCCGGGATTAGAACCCATGATCCCGGCCTACAAGGAGCTTTCAAATTAGAAGGGCCATTTTCAGCCTTTCTGTTGGGTTTTAGTTCAACTTTAGGTATCCGTCTCTGTTTTCCTATGTGCAAAGTAGGGACATTATGACTTGTGATTTTGCCAAGTTTTATTTTAGGGGAGTAGGCAGAGCATGGGAAAAATTACTAAACGGTTCTGTAACTCTAGGAATGTTCGGCAAAAGTAATTCCGTAAAAAACCTTGTACCTTTGAAAGGCACTGTAAAATGTATTTATTGTGCTCGGCACTAGGAGAACTCACTTAAAAGCTTGTAAATAAAGTTATCGCTTTGATGGCTGATGGGTGATCTCATAAGAATTTAGAGAGGGTAAGAGAATACTCTATTTTAGTGACACAGTGGTTTTTGGAGGGTTGGAGGGGGCAGGTGGCCATGATAAGGCAGCCCAGAACTGGGGAAGTTGAGGTATACAAGTCCTCTAGACTGTAAGCTCATTGTGGGCAGGGAATAATAATAATAATGGTATTTGTTAAGCGCTTACTATGCGCAGAGCACTGTTCTAAGCGGACTGTATCTACCAACTCCGTTATATTGTACTCCCCGAAGCGCTTAGTGCGGTGTTCTGCACAGTGTAAGTGCTCAGTAAGTACCGTTGACTGAGCTAAGTGGATAATAGTTATGGTACATGTTAAGCACTTACTATATGCCAAGCACTCTTCTAAGCGCTGGGGTAGGTACAAGCTAATCAGGGTGGACACAGCCCCTGGCCCACAAGGGGCTCAGTCTTAATCCCCATTTTACAGATGAGGGAACTGAGGCCCAGAGAAGTGAATTGCCCAGAGTCACACAGCAGATGCTTGGCAGAGAGGAGATTGGAACCCAGGTCCTCCTGACTCGGAAACCCGTGTTCAATCCAGTTAGCAGTGCTGCTTCTCTTTGATGTCATCTAGTCTGTGGGGAACCTCCCCCCACCGCCCAACCTCCTAGCCCCATAGGTCAGGAACCCCCAGTGAAGAAGCCAACTGAGCCTTTGGTCTTTCTGTTACTACCTAGGAAAGGGCACAGTTCCTAATGGAATTGCCAGAACCTCTTACAGATGCCTCATCTAGCCTCTTTCCTGGGTTGATTTAATAGGTTTCATCACAAAAAGCGGCATTGTCTTGTTTGTCCTCATTAATGTCTGTTTCTTAAACTTGCACTCGTTGCTCATTTAGAACATACATATTTTCAGCCACTCATAATTAAAACAGTTTAAAATGTTAGAGTGGAATTTAGCAGATTATATGTAAAATTGGGAAGCAATTCCAGCCCTCTAGACGGTTAAGCTCACCGTGGCAGGGAATGTGTCCATTTCGTTGTTGAACTCTCTCAAGCGCTTAGAAAAGTGCTCTGCACGCCGTAAGCACTTAATTCGATTGATAATCAGACACCCCTCTGTTGCCTCTATTCCAGGCAGTGTATGTGGTCATTCATTCATTGTCGTATTTACTGAGCGCTTACTGTGTCAGAGCACTGTACTAAGCGCTTGGGAGAGTACAATACAACAGTAAACAGACACAGGCCCTGCCCACCGTGAGCTTTCGGTCTACCTTGGTCTTTGGTTTGACCTTTTAGGGAAGCCAACTTCTGTTCTTCATACACGGTTGTGAGCTTCTCGGGGGGCAAGGTCCGTGTCTAGTTCTCACCCGTATCTTCATTCCCGGTGCCTAATATAGTGCTGAACACACAGTACGCACTTAATGAGGTATATGATCCAAGGGTTGAATTTCACACGTCAAGTCCTTGAAAAGACTCTTGATTGATGTGGGAGGATTTTTGCCTTTGAGTCGCGGAACTGAAAAGCAGTAGAAACTAAATCTTAAGGCTTTCTTTTTCCATTTTTAAAAAATAACCATTTTAACTTCAGACCCGCATTCAGCTCATCTGGACTGTCAACAAAAATCCTCACGTCTTCAACCTTGAGTTTTCCCCAAATTCCAAATACACAGAGCTCAATTTCATCCAAGAGCTCTCTTTAGCCTACATTACTTTTTGTTGATCGTAAAGTTTTTCATGGATTTTCATATTTTCATGGATGAGCAAACCATGTTTAGAAACCCATATTCCATACAATATGGGTTTCTGAACGTGGTTTGTTCATCTATGAAAATTAAAGGGTTTCTTCATCACTGTATTCAGCAGTGATTTTTCAGTTGTGTATTTCACAATTGAAAATGGCTTTTATCTTTTGAGTGTATGTAATTCAAAGCCCTGCTTTGAAGATTCAGCTCGGGATATTCGATCTTGCCTTATCGAGCACAGCTGTGGAAGCTGTTGTTCTAGGTTTCTGAGGAGGATTTTTCTCCTTTCAGGATGATGTTCTGGAAGAGAACAATGAAAAGAATTTCTACGAATCTGACGATGAACAGCAAGAACCCAGTCATCAAGTAAAGAAGCCTTATTCTATGGATCCAGACCATAGATTGCTGATTAGAAATACAAAGCCGTTGTTACAGAGCAGGAATGCCGCGGTAAGATGAAACTTGTATCATTCAGCATCTTTAGCTCAAGGATTTTTCAAATGATATCAATTGAAATGGTCAATGGGGGAGGGAGAGAGGAGAATGAGGTACACTAGGAAGTTGGTTTAAGGGGAATGAAGGCGGAAAGTTTGGAGATGGCGGGTGAAACGAACAGAGAGGTGAGGAGGGGGGAAAGCCTTGAAGCCTGATTGTGGGGAATATTTTATGGATGCCAAGAGACATCTCTCGCCTCCTTGAAACACTCATCGCTGGTTTCATAGATGCCAAGGGACGTGGAAAACAAGTAATGAGTTTCAAGGAAGAGAGAGATGTGGGCCAAACAGTGCTTCAGGAAGATAATATGGGCAGCAGCCAGAAGTTTAGATTGGAGTGGGGTGCGGCTGGGAGGCCAGGGAGGAGTCTAATGCAGAGTCAGTCAGTAAATTTATTGAGTGCTTACTGGGTGCAGTGCACTCTACTAAGCACTTGGGGAAGTATAATACAGCACGCATTCCCTGCCCACAGTGAACTTACAGTCTAGAGGGGGAGACAGACAATATAAATAAATAAAATTACAGGTGTGAACGTAAGGGCCGTGGAGCTGGGAGGAGGGAAGAATAAAGAGAGCAAGTCATGGTGACGCAGAGGGGAGTGGAAGACCAGAGCTTGTTGCCCAGATAGCAGGCGGTGCGGGCGGAGAGGACGGGGCAGATCCGGGAGACGACGTGCAGGAAGAACTGGCAGCGTTTGGAAGTAGATGGAATTTGAAATTGGCACTATAGCTAAGAGTCATTTGGACAATCAGTGCTATTTATTGAGCACTTCCTGCGTGCAGAGACTCTAAGCTCGTGGGCAGGGAACGTGTCTAGCAACTCTGTTATATCGTACTCTCCCAAATGCTCAGTGCAATGCTCTGCACACAGTAAGCACTCAATAAATATGGTTAATTGATTGCAGAGCACTGTACTGAGTACTTGGGACGACCCAGTGCAACAGAGTCAGCAGACGCGTTCCACGCCCACGGCTTACAGTCCAGAGGCAGGGTTTGTTAAATCTGGGGTCTTCTGTGTTTTGAAGACTCTTTCTTTTCAGGTGCAGTTGATCCTCCTTTTGACCATTAATCTTGATAACTTATTGAAAGTTATGGAGTCATTCTCATTTTCTCACTTTCCACACAGTAACCTGCCACAATAACTCTCAAACGATGGTAACCTCATTTGAAAACCCATATTTTCCAGGTGGTGATGGGGGTTGCTCAGCTCTACTGGCATATAGCACCTAAATCTGAAGCTGGAATTGTGTCCAAATCTTTAGTGCGCTTGCTTCGCAGCAATCGGTGAGTCTGGACTTTTTTTTCCTCCTTCTCTTCCTTCAGCACTGATCATATTTAACAGAGAGGCATCCTTTGTCTTTTAGACAGACATTATATGTGGATTTGCACATTTACAAAAAAAGCTTTAACGTCCAGCTGATACTCATGAAAGCCTGTCAAAAACAATCCCGGGCACAAGTGATAAATATTGATTTCTACCAAAAAGCTTGAAAATGTGTTGAAGCACGTCGCGTGATCTACACCCTAACCATTGACCTACTCCTGCTTGGAGTGGCTACTGACAGCCCTCAAGAATTCAGGATCCTCCTTTGCCAAGTTCCCTCTCTCCGTCTTTCATTTTCTCCTCACGCATTAAAAAAAAAATAATTACTGAGGAAAAGCACTAAAAAGAAAACTCCCAAAATGGTGTGTACTGACCTTGAGGAAACAGCTAGTGTTTATACTTGTGACCATGCCTGCTGACATTCATAAATCTCTTTTTATTGATCAAACAACTGTTAGTAATATCATGGTATTAAGCACTTACCATATGTCAAGCACTGAGGTAGGTACCAGATCATTAAGTTGGACACCCTCCCTGTCCTATACGGGATTCCCATTCTAAGTCAGAGGGAGAACTGGTATAAAAACCCCATTTTTCGGAAGAGGAAAGTGAAGTATTGAGGTGTGGTGACTTGCCCGAGGTCACAAGCAGGCAAGTGGCAGAGCAGGGATTAGAACCCAGGTCCTCTGACTCCTGGCCCTTTGCACTTTCCACTATGTCATGCCGCTTTTGTTAACTGCAGTACAGGCAATATAAATTCTCTGATGTAAGTAAAAGCATCATAAGGTACAAATGAGGTTGTTCTTTGTGGAAATTCCTAGAACTTACGTGGTTGCAGGACATTTAAAAATAAAAGGTACTGGATGTGAAATTGACTGGAGTTATATTAGCCCCAGAGGGGGTCAGAGCCCTTCGGTGTTTGTTTGAAACCAAGGCGTAGGTAAGGATGAGTATTTGGGTGAAACAGTGCAAAAGAGGTATGTTTTTGGCCTCAGAGATGTCGTTCTGTATTTTTTTCATTTACATTTAATTCTTAAAAATAACATTAAAGAACCGACAGATTGCAAAACCTATTGCAAAACCGCAGGCCAGTGAAGTATGGACGGGTGTAGGGAGAAATAGGCAGAGAGGTCAGTGAGGAGGCGGATGCAGTAGTCAAGGCAGGATGTGATCAGTGCTTGAATCAATTTAGTAGCTGCTTGGATGGAGAAGAGGAGGCCAATTTTAGTTATGTTGTGAAGGGAGAACTGAAAGGATTTAGTGACAGGTTGAGTACTTGGAATGAAGGAGAGAGATGAGTTGATAATGCCAAACTTATGGACATATAAGACAGGGAGGCTGGTGGTGAGATCGTAATAACAACCGTGGTCTTTGTCAAGTACTGACTCTATGCCAAGCACTGTTCTAAGCACCGGGATAGATACAAGACGATCAGGTCCTTTTTGGGGCTCACAGTCGAAGCAGAAGGGGACAACAGGCATTGAGTCCCCATTTTGCAGATGGGGGAACTGAAGTGCGGAAAAGTTGTGACTTCCCCAAAGTCACACAGCAGATACCTGACAGGACTAGGAATAGAACCCAGCTCCTCTGACTCCCAGGTCCATGCTGTTTCTACTAGGCCGTGCTGTTTTCCTAAGCGATGGGAAAAAGTGGGGTAGGGCACGGTTTGGGTGGGGAGATGATCGGCCCCATTTTGAACGTGTTTGACTTGTCGGTGGGACCACCAAGTAGAGATGTCCTCGGGCCAGAAGGAAACGCAGTACGGCAGAGGAGGAGAGAGGTCAGGGCTGGAGATGTAGATTTGGGAATCATCTACGTAGAGGCGGTAGTTGAAGCCATGGTAATGAATGAGTTCTCCCAAGGAGTGACTGTAGATGGAGAATAGAAAGGGACCGAGAACTTAGCCCCGAAGGACTCCCACGGTTACAGGGTGGGAGAGAGAGGAAGAGCCTGTGAGAGAGACAGCGGCCAGAGAGACAGGAGAACCAGGAGAGGAAAGTGTCAGTGAAACCCAGGTTAGATCATGTTCCCAGGAGAAGGGAGCGGTGGGCAGTTGGAGAAGGCAGCTGAGAGGTCTAGCAGGATTAGGGTGAAGTAGAGGACCGTTGGTGACCTTAGGATGGTTTCCATGGCATATGGAAGCCAGATTGGGGGTCAGTGAAGAAGAGATTTGGATAAGTGGAAGTGGAGACCGCCTCTGAGGAGAACTCGCCCAAGGAATTTTGAAAGGAATGGTAGGGCAATAACTGGAGGGAGCTGGGGGCAGTCAAGGGATGGCTATTTTTTAGGAAAAGAGATACCCCGGCACATAGAGGACAGTGCCTGGCACATAGTAAGCACTTAAATTTGTTGCCGATCGGTACTTCCCAAGTGCTCAGTACAGTGCTCTGCACACAGTAAGCGCTCAATAAATGCCATTGAATGAATGAATGAGACACTTAAAATAAATCGAACGTACTCTGTGGAGCTATCCCTATCGTCTTGGTCCAAGCTGCAAGACTGCTTCCTTTCTTCAGTTATTTATGTCAGTATTGGTTTAAATCTGGGGGCTTTCCTAAAACCCTGACATAGCAACTGACATATTGTTAGCATCTCCTCGACCCCTTTCGTCGGACAGTTTCGTATGTCCCACTCCCCCGTGGTTCACTGAGGCAATCCCTCTGCCATCTCCCAGTCCCTTCTTTCAAGTACTCCTTTACCTCCTGTCATCCCCCAAACTGGCGTTCACAGTTTGAATGGCCACGAAGCCCTGTAGGTGCTCAGCGTAGCCATTTGCTTCCCAATCCAAGGTTTGAGCATTAAAATATAAGATAGGTATTAAGCCCTTTTTCCTGACAGATCAAACCTAGTTTGATAGTTTTAGGCAAAAATAGTTTTTCAGAACTAGGAAACCATAGTCATAAACTTTCAGGATTTGCTAAAAGCCTTTTAGCAGTAAATGTAAGTGCATTCCTTCAAAATGAAATATATTGCTGATTCTCTGCTTTAATGCATTGCTCTCTCCGGGTGTCATTTTATTGAAAAATGTAACCCATGATACTCTTTTTTTGATTTCTAGGGAGGTACAGTACATTGTATTGCAGAATATTGCCACTATGTCTATTCAAAGAAAGGTATGTTAACTACGATATAGATTTTAAGTGCCAAGCACCCTTTGGGGCTTAATAAGTTCTCTCTGATGGCAGTGAATGAATTAAGCATTGACCATTTAAATTTTCTTTAAAACTAGGGTACGTTCGAACCTTACCTGAAGAGTTTCTATGTCAGATCAACAGATCCAACTATGATCAAGATTCTGAAGGTATGGATGTTTTTCAGTTTCATGACTACCATCTTAATGTGATCTTTGTTTGAAATGTTCCCTGAAGCCATAGGCAGGCTGGAGTCCTTTTCATCATCAGTCATTATCAATCGTATATATTGAGCGCTTACTGTGTGCAGAGCACTGTACTAAGCACTTGGGAGAGTACAGCGTCACAGAGTTGGAAGACGCATTCCTTGCCCACAAGCTTACAGTCTAGAGGGGAGATAGGCGTTAATATAAATAAATAAATTGCAGACATGTACCTAAGTGCTGGGAGGCTGAGGGAGGGGTAAATAAAATTTCCTGTGGGATTTGCATTTTTGATCTGCATTCTAATTATCTCCTTGTGTAAACCTGTACTGCATGCATTCAGTATCTGCATTGGGGTTGTTAGGAAAGGGGAGGGATTAAGGTCATCTCATGTCTGACACCAGCCGGCTGATCTACAAGTGGTAGCGTTAATTACCGTGTGCAGAGCGCTGTACTCAGCACTTGGGAGAGTACAGTAGAAAAGAGTTGGAAGACACTTTCCCTGCCCACAACGAGCTTATAATCTAGATGGGGGAGAAAGGCATTAATAGAAATAAAGTAAAGAGAAACCCTTTTCCAAAGGAGATGTCATATGTTCCTGAAGGTTGAGATGTGTAATGCATATCTTTGTTGATGTGGGAACCAAAATTGGACCCAATTTAGAATTGAGCTACCCTTACTGGACGGTGGAAGTTAAATTAAAATACACATGCCGTTTAAAATGTCAGGGATCCGGACGTGTGCACTGCGGTGCTAGTTTTCCTTCAATGTGGGGTTGAAAAGAGCCCATCCTTGTATGGTAGGAGAACCCAGACTCCTGTGCTCTATTTGAAGAGCTCAGTGATGATATAAAAATGTAAAGTTTGGTGAGTAGAAATCATAACTGAACTCATTAAATGTACAAGGAATTCAGTGGTCTGGACCAATTCCCAATCTTCTCTTTTGTAGATTATCTGCTCATTTTCAAGTGATATCAAGTCAGATACCCTTTTGATCAATCTAGGAGACTCTTCAGTAACTTGACTGGCTTTGCCCCTTGATTCTGGATAGCAGAATTTTAATTCTTATTCAAGAGGATAATGTGAGGATCACACTGTTTGTGTGTGACTGGGAGCTCTGGGATGAAAGGATTCCACCGAGGCGGCCCGGGGCCTCCAGACCCTTAAGCTTTGGAATCTGCAGTGGGCTGTGTTTTCTGGGCAGCTTCCTTCCTCTGTCCTCCCTTTCACTCCCAAGGAGAGGAAGCACGACCTCTGTGAGATAGCAGAAGAAGATGAGCAGAAGCTATGGGAGGAAGGAATCCATCTCAGTGAATTAATAACTAGAGTATTGTGCTTAGTGGTTGGGAAAGTACCATAGAACAGGTAAAGATCATAACAGATGTGGCATTGAGGTCCTTGTGGGCCAAACGTTGGAGTAGATGCAAGCACTTACTATGCGCTAAGCACTGTTCTAAGCACTGGGGTAGGGAGAGAGCGTGGCTCAGTGGAAAGAGCACGGGCTTAGAAGTCAGAGGTCATGGGTTCTATTCCTGGCTCCGCCATCTGTCAGCTGGGTGACTTTGGGCAAGTCACTTAACTTCTGGGTGCCTCAGTTCCCTCATCTGTAAAATGGGGATTAAGACTGTGAGCCTCACGTGGGACAACCTCATTCCCCTGTATCTACCCCAGCGCTTAAAACAGTGCTCAGCACATAGCGCTTAACAAATACCAACATTATTATTATTATTACAAATTAGGTTGGACACAGCCCCGGTTCCACATGGCTTAGTGGATAGAGCAAAGGCCTAGGAGTCAGAAGGTCATGGATTCTAATCCCTGCTCCGCCACGTGTCTGCTGTGTGACCTTGGGCAAGTCACTTCTCTTCTCTGGGCCTACCTCAGCTGTAATATGAGGAGTAAGAGGGTGAGCCCTGTGTGGGACAGAGGGTGGGTCCAACCCAAATAACTTTATCTATCCCAGCGTTTAGAACAGTCCTTGGCACATAGTAAACACTTTAGTACCATAATTATAATTATTAATTGTTATATAAGACTCACAGTCTGAGGGAGGGCAAACGGGTATTGAATCCTCATTTTATAGATGAGGAAACTGAGGCACAGGGAAATTAAGCTACTGCCCAAGTTTACCCAAGAGTCAAGTGGCAGAGTCAGGATTAGAACCCGCATCCTCTGACTCCCATGCTCTTTCCTTTAGGCCATGTTGCTTCACCATAGTAGACACAGTTCCTGCCCTCAAGTAGCCTACAGTCTAGTGGAGGAGGCAGGCAATAAAATAAATTACAGATAGGAGAAGGGCCAGAGAATATGATGTACATATGTGTTACTTTAGCACAGTGCTCTCCACACCGTAAGCACTCAATAAATACGATTGAATGAAAAGGAGGAGGGATGAGTTCCCAAGTACGTAAGTGCTTGAATGACAGTAGTGAGGGCGGATAAGGTGGGGAGATGAAAGATTAATCAGGGAAGGCTTCCCGGAGTAAATGTGATTTGAGACGTTCGTGAAGATGGGGAGA
The DNA here is from genome assembly GCF_004115215.2 of Ornithorhynchus anatinus. Classification (NCBI taxonomy): domain Eukaryota; kingdom Metazoa; phylum Chordata; class Mammalia; order Monotremata; family Ornithorhynchidae; genus Ornithorhynchus; species Ornithorhynchus anatinus. The sequence continues at coordinate 25,896,548 of NC_041728.1, read as the reverse complement.
CCGTAGGCAGCGGGATATAACGTGGAAGGGAATTTCAGGTAGGAAGGAGGACGGGGGCGATGTAAAGTGATAGGGAATTCCAGGTAGGTAGGAGGGTGTGGACAAGAGGTTGATCACTAGAGACAAGAACATTGCATAGTGAGTAAATTGGTTTCAGTGGAGTGAAACGTGAGAACCAGGGATAGTGGGAGAGGAGTGAGAATAAGCTAAAATTGGGAGTTATCTCTGGGGCTAGTTAATATTCCGCTTGTCTGCTAGATTGGGAACTTATTAAGGGACATGCGAGACAGGGACTGTGTCCAATCTGATTTTCTTGTAGCCACCCCAGCGTTTAATACAGTGCCTGGCACATAGTAAGCACTGAACAAATGCCATTATCATTATTATTATTCTTGTGGGCAGTGGTCATATACAGCAACTCTTTTTTATAATCTCTCAATTGCTTAGTTCAGTGTTTTGCACATAATAAGCGCTCAATAAATACAGTAAATTGACCTGCTGCTGGATTTTGGAGTCACTCACAAAGAAGTGGTGTTGAAGCTGTGAAATCAGATGAGCTTCCCAAGAGAGTGGGCGTAGATTGGGAATCGAAAACCGGGCCTTGGGGGACACCCCCCCCCCCCCCCCAGTTAGGCAATGGGAGGCAAAAGAAGAGCTGGTGAAAAGGACTGAGGAGTGACCAGGAAGGGAAGAGGAGAACCAGGAGAGTACGGTATCAGAGAAGCCAGGGTTAACTAGTGTTTTGCAAAAGAAGGTCCACAGTTGTCCCTAGAGATCACCACCGTTTCGGGCTCTGAGCTAGGATGATTTGAATTTTCAGTCCCTGCTGAGAGGTGACCCATGCCTTCCTGCCCCTGGCCTGGGGTGACCTGTGGCTCTCTACTGCTGGCCCTTTCTGAAGGTTGTGACGACTTGCTCCTGGTGACGGGGGCTGGAGGACTGGGGTCTTGGATGTACTTTCAGACTGGGGCAAGGAGGGAGCAAGCAGGTAGGTTTGGTCCAGTTGTTCCCTGGGGCAGTGAGTGGAGGAGGAGTCATGACAAGGTGGCCGTACTTAGTTTAACACCTGACTATAGGCAGAGAAGTTGGACTGGTTAGCCTTTAAGTAAGGCCAAATTGAAGGTTACTTTTGGTCCTGCTGAAAAATTTACTATACGTGTGCTCTTTCTCAGTTGGAGATCTTGACAAATTTGGCAAATGAAGCCAACATATCGACGCTGCTTCGAGAATTCCAGGTTGGTGGACAGACGTTTTCTTTGGGTTCATATGGGTTGTGGCCGAGGCGTTCGCCGTATCGCATCTTGCCCGAGCGGGGACTGCGGAGGCCATTGGAGGACTCGTTCTGGCCCACCGCGTGGATTGCTGGGAAATAATTCTATTTATCGTGATGATGTTGTCTTGTTTTTGTCCGTCTGTCTCCCCGGATTAGACTGTGAGCCCGTCATTGGGCAGAGGTTGTCTCCATCTGTTGCCGAATTGTACATTCCAAGCGCTTAGTAGAGTGCTGTGCACATAGTAAGTGCTCAGTAAATACTATTGAACGAATGAAAATAATGGCCAACCTGGAATCAGAGGAGAGTCTACACCAGCTTTTGGCATTCCTGATGTAGCTAGTTGTCATCTACCCTGCTTCATGTAGGAAATGAGTTCTTCTAGGTGAGGGGATTTCTTTGCTGATTTTTAAGCATATGGTAGTGTTATAAATCAAATAGAAATTGTCCTATCATTGATAAAGACCCATATTTTGTATTTAAATTTAATTGTCGATTGAGGGGCTAATAATTAGAAATGGCTTATTCCTATACTATTTATTAGATTCCCAGTTATTCTATTGAGTTGTTCACATATTACAAAAATATATCAGATAAAATAAAGCTGTTAACATTTGCAACCTAAATGGAGAATTTTTCTTAAACATGTTTATCTAGTGCAGTACAAGTCTATTTTAAATATTTATTTAGATTTTCCCCTGCTCTCCTGTTCGAAGAAGCCCCGAAAGTACTTTTTTCTGCTTTGTAAAATCATCAGTCTGCTTTACAAAGTGCAGAGAGCTGAAATTTTTTACATTTTGCTGCCTTCAGAGAGGAAGGGACCTAAGTAAGAAAAATTTTGAGCTAAAGCAAATTACTTTTGGAAAATTAAATTTGATTACACATTTACCTTTCGCCTGTTCTTCTAGCGATGAGCACTGTATATACGTGCCATTTTCTAAATGTAAGGCTCCCCAGTTCTATTTAATCTAGAAAATTTAAACTAAAATCACAAGTGTTTTATGCATCAGTGAGATTAATGTAGACAAGGTGTCAGTCTCATATTGCATTTCTGGTAGGTCCTTTTTAGGCTTTTTTTGATGATGTTGTTTGGGATTTTCAAGTAAATGCCCCAGAGTGGAGTACCGGAATCACATTTTACTGGTACCATATTTCTTGAGGGAGATTAAAAACCCTTGGTAGATGCTCAGTCGACAGCAGGAGAGCAAACCCCAGATTAGGAGAAGATAAGAGGTTAAAGGAGGTTTCGAAGGTGTGCTTTGCTTAGCCATCCCCCGACAGCTGCTCAGAGCCCAAATTGATACTCAGGGAGCACTGAGCTGGGCTGTACCATCCTCAGTCAGCGGGGAACTAGGGGCACATGGAGGAAATGGACTTTTCATTGCTTATTTCTAAGTTAAAAGTCACTTTTCAGGATTTCAAGGGAAACCGTTACCCCATGTGGAAAATTCCCCAGGTAGAAATGCCCTCTTCTTCCCCCAGGAAATAATCAAGCATTCACTTTAAATTTGGAAGCGACCCCCAGGAAACTGTGGCTGTTTCCCTCCTGCTCTCTGAATTCACTGCCGTCTAAGGGGGATAGAGCAAAAGTCACCAAACCTTTGGTGACAGATAATCTGTCGCAGCCTTCCCACTGCCTTAAGTCTCTAGGCTTACGCCAGCCGGGAACCTTCCCCCACTTCTCAGTCTTGAAGTTGAGAGTCCCCGAAAATGTCTTAAGGAAAAACAGTGTGAGGTTTCTAAGAGTACTCATGTGTCTGTATGTTGTGGTTCATTGTCAGTGTGTTGTCATTATCACAATTATTCTATTTACTGATCACCTTTTTTTAAAAATTTTGGTTAAATAGACAACTCTGCCATAGCATTAATATCTTATTTTTAGTGAATACTTTTCATGTAGTTATACTTCTTTGGGAGGATCTAATCAGCCTTTTCAAGGTGACAGTTATTGTTGGAATTATTGCTGTAGCACGTGAAATTTCTATGAAGTACTATTATTGAATATCAGCAGAGCATGCTGCTCTGTATTTACCTCGCCAAGAACTCTGAGTAATCGTCACTGTTTTGAAATAAAGGTTGGCCAGTTTGTTTTTTTTTAATTGTCGGACCTAGATAGTTCAAGACCCACATCTCGAATAAAACCCCGTTCTCGGTGATGTTTTTACCTCTGATAGTCCCATGTTGCTTTCCAAATGGTGCGTCTTTGCCGGCAGGGCCTATCGAATCCTTGCTTCTGCTTCCCCGAGTCTCATTCTCCCAATTCCCTAGCTCACTCTCACTGAAAGATACCAATTCTTTCTTCAGGCAGGTAAGTTATTCAAAGATTCACAGATGCTGCTAGTTAAATGGACTGAAACCTCCCTGAAGACCAAGTTCTCATCAGCTCCTCCAACCTTGCCCTCAGACTAATTGCCGTCTCTGGGTGACTCACCCCTGACTACCTCTCTAGAATCAGAGCACCCCCCCACAAGGCCACAGGTGACGTGAATTGTCGTGAAAATACATTTTCCAAACTAAAAAGCAAAGCCTAACAAAGCGCGACGTTAGGGTAACATCTGATGTGTAATATAGGGTCTGCAGAAGACATTTTGGGACAGTGTGCCACTTGGCGGGGCTTCCGGGTGGCGTGATCAGCGCGTGGCTAATGGAAACCTTCTGTTCTTTAGACCTACGTGAAGAGTCAGGATAAACAATTCGCGGCAGCTACCATTCAGGCCATCGGCAGATGCGCGACCAACATCTCCGAAGTGACTGACACCTGCCTGAACGGCCTGGTTTGTTTGCTGTCCAACAGGGATGGTAAGCTAAAAATTCCATTTGTCTCTAAGTGATGGACAGAGTGAATCTTGGCAGGCCAACAGGTGGTAGCAGATAATTAAAAAAATATATAGGACAAGGTGGCTTCGGAGGTGAATAATAATGTTGGTATTTAAGCGCTTACTATGTGCAGGGCACTGTTCTAAGCGCTGGGGTAGATACAGGGTCATCAGGTCGTCCCACGTGAGGCTCACAGTTCATCCCCAGTTTACAGATGAGGTAACTGAGGCCCAGAGAAGTGAAGTGACTTGCCCACAGTCACCCAGCTGACAAGTGGCAGAGCCGAGAGTCGAACCCATGACCTCTGACTCCGAAGCCCGGGCCCTTTCCACTGAGCCACGCTGAATCAAATCAGCCAGGAGCCTTTTCGCTCGCCGTGGAGGTAGACCCACTGCTTGGCGATACTTGAGGTTTGGATTTCCAAAGGGAGGAGAAACGTGGATGTTCAGATGAGGAACTGATTTTTAAAGGCATCCGTTCTAGTAGCCGTGACAGTTTAATCTGTTACCTGCGATTCTTCAAAATGTAATAATGGGCCCTGTTGCCTTTTCCCCCGATTTGGACTTTAGTATGGCCTGGCTTCCATTCACCTGCAGAGGGTGCTGGAGACAGGCAAATGTGGGTGGTTTTTTGGTCAACATACATTTGTGAGATCCAAAGTAATGTGAATTGTATAAGCGTAAGAGTTAATTAAGAACTTGGTGTGGTTCTGACCTTCCTTAAATTTATTCCTTAAATTAAAAAAAAAAATCAGCACTACCAAATCCATTAGCTCCCAATAGCTAAAGAGTACGCAAGCCAAACGAAAGGTAGACATTTGATAAGATTTGGGAGTTGCTATCCAGTAACCAAGTGTTGCCCGAAGGCTATAGTTTTAAGGGGTTGGGGAATTTTGTGCACCTAGTGTCAGAGAAATCGGCCTTAGAGAGTTAAATTCAGCCCAGTTTTGGAAGGGAATGATTCACTTTAAGGAATTTTTTCTGTCGTTGCTGGCGTTTGTTTTGATAATGAGAAAGTTCCCCTTATTGAAATTGCAGTTCTGTAATTAATGTACTCTTGTGGTTGTTATGGGAATAATTTGTGGATTCCCGTAAAATAGCAGCATAACTTCCATTTTAGGATAAAGCAAGACAAAAGGATACATAATGATGATGATAATTGGGGTATTTGCTAGGCTCTTACTGTGTGCTGAGCCATGTGATGATAATAATGTTGGTATTTGTTAAGCGCTTACTATGCGCAGAGCACTGTTCTAAGCGCTGGGGGAGATACAGGGGTTGTCCCACCTGAGGCTCACAGTTAATCCCCATTATACAGATGAGGTCTGAGGCACAGAGAAGTGAAGTGACTTGCCCACGCTCTGGGATAGATAGAAGGTAATAAGGTTGGACACAGTCCCAGTAACCTCAACAGGTGCACAGTCTAAGTAGGAGGGAGAACAGGCATTGAATCCTCTTCTTAACTGGTGAGGAAACTGAGGCACAGTGAAGTGAAGTGACTTTCCCAAGGTCACACAGCAGGCAAGTGGAAGAACGGGGATTAGAGCCAAGTCCTCTGACTCCCAGGACCTGTGCTCTCTGCACTAGGCCAAAGAGCTGAAACTCTAGTCAGTTGTTCGGTAATCCACACTCCCAAGAAAGGCCCTCCCCATTTTTTCTCCTGATTGCTTCGTCTATTAATATTATCTCCATGGCAGCATCTTTGAGAGAGTTTTCAATTAACCATGGAGGAACATTAGGAATCAACTCCCCTCTAAACAGAAGGGCTTCACTGCAGGGTCGGTGACCTGGAACCTTACCGGAAAAGGAACGGCCCAGAAGATGCAGCTCAGATGGCGGTCGCCCTCCTATCCTTGGCCACCGTTGGGCTCCAAACCATTAATGGCGGCATTTCAGGCACCACAGGTCTTCGTCTCATTCTCTAGCGGGGGGAACCCGTGTTGACACCATAAGCTGCCGTCAGTACAGGTTTCCCCAGAGAGAAATTCTCAGGATCGGGGCGATTTGGGGAGATGCAGAAGCGGCCGGGTGCTATTTCTTTTCCCCACACTGAGAAATTCAGTCTGGCTCCAAAGATTCCCTGCAGGCTTTAATGATAATGGGAATGAGTATTACAAGCATTTAGTACAGCGCATTACACCCAGTGGACTCTCAATAAATGCCATTATTACTACTGCTCTTAGCTGAGTGCTCAACGCTTACACACAAAGTTAATGTCCAATGTTATATACCTTAATTGAATTTAGTTTAATACTCTGATATTACTAAAAATTGGTAGCAACATGGAGAAAGTTGATAAAATGCCGGGTTTTTTTCACTGTGGCAGTGAAAAGGATATTAGCGGTGTCGGTGCGCCCCAAATTGCGATTGGGTCGTAGAACCTAAAAACTCTATGTGGGAGGGGTAGGTTTTACAAATATTAACAAAAGAAACTTGGTAGCAGCGTTTTAGAGTAGAGATTTGTTCCCCAACCCAATAGTATCTCCTCCAGGTGTAATGACTGGATGAAAAGAATATTAAGTTATTTTTGTATAATCGATTAAACCAGATGTAATACAGTGGTGTTGTCCAAATCACGACCTGCTTTGTTGGCGAGGAGCCCCACCTCCTCAGCCTTTGCACACATCAATCAGCAGAATAAGTATATGCGATAAAAATATAGAAAAGTTCTGATTCCTCTCTCTACTACAGGTATTTTCATTTTATAGAATATGAAACCAAATCATTGACACTACCTGTGAGTGCCTAAGAAGTGAATAAGAATTTGATTTATAGCACGGCATTTAATATTGAAGTGAGTTTTAATGAACCATTTTCAGTTAGATTTTATTCAGAAAGAACAGTGCTTAAGCGCTTAGTAAAATGCTCTGCACACAGTAGGCGCTCAGTAAATACAATCGAATGAATGAAAAAAAAATCTATCTAGGATTCTATGTCATGTGGAAGTAAGTTTCCCAGCTAAACATCAGAGCCGTGACATCTTCTATTCAAATTTTCAAATCCTTTTTTTGTGTGACTCTCACTCCATTTTGCTTTATCTGAATTTTTGGTTTAAACTGGAGTTTAAACCCCAATGGAGTCGATTGACAGTACGTAGCCGGAAATATTTCTGATGGTCCTTGATGTTCTGCCACAACTCTGCCTCCTCCCCATTGCTGCTCTATAGATCTGTTATAGGAGCTCTGGTTCGGCAGTGGCTGGGTGAGAAGCAATGGAGAGGTTGAAAAATATTCTAGTAGGTAATTGGAAAGAGCCCGGGCTTGGGAGTCAGAGGTCATGGGTTCGAATCCCGGCTCTGCCACTTGTCAGCTGTGTGACTGTGGGCAAGTCACTTCACTTCTATGGGCCTCAGTTACCCCATTTGGAAAATGAGGATTAAGACTGTGAGCCTCACGTGGGACAACCTGATTACCCTGTATCTACCCCAGCTCTTAGAACAGTGCTCTGCACATAGTAAGCACTTAAATACCAACATTATTATTATTATTAGAACCTTCGTGGCAAAATACTCCCCTTGAACGTCAGTATCTAGGCCTAAAATATAGGCCCGAGACACATGACGTACAGTAGGGCACTAGAGTGAATTCAATGAAGGAAATGCAAGAGGTCTCTCAGGTCATTTCTCCACAGGGTCTTGAAGGCAGAATTTCTGAACCGTATTTCTTGGAGGTAATTGAATCCTGAAAATATTTTGGGAAAATATGCTGCTGTTTGGTGGAGACTAGAGGGACCTAGAAGTGGGTTTTTAAGTTCTTTCGGTTACCTTGCTTCTCCAGCATGGATCTTTGTGGCTGGTGGCAGATTCTCTCTCCTCATCTTCCTCTAATTCACCAGGATTAGGGAAGGCGGGAGGTCGTCACCGTCGTCCTCATCAGTATTTATTGAGCAATTTATTGAGCACTTGCTGTGGGCCAAGCATTTGGGAGCCGTATCAGTGTTCTCAGCTGGAAAGACCAGCTTTGGATCCAAAGGACTTTTTGAGTGGTTTGAATACCTTCTGTCCTTTATCTGGGGATGACTAGATTTCTGTGAAAGCTTCCTGTGGAAATAATGAACCTTTCTGGAACACATTGCTTAGTACACAAATATCACTTAGCCTCTCATTTTAATTTTGTTTGAGTTGCGTCATATAAAAATCACTATGGTCTGGATTCGTTATATCAGCAGCCTTGAGTAAATTCTTCATTAGTATTAGCATTTCTGCATTGTAGTGTGAATGATAGAATAGGGCTCAAACTCATAATATACAGTCCAGGTGTCTTTCCAGGTAAGGAAGGAGCATGACACAGTGGAAAGAGTATGGGAATGGGAGTCAGAGGACCTGGGTTCTCATCTCAGCATCACCATTAGCTGCTGTGTGACATTGGACAAGTCACGTCATTTCTCCGTGTCTCCATTTCCTCATCTGTAAAATGGAGATTAAATCCTACTCCCTCCTAATTACACTGTGAGCCCCGTGTGAGACAGGGACTCTGTCCATCCTGATTATTTTATATCTACCCGAGCACTTAGAACAGGACTCGGCACGTAGTAAGCACTGAACAAGTGCTATCTGTTGCCGAATTGTACATTCCAAGCGCTTAGTACAGTGCTCTGTACTTAGTAAGCGCTCAATAAATACTATTCAATGAATGAATATATAATTATTAATAATTGAAGTCAAGAAATTTTCCATTGCAATATGACACTGGGTGACATTGAGTGGCTTGACTACTGGGCACGATGATGATGATGGTATTTGTTAAGTGCTTACTATGTGTCAAGCATTGCTCTAAGCGCTGGGGCAGTTGAAAATCTAATCAGGTTGGACACAGTCTCTTTCCCTCTTGAGGCTTCAGTCTTAATTCCCATTTTGCAGGTGAGGTAACTGAGGCCCAGAAGTTAAATGACTTGCCCCAGGTCATCGATCCCTGCATGTATTCACACATCCCTCTAAATTGTAAGCTCTCTGGGGGCTGGGAACATGCCTGCCAACTGTTCTGTTGTCCTCTCCCAAGCGTGTAGCACAGTTCTTTGCACACAGTAAGCTCTCAGTAAATGCCATTGATTGATCTCGCCAATGGGTTTAGGTTGGGTTTCAGTGATAGCCTAGAAGCTGTGATTAGGAGCACTGCCATCTTCAAAGAGACACCCAGAACTCAAGGCTTAAACAGAAATGATTCAGTTTGTGGTCCAAACATTTGTACTTCTGAGAACAGTGCTCGGCACATAGTAAACGCTTAACGAATGCCATCATTATTATCCTGGCACCGCAACATATGCCATTCGGCCCCCGTTTTTAAAGCCTTATCAAAGACACGTCTCCTCCAAGAGGCCTTCCCTGACTAAGCCCTCCTTTTCTCCCTTCTGCATTGCCCTGACTTGATCCCTTAATTCATCCCCACCTCCCAGCCCCGCAGCACTTACATACATACCAATATTTTATTTATATTAGTGTCTGTCTTCCCCTCTAGACTATAAACTCGTTGTGGGCAGGGAATGTGTTACCCTGTTCTCCCAAGCGCTTAGCAAAGTGCTCTGCACACAGTATGTGCTCAGTAAATACGATTGACTGACTCCAGAGCTCTGGTCTAGCTTCATAGTTCTCCCTCCAAAACAGTCCCGGCCCGTCTGTGCGTGGGAGGACGGGCAACTCTCTGGCCTGCAATGCTTGGTCTAGGATGCACTTAGATAAACCCTGAAGGTCTGACTTGTGTAAACTAAAGACATCTACTATAGGGGTCTTCAGACTCCATGACTTTCACCTGTCCAAACAAGATGTAAACATCTAACAAAAATAATAATAATTATGGTATTTGTTAAGCACTTACCATGTGCCAAGCACTGTGTACATAGCTGGTTTCTAGAATAGGGGGAACATTTTTAACCATTTGACATATTTGCAACAGTTTCCATTTGCAATGCACGTGTAAGCTAGCCATTGATTTTTTGGGGAAATTCAGCAACTCCATTTTTGAGCAATTCATTTCCCCTCTCTTTCTGCATACCAGAGGATTATTCCAAGAGAGGAATCTGTAATTTCAGCTTGTTTTCTCTCTCTGTCACCTTTTGACATCACACCCTCTTCCAAACAAATGGTTGCTAGCACATTTCTGATTGATATAGTACTGGTTCAGTTCTCACTCAAAACACATTATTTGAATTTATTTTTCCAAAATTGTGGTCCAGAGGGGCTTTGTGTTTTTTATTTTTGTAGAATTTACTGAGGGCACATAATGTGTGACTCATCACAGTGTAGCTTTGTAGTTGGGCTTTTGTATTGGAGTATCTTGATTAATAGTTTGTTCTAAGTAAGTAATCATTCCTGTGCTGTGTGTGGAGAATTCTGTCCCAGAATTTAATGCGGACAATGGGATATTTCATATGTGATGAATGTCTTTTTGTTGAGAATTTAAATGCTAGTGACAGTCTTAAAAATTTCTTTTCCCATTGAGATTTTCCTGGGGAAGAATGGAATTTCACGTCTGCTCTTTTACTTTTCTCATTTGCAAATGTATTGGACAAATTCCTTTAAACAATTCCTGCCTGCCGTTGTTTTTTTGTTTGTTCGTTTGTTTTTGTTTTTTAACTACTGCATTTCCTTCAGTTTCTTTTCCTTTATCCAGTTTAGCCAAACTCCGGTTTTAGTTTGCCCGGAGAATTGCTTGATTTATGCCAGTGAAGGTAAAAAATATAACAGTATATTTTGCATAACAATATATTATTACATAATATATACGCAAGCCTTACTTCCAACACCACGGTGCAATGTATCGAAAGAGCCTCGTGTTACCTGAAGAACATTCGCCAGTTCTCTGAAGTCTTTCTGCCCGAAGTCCGTACTGAAAGTCCTGCTTTCGGGCAGAAATTAATGTAGAGTAAAATCTCATTAAACTACATTAGCATTTTTGGAAAACAACTGTACAAAGCAAAACCATAGAATATGAGCCTTGAATTAAAAGGAGATAAGGGGTTGAAGTTCTTGAGGATTCAGTTTTTTCTGAATCTTTAATGAAATAATCGTCTGGCATATAATTGAATTTGTTTGCTTTCTGCATATATCCATATGCCTCTTTTCTCACTGTCCATGAGTGTTTACTCCCTCATGTATTTGGATTTCTATTTGCTTGAAGCTCAGACCTGCCATTTGAATGTGTCTGCCCATTTCTAAACCTGTGTAAATCTCCATATAGTAAGTTCTCATGCAACAAGTTTTTTTCACTGTTTATGTTAGATTGAACACCGTTGGGGAATTGGGGAACGATAATCTGACAACATTTGTCTTTATGGCTTTAAAGCGTGTTTGTGAGATGAGAAGAAAAATATTTGCCCATGTGATTGAGACTGGTTAAAGCGTGCATATTATGACACACAGTAGCAACGTGGCCTAGTGCACAGAGCGTGGGTCTGTAGGTCTGAAGCACCTGGGTTCTGATCCCGGCTCCGCCACTTGTCTCCTGTGTGACCTTGGGCGAGTCACATAACTGTCCCTCGTATGTAAAATGGGGATTAAGACTGTAAACCGCACGCGGGACATGCACTGTGTTTAACCTGATTAGCTTGTATGTACCCCAGCACTTAATACAGTGCCTGGCACATAGACTCTGAGCCCATCATTGGGCAGGGGATTGTCTCTATCTGTTGCCGAATTGTACATTCCAAGCGCTTAGTACAGTGCTCTGCACATAGTAAGCGCTCAGTAAATACTATTGAATGAATGAATGATTGAAAAAAAGTTTTCCTAATGTAAGGTTCTTCCAGATTGCAACCCCCTTCTAAGGGAGAATGGACACTCTAGTGAGGAAAAAGGACAGGCTTTGCTCCCATCATCCCTGTTGACGCCGTGCCCTGCAACTCTGCTTGCACAAAGACACCGTATTCCCATTGATCACGGGCTTCAACAGGACGTCCGTACGTTGGATCGAGATTTTCTTTTCTTTGGAGAAAGGTTGAGAGAAACAAATGCTGTCGGCACATAGAAACGTGTCAGAAGGAAATCCCCGTGAAATTTCTTAGGCGGGGCTAAAGAGTGTAGTTTACCTTTAATTCACCCGTATCTGGAATTTATTGAAAGCGGGTGCAGTTTCGGTGGCTGCCTCTTAGGAAACCCGATGGATCTGGAGAAGCAACAGGAAAGGGCAACTAGAATAAAAAGTGGGGGAGACAGAGAGGGAGAAGATCGCTGGATGGAACAAGGAAGCTTTATGGGGCAGAATCTCCAATTACCTTCCCATTTAGCACCTTAAGTTAATGCCCCTCAGGCTTAGAACTTCTTTCATCTCCAAAGGAAAACTCCTAAGGAGTAGCCACCCAGTTCTTCTTATAATACAGTTCACAAATCCCATGGCAACACTTAGATCTATAATGGTATTCTCAATGTGTCTGTTTATTGTTATACTGTCCTCTCCCAGGGGCTTAGCACAGTGCTGTGCGCCCAGTAAGCGCTCGATAAAGACGATTGAATCGGGGAGTGAAAGAATAAAAGCAGATTCTTGGTTTTGTCTAGCGTGTGTTCCCAAACAGTAGCTGCTTATTAAAGGTTTACAAAGCTCAGAGGAGGGCTAAAGGATTTCAGAAATCATCAGGACTTGCAAGAAGAAAAACATCCCTTCCTGAGGGTGAGCCACCAAGGCAAGGAAATACGCATCCCATCCTCACCCCCTCTGCGTTTACATACTTCGTTTTATATTTGGTTGCTTCCCTGCCCGTCATTTATTTTAACTGACCACCTCCCTTCTAGATCGAACACCCTTTGAGGGTAGGGATCGGGTGTGTCAACAGAGAAGCCGCGTGCGTGGCTTAGTGAATACAGCACGGGCCTGGGAGTCACGAGGACCCGAGTTCTAATCCTGGCTCCGCCAAATGTCCGCTGTGTGACCTTAGCCAAGTCACTTAACTTCTCCGGACCTCAGTTCCCTCATCTGTAAAATGGGGATAGAGTATGAGCGCCTCGTGGGACAAGGACTGTGTACGAGCTGATTAACTCGTGTTTACATCAGTGCTTAGAATAACAATAATAATAATAATGTTGGTATTTGTTAAGCGCTTACTATGTGCAGAGCACTGTTCTAAGCGCTGGGGTAGATACAGGGTAATCAGGTCGTCCCACATGAGGCTCACACTTAATCCCCATTTTACAGATGAGGGAACTGAGGCACAGAGAAGTGAAGTGACTTGCCCCCAGTCACACAGCTGACAAGTGGCAGAGCCAGGAGTCGAACCCATGACCTCTGACTCCGAAGCCCAAGCTCTTTCCACTGAGACACGGTGCATCTCAGATATAGCTATGCTTGGCACACAGTAAGCGCTTAAGTACCATAATTGACTGTATTATACTCTCCCAAGTGCTTTGCATGGTACCAGGCGCACAGTAAGTGCTCAATAAATATTGTGGATTGATTGACTACACAATCTTAACATTAGTCCCATCTCCGGCCACCTCCTTGCCTGCCTCCGTGGTTGAAATAGTGGCAAGGATCATCGGGGAGGGGATTGATGTTCCTCGGGGCTGCCCAAGGCTAATTCTGTCCCCCCTGAGCAAGCGGTTATCTCTTCTGGACCTCAAAGTTCACTTGCCTAAACAGTGAGTCAAGAGAAGCCAAAGGGCTTGGGCTAGGGGGTAGCACATGTTGGAAATAAGGCAGGTTTTTTTTAAAAAAAAATTTGCTGGGTAATTTGTAGGGTTTCTTTTCCAAAGCAGATTGTTATACTTTGGGTAGCTTCATTTCAGACATTCAAACAATCCAACGTTGGATTCAGTCATTCTGTAATTTTGAAAGTGATTTGCTCGTTGGTTTTTTGTCTCTGCAGAAATAGTGGTTGCCGAAAGTGTGGTTGTCATTAAGAAATTGCTTCAGATGCAGCCTGCGCAGCATGGTGATATCATTAAACATATGTCCAAGCTCTTGGACACGATCACTGTGAGTATTTGTGCACATTTCCACATTTTCTCATCCCTTCCTTTTCAGCGTGCAGTGAAAGATCATTGACCGACTGGAGACTTGGGTTGAGGTTCATTCAGTCCGTCGGGTGGTTACTGTGTGCACAGCAATGTATTAAGCTCTCGGGAGAGTACAGTTCAACAATAAACAGACCCATTCCCTGCCCACAGTGAGCTTAACGGTCTAGAGTGGGAGCCGGGAGTGACAGACATCATTACACGATGCAGTTCTTGCAAAGGGCTACCAGATCTAGAAATGAGCCCCTTCCCCACGAGCGTCTGTCGGGCTCAAATGCAAATGTTGGAGTCTTGAATACTGTTTGCAGTAAGTAAGTAAGTTCTCTCCACTGCCATTCCTGAGGGCTCACGAGCACTTGGGGGCCTCTAGGGAAACGAACGTCAGGCCTACGTTAGCCATAGTGGTGATTAGGGTCCACAGTGGAGGGTGTCTCTGTAGTTCTGTCAACTCCAGCGAGTGAATGAGTCGAACAGCTCACGGTACCAACAGTTATCTCCAAAAGACGAAATCGGCTGTAATTTTAATCGTCATCATCGTCGTAAGTAGTACTTGTACAAAGCATCGGGATGGGTACAGGTTGGTCGGTTTGGACACAGTCCTTATCCCCTCGTGGGGCTCACAGTCTAGGAGTGAAAACAGATATCGAATCCCCATTTCATAGAGAAGGAAATGGAGGCCCAGAAAAGTTAATAATAATGTTGGTATTTGTTAGGCGCTTACTAAGTGGAGAGCACTGTTCTGAGCGCTGAGGTAGATACAGGGTAATCAGGTTGTCCCACATGGGGCTCACAGTCTTCATCCCCATTTTACTGATGAGGGAACTGAGGCATAGAGAAGTGACTCGCCCAAGGGCACACAGCATTCAGGCAGCGGAACTGGGGTTAGGGCCAGATCCTCAGCCTCCCGGGCCCAAGCTCTTTTCACTAGGCCTCGCTGCTTGTCTTCTGCTTTTAATCAATTGTGTTTATGAAATTAATACTTCAGTAACCTTCTGCCTTTTGTGGGAAGGCTGGGCCACGGGATAAGTAAGAATAGGATCCGGAACTGGATTCCGGGCCTTCTGGCCTACGCGACGGAAGTCCTGGCTGATCCAGGGTGCCGAAAATCAGGGTGAGCCGCTGACGCGACCATCCTTGTGTTGCGCCTCGTCGGAGGAGGAGGGATGGGGCTTGGGCAAGCACAGTGTCAGTCATTCCGCTGTTCAACTAATCCTAGGGGGTGACGAGGCCCGGTAGCCTGAATGCCTAACATCACAACCCACCCGACCTGTCACCGTCAGGTGGAGCCCATACAGTCCCATCTCAACGGAAGGGCGTTAGCAATCGATCGATCAGTGGTATTTATTGAGTGCTTACTATGTGCAGAGCATTGTACTAAGCGCTTGGAAAAGTACAACAGAATTAGCAGACGTTACCTGCCCATAGTGGGCCGACAGCCTAGAAGGGAGCAGAGATTAATGTGAATAAATAAGTAATCTATAATATTTCATTTAAAGATATGTACATAAGTGTTGTGGGGTTGGGGGTGAGGAGGATATCAAATGTCCAGAGGTCACAGATCCAAGCGCTTAGATAATAGGAAAGGGAGAGCAAGCTCGAGAAAAGAGGGAAGGGCTCATGGAGGGGGTGTGACCTTTATGATGCTAATAATGCTATCTGATGAATATGTTCTCATCGCTCAAAGAAAATGACTCGGGCAAAACTGGGCCTGGGCTAGTTCGGGCTGGACTGAGTTCTGTAAATTCACTGTGGGCCAGGCTCAGACGCATAGTACTGGTACTCTAACTCTTTGGAGAAAAGGATATTCATATATGACATAATCTAAGCAAATGAATTTTTCTCAATCATTCATTCAGTGGTATTCATTGAGTACCTGGGAGCGTACAGTAAGCGCCTCTCTAGATTGGAAGCTCTTCTCTAGACCGTAAGCTTGTTGTGGGCAGGGAATGTGTTTATTGTTATATTGTACTCTCCCAAGTGCTTAGTACAGCGTCTTGTACACGGCAAGCGCTCAATGAATACGACTGAATGAACGAATACAGTAGAACAGAGTTGGTGGATATGTTCCTTGCCCACAATGAGCTTACTAGTAACTCTCCTGCATTTTCCCTGTCTTTTCTTGGGCATATATGGTCAGCAAGGTATAGACCTGCGTGGCTCAGTGGAAAGAGCCCGGGCTTGGGAGTCAGAAGTCATGGGTTCGAATCTCGGCTCCGCCTCTTGCCATCTGTGTGACTTTGGGCAAGTCACTTAACTTCTCTGTGCCTCAGTTCCCTCATCTGTAAAATAGGGATTAAAACTGAGCCCCACGTGGGACAACCTGATCACCTTGTATCCCCCCCAGCGCTTAGAGCAATGCTTTGCACATAGCAAGCGCTTAACAAATACCACCAATACCACCACTACTTGCTATGGTTAGATAATTAGCATTTGGATTCCCAGGCACTTAACGTGGTATTATTCACATAGTAGGTGCTCAATAAATACCGTTTATTAATTGATTCGTTCATGTATTGATTACCAAACTCTTATAGCGGTGCTCTGCACACAGTAAGCGCCCAGTAAATTCAAACCTTGGGGCATTGACGGGGGAGGGCTGATGTGCCTCGGGGCAGGAGGGAGGCTGCCCAAAGTTACCTCTGGCTCTTGTGGGGCTCGGGATTCAGCCGGTTGATCCCACCGTTAGCTGGCTTCTGGAACCATTTTCCTCCATCTGTTCTCCTTGAGCTATTTTAGGATTTCTGGGCCTTGTGACATTGCAGTCTAAGGCTCACGTGATCCTGCATTCATGATCGTAATCCCGCGCCCATGCGCTCGTTTTGCATATTGGTTTCTTCCCTGGAGACTTCCCTGGTCCCTTGCGCCTTCCGATTGGAGTAATGCTGCCTAGCAGGTGAGCCTTTGTACGGATGTGCAATATTGAGCATATCCACTTACTTGAGAGATTACCTGCCTCCCTCAACCTGTCAGGATCTAAGCCGGCACCTCCGTAATCTATTGGAAGATCTGAGAAAAGGTTTTCCTTTGGTGTCAATCTGAGCATGGAAAACTTTTCTCTTATTTCAAGAAGATTGCCTCTTTGATTTCCCAAAGGAAGACCTAGCCTAAGTATAGTTTTTCACGCTCTGAAGTCTGGGTAGAGGTTTGCGCCGAAGTAGAAGGCTTACCGTTTGCCTGATCAGGAAATGTGAGATTTTTGCTTTTAAAGATCTTTCTATGCTTCCCTTTAGATGCAGGAATTTATTTTTTTTTTAAATGGTATCTGTTAAGCGCTTATTATGTGCCAGACAGTGTACTAAACGCGGGGATAGGGACAAGTTAGGTTGGTTACAGTCCATGTCCCCCATGGGGCTCACAGTCTTAATCCCCATTTTACAGATGAAGTAACCGAGAAGGTAAGTGACTTGTCCGAGGTCACACAACAGACAAGCGGCAGGGCCGGGATTAGAACCCAGGGCCTGTGACTCCAGGCCCGTGCTCTTTCCACAAAGCCGTGCGGCTTCTCGATTGCTGGTTCTTCAGCCGGAGCAGTGACGACGCTCCCTCAGAAAAGAAAACAAATTTCCAGAATGCCTCTCAATCATCTTGCCCTTCTGAGAGTGTTCCTGTCCCCTCACCTGTACCTTTCCTTTTATTTTCAGCTTCTGACCGACTCCCCCGGGGGAGAGAACATATTGTAAAGCTAGAGGAGATGTTGTTTGAATGCATTACGGTGGCCAGAGAACCCTCGAATCGTGGCTAAAAAGCTTTTGCTTTCAAACCACATAAATGTTCTAGATTTAATTTGATTGACATCTTGCCCTAATTTCCCGACTGTATTAGTGCATTTCCTGGAATATGCGGTTGAAAAGTAATATCAATTCCCGAAGAAGTTGTTGCACAATATTCCTGGTATTTGTTTCCTCCTCCAAATTGCTCTGCAGGTGGGAAATGTGCTGGATCAACACCAGCGTAAGGTCTGGCCTGATAGATCCATTTACTTGATCTTTGTCCTGCTCACTTTCTCTTTGGGCTGACATAAGTGGTTTTTTTTTTTTTTCTTCTGAGCTTTCTTAGTAATTCCCCGGTGACATACTTTGAAAACAGGTTCGTGTAGTCCAATAGCGCAAGAAAATGGAGAGCTATAGCATTTTATAAAATTAGCAGCTGTGAAGCACAGCTCCATTTTGTGATCCCAGGGCTCCCGTCTCATCACGATTGCTTTCTTTTGGCAGAAATGTGCTTTTCACCGACTTTATCTACGAAAGAAGCGCATTTCATAAATTGTCAGCATCGCACAATCTGCTTCCTCTCCCTCCACCCTTCGGTGTACATGTCGTGGTGGTTTTTTTGCTGCCTTTCATCCCTCGAAAGTCCCGGGACGTTTTTCTGGGGAATTTTCAATGTGAGGGCCACTGGACCCAGTGCTGGGGTGGTTCCCCCCAAACTGGAATGAGCCTGACAGGACAGAGGGAAGGCGGGTGCCCCTGTGCGACCACAGATGCAATCATCAGTTCCTTTGCCAAGGTTCTCAGTCCTACGGTCTGAAGATGGAGGCCTGAGCGTCATTCCCGACGGGCAACGCCATCACACAAAAATTGATTCCCACACACTCCCTGGCCTACAGGGTGCTCCTGATCTAAACGGGCAAAACTGACAGGGAACAGTGACAGTCACATCCCGTGCACAAGGAAAAACAGATTGATATTAGTCGATCCTAGTACTTATTGAGTAACTACTGCGTACAGAACATTGTGGTAGTTTATGTAATAATAATAATGATGATGATGGTATTTAAGCGCTTCACTGAGAGTCAAGCACTGTTCTCAGCTCTGGGGTAGATCTAATCAGGTTGGACACAGTCCCTGTCCCACATGGGGTTCACAGTCTTAATCCTCATTTTACAGACGAGGTAACCGAGGCACAGAGAAGTTAATAATAATAATGATGGCATTTGTTAAGCACTTACTATGTGCGAATCACTGTACTAAGCGCTGGGGGAGATACAAGTTGATCAGTTTGGCCCCCGTGGGGTTCACAGTCTTAATGCCCTTCTCCAGTTGAGGTAACTGAGGCCCAGAGAAGTTAAGTGACTTGCCCAAAGTCACACAGCCGACAAGTGGTGGAGCCGGGATTGGAACCCACGACCTCTGACTCCCAAGCCCTTTTCACTGAACCACGCTGCTTCCAAGACCTGCCCAGACTCTCACAGCAGACAGGTGGCGGAACCGGAATTAGAACCCAGGTCCTTATGACTCTCAGGCCCGTGTTTTATCCACTAGACCGTGCTCCTTCTGCTGCCTTGCTCCTTCCCTTATTTCTCTCTTCCCCAGTAGAGTGGAAGCTCCTTCTCATTAGGCAAAGTGTCTCTTATTTCCCATTGCACTTTCCCAAGTTTTTAGTACAGGGCTTTGGGCCCCGGTAGTGCTCAGTAAATACCATCACTATTTGTACTATTGTAGTAAGGTTCGGGGCGTACTGTATAAATCAAAGACATGATTTCTGCCCTCAGGGAACTTCTGATTTAACAAAGAGACCAGCAGACGCTGTATTATGTATGGTTAAAGGTGCTGAAAAACTATGTAAAGAGTTAACTCAATCGCTGTACTTCAGTTAATACTCTTAATTAGTTCCATGAAGTGAGACCTTTAAGCAAGAGAGTGCTAAAGAAAGTGTTATTTCCCTTAGGGAAAATATAAAATGCGTTAATGTTTTGGCACATTATAAAAAATTGACCAGAGGATTATAAATATGTTTAAAAATGATTAAAAAGGAGGTAAATGACCTAACAATATAAATGTGCAGCAATAATAGATTTCTCATTCTTGTTTTAGATTCACATTGGCAAAAATGTCATTTTCAATATGTTGACGTTCACAGAAAGGCACCTCCTCCTAGCTGCCATAGCCATCTTTTCTCCTCCCTCAGCTGAATCTGTGCACCCCGCGCCTCCCCTCATCCCCAGTGGTTTCAAGAATCAGCCTCTCATGTCCTTCACCATGTTTCTATTCACAAATTTTAGAAACCCAAAGAATCAGACAGTCAGTGGCATTTGAATGCTTACTGTGGGCAGAGCACTGTACTAAACACTTGGGAAAATACAGTAGAGTAGAGTGGATAGACTCGATCCCTGACCACAAGGAGTCCAGTGAAGACGTTTCCCAGAGGAACAGGGCAAGGAACTCAAGAGTAGAAGTCAGATAATGGTGAGAGCATTTTGCTAAGCGTATCGTCATCCTCGGGGTCTAAAACTGGGTTCCAATTAAAAAGGCAGACAGGAAGCCTAATTCAGCCATGCTGAATATTGCAAACGCTCTTTACAGAAGCCAGAGAAGACAGTTTTACTCTCATTTCTTCCATAACATACGCGGTTAAAAGGATCAGGGACCATCTGTCTGAAAATGCGTGTCTGTCTGGTTAGGCTGTGAGGAGGTATAGAGGGAAATGATTGTTCACAGGCCAGCGGTCAACCAGTCAGTCGTATTTATTGAGCGTTTTACTGTATGCACGGCATTGTACTAAACACTTGAAAGAATACAGTGAAACAGAGTTAGTAGACGCGTTCTCTGCCCACGGCGAGTTCACAGCCTATTGGACCCGTCACACATACTAGAATACAAGTTTTCCTTAACGGAGAGTTTGTCAGGACTTTACTGTGGGATTTATCGTGTCAAAGAAGAACCGAGGGTATTCTTAAAAAGACGGTAAAAGGCGAGATATATTGACCAATTAGCCTGTTGCTTATTCCGGGTTAAATACTTACTAAAGCGTATGCTAAGGGATTTGGTATATAAGCATCCAGAAAAGTGTCTGATAACTGAACTAAAAGTAGGTCACGGCCAATCTAACAACCTTCTTCAGTGTAATTACTAATAAAGGGAATTCAGTGGAGATATGATTGTAAGGCATCAAATATTATATTAAGTAATAAACTTGGAAAAACCCCACCTGATAAGGTTTAAATGATGAAAGCAAAGATTGAAAATGAGCTGCTTAAGAGCGATCAGAGGATAACAATTAACGGTAACGAGTCGAAGTTGGAACATCACCAAGGGAGGATCTGCTGTAGACAGCACGATGACATATATTGAGTATTTTCACCAATAGAGAACACGAAATTAAATTTCTGGTGCTATCAAATTGCACAAAGGGGTGTTTATTAAGCGCTTACTATGTGCGAAACACTTTACTAAGCACTGGGGAGGATCCAAGCAAATTGGTTCGGACACAGCCCGCATCCCCCATGGGGCTCACAGTTCCAATCCCCATTTTCCCGACGAGGTAACTGAGGCACAGAGAAGCAAAGTGACTTGCCCGAGGTCACACGGCAGTTAAGTGGCAGAGCCGGGGTTAGAACCCACGACCTCTGACTCCCAAGCCCGGGCTCTTTCCACTAAGCCAAGCTGCTTCTCCAACATGGGAAACAGTGCGGCCTAATGGAAAGAGCACGGGGCTGAGAGTCAGGGGCCCTGATTTCTAATGCCGGCTCCACCGTTGTCACTGGATGACTTTAAGCAGGTCACTCAAAGTCTCTACGGCTGTTTCCCTTTCTGTAAAATGGGGATTCAATCCTACTCCCTCCTAATTAAGAAGCAGTGTGGCTTAGTGCAGAGAGCCCGGGCTTGGGAGTCAGAGGATGTATGTTCTAACCACTTGTCTGCTGTGTGACCTTAGGCAAGTCACTTCACTTCTCGGTGCCCGTTACCTCATCTGTAAAAATGGAGATTAAGACTATGAGCCCCATGTGGGACAACCTGATTACTTTCTATCCACCCCGGTGCTTAGAACAGTGCTTGGCACAAAGTAAGCGCTTAACAAATACCATTATTATTAGACTGTAAGCCTCATGGAACTGGGACTTGTGTCCAATTTGATTGTCTTGTATGTACTTCAGTGCTTAGCACATAGTAAACCCTTAATAAAAACCATTAAAAATAATAAATACTGTGAATTTGTTAGGGCTTTACTTTGTGCTAAGCACTGTACTAAAATAATCAGGCAGGAGACTCAGCAGTGTAAATAGGAGGGAGAATAGGCATGTCATCCCCATTTTAAAGAGAAAGAAACCAAGGCCCATGGTCACACCACAGGTAAATGGTCAAGCCGTTGGCCATTACTTAGTGGATTGAGCATGGCCCAAGGAGTTAGAAGGTTGTGGGTTCTCTGCCTCAGTTACCTCATCTGTTAATTGGGAATTGAGACTGTGAGCCCCCCATGGGATAGGACTGCATCCAATCCAATTTGCTTGTATTCACCCCCAGTGCTTAGTACAGTGCCTGGCACATAGTAAGCGCTTAACAAATATATAATTATATTACTATTAACCCAGGTCCTCTGACTCCCAGGCCCCTGTTATTTCCACTAGAGCTGCTAGTAACAACGTGGAGACTGGGAATCAGAGGACCTTTGCCTGCTGTGTGACCTTGGGCAACTTCTCTGTACCTCAGTTTCCTCATCTGTAAAATGGGGATAAAATACTTGTTCTCCCTCCCTCTTAGACTGAGTTCTCTGTGGGACAGGGACCATGCCTGTTGTGACTGTCTATCCCCTACCCTAGCTCTTAGCACAATGCTAAATATAGTGTTTGATAAATATCATCATCAAGGTGAAATCAAGTCCTGCCAAATGGAAGAGAAAAAAATTAAAGTACTCAGAGATATAAAGTGGGGAAAGGCTCTTCGAAAAGCCACTCTTGAGATGTACGGATGAGCTTAGGTGACCCAAAGGCTCCCATTGCAGCATGAGAAGGGGACTCATACCTGAGTTTTGAGGGACTCCCTCAGTCACAGGGTGGGAGGTGGAGGAAAAACCCGTGAAAGAGACTGAGAAGAAGCGGCCAGAGAGATAGGAGATCCAGCCGTCGTCATTGTCAGCAAAGCCAAGGTTTAGTAGTGTTTCCAGGAGAAGGGGGTGGTTCACAGTATCAGAGGCTGCTGAGAAATCAAGGAAAATTAAGATGGAGTTGGTATCCATTGGATTGGGCAAGGAGGAGGTCACTGGTGAGTTTGGAAAGACCAGTTTCGGTGGAGTGGAAGCGAGATTACAGTGTGTCTAGAAGGAAATGGGGGGAGAGAAATTTGAGGCAGCAGAAGTAAACTCCTTCAAGGAGTTTGGACAGAAATGGTAGGGAGATATCTGGGCATGGTAGAGAGGTCTAGGGTGGGTTTTTTTAGGATCGCACATGTTTTGGGAGGGGAAGGAGTCATTGGAGAGCAAACCGTTAAAAGCTTGTAGCGAGAGAGGGGAAGAAAGTTTTAAGAAGATGTGAAAGGATGGGGGCTGAGAGATTTGCAAGGGGTTAAACTTTTATCTAATGCACTTCAGATTCAAGTGTTTGCTCCTCCCGGAGCAACCCTGAGTGCCGGCTGCAGTTGTCCTTACAAGCATCCCGTCTGCATACGTCGCTGACATCAGCGACATAAGTCTTTCAATCCCACGAATGAAAACGAAGCTGACGCTTCGCCAGAGTTGCCCCTTAGTTTCTCGTAGCGAGGATTGAAATTTTAACATAGTGTGGCATCTAGCGTACAGTCAGGTTGCAATTCTGCAGTTGCTAGCCACGTTTTACTTAGAAACACTTCAGCCCTGTGCTTAGTCTGGGTCTCCGCAAGATGATATCAAGCGTTGTCAATCTGAGGAAAACCATATGGCACCCGATGAACTTGGAAACAGAAGAGAGACTCTTTTCTTTCTGTAATTATTGGAGTGTTGAGATGCTTTTCATTTGGTTGCTAATTGTATCTGCCTTTGAGGTTGGGCCCCAAATTTGTTGTATTAATGTTGTTATAAATTTCACTTGTGAGAGGCTGATGAGGTTGTCATTTTCAGTGATAAGGTGCCTAATGGACCCTGGATCCAGGAAGAAAAATCATTTAGAGCAATGTTTCTCTGAGGTGTCATCCAAGCTGAAATGTTACCTCACTCTTGTGGAAGAGCCTTAGAAGTCATTTAGAAGAGTTGGTTTGGAAGACTGAAAGCAGGGTTAATACTCTTAGAGTCACATTTGTTGCATATATTAAAAGTTCACAAATGAATTGTTTCCATTATTCAGACCGCCCTTCGGGCTTCCATTTACATGTAGGCTTAGCTAGCATCTCCGCTCTACCCAGTCGTAAATCCGTCTGGAGGCCCAAAACATCGCTCGTTGCTGGAATTATGGGACGTGAAGCCTGAGAGGTTAAAACAGAATTCCAAGGCACCAGTGACTGGGAATAGAAAGCAACCCCATTCTGTTGAGGTACCGGCTGCTGAACCTCACTGCTTTGCCATTTTGTTGGGCAAGGTTTGTACTCAGGGCCATGACACTTGGGGGGGGGTCTTTGTTGCCATGGAAACTCTGGAGGCCCAATCCAATGCCTTGGAGTCTCTACGGTTCCCCTGCCTGGGTCATTTGGTCAGTCAGTATTTATTGAGCACTCACTGTGTGCAGAGCATGGTAATAAGCACTTGGGAGAGTACAGTATAACAGTAATCAGACACATTTCCTGCCCACAACAAGCTTACGGTCTAGAGGGTGAGACATTCTGTGCAGGCCTCTGAGGTGGACCTCTTCGAACTGGAAACAATTTAGCAATCCCAAATCCCACTTATCTGGAAGGATCATCACAAGGTGGAGTAGTTAGGTACGCCAAGTTCAGCATGTGTAGGTGGAACTGCCAGTCCCTTCCCTTGTCTCATGGATCTAAAACTCTGTTTTAGGGAATAAGGGCAAGAGAGAAAAACCATATCAGTCTTTTCCAAAAGCTCTAAATTATACCCACGTCGAAGAGCAACAGTCTGAATCTTATAATCCTGCAGCAAACAGCTAGAAATGCGTGAATAGGTAGGGAATGTAAATTGATATGGTTGAACTGGAATAAATAATAACAATAATAGTATTTGTTAAGCACTGGGGTAGATACAAGCTCATCAAGGTGGACACAGTCCCTGTCCCACATGCGGCTCCCGGTCTTAAAACCCCATTTTCCAAATGAGGTAACTGAGGCCCAGAGAAGTGAAGTGATTTGCCCAAGGTCACACAGCAGACAGATGGCGGAGCCAGGATGAGATCCCAGGTCCTTCTGACTCCGAGGCCCGTGCTCTATCCGGTAGGCAATGCCGAGGTGAAGGTTGGAAGAAAATTAATCGGGAGTAGCCTAAGACTCTTTTGTGAGTCATTCATTCATTCATTCAGTAGTATTTATTGAGTGCTTACTATGTGCAGAGCACTATACTAAGTGCTTGGAACGTACAATTTCGGCAACAGATAGAGACAATCCCTGCCCAATGATGAGCTTACAGTCTAATCAAATTGTACAGTCCAAGCGCTTAGTACAGTGTTCTGCACATAGTAAGCTCTCAATAAATGCTATTGAATGAATGAATGAATAATCGCTTCCGAGGCACGAGGCCCCGTCCAATTCCCATGTGTGTGTTGTCTGCCACCGCCAAGTACAGTCCTGTGCACACCGTGAGCACTTAAATGCTAGAATTACTACTGCACCCAAGATTTGAGGACTTTACCGGTAAGTTCTTATTCACGTTCCCATCCTTCTATTTTCTTCCTCTTCTTAGCTGCAGATTGCTTTGTGTGTTCCCCGTTGTAGATTGTAACACCTCTAGAACAGGAATCAGATCTTTTTCCTCTTTTGTATTTGTGGTAAGAAGTGATCGATAATATTGATTGTATGCAATTAAGTATTTAGACTCTAAGCTCGTTGTAGGCAGGGAATGTGTTATATTGTTGTGTTCTCCCAAGCACTTAGTACAGAGCCCTGCATATAGTGGGTGCTCAGTAAATATGATTAAGTACGTATAGGTGTTGAGAGTGGACGTAAAATCGAAAGGTCCCACGGTAGTGTGGTACCGCTGCTCACCCTCTATCTCCCCCAGCGCTTAGAACAGTGCTGTGCACATAGTAAGCGCTTAACAAATACCAACATTATTATTATTATTATTTCTGGAGCAGTTGCTTTTCTACAGATCCCCATCGCCTGACATTTTACTCCTTACCCTCTTCCCCTTCACGTCTCCCTAAATCCAGTTTAGATTTTAATGCTCATTGGGTCTAGATACAGAATAATAATAATCATGGTATTTGTTAAGCACTTACTACGTGTCAAGCACTGCTCTAAGCGCAGAACATTAGGTTCAATTTGCTGTTTGTCATCTGCTGCTTTTTCTTCCTTGATGATTTTTAATAAATTGATGTCTGTGGGTTTTGCTGGAAGAATGCCGTCTTGTGGAATAAGTTTAGCGGAAAATCGCTCTTACATTGAGGAGCTTCGAAAGCGATCTGTAAAATCTTTCTAGACGTCTCCCTCGGACGGCTGCAGGTGTCTAAGGCATCATTGTTTGTTTTTGCAGGCAAGTTAATGGGTTAAAATGGCAGTAGAAACAACCTCCTAGTTGGAAAAGTGCACTTAACCACTTCCTCGGGGCGTGTGGAATAAAGAATAAGGCAAAATAATTTACAGTCTTGTTTGCCTCTGAGGATAATGCAAAGCAGGGCTACCTAATGAAAGTATTTCGTGGAATTTTTCTTTGGCAGTTCAAGGTTCCTACTTATGCTGAGAGAGAGAAAAGCTAAGGAAATGGAAAAGTGGCTGTATTTCTTGTTGGCTATTTTCACCGATGTGGAGCATCAGGAAAACAATGACCATAATATCCTACTCGCCCTCTGCCTGGGTGAGGGCTGAGAAGCTTAAAGGGAGGAAAAGAAATCGGGAAATATTATGTGATTCTGACCCTAAAAGAATGCACTGACACAGAGACACAGGGTTCGTCGGTTTCCCACGTAACATTCGTTAAGTAACTCTATCCGAGGTTTGATTCCCGAAAACGATCTAATTGACTTTGGACTTAGTTGTACAAAACTGTCTTTAATGTATGGAGTATCTGCCTGGGAATCTTACTTCCGGGGCACCTCTGAATAAGCTAAGCTGTCAATTATCAAATGATACTCACGGAAAGGCTGTTCCGACTACAAATTTCAGAAGTTGGTGGTGCTCTTTGGTATACGGATTTCCATTATTGATGCCTGTCTGGAAGCAGGGGAAGCATATAAAAAAATGTAGTTACTTTCACACTCTAGGACTTAGTTTATTACCTGAGTTCTTCCAATTTCTCTTGCTCTATCATTGCTCAAATCCAGGTTTGTACTTTTTGTATTTGCAACGGAAAGTCGTAGGTTCAA
This sequence comes from Ornithorhynchus anatinus, assembly GCF_004115215.2. Lineage (NCBI taxonomy): Eukaryota > Metazoa > Chordata > Mammalia > Monotremata > Ornithorhynchidae > Ornithorhynchus > Ornithorhynchus anatinus. Next base: position 25,869,371 of record NC_041728.1, on the reverse strand, counting down.
AAGGCTTTTCTGGACCCCGACCACCCTGAGCAGGGTACTTGGTGATGGTGGAATATTGCAAAAAGCTGATTTTTAACAAGAATGTAATGAAATATTTAAGAAAAATAAATCTAGCAGAACTGAAATCTGAAGTTGCCCATATATTCTTATTTAGAGGTATCCATCAGTACAGCAGGCAACTTGAACGGCTCCCATACTGGAAAATTTAATGTACCACTCAATTACTATTCTTTAGCCCAATTTAAAATAATAGATTGGGAGTAAGGTCTTAATGCAGTGTAACCTTTGGAACATTAGAAATAACCTCTTTCTCTTTCTGAAATCATTGTATAGTAACTGTATCGGTTATATCACACCGCGTGAGTAGATTTTTAATGGCATTTGAAACTTTTTATTTGACGTGAATATACCTATTTCTACTTCCCAATGCAGTCCAAGCACAATCCTTAAAATACTTAGGCGCTCATGTAGGATAATAGGTGTTCCTAGCGTTTCATGTTTTCTTGGGGCCTCGGGCTAAGATTCTAGAACGGATCCCCGTCCCAGAGAATATATTTTTGCCCTTTGACCATGACCCTTTTGAACAAAAAGGATCTATAGATAGTAAACATAAAATTCCAAGGGTGCTAATGACCTGGTTTTTTCAGTTTGTATTTAGACTAGATGTTCTAAAAAAAATCTACCCATTTATTCAAGAATTAACGTTTGAAAAGAGAAAATTCAGACTGAATTGGAATTATAGGAGATATGACTTCATTTTTTATTATTTTTTTTACCACTGTAATAATTGTGGGTTTTGTTAAGTGCCAAGATCTGTGTTATGCTCTGGGGTAGATGTTTGTTTGTGTTGCTGTCTATCTCCCCCATTCTACACTGTGAGCTCATGGTGGGCAGGGATTTTCACTCGTAATTATTGTATTGTATTGTCCCAAGCGCTTAGTACAGTGCTCTGCACACAGTAAGCTCTTAATAAATACGATTGAATGCATGAATGCAAGCTAATCAGGTCGCACAAGGGGCTCCCAGTCTAGGAGAAGCAGTGTGACTCAGTGGAAAGAGCCCGGGCTTGGGAGTCAGAGGTCATGTGTTTGAATCCCGGCTCTGCCATTTGTCAGCTGTGTGACTGTGGGCAAGTCACTTCACTTCTCTGTGCCTCAGTTACCTCATCTGTAAAACGGGGATTAACTGTGAACCTCACGTGGGACAACCTGATGACCCTGTATCTCCCCCAGCGCTTAGAACAGTGCTCTGCCCAGAGTAAGCGCTTAACAAATACAAACATTATTATTATTACGTAGGAGGAAGAACTGTTATTGAAGCCCCATTTTGCAGATGAGGGAACTGAGTCACAGAAGTGAAATGACTTACCTCCAAATTACATGGTAGGTAAGGTCCTGTGTCTCCCAGGTCCAGGCTCTTTCCCGTAGGCCGTGCTGCTTTTCCCTTTCTCCCGTAGTTAACATTTTCAACTTGGCCCTTTTTTGTTTTCATCCACAGAGAATGCAAGGAAGCATCACGTCATATTCAGTTCTTAGAACCACTCAGGGATACAGAGTACCGTACGGTCATGTCTGTTTACGATCAAACTCTCATTTACCAGAAAGCCATGGCCAAAGCAAAGCTCTCCAAAGCAACCCAGCCACCAAAATGTGCCCCTGAGTTTTATTGATATTACCGAATGAAAGCTTCGAGCTCGGCTTAAAGCCCGCTGCAGAAAAACCCGAATGATTCCAAGAAAAACCTGAATGATTCCATCTCAGATGGTAAATCAGGTTAGCTGTGTTTCTAAGTATCTGCTTGGAAATTATCGTATGTTTACTCATGACCTTTTTGCTGATTAGACTGTAAGCCCGTCGATGGGCAGTGATTGTCTCTATCTGTTGCCCAATTGTACATTCCAAGCTCTTAGTACAGTGCTCTGCACATCGTAAGCACTCAATACTAATGAATGAATGATTGACCTTTGTTCGGGAATTAATTCTCCTTTGCAAACAACTGAATATATATCCTTTGATCCATTTGGGAGGGTACGGGGGGTTGCCCAAATCAGCGTGGCTTAGCGGATAGAGCCCGGCTTGGGAGTCAGAAGTCATGGGTTCTAATCTCGGCTCCGCCACCTGTCAGCTCCGTGACTTTGGGCAAGTCACTTCACTTCTCTGGGCCTCAGCTGCCTCATCTGTAAAATGGGTGTTATGACTGTGAGCCCCACGTGGGACAACCTGATTACCTTGTATCTACCCCAGTGCTTAGAACAGTGCTCGGCACATAGTAAGCACTCAAATACCATCATTATTATTAAGGGTCATTGCGGTTTAGAGTTAAGGAGTTTTTGTGTGATGTTGAGTCGAAACCAACTAGGACCCTCTACCCACTCACATCTTGAAACATTAACTACTTGTAGCAGGGAACCTGCCTAACAACTCTGTAATCTTGTACTCTCCCAAGCATTTAATACAGTGCTCTGCACACAGTAAACACTCAATAAATCCATTGATTGATTGATAAGCATGTACTATGTGCCTAGCACTGTAATAAGTACTGATGTAGATAAAAGATAATCAGGTCAGACACAATTCCTGTGGGACTGTCACTGGAAGAGGGAGGGTGAACAGGTAGTGAATCCCCATTTTACTGATGAATCGAATCATCGTCGTCATCATCAGTGGTACTTATTGAGCGTTTACTGTGTGCAGAGCACTCTAGTAAGCGCCTGGGAGAGTACAGTATAACAGAGTTGGTAGACATGTTCCCTGCCCACAATGAGGTTACGGCCTAGATGGAGAGACATACATTAATGTAAATACTTTATAATATATGAAAAGTGGAATAGAGCCAATTCTCAGGGCATGAAAATCTGTCTGGTACAGAACTTCCTTTTTTGGAAACGTAAGCTACAGTTGTCCCTTTAACTCCTTTTTTTCTTCTTTCTTTATAGGTTCCTGTGGCTAGAGCAAGTATACTCTGGCTAATTGGAGAGAACTGCGAGCGAGTCCCCAAGATTGCCCCTGATGTCTTGAGGAAGTTGGCTAAGAGTTTCACCAGTGAGGATGACCTGGTGAAATTGCAGATTTTAAACCTGGGAGCCAAACTGTACTTAACCAACTCCAAACAGGTAAAAGCTTAGTAACTCTCCTTCTGAAACTTTAATCCTCTCTATAGTCCAAGTATTGTCCCTCACAGATTGACTGTTTCTTCAAACTCTAGAGCAGGAGACTTGGAGAGACCAGGCCTGAGACCCTGAAGAGCTGGCTTTGAATAGGGGAAGGGACTGTGATCAGTCAGATAGGGGAAAGATATTCCAAGCCACAGGAACAGCGTGAGTGAGGGGATAAGGGTGGGAGAGTCAGAAGCAAGTGTGCTCCTAGAGGAGCAGAGAACTGGTAGAGTCAGTAGGGTCAGGAAGAGGGACCGATCAATAGATCGAGACTTTAATAATAATAACAATAATTATGATATTTGTTAAGGGCTTACTAAGCGCTGGGGTAGATACAGGGTCATCAGGTTGTCCTGCATGAGGCTCACATTCTCAATCCCCATTTTCCAGATGAGGGAACTGAGGCCCAGATTAGTTAAGAGGCTTGCTCAAAGTCACCCAACAGACAAGTGGCAGAGCTGGGATTAGAACCCACATCCTTTGGCTCCCAAGCCTGTGCTCTTTCCATGAAGCCACTCTGCTTTGGAAATTGCATAGTAAATTTAGGTCCTTGAGCAGTTCATCAAGATTGTGAGGGTGTTGCACCATGTTTTAGAGGACTGATTCTGAAGCAGGGGTGCCCTGGTGGATCCAATCCCCATCATTAGTGGGCCATAGCAATGGGGCGTAAAACACCTACTTAGACCAGAGAGTCTTTCTCGGAGGGCCAGAGCAGATGCTCTCCTCTCCCTCTCTGACACCAGGAGGAAGCAGCTAATCTGCGGATTTAAGAAATAGGAGTGACATGAAGACAAAATTAACAAATAAAATGAAAAGCTCCTTTTGGTCATAGTCCTTCAGAGGTGGATGAAGCCTTATCAATTCAGATGAGTCAAGGATGTCCCACCTTTTTGGAGAATAATCGTTAGCAAGCCTTGTAATCAGACCTGCTTCATTTCATTTCTGAGACCAAAATGCAGGAAATGGGGCCCAGGATGAGAAGCAGAATATTTTGAATGATCAACAACTGCTCTCACCAACCCCTGAAAATGGAGGGTGACTTTCTTCAGTCAGTTGATTCTACGTGACCATGGTTCAGATTAAATCCATGTGGATTTTTCTCTGTTAGCTATTATATTATTCAGTCGTATATATTGAGTACTTACGGTGTGCAGGGCACTGTCCAGTTCGGTAACAGTTAAACACTTACTGCAAGCTAAGCTCTGTGCTAAGTGCTGGAGTAGATAGAAACGTAAACTGCGGACAGAAGCCCTATCCCGCATGTGGTTCACGGTCAAGGGGGGCTAGACAAAGACAGCAGACGATGGCACCAAGCAAGCATCAGAGTCAGTAAACCAAGACTTTAATAGCAAGACAAGTAGAATAGATCTTGAAAGGAGGAGGCCTCGGACTCATTGTTCCAGGTAAATAGTCTGGTTACGAATGCTCAGGTGAAGCAGGAGAAGATGGTGCTCCTTAACACCTTCCACGGTATTCTTGTTTTCTTCCCATTGTTCATTTAAAAAAAAAAATTGGGATTTCTGTATAATTATGATAAATCTCTCAGTACCGTAACCTTTTTTCAGGTTTATGGATTTTCATTTTCCCTTGGAGTTTGTTTGGAGTTACTATTGCCTCGCCCCTTATTTTACTAGTTAGTTGGAATACATTAGGTAGACATTATGCCCTCATGTCCATGTTGTAAAATCGTACTATTTTTTTCCCATCTACCATGGCTCTTCTAAAGATTCTCCTTATGCCTTTTCTGTTATGATTTTGTACCCCTAAAGAGCCAAGATTCCATCACTGAACGTAAATGGCAAATTTCACCTTGAAATTATCTTTATTTAAAAAAAAGTGGGTTTTTTGGTTAATGTCCAGGAAAGACAATTTGCTGTGTGAAATGCTTCATGTCTGGTATTGTTTGGGGGGCAGTTAGCATACTGATGTTAAAATGGGCTTTGGGGGGTTAAAAAAAATGTAATAGAAATGGAGAGTTTAACTTGTGCAGTACCACCATGGTTTTTGATGCATCAGCACTCAATAAATAGGATTGATGGATGGCTTGATCGTGGCACTTCTAACATACAGAGAAAGGGCTAGGAAAACGGTACGCTCTTTTTTTTAAAAAAAGAGTGTACGCTGCTAGGTTTCAAAAAGTCGAGATGCCAGATTTCAAACAGGTTTTATACAAATTCCATTTGGGGATAGCAGTGAAGCAATACAGGAGTTCATGGACAGCAAGGGATCTCACTGTGGCTTGGAGATTGCTAGATTGCCTACATTTTTGTAAGACTTCCTATAGCACCTACACTATTGGTTTCTTTTTGAAAGAGGGAGGCAATGTGGTCTAGGGGAAAGAGCTTGGTCCTGGGAGTGAATCAGTCAGTCATTTATTGAGCACCTACTGTGTGCAGAGCACTGTACTAAGCATTTGGGAGACTGTAGTATAACAGTATAACAGGCACATTTCCTGCCCACAGAAAGCTTACAAACTAGAGACAGGACCAGGTTGTAGTTCTGGGTCCGCCACCGAACTTCTTTGGGCATCAGCTTTCTCCCGCTTAAATTGTGAATCCCGTGTGTGACACGGACTGTTTTTGATATGACTACTTGGTACTGGTTCCCGTGCTTAACCCCAGCCTTGGTATTCTATTATTCAGTTTATATTCCATCACAAAAGAATGTAATTTAGGAAATAGTACAAACTTGGATGAACCCCAAAAGGGAGGTGTTAAATTACCAAGTTGGGGGAGAGTAGATAATTTTTTCAATTCTAAAATTAGCTTATGTATTAAATATCCATTCACTTGTGCACCTAGGTAGGAAAACTGCACTTTTTTCAATGAACGTAATATTGCTTTTGAACTATCTGCGTTATTTTAATTCCCAGTCTAAATTATCAATCAATCATATTTATTGAGCATTTACTGTGGAGAGCATTGTACTAAGCACTTGGGAGAGTACAGTATAACAGAGATGGTAGACACGTTCCCTGAAGCAGAAATGTGGTATTTATAAAGGCACTTATATCTCATGTTTAGAATATTCAACTCTTAGAGTTGTCATAAGTGCATATTTAAACAAGCTTATCGACAGTGTTAGTTACTGACCTTATTGACCACCTCTGTTTTCGAGGCACCTGTTCTCTGGAACGAAATTCAGTGTAGCAGTGTTAAGCCTCTAAATTCTTCTCTACATTCACATTAATAAAACTAAGTTAAATGGCAAAAGGAAATTTATGACTTCACCTAGATTGTTCTCATCATCAAAATAAATTATTTTGGCAGAGTGGGTCTGTCTTTCAGTTCATATGAAATTCTCTGATTTAAGTGGGGGCTTTTACTAACTGCCTAACTGATTTTGCCCCGTGTTTTTACAGATCTTTATACAGTACACAAAGTAAATAACTTTGGGTTTACAGTACGTGGCGATTAAATAAAAGCTGTGCATTTTTCAGTAGATTAATCATGGCCTAAAATTGAAGCATCCTAATTCATCCTGTTTGGTTAAAATTTAATTTGGGTTTATTATTAAAATTATCTCAATGCATGTTAATGTAGAATACTCAGCAATTGAATTAAGAAATCTTATTATGGTGGAAAAGCTGCTATAATACAAGTTGTTCCTTTACATAAATAAATAAATGACCAGTATTACTAGAGACTCTAAGCAGAGGGGGGGAAAAAATGGAAGAAGTCTTTTATCCTAGTTTTTAGAGGGCATCAGCAGCTTGCTTTTATGAAAAAGTAACAGCTAAATGCACTGCAAATAATTTGCAGTAATCCAGTTCAGTGATTCATGTGTCTGCTTTAATGGGTCATAATTCAGGATAAAGTAACTGAGTGCAGTCAGAGTGCAGACACTGCTTATGCCAGGGACAGTATCTCTTCATAAAACACACCTCAGCAGAAGCAGTTTGCCAGCCCCCTAATACCCTCTGATGTTTTGATGTCCTGCATATTTTTCCGATTAAGTTTTGAGTGCCATGTTTTTAGTTGTATTTCCACATTCATTATCCTCACGTAGACCCTTCAGCGGGTTTGCCATATATGATTATTTTTTTAATGATGCCTTTCTTTCCACTTCAGCAGTTTAATAATCTAGCACATGGCTGCTTCTCAGTACTCAGCATTCACCTCCCCAATACAGAAGAGGACATGTGCTTTGGCTTCAAAATTCCATTTGCAGCTTTAGAAATGCATATTCCCTATGGAACAACATTTGTTTGACATAGCCATTCATTTTTATTACCTCTTTAAATATGTTTATCCAGAGTTATCAATAATCATAAATAACCGTATTCTCTGCTTGTTCTGGTTTTTTTTTTCCAACAGACAAAATTGCTTACCCAGTACATATTAAATCTCGGCAAGTATGATCAAAACTACGACATCAGAGACCGTACAAGATTTATTAGGCAGCTTATTGTTCCGAATGAGAAGAGTGGCGCCTTAAGCAAATATGCCAAAAAAATATTTCTGGCACAAAAACCTGCCCCGTTGCTTGAGTCTCCTTTCAGAGGTAGGGTCACCAAACAGTCATCTGCTACAGTGTCTATTACAAAAAGGAGTGTGGGGATGTATTTTATTTCGAGGCACTTAAAATAGTCATTTAGCGAATCTGTGTGAGCAATACACAAGTGTTTTAAGAATAATATGCTTTCTACTCACTCATTTACTTTGAGCATTCCTGGTTTTATAGCTACACCATTTAAGTTGGTATTTTACACCCGTCTTATTTCCCAGATAATCATGAGCGTGGTGATTTGATTTTTATTCATGTTGGTTTTGAATTTGGTTTGAACAATAGTAGAAGCACTTTGTTCCCAGGAAGTAGAAACTTCACTTCTGTTTAAACAGACAGCTGTATCTCTTAAGGAACATGGTGTATCTTAATAGCAAGTTGTTATTGATTAGGTATTAATGTTCCCAGTAAGAATTATTGCCTTTAAGAAATAGCCTCTTCAGAGTTGATTTTATCTTTCAGAGAAGTCGACTAGCATTTTCTTAGGATTTTTTCCAAGGAAACAATTCAGTTTTATGCCCTTTAAAAAAAATGCTTATTCCATTTGTACACAGATTTTTTTGCTACTTTAATTTCTAAGCGGTGGAAACGGTCGAAGCAGTAAAACAGTAAAAGCAGCTCGGTTTGGTGAAGAAAAACTATTAAAATTCTGGATGTGTTTGTGCCAAGACATGTATATGGATTGTTTAACTGTGCTGTCATTCTTAATATTCACAGTAAAGTAATTTTTAGAGAAGCTACATTTCAGAGCAACACCTCTAAACACACTGACTGATTAGCTTTTTTATTGACCATTATGGGGGAGATTATTGTAATCTACAGACTGAAATCAGTTTTTTGACCTATGAAGAGCTTCCTAGTTTATATTTATTTCATGACATTTGAGGTAATCTGCCAATTACCTTTAGACCTGATTAAGATTAGGCTTTGCTGTATAGAGCACGGGGGTTGACAGCGTATTTTCTTCTGGTTTTAATAGATAGGGATCATTTCCAGCTTGGCACCTTGTCCCACACTCTGAACACCAAAGCCACCGGGTACCTGCAGTTGTCTAATTGGCCAGAAGTGGCCCCTGACCCGTCGGTCCGGAACGTGGAAGTAACGGCATCGGTAGGTTGGCCTTTCCCCAGAGTAAGTCCGTTCGAGGAACCAGGGATGCGCGGAAAGCCGCCGTTGGGTAGAAAACATCTTTCTTCCACCGGAAGTTTTACTTTCATTTCTGGGCACGTACACAATCGAGTATCCCGGAGTTTCCTGGCCACTGCAGGACCGACGGGATCTGGGCATTGTCGTCGTACTCTACGTGAGATATTCCTGTCCTTCAAGGAAATGAGGATCGAGCTTCGGTCGAAGTCCCTATGCCGAAAGAGTGTCGAAGCACATACAAGTGTGTCGTCGGTTCCCACGATGGCAACCACGGTCCATTTGAACTTAGCAATAATAATGATGGTATAAGTTAAGCACTTACTATGTGCCAGACCCTGTTCTAAGCGCTGGGGTAGATACAGGGTAATCAGGTTATCCCACGTAGGGCTCACGGTCGTAATCCCCATTTTACAGATGGGGTAACTGAGACACAGAGAAGTTAAGTGGCACGTCCAAAGTCCCACACCTGCTAAGTGGCAGTGCCGGGATTAGAACCCAAGACCTCTGACTCCAAAGTCCGGGATCTTTCCACTAAGCCACACTGAACTTCCTTTACTGGTTTGTTGGCTGTACCTCAACATTTTTCTCCCAGGTCATGAGTTGTTTTCTCCAAGCATGAATTCATTCGGGCTTGCTTCCTTCCAGTTTTTTTTTTTTTTTTCATTTTTCATGGTCTCAAAATGCATACAACTCGATGTAAAAGAATGTGCCAGCGGTCGAGAGACAGAGTGGCACATCAGGGCTGAAGATCGAGGCTCCCACATGGCAGCAGCGGCCATTTTTCCAAGGTTGCTCAGTGGAGGGAAAAGGAGGCAGCTTTCCCAGTTTATTCCCAGTTTGTCATGCCAACCTGCCAGCTTTCCTTATCCCCTGCGGTCACTTTGCCTTCTCCCAGTCCCCTCCTCACCGGGTGTAAATGGTGGGAGCCAAGGGATTCTCCCCCAAACCGTTACCTACCCACTACCACGAGAAAGCTCTGCCCGAACCCCAATCCTATGATGAGTAATTGTCAGTGAACCCGATCAAGGAAGAAGGGGATTAAGATTCCTTTCAAAAGACTCAGCAAAGGCAACAGCCTACAAATATGAACACACATTTTTCTGTATTTCACGTTGTGGCATAAAAACATTTCCATCTCTACGTGGTCACTTTTTTAATCTCGTTTGCTTTTTCAGGCCTAGAGAAGGAGTGGTCAGTAAAAGCAAAGGGTCGAGGTTTTGCCCCACTGAAGTTCTATTTGATTTCTAATATCAGAATAATGTCGTTGGAAAAAAACTGAGGTTTTCTGTCTATCACTGAAGATTGATCATATAAGACCCACCTTCTAGGTGGATTAGGTGGTTTCTGCTTTAAAAGGAATAGGAACTCTTACAATCTGGTTACTCGTATGTTCTTAGAAGAACATTTGGTGGCTTTAAATTAGCTGCTCTTCAATATAATGCTTGGCTAGAAGTTGGCGCAATTGATGTTATCAACTTATCACGAGAAGCAGCATGTAGAAAGCATCAACAATGACATCTTTGATCCAAAGGACAACTATATAGAAGCACTACTAATAACAGTTGTGGTAATTATTAAGGATTTGCTAGGTGCCAGCTGCTAAGCGCTGGGATAGATGCAAGATAATTGGGTTGGACCCAGTCCCATAGAAGACTCACAGTTTGTACCCTGATTTTACAGACGAGGTAACCGAGGCACAGAGGAGTGAAGTGATTTGCCCAAGATCACACAGCAAATGAGTGGAGGAGCCAGGATTAGAACTCAGTTCCTCTGGCTCCTAGGCCCGTCCCCTTTCCACTAGGTCACTCTTAAAGTGTTATCGGACAGCCACTGCAATTTAAATGACTGCTGGGGCACCTGTATGCGTTCGAAAGAGACTGTGAACCTCATTTCTCTACCTTTCCCAAGATGGTGATGAATATTACAACCCAGTGGGTCTTTCCACACCCAGTGTGCAGGAAGTGTCCCTCTTTTAATGATGGGGATGCTCTGTGCAAATCCAGTCACTATTTATAACTCTGCACCTGTTTCAAAACCTCAGTGATATTTCAATTCACATTGTAATAACCACCCTTTGTCCATTAGCCAGCAAGAGCAGGATCTCGCTGTTATGCTTCTGTAATTCAGACTCCTGGCTTCTGTGGTAAATAACTTCCTCACACTGCTAGGCCCTGCTTTTTTATGGTATTAAGTGCTTACTCTGTGCCAGGCACTGTACTAAACGCTGGGGTAGATAGAAGCTCATCAGGTTGGACACAGTCCCTGTCCCACGCGGACTCACAGTCTTAATCCCCATTTTATAGATGAGGTAAGTAATTTACCTAATTTAAAGCCAGCAAAGAGCTCTTCTAAGGACATATGAGTAACCAGATCGTAAGAGTTCCTATTGCTTTTAAAGCAGAAACCACCTAATCCACCTAGAAGGTGGGTCTTATATGATCAATCTTCAGTGATAGAAAACCTCTGTTTTTTCCAACAGCATTATTCTGATATTAGAAATCAAAGAGAACCCCAGTGGGGCAAAACCTCTGTGTTTCTCTGAGGCACAGAGAAATAAATGACTTACCCAAGGTCCCACAGCAGACAAGTGGTTGGAGTCAGGATTAGAACGCAGGTCCTGCTAACTCCCAGGCCCGTGCTCTATCCATTAGACCACGGTGTTTCTTGCTTGCCGTAAAATGGTTGTTCGAATAATCTGTTTTCCTCCCTCTAATTCCTTTCCAACAGAGTGACCCTGATTCCCATAGAATGGACTTGTTGCCGATTAAACCGATGGTTTTCCGGAGCCTCTGCAGTGGCAACCTGTTTATTTCCATTTGGAATATGAAAATTAGATTTTCCTGCGGGAGACTAGAAACAAAATGCAGAATAATTTTGTATACTATTTCGTTGGTACTCTACCAAGTGCTTAGTTTAGAGTTCTGCATACATTCAATAAATATGATTGGTTTGGAATTCAGTGCAGTTTGATATCAGACCTGCTGAAATCTTAGTTTTTAAAAAGGAAAAACGTATGGTATAGAAAGTTATAAATTTAACTTTAATCAAATGCAGTCAGCCATTTTGAAAGTTATATTTGCACTAAAGAACCACTCTGTTTCGCAGAAATCCACATCAATTTACCATATGTAAATAGAACCCAGAATTCTCAGAAACAGATTTTTCGGGTCAGAGATCTACTGCGGTGGATGGCTTTTTGAGATTCTTTTTCTAAACTAGATGACAAGTGTCAGAAGTCATCACATAACCCAGTTCATTTTCTAGAAAAATGTGATTAGCATTGTGAACTCAAAGTACTAGAGTCCAGAAGTGGTGGGTTTCAAATGACCCAGATGAGGATTATGTGATGTTTTTTCATTGATGGCTAATAAGACTAGCTTGGCCTTCTGGGCTCCGGTATTGCTTCCTATATCAATTTCCTGGCCTTTGCAGGTCTCTTACACTCACGTTACTTACCTCATTTTATTTGTAAAGCAGAATTAGCATCTGCTGACAAAGTCTTATGCAGGAATGTTGTAAAGTGACTGCAACCAGGCAAATAAAATATTTTGAGCTAGTCGCCTAAGCATTTCTAGTCACCGGAAATTCAAGTTGTACAAATATTTTGAAATTCAAAAGTTTATGGAGTTGGTTTTGCTCTCTGGGCTTTTGACCATAATTTTTTTTTTCTTGAAATTTTTTCAAAGAGGAATATGTTAAAAGAGAATCAAAAATTATACAAACAGGTTGTGCGTGTCTGAATATTACCAAAAGAATGACCGTGGGCAAGCCACTCAGCTCCTCTGTGCCTCAGTTACCTCATCTGTAAAGGGGGGAGTAAGACAGTGAGCCCCATGTGGGATGGGGAATGTGTCCAACCTGGTTTGCTTCTGTCTGTCCCAGTGCTTAGTACAGTGCCTGGCATGTAATAAGCGCTTAATAAATACCACAGTTAATTAGGGAAAGTGATGATATGTTTTACGTTTAATACAACCCCCGCCGATTGTTCCGGACCTTTAACTCTCTCCTTAGGCCCCCTGTTCCTCCCCCTCCCCCATCTCTCACCCCCAATGATCTGGCCACCTATTTCCTCACGAAAATCAACACGATCAGGTCTGAGCTCCCCAAAGTCACCCCTCCGCCTCTCCCCTCCCCCCCACCAATCCCCTCCCGTACTTTCCCATCCTTCCCTGCAGTATCCTCAGAGGAGATCTCCTCCCTCCTCGCAAGTGCCACCCCCTCCACCTGCGCCTCGGACCCCATTCCCTCTCACCTTCTTAAAACCATCGCCCCTGCCCTCCTACCTTCCTTAACTTCTATTTTTAACCACTCAATCTCCAAGGGCTCCTTCCCCTCTGCCTTCAAACACGCCCACGTCTCCCCCATCCTAAAAAAACCCGCTCTTGACCCCACTTCCCCCTCCAGTTATCGCCCTATCTCCCTACTACCCTTCCTTTCCAAAATCCTAGAACGAGTCGTCTACAATCGATGCTTAGAATTCCTTAACTCCCATTCTCTCCTAGACCCCCTCCAATCTGGCTTCCGTCCCCTCCACTCTACCGAGACTGCCCTCTCTAAGGTCACCCGTGACCTCCTTCTTGCCAAATCCAATGGCTCCTACTCCATTCTGATCCTCCTTGACCTCTCTGCTGCCTTTGACACTGTCGGCCGTCCCCTCCTCCTCCGTACCTTATCTCACCTCGGCTTCACGGACTCTGTCCTCTCCCGGTTCTCCTCTTACCTCTCTGGCCGGTCATTCTCCGTCTCCTTCGCTGGAGCCTCCTCCCCCTCCCATCCTTTAACTGTTGGAGTTCCTCAAGGGTCAGTTCTTGGCCCTCTTCTGTTCTCCATTTACACTCGCTCCCTCGGTGAACTCATCCGCTCTCACGGCTTTGACTACCATCTCTACGCAGATGACACGCAGATCTACATCTCTGCCCCTGTCCTCTCCCCCTCCCTTCAGGCTCGCATCTCCTCCTGCCTCCGGGACGTCTCCACCTGGATGTCGGCCCGCCACCTAAAACTCAACATGAGCAAGACTGAGCTCCTCATCTTCCCTCCCAAACCCGGTCCTCTCCCAGACTTCTCTATCACCGTGGATGGCACGACCATCCTTCCCGTCTCTCGGGCCCGCGATCTTGGTGTCATCCTCGACTCGTCTCTCTCGTTCACCCCACACATCCTATCCGTTACCGAGACCTGCCGGTTTCACCTCTACAATATCGCCAAGATCCGCCCTTTCCTCTCCACCCAAACGGCTACCTTACTGTTACGGGCTCTCGTTATATCCCGGCTAGACTACTGTGTCAGCCTTCTCTCTGACCTCCCTTCCTCCTCTCTCGCCCCGCTCCGGTCTATTCTTCACTCCGCTGCCCGGCTCATCTTCCCGCAGAAACGATCTGGGCATGTCACTCCCCTTCTTAAACATCTCCGGTGGTTGCCTATCGACCTCTGCTCCAAACAAAAACTCCTCACTCTAGGCTTCAAGGCTCTCCATCACCTTGCCCCTTCCTACCTCTCCTCCCTTCTCTCTTTCTACCGCCCACCCCGCACGCTCCGCTTCTCTGCCGCCCACCTCCTTGCCGTCCCTCGGTCTCGCCTATCCCGCCGTCAACCCCTGGGTCATGTTCTCCCGCGGTCCTGGAATGCCCTCCCTCCTCACCTCCGCCAAACTGATTCTCTTTCCCTCTTCAAAACCCTACTTAAAACTCACCTCCTCCAAGAGGCGTTCCCAGACTGAGCTCCTCTTCTCCCCCTACTCCCTCTGCCATCCCCCCTTTACCTCTCCACAGCTAAACCCTCTTTTTCCCCCTTTCCCTCTGCTCCTCCACCTCTCCCTTCCCATCCCCACAGCACCGTACTCGTCCGCTCAACTGTATATATTTTCGTTACCCTATTTATTTTGTTAATGAATTGTACATTGCCTCGATTCTATTTAGTTGCCATTGTTTTTACGAGATGTTCTTCCCCCTGACTCTATTTATTGCCATTGTTCTTGTCTGTCCGTCTCCCCCGATTAGACTGTAAGCCCGTCAAACGGCAGGGACTGTCTCTATCTGTTGCCGACTTGTTCATCCCAAGCGCTTAGTACAGTGCTCTGCACATAGTAAGCGCTCAATAAATACTATTGAATGAATCAGTTATTCATTTAGTTTCTGTCTTCTATCACTGCTGGCTTTTTCATTTCTCACTTTTTGTTTTAGGAGTGGGAAATGGCCAAAAATTAAACTTGTTAGATAAACTCTTTCAGAAGATAGGAACTGTGGTGCAGTATTCAAAAAAATGTAAATTTGTATGTTCTGTAAGCAAAATGATCAACTTTAGTGTTAACATTTAGGGGGCTCTTGCAGAATTGGAATGCTGCTGTTTGTCTTATTTAAAACATGGGAGCAATTTGGTGGAAAAGGATATGTGCAGAAAAGAAGTTATGTGTGAAATTATATTTCATTTTCAGTTATTCACTTGACATTTATTGAACGCCAATATTCGCTTTAACTCTCCATGGGATGCTATAGATGTGGCGTACACAGCTTAATCAGTCGTGCTTATTGAGCACTTTCTTTGTGCAGAGCACTGTACCAAGCACTTGGGAGAGTAAAATATAGCAGAATTGGCAGAAATCTTCCCTTCCCATAATGAATTTACAGTCTAGGCATAGTCCATATCTCCAGGGCATACCAAGTAGTCAAACAGATAAAGAAAGCCCGTCCTAAAATCAAAGCTGGAGTTGCAAGAGAGAAAGGAGGAGGGTGTAATCTAAGACCTTGATAGAAAGGACTACAGCTTGTCACAGCGTGACCTGATGAATAGAGCATGGATGTGGGAGGCAGAAGGACTTGGATTCTAATCCCAGCTCTGCCGCTTTCATGTTGTGTGACCTTGGACCAGTCACGTAACTTTTCTGTGCCTCAGTTACTTCTTCCGGAAAATGGGGATAAAGACTGTGAGCCCCATGTGGTTATCTTCTGTCTACCCTAGCACTTAACACAGTGCCCGGCACATTGCAGGAGCTTAACAAATACCATAAAAAAAAAAGACTGATGGGTTCCTTTAAGAGGTGGACCCAAAGTCATACTTTGAGTGATAATTTAATTGGCAGATCATAGTGTAGTATATAAGTATCTTGAGACTTCTCCTGAGTGTAAAGAAATAGATATCCTGTTAAATCATAAGAAAAGACATAAACGGGAAAGCATTGAAAATATTCAAGCATCGTAGTTGTGAGAATTGACTAAAGTCTTCATCAGGTAAATAGGATAAAAGCTATTAGCTAGTTCATTGAGGTTGGCAATATTCTGTAATTGGGGGTCAGTGAATTAATGGTATTTATTGAGTGCTTACCATGTGCAGAGCAATGTTTTAAGCACTTGAGAGAGTAGAATGCAATAACTTCAGTAGCTGTGTTCCCTACCCATAACAAGCTCATAGTCTGGGATCTCTAGTACATGCTAGCTTGAATTTTATTGTAATACGCCCTGCCTCTTTTTTTTTTTTAATCAGGTAAAAGAGAGGACATCTGTATTAGGCAGAGCAAAGAAAGAGAAACTTGATGAAAAGTTTTATTCTGAATCTGAAGAGGAAGAAGAGTCGTCTAGCAGTAACAGTGGCAGCGGTTTGTATTTTGGAGTTGCATTTTGCAGTTCATTCATCCATTCAATAGTATTTATTGAGCGCTTACTGTGTACAGAGCACTGTACTGAGCACTTGGAATGTGTAATTCAGCAACAGGTAGAGACGTTATATCATCTATTTCTCTGGGAAATCTAGAGAATAATGAGGTTGTAGAAATCGGGAGATAGGGTTTTACGTTACAGGCTGTCTTCGGTTTTACAGTGAAATTGGTTATTTGTAAGCTTTGTCTTGAACTGAAAATACATAAGTTGGAACCAGCTTTGTCATAGAAACACTGTTATATATTGGGGATTGGTTCCTGAACAGAGATTGGCTATTGTATTTTTTTTTTTTTTTTTACAAAAATTACCCCGAATTGTGCACTCAGTCAATTTTAGATGAGTATTTTAGCTCCATTAATGTATTCAGAGAGATCACAGGGTCAGGTAACCGACTTCTACTTCATCGGAGTAAAATGGACCGATCAACCCTTCCTGGTGACTCTGCCCGGCAGGGGAAAGAGAAGGGGAGACTACGAGCTTCCCTCATGAGCAGTTGGAGTCACCAAGGAGGGGAGGATAATCATTGGGCGTCTGTTGTGACTAGGACATTTTACAGAGTGCTTGGGAACGTCCGTACCCTCAAGAAGTTTACAATCTAATGAACCAACTTCCTTAATGTGAGCTAGATAAAACGTAGGTTTATTTGCAGCCGTTTTATAAAAGAGCATTGGATTGGATGTATCTAAGTCCCTTCCCAACTCATTATCTTACAGGAATAATTGGGTAGGGAAGAGAATGGACAACAGAGGGCTGAATTTGGAAAAGGAATCAGGGAGAGCAGGACAAACATTTTGAAGACAGGGTGAGGCAGAGTTTCAAGCAACGTGATTTAATCAGAGATTATAGGAAGGTGTCAAAAACAGCTCGACTGAACCTTTATTCACCCCACCCTCAGCCCCACAGCACTTAGGTCCATATCCATAATTTATTCATTTATATTAATGCCTCTCTCCACCTCTAGTCTGTACACTTGTTGTGAGCAGGGAAGGTGTCTGCCAACTCCATTGTGCTGCACTCTCCCAAGTGCTTAGCATAGCGCTCTGTACACAGTAAGCACTCAATAAATACGATTGATCAGTGAGAGGCAATCAGGAGAGCGACTGCTCTCCTCAAGCAGAGACTTGGGGAAGAATAAAAAAGGGGACAGATGTTTTTTTAAAAAAGTAACAGGAGCGGTGGTTGTCGTGCTTTAGTGCAGAAAGGGATTTTGCCTTTCATTCACACGTCGTGTCATTATCAGTATTAATTGAGCACCTGCCATGTGTAGCAGGAATGTACTGGCCTCTTGGGAGAGTACAAAAATGAAGACAGTACCCCTGCCTTTGAGAAGTTTACATAAGCCTTTTCCTGCACATTTGCCCACATGGATAGGATTAAAGATGAAGAACAGCTCTATCCATGCAAACATATCAGTCAGTGGTATTTATCGAGCCCTTACCAAGTACAGAGCACTGTATATTAAGCGCTTGGGAGAGTAAGTTGCAACACAGTCATAGTTTCCTGCTCACCGGGAGCTTATAGTCTAGAAGGAGAGACAGACATTAAAATAAATTACAAATAAGTGCTGAGGGTGGGGTGAATATCGAGTGCTTATAGGATACAGACCCAAGTGCCTAAGTGACAGAGAAGGGAGAGGAAAATGAGGGCCCCGTCAGGGAAGACCTCATAGAGGAGATGAGATTTTAATGAAGCTTTGAGGATGAGGAGAGTTGTGGTCTGTCTAATATGAAGTGGGAGGGAGTTGCAGGCCAGAGGGAGGACATGGGCCAGGGGTCCGCAGAGAGATAGATGAGATCAAGGTCCCGGGAGTAGGTTGGCATTAGAAGAGCAAAGTGGGTGTGCTGGGTTGTAGTAGGAAATCAGCGAGGTAAGGTAGGTGGGGATGGGATGATTAAGACCTTAAAAGCCATTGATAAGGAGTTTTCTGTTTAATGGGAAGGAGGATGGAGAAACACTGGAGGTTCATGAGGTGTGGGGCGATAGATTGAGTGGTTTTTTTAGAAAAATGATCTGGGCAGCAGAGTGAAGTAAGGAAAGAGAGGAGGCAGGGAGGACAGCGAGAAGACAGTTGCTTTGTCCAAGGGATGAAAAGATAAGTGCTTGGATCAGCATAGTAGCCGTTGGATGGAATGGACAGGACAGATTTTTAGCAACTGAAGGTAGGATGGTAGGATCTGTATCCACTTCATGTATATTTTTACAAGTTTAAGATTCAGCTACAAATCTACAGTACTTCTGTTTTGACTCCCAAAGAACATTGCAAGAGCAGCATTTAAAAGCCCCATACTACATACAACTCCTTTTAGTAGTTGTTATTTGACCCTTTTGATTATGTAAGCAAAAGCAGAAGATGACCAAAAAATGAAAATAGTCAAAAATGCAAGTTTTTTCATTCTTTTGGAGACTAGCGTATACTCTAGCTATGAAATTCAGTAGCAGAGAACAAGAGGGAATTTTTGCTTTTGTTTTTCAGAGAGTGAATCCAGCAGCGAAAGTGAAGTAAGTGGAAAGAAAGACAGTAGCAGTGAGGATAGTAGCGAAGACTCTTCGAGTGAGAGTGAGAGCGAGTCCGAATCAGAAAACCAGAAGGGAACAGCAAAGCTGAAATCTAAATCCGTCCAAGAGAGGTAAGTCTGATGATTTTTCTTTTCAGTAGGAATAAGTTATTTGATAAAAACTCATTTATGACGTTTCCCCAATCAAACATTTCTCCTAAATTTAAATTAGGAGTATGGGATTGTAAAAAAAATATTCAGTGGGTTATGTTTGCGTGAATTAATTTAGAAAGCCAACCGACTGTATTTCGATCTGCCTCTCTACTGAGTTTTCCTTTCTAATGCCAGCGAATCTTGGGGTTGCTTCGTGAAACCCGCTGTAACCTTGGGAAGCTGAGTTAAGTGATCAAGCAGTAGGTATGAAACACTTAATTACCTTTTGCAGCCATTTTGCTAAGGGCTAAAATTAAATCCTCCAACACATTGCCATTATAGAACTAAGACAATTGATTTTTCTAAATAATGTTATATTAAAAAGATTATGATCCAAATAGTAGAGTCAAAAGCTGTGAAGGGAGACGGTCAGAAGATATTTAAGCGTTTGCGCTTTGAGGATGGCCCATTATCAACAGCATTATCGTGTATTAAAGTATCATTAAGATTTTGAGTAATTGGGGGCTAATACCTTGGTTCGTGAGACTCTGGTTCTGGCACCGCCGTCAGCAAGTGGCCTCGGCAGATGTGATCGCCCTTTACTCCCCTGCAGCCGCCAGCTCACTTGATGAGTTTGCAGCTCAGCTCAGTCGTGGCTGACAGCATCAATTGGGGCACAGTACGCACTCTGCTCCTTTTATTACAGACAGTAATTAAAGCAGCTCGCCCTGCCACTTCCATAACAAACACAGCATAATGCCCTAATTATGACTTTATTAATTTAAGTCAGGATTTAATGATTTTAAAAGTGATTTATATTGTTTTTCCTGTTCAGAACAAATGAAATCTGTAGGTTAAATTAATACAGGCTTTTCATCATTGCAAAGTTAAAAAGCTAGTTACCCGCAAATTCTTTTCATTAGATTAACATCTGAAACTCTAAGCGGGAAGGTAAACAATAATTACCCATCGAATTGAAGCGATGCATAATAAACTAATACTTTTACTTGGAAGGTCTTATCTTAAAACTGAAAGCTAGATGTATTCAAAGTCCTTGCGGAATTGGAGCGAAGTAGGTACGGGGATCACGATCGCTGCTTCTCCCTCTCAGATGTGATGCTCCTTGGGTGATAGGAAAGGGAGACTGGTGTGGTTAGCAAATTGCCAGCGTTTGGGGGAATTAAAAACTCATTCCATGCAATACGCTAATTACCCTTAAGGCAAAAGAAAAGTTTGTCGCTCTGATTATGCTGTCATTCTGTTGATTTTGGTCAACTCTGTCCTGTTTTCTTCACCTACATTTGAATCTGAAGGAATAGATTCTCGAACCAGGAAAAGTAAGTCTTTGGGTTAAAACAAGAGCGCATACGTCTCTGATTTGTTTTCCGTTAATTTATAGGCAGTCAGGTAAATCCTCTGAGGCATACTGAATTCCCACTGTTTCTCAACAGAATAATTTTCAGATAATATAACTGCATGTGCTCTGTGAGTTAGCTAAAATGTTTATTAGTAAATAGGAATCATATTGCCCAATAAATGCCATTGATTGATTGAATGATTGATTAATCTCCACAGAAATCAATTCAAGGATCTGTTTCTTCCTTCCTCCGTCCCCCACACACACTTTTTTTCTTCCTGCCTCCTTAAGTTGTCCAGGTTGGGGGTTTTTTACTTCATGTCTCACCTGCTGCAAAATATTTTCATTTTTACCACTTACTTTGTAATGCTCCTGAAAGACCAAAAAGCAACCATTACAAAAACTCTGTGCATTCAGTAGTACATAACTGTTGATTGACTAAATTTGAGTTTCTAGGGCCTGAAATACTCAAGTAAGCATTTGTAGTAGAGGGGCGAGGCAGAGTGGTAGCATATACCCTGTTCCTCTTGAATACTTAGAACGGTGGATTCATCTTGATGGTCGTATGAGTTCACTAGGAGACCACACTGGCTGTAGAATTCCAGTTTGGATAAACCAACAGTGATCTGATTTACTATTCTTTATAAAGTCTGTTTTTGAAATAAGTCGCTGTAATGAACTAGCACAGGCATCTACCTTTGACAACCAAAGCGTGAGAAACCACTTGTGCTGTTTGAAATCATGATTTTTGTTTGCCATTTTTAATTGACTCAAAATATTTTTAAGTTATTGCCTTTAAGTGAATGAGTTTCCCAGTGAACGCTGCAAATTCATTCTCATCAGCCATTAATTATTTTCTACTCTTGTTATTGATGACAGTGTTTAGTGTTATTTTATGACCTTTTCCATCTATTCTATTTGAAGTGTATGTGACCTAATGTAATTGATGAGTTTGTATGGATAATGATTTATTAGATAATAGAGAGCACTGTCTCTCTGTTAGTATTCTATTCATATGCCCTAGGGTTTTGAGCCATGAAGTGACTTTTTCTTGTGCCAAATGCAGCTTATTACCAAAGGAGTCAGACCGGTTTGGAAAATATTTTAATTGAATGAGAAACTGCTCTTTGAAGCTCTTTGAAGTTCTTGTGAATGTGTTTTCTGATTTAGTTAAAAAATTGTTTTTGTACCTAGTGCTTCTGACCCCGATAAAATGAAAACCAGAAAATTAGAAGACTCTGGTTCGTCCAACTCTGACTCAAGCTCTGGAGAAGAAAGTTCTTCAGAGTCTGAATCAGACTCAGAAAGTGACCTTGAGTCCCGGAAGGTTATCGCCAAGGTAAAAGTTTATTCCACTTACAATTATATAATTTTCTATTTAGGAGGTAGAAATTCTTAAGAGGTAGAAATCCATGCAGATAACTTTGTTTCCTCCATTTTATTAGGGCAATAGCTGTATGGTATCCAAGTTTATTGGGAAAGTTCATTTAAAAAAAATCAAAAGAGACCCAAAGTAGCTGTGTTGGTTGAAATTGCAGACTGTTAGGGAGCCTCATCACATATAGAAAGATATCTTCTCTGCTTATCCAAAGCAGAGAAAACCCTCACAGAAAAGCCTTTGGCTTTTCCTGCACCCGTTGTTTTGTCTGGTAGGTTTCTTCATTTGTGGGAGAGAAGGAGTGGCGAAAAATGGATAATGATAAAGAAGTAGGGGAAGTGCTGAAACGAAGCATGCCGAGAACAGGACACTCAATTGGTTGGGGTAAATAAAGTTAAGGTGAATCACTCAGTTGTATTTATTGAGCACCTGCCGAAATAGTGATGATGATGGTTTTTATTAAGTGCCCACTCCGTACCAAACGCTTTCTTCTTCTCAAAGTGAAAGGTGATCAGATCAGGTGTGGACGCTGTCCATCACGGAGCTCACAGTCTTAAAGGGAGACAATAGAGGTGTTTTAAGTGATTTTTCTCAAGATCACCCAGCAGGCGATAATCATTTATTAAGTGCCTATCATTCACTAGGTGATAAGGTAGCTGATGAGAACCAACACTAAAATCAGGTCTTGTGGCCCCCCAATCCCAGGTTCTATCTACTAGGCCACGCTGTGTGCCAAGCACCACAAGAAATGCTTGGGAGAGTTCGGTAGATGTAGGAGCCCCGATACCTGCTCATAAACGTACACTCTAGCAGAGAGACCGTTGTGTAATTCACAGATAAGAGAAAGAAGAGTTTAGATCGAACATGTAAAATAATGTGTACCACAGGCAACAGGAGCCTTTGAGTGGAAAGGAGTTGAGGTGGCATTTGGGAGGGTGTAATCTGGGAGGATAAAAAATTAATCAGGAAAAGCAATCAGTAGTAGTTTTTGAGCATTTACTGTGTGCAGAGTACTGTACTAAGCACTTGGGAGAGTAACAGTAATCATTACTGTACTTGTTAAGCATATGCCAAGCACTCTTCTAAGCACTGGGCTAGATACAAGTTAATCAGGTTGGACAAAGTCCCTGTTCCACATGGGGCTCACACCCTTAATCCCCATTTTACAGATGAGGTAACTGAGTCCCAGAGAAGTTAAGTGATTTGCCCAGCAGACATGTGGCAGAAATGGAATTATAACCCAGGTCCTTCTGACTCCCAGGCCCGGGCTTTACCCACTAAACTGTAGTACAATAAAGTTGGTGAACATGATCCCTACCCTCAAGGAGTTTACAATCTAAATAAATTGAAATTAGGAATGGCATAAGGATGTGTACATAAGTGCTGTGAAGCTGGGGTGAGTATCAAAGTGCTTATGGGGTAAAGACCTACGTACAGAGGTGACACTAAGGGGAAGAGGGTTGAATAGTTGGGGAAAATGAATGATTAGTTAGGAAGGGTTCTTGGAGGAGATATGATTTTAATAAGGCTTAAAATGGGATGGGCAGAGTGGTAGATATTAGTAAGTGAAGGGAGAGGAAGTTCCAGGCCAGAGGAAGAACATGAGCAAGGGATCCATGGCGAGAGAGACCAAGTCAAGCCAGAGTGAGTAGGTTGCATCCTGGTTGAAGTGAAATTTCAGACAGGCTTTGAGGATGGGGAGAAAGGAGGTCTTATGATTTGAGGGAAGAAAGAGCTCAAGGCAGGAGGAAAGGTGTGAGCTAGCTTCAGAGGCCGGAGAGAAAAGGTCAAAGCGGTGAGAAGGAAGGGAAGAATGGGAGAGAGTCAGGTAAGAGTGAGGAGAGAATGGGATAGGTAAGGGGAAGAGAGGTGGTAGAGTCCCTTTTAATGTGGAGCTGAAGGTGTAACCATTTAAGTCTTTTGAGAAGAGAGTTGTGTGCACAATGACATTTTAAAAATGGATTCTGAATGGCAGAGTGAAGTATAGACCGGAGAAGGGAGAGGTTGGAATTAAGGAAGCTAATGACATTTTAGAAATAGATCCTGAATAACAGAGTGAAGTATAGACAGGAGAGGGGAGAGGTTGGAATTAAGGAAGCTAGGGAGGAAGCTGCTACAGTAATCTAGGGGGAACATCACAGGCAACTGGACCGGGGTAGTGGGGAGGTAGTTTCTAACTAGACTCTAATGCAATATGGAGAGAGAGGAGAGAGAGAAAGAGATGTGTGTGCGTGTGTATACAGTGGATCACTTTTAGTCAGATAATCACTTTTAGTCAGATATGATGTGTTCAGGAGTTAGGACCCTAGTGTATGTACAGCTTAAAAAGAAAGAATTATTTAACAGTTGTTAAAGTCTTATAGAAGGATGTATCAGCTTTCGTGATGGAATGACCTGGCTTTTGATGCTGCATTCACTGCACTAGTGAAGTAGGTCTAGGAAGAATCCAGAGACCATTAAAATAAAAAGCTGTACTTTCTGTTGTAAACTGTCCACATGCAATAAAAGATTTTCATCCTCCACCTCTCTTCCATTAACGGTTAGCAATATGTAGCTCTCCTGTGTAATATTTTTTTTTATTTTAGCAATTGAAAATTGAGTCCAGTTTATGAATTATGATCTCAATTTCAGTTTGCATAAATGTTTGGTTTTGTTCCTTCTATTGAACAGGAGTTCTAAGTGTATTGAACTGACTGGGATGAAAAAAAATCCATGATTATGCTCCCCTGTCATTTATTGCTGAGGAATAAAAGCAGATCACCTTGTTTCATTTAATGGTTGCGTGTAACAAAGACAGAATCAGGCTAGAATTTTCACCTGAGAATTTGTATCCATTTCCATACAGTAGGGGACCATAAGAACTGTAGCTTTTGAGGCCATCTTTGCCCGTCTTCAGAAACCACATAAATGAAAGTCATAGATTTTAGCGTAAAAGCCCATTAATCCTGCCATTTCTGAAAGCTATTGCCCTCTAATCAGTTTAATTTAGTGCCCCCTCATTGCCTGTTTGTATCAAATTACAACAAAACTTAAACCACTAAAATTAGAGCAGAGACCCCAGGTGGCGATAAGTACTGCCTGGAGCTAGACACCGATGTTTTTGAAGTAGCTTTAAACTAGAAATTGTTTAACACCAATGGATATTACATAGACTCATTTGAAACCAGTTGCTCTTGAAAAGTTTTGTGGAATTTTGGGTGGACCCGTTTTCCCGTATGTGGGATTTCCCCCTAATTAGTTTGACATTAAGTGGACTCACCTTCTAGTTTATCACACCTGGAATATTATTGAATATTCAGTGGGCACAATATAGGAGCAAGAAATAGGGCTCCCGTCCTCAAACAGCATATGGTCCAAATAGGAGGATCTGGTTATACAATTGACAGAGTGATGAAAATAAAAAATTGGGCTTTATCTCCCACCAACCCCACAGCCACTGGCATTAAGGCTGCTGCTCCAATCTGTTTTCTTGCCTCTCTTGCAGCAAAAAGACTGAGAAGATGATCATCTAGATGAATTCATGTATTAAGGGAACTCATATTCAGGCCTCATCTCTAAGAGTGTGCAGAAAATTGAAATGAAATAAGGCAAAGAAAATTTTTGTCTAAAGAGTAGAATTTCTTCATAGTAAGAACTAATGAATTCACAAGATGGGATTGACTCTCAACATTTTATTTTAAAATATTTGTTTGACCCTAGACAGTGTAGGAATTTCAAAGTAATTATGAAGCCTCGGGGAAAGTAGAACTGTAACAAGGGAGGCTTGAAGGTCTGTGAACACAAAATGCTTTATCTATGATCACCAACTCTTTTGAAAGTGGTATTTCATTCTTACACACTTACTGTGTGTCAAGCACTGTCCTAAGGACGGTGGAAGATACGAGTTAGGAGTGGAGTCAGTCCCTGTCCCTCATGGGGCTCGCAGTCTAAGTAGGAGGGAGAACAGGTTCTTAAGCCCCATTTTGCACGAGCCAACTGAAGCACAAGAGAAGTTAGGTGACTTGCCCAAGGTCACAAAGCAGGCAGCTGGAGGAGTCAGGATTAGTATTCAGGTCCTCTGACTCCCAAGCCCATGCACATTCCACTTGGCTGTGCTGCCTCTCTCCTTTCCTATTTTTTTATGGTATTTAAGTGCTAATATTGCTATTGTTTTGTCTGTCTCCCCCGATTAGACTGTAAGCCCGTCAATGGGCAGGGATTGTCTCTATCTGTTGCCAAAGTGTACATTCCAAGTGCTTAGTACAGTGCTCTGAACATAGTAAGAGCTTAATAAATACTATTGAATGAATGTGTCAGACACTGTACTAAGTGCTGGGGTAGATACAAGCTAATTAGGTTGGACATAGTCCATGGCCCACATGGAGCTCACAGTCTTACTCTTTACAGATGAGTTAACTGAGGCACAGAGAAGTTGGGGCTTGCTGTGATCATGCAGCAGACAAGTGGAGCCGGGATCCTAGGTCCTCTGAGTCCCGAGCTCATACTTTATCCACTAGCCCATCCTGCTCATGTCCTTCCTTCCGTCCTCCTTGAATTAACTAGACAAAAAATTCATATTTTATGCATCTAGCTCTCCAATAATGCATGGGGATGCATTCTTGCAGAACCCTTTGATAAGCATACCTTCTATCGTAGCAGTAATTATGGCACCCGGAGCCTTGTGTGCTGACACCGTTTCTCCAGTCAGTGTTACACTATATCCCAAATAGGCTCACGACAGAACGCCAGCTCTTATTTCCTAACAGCATTCTTACCGAAACACTTATCGAGGACACGTATTATGGCCAACTCAGAATATATCATCGGTTACTTTAAATATTTCCCCTCAGGTTAAAAACATATTTCTTTCATTCTGAGCCCCTTGAAGGCCAGAGACCGTGTCTAATTCTCAGCCATGTTTTCTTTCTTAACCTCTTTCTATAGTGCTTAGTAATCACTGGTATTGAGTATTTACTGTGTGTGCAAGGCTGAACTTACTGTACTAAATCCTTGGGAGAGTAAAATGCAACAGAATCGGTAGACACAATCCCTGCCCACAACGACCTTACACTCGGAAGGGGGAAGACAGGCATTAATAGAAATAAATTACAGGTACTTATATAGCTTACAGTCTAGAGGAGGGAGACGTTAATATAAATAAAATATGGATATATAGATAAGCGCGGGGGGTTTGAGGATGGGGTGAGTATCAGGTGCTAAAAGGGTACAGATCCAAGTGCATAGGTGACACAGATGGGAGTGGGAATAGAGGAAAAGAGAGCTTAGTCAGGGAAAGCCTCTTGGAGATGGGATTTTAATAAGGCTTTGAAGGGGAGGAGAGTGGTGGTCTTTCATATATGGAGGTGTTTGGAGTTCCAGGTCAGAGAGAAGACGTGGGCAAGGGGTCAGCAGTGAGATAGATGAGATCAAGGAACAGTGAGTAAGTTGGCTTTGGAGGAGTAAAGTGTGCAGGCTGCATTGAAGTAGGAAATCAATGAGGAGAGAAAACAGGGAGCACTTCACAAATTTGTGTGTGTTGTTATTATTTTGTACCTTCTTTCTAAATGACAGAGAGTATATCAGAGTACCTTTTACTGCCCTTTTAACATTGGATCATTCAATTGGGCAATTTTATTAGAGAAAACTTGTCATCACCACCACATACAGTGGATTTTACCCAAAGGAGAGAATACCGTGGCCTGATTGGATCTCTAGGATGGTTTCAGAATTCATTTGATTTACTCCATTTACACTCATAAAATACTAATATACATGGTAAATGTGTATATATTTTTAAGAAGAGGAGATTTTATAGTCTTTTTCCTGCCTCTTATTTTATTCATTCTTACAATACCGCTTTTATGAAGTAAGCTCAAGTACTTTAAGATACAAGAATGTCTGCATTGTGTGATCACTAAAGACACTTGAGTCAAGTATCGAAGCGCATGGGACATGTGGTTGGCCTTGATCAGCCATTCTTCCTGCCGTTACTTCTTGGAAGATTTTCCCTCTTGAGATCTAACCCTCATGTAATTTTTGAAAAACAAGTATCTAATTACTAGGCACATATATTTGGAGGCATAATTATCGCTCAAGCTTTTTTTTTTTTTTTTTGCCAGCGGGAGATGACCGGATTTAAAAATTTTAAATTCACCTTAAAAGAAAAAACTTTAATAAAAAAAGTACCTTGGAAAAAAATAATTCTCTAAATAATTGTGGTAAAAAGCATTTTCCTCAAACCAAGAAGAGTAAAGGAATCAGTGATGCAAGCCACATTGTACCAAGAACAGATTCACATTTATATCACTCTATCTTATTTTTACTGATATAATTATAAGTTATATTCTGCTTGTACTTATAATTATGGGTGGAACAGATGGTTGGAGCTTCGTTTAAAATAATGTATCTTAAAAGGCTGCCAACATTTTTTCTAGAAAGGGACTTTTTCTCCCTCTTTGGCACTGAATTTAGATTTATGCTCCTTTTCCTTCTGACACCCTCTTTACTCGCGTGTGTATGTGATCACTTCTCATCAGTGTGCTCTCCTTCTCTTACGTCTTTATTGCTGCGAAGTAAAAGTTATATCCCCTCCTCCACTATATAATAACAATAGTTGTGATATTTGTTTAAGTGCTTATGGTGTGCTAAGCAGTAGGGTAGATATGAGATAATCAGGTTTGACACAGTCCTTGCCCCCTGTAGTCCTCACAGCCTAAAGGGGGGAGAGAACAAGTAATGGATCCCCATTTTACAAATGAGAAAACTGAGGCACAGAGAAGTTAAGTGACTTGCCTAAGGCACACAGCAAACAAGTGGCAGAGTTGGAATTAGAACCCAGGCCCCCGACTCCCAAACCTCTTTCCACTGAGCCACATAGAGAACTTGTCTTAGTAACAATAATCTAAGTACAAAAATAAAACTGTCATAAGGTCAGTAATGATAAAAATAATCAAAATTACAGCTTTATTATTTGAAAAGTTTTAAAGTTTAATTCCAGAACCAGGATTAGGCAGCAGGGACGATAAATCCCCTCTGACTTCTCCTTCTCTTCCCCAGGAGGCTGTCCTCAATTAATTATTGTATTCTCCCAAGTGCTTAGTAGAGTGCCCTCTGTACCGAAAGTGCTCAATAAATACCATTGATCGCATAAGACTTATTCTCTCTATTATATGCCAGGCATTCCATAATAGTAGCAGTAATAATTGTAGTACTTTTTGTGTTCTTGATGAATGCAATAGAGTATACTCAAGTGTGCGGAAATGCAACAGAAGCTAAAAGCATGTTCCCCGCTCCCAAAGTGGTAAGGGATTTTAATTACTTGACCTTTATGGTGGTGTTCTGCAAAGCATTTATCAATAAGTCAGTAGCATTTGAGCATTTACTCCACACAGAAAAGTGTACTGTGCACTTGGGAGAGTACAGTAGAGTTAGTAGATTGACATGATCCCTGCTTTCAAGGATCTTACAATCATGTGGGTGAGACAGATTCAAAAGGAACCCGCCTCACAGGCGTGGGTCAGGAAGGATCTCCTCACGTGGTTTCAAGCCAGATCTGTGGTGTGGTGAGGAAGGGACAGGCAGCAGGATTCATTCTGGTAGCTCCTCACCATGGTGCGGAGGAAAGGGTTTCAGCTGGATCCGCAGTTTAATGAGTATTCCTAAAACGACTTCATTTGCTTCAACTAGGACCTTTTACTCATTTATCATGCAAACGGATATAAAATGCTTTATGCACTGGCATTAAGTAAATTTTTTATTAATAATATGCTCCACGGTAGTGCCGGAGAAATTAACACGCATGGACCCATGCAGACTAAAATTTAACCTTTTA
Source organism: Ornithorhynchus anatinus (assembly GCF_004115215.2). NCBI lineage: Eukaryota > Metazoa > Chordata > Mammalia > Monotremata > Ornithorhynchidae > Ornithorhynchus > Ornithorhynchus anatinus. The sequence continues at coordinate 25,839,720 of NC_041728.1, read as the reverse complement.
ATCCATTTACCAACCTTTCAAAAAAAAAAAAGTATTACTGTGTCACAGTGTTATCAATCAGTCACTCTTTGCTGAACACTGTTCTAGGTTCTCGAGTACGGCGCAGTTCAGTAGAGGTGGTAGACACGATCCCTGTCTACAAGGAGCTTACAGTCTAGAGAGGGAGGCGGACATGAAAAGAAATTACAGAAAAGAGAAATGGCATATATTAGGATATATGCATAAATGCTATGGGATTAGGGTGGAATAATCTGTATTTAGGGGGTACAGATCTGAGAGCATAGGTGACGCAGAGGAGAGGGTAAATAGCGTAAATGAGAACTTAGGAGAGGACCTTTGGAGGAAATGTGATTTTAGGATGGCTTTGAAGGTGAAGGGACTGGGCGGGTCTGTCAGATATGAAGGGGGAGGGAGTTGCAGGCCTAAGGGAAGTTGTGGGAAATCATATTTATTTAGCACCTACCACGTGCAGAGCACTGGACTAAAATGCTTGGGGGAGTATAGTGTAACAATAAAGCAAACATATTCCCTGCCCAAAACAAGCTTACAGTCTAGAGGAGGAGACAGATATTAAAATAAATAAATTACGGCTATGTACGTAGGTAAGTGCTGTGGAGCAGAGGGGAGGGGTGATTAAAGGGAGCAAATTAGGGCGACGCAGATGAGTGGGAGAAAAGGAAATGAGGGCTTAGTCGGGGAAGGCCCCTTGGAGGAGATGGGCCTTCAATTAGACTTTGAAAGTGGGGAGGGCAACTGTCTGTCGGATAGGAAGAGGGGGGACGCTCCAAGCCAGAGGCAGGGACTTGGGCGAGATGTCGGCCGCAGGATAGGTGAGATGGAGGTACAGAGAGTAGGTTGTCATTAGAGGAGCGAAGTGTGGGTGCTGAGTTGTAGTAGGATTCATTCATTCAATAGTATTTATTGAGCGCTTACTATGTGCAGAGCACTGTACTAAGCGCTTGGGATGAACAAGTCGGCAACAGATAGAGACAGTCCCTGCCGTTTGACGGGCTTACAGTCTAATCGGGGGAGACGGACAGACAAGAGAGTAGCGAGGTGAGGTGGTGGGGGGACAGAGGTGATTGAGTGCTTTAAATCTGGTGGTAAGGAGTTTCTGTTTGAAACGAGGGTGGATGGACAATCACCAGATGTTCTTGAGGTGTGGGAAACACAGCCTGAACATTTTCGTAGACAGATGATCCGGGCAGCAGAGTGCAGTAGGGGCTGGAGTGAAGAGAGGCAGGGAGGTCAGCAAGGAGGCCGATACAACAGTCAAGGAGGGATAGGATAAGTGCTTGGATGAATGAGGTAGCAGTTTGGATGGAGAGGAAAGGGCTGATTTTAGTGACGTTGTGAAGGTTGAAGGGACAGGATTGAGTGATTGAATATGTTGGTTGAATGAGAGAGATGTCAGGGTAATGCCAAGATTATGGGCTTGTGAGACAGGAAGGATGGGGCGCTGGATAAGATGATGAGAAAGTCAGGGTGAGGATAGGGTTTGGGTAGAAAGATAATGAGCTCAGTTAAGTTCAAGGTGACGGCAGGACATCCAAGTAGAGACGTCTTGAAGGTAGGAAGAAATGGGAGACCGTAAAGAGATCGGGGCTGGAGATGTAAATTTGACTTGCCGATCTCAAGAAGCGTCCTTTTTGAGACTGCTATGTTTGGCGTAGACACATTCCACGAGACTTGGAGAAAAGAATAGGGCCAGCCCCAAATGGCCCCTCTGCAAACTCTGTTGTTTCACTAAGTTTTTTAAATGCCATCTTAAATATTCCAATTTGTTGCACCTGTATATATATTCATGGCAAAGCTGAAATTTTGAGAGATAACCATATCATAGATATCACTGTTGAGGTATTTTTTTTTAACTGTAGCTAATCATCCGGACCAGAGTCTTGTCACCTCTGTTAAGACAAGTTGGTGTACAGGTATAATGCTAAGTAAAGGACAGCAATAGAAGGAAGGACGCAGGAGAGCAAAACCTATGAGGAAAAAGGATTTTTAAAGAGCAGAGGGTGGACTCCACTGTTTCGGCAGTCCAGCCCCCACCACTTCTGCCTTCAGTTCTAATGTTTTTGAAAAATCTTACCCACCTTCCTCAGACCAGGCTTAAACTTGAAAGCTGAGGGTTGAGACTTTTTTCCGTAGGGGAAAAAAAAAACCCCGATTACCTTCATGTCACCATCATCATTGCGGAGTATTTATTGTGCCACATGTTCCTGGCTCTTTGTAAAAAGGAATGAGTAAATCAGAATATGCAATTTTAGTGGTTTTAGGTTATTTTCCACTCAAATTCTGCAGTGAACGCTCAAGGTTACCTATAGAAAACAAATGCCAAAGACATGTTTCACAGCACATGGTGTATGTAGGTAGAGTAACGAGATCGGAGCGATCACGAGGTAATACAAGGCTTATGTAGAAAAAGTGAAGGATTTTTCAGGGAGTTTTTATTCGGGATCATTTCCGATGTGGGTCAGAGGTAGGAAATAAACAATTTACAGACTTCTCAAGAACTGTCATCTGTCCTTTTGGACACTTAGTTTGTAGTTTATATATATTCTCATTATCTTCAGTTGAGTTTCCTGAATCCGTCAAAGTGAATACCATTTAGAGAAGGCCTCCTCGTTGAATAATATGGCAATACGAAAAGATTCTCCGAAGTCAAAGGGACAGATTTTTCTTTTGACTCTGAATAGCAAGTCTCCCCTCAAGTTCACAGAGCCGTCTGGGTTAAAAATTCCAATTTTTAAATGATCTGGTCCTTAGAATTTTTATATCGGTTGTCAGATGTAAGGAGGCGTAAGATTCATTAGGTTGTCCTTGCTCAGTAATTCTAATTGAAAATATTTCATGCAAATATCTTGCCCTATGAGGCTAGAAATTAGCATCGAACTACTGAAGACTTCAGAGTTCACTATGGGTTCAGTGAACTTTACATGATGTTTATCCCGTTTTGTAACTTACATTTAAAAATCCCTTCATGGTGTCTTTCTGGTTCTTTTCTGAACAGGCATGCGCATTGCCTATCAAGAAAGATCTGGGTAAACTCCTTGCTCCTTTTAATTAGCATTAAAATGAATGTGTGTCATGGACAAAAATTTATCCACGTCTAATATTACGTAGTTCGATCTACTCTTTATTATTTTAAACTTAATAGGTATTGCAGAGAGCTTTTGTATTTGAATAACTGAAATGCATTAGGTAGAAAATTCAGTTTGTTTACTCTGTGGCTCTCTACTTCGTTTTGAAATCTATATACCATAGGTATTCAGGTTAGGTATTCAGATAAACAATTAAATCCTGTAGAAACCAAATACAGATTTGATGATGATGTATCGGTAAATAGAAGCTTCTTTAGGACTCAAAATAAGCGACTGTCGTTCTCTTTATATATACATGTATACGTCTTATACCATCACTCAGCTGTTAAAAACCTGATCCACTATTTAAAAAAATATCCAAAAACAAATTGTCTCTTTTTCTGCCTGATCTCTCTTCAAGTGCTGACACAATGGAAACAGTGGGTGATCTGTCAGTGCGTTTGGTTTGTCAATGATGGTTTTGTATAAATATTGGGAGGGTAAGAAATAAAATTCGCCCAGTAAAATATGATTTCATCTGCCTTTTCTCCGCAGCTCCATGGCTCATGCTGCGGTGTGAAATTCTCATTTTACACACTTTGCAGGCGGAGCACATGAATTATGCATTGAGCAAGAGAAATCTCCTGCTTCAAGTCCGATATGCATTTTCCCAGGTTCTCTCTCTATTACCGAGATGAATTGCAAATGGAGAAATGTTTGATGGAATACAGCACTTAACTTCTGGGTTTAGAATTCAGATTTTTATTTTCACAGTAGATTCTTCAGGTTAAAAAAATGTTTGCTCTGTGTGGATTTTTTTTTTTAATGAAGAAAAAAATACGGGAGTAACAGGAGGCACATTGCAGGTTTTTTATAGCCCTGATTTAGAATGCAAGGCGTCTTCAATTTGGTAGAAATGACCATTGTCGTTCGCTGATGTTGTATTTCAGTCACTGGTTATTTGCTATTCCGAGAAAGTCAGTGAATTTCTGTCTTTTGGGGGCTCTTTTTTAGCTTCCAATGGGAAAGCGGTTGTGCCGATTTCATTGCTGCTTTATCCTGGGCTTGTGTGTATTTGTGATCCCTAAGGATCTACACAATCCTAGCTGGGTGGTAGAAATAAGATATAGACTTGCCCCAGCCTTCAGCTTTATCTTGATTTGATGGGTTTCTAATTTTTCAAGTGGGGAGGTTACAGTTCCATAAAAGCAGTCATGCACCATTTTAGTTTAAGGAAAGGTACACCCGTTGTCATCAGCTCAGCATTTTGATAAGTCATGTGGTGGAGCGCTTTTCTTACTGTGGGTGTATAACCCTCAAACTAGTGATATCCTGAAGACGGCATGGTCATTCTGAATTCTATTCTCAGGAGCGCAGGACTTGATGAATTCTGGGCATTCTTAAGTTGAGATTCCTTCTGCTCGTTCTGACTTAGAAATTGTTCATTTTAGGGCAGAAATTTAAAAAAAAAATCCCTAAGGAGCCCATCCTGCTTGCTTTGAGTTTTCAGGGGAGGGGAAACTTTCTTATAAGAAATCTTTCTACCTTAAACCAAGTCATTGTAGAGACACCCAGCACTAATGGATTTAGGCAGGGGATGAAGTGGTTAAGATTTCGGCATTATGAGCACCACAGGGGATTCTTGCTCAGGTGATGTGAAATGGGCTAGTTGCTGCCCTATAATACAACTTAAGGGTGCTGCATAAGAGCCCTGCTCCATCCACTTGATCTCTACCTTAGGTTCGGGCCACTTGTCCAGACGTTTTCCGAGCTAGCTGAGCCCTTTGGCCGCATGATGAAACCACGGTCACTCAAAGGGTTGGCTCAGTAAAGAAGGCTGGGAGGGCTCCAAGAAGACAGAGAAGAGAGGGCTCATTGAGTGAACAGATGCCCACAAGGAACAACCAGACTGTAGACGAGAGGAGTGGCTCTCAGCCCTCTAAGAACTCTGACACCTCCCTTGATCTTAGGGAGGGCCAATATATCGCGGTCCTGGGAGAGCTGAGGCTTGAAGGTAATTCTCCGTTTGCCTGGGAAGGAGACTGGAGGTAGACGGTGATGCCATCTCGGGGAGAGCTCCTGTCTCCATAGACCTAAGACTAACACCGCCTAAGGGAGAGCTGCTCTCCCATGGAGACTTAGACTCACGCCTGGAGTATTGTTCTAGGCCATTTGGGACCATACTGAAGGAAGCGAGGGCTCAAACTAGAATAACAATAATAATAATAATTAATAGTATTTCTTAGGCGCTTACTACGTGCCAAGCACTGTTCTAAGCCCTGGGGTAGACCCAAGGCTGTCCCACATAGAGCTCACAGTCTTAATCCCCATGAGGTAACTGAGGCACAGAGAAGTTAAGTCTAATGCCAACCTTCTCACCGTACCTGAGTCATATCTATCTCACCGCTGACCTCCTGCCCCTATCCTGCACCTGGATTGGAACTCTCTCCCACTTCATATCTGACAGATCGCCACTCTCCCCACCTTCAAAGTCTTATTGGAGACACATCTCCAAGAATCTTCACTGACTAAACCCTCAATTTCCAATACTCCCTCTCCCTTCTGTTTTTCCCTTGGACTTGGATTTGTACCCTCTATTCACCCCGCCCTCTGCCCCAAAGCTGTACATATCCATAATCTCTTTTAATATGGTTTTTTCCCCTCTAGACAGTAAGTTCTTTATGGGCAGAGAACATATCTATCAAAGAGAAGCAGCATGGCCTAGGGGAGAGAGCACAGACCTGGGAGTCAGAGGGCTTGAGTTCTGGTCCCGGCTCCACTGCAGGGACTTAGCACCCCCGGAAAAGAAAGGAAGTTGAAAAAGAAGGGAGGAGCATGGCATCATCTACTCAGATCAGAAGTTATTTCTGTTTCCAGTTGCAGAGATTTTTATTGTGGGTCACTTAAGGCACACAGAAGTCTCTCATGCTTGCCAAAGGAGAGGTTCAATAAAGGAATAAGTCAAGGATGGAGGTTGTCATTTGGTGAGAACTTCAGCGTAAATCACATAAATTTGATTTTCTGGGAACTGTACAGGAGAGAAGAAAAGAGCTTGCTTAATGTTAAGTTCTAAAAAATTTCTAACCCAACTTTTCCCACCATTGTCCAAAAATATAGTTTGTTACTAGTAGACCATCATTTCATGATTGATTAATTGATTGGACCACCTACAACATCATTTGGTTTCCTCCCTGTTGATCAGAGAAGGTACCATTCTGACACCCTCCCCCCAGAGGAGCCCATGTGTTGGATCAGTCAAGATTTCATATTAGATTATTAGTGAGAGTGCTCTTCTGTGCCCCACTCTCATGTGCACCAGATTTTTAATCACTGAAAGAAATAACACTCACGTTGTTGCAAATCTATGTGAAAAAGAGCCTGGGTGAAGCAAGGGAGAGCAAACTAGAGCATGAGAAGCACTGTGGCGTAGTGGATAGAACATGGGCTTGGGAGTCAAAAGGTCATGGGCTCTAATGCCAGCTCCACCACTTGTCTGGTTTGTGACCTTGGGCAAGTCACTTCACTTCTCTGGGCCTCAGTTACCTCATCTGTAAAATGGAAATTGAGACTGTGAGCCCACATGGGACAGGGACTGTGTCCAACTCGATTTGCATGTATCCACCCCAGTGCTTAGTACAGTGCCTGGCACATCGTAAATGCTTAACAAATACTATTATTATTAATGCTGTTTGGTTTTAAGTGGCAGATAGAGATGAAAGAGGAGAAGCAACTGATCCATAATAAATCCAGGGTCAGGTTCAGGGCTGAGCATATATCTTTTTGGTATGAAAAGAAATCATAATCTGTTTCCTAACAAGTTTTCACATTGTGAGATTTCTGTTTCCTTCTGTGAACTAATTGAAATACTGTAACTCTTCTGCCCTGGGTGAAAGAGTGTCAGATTGTAACTCTGTTCCCATTTTCTCTTTAAATTTTCTTCAGTTATTGATTTAAACTGTCCACGTGACATGTTTCGCTTAAGTAGTTCTAGATTTGACACTGTGGTGAAGAGATATATTAAGCCTGGTATCAGATTCACCAAATAGTAATTGTAATTATAAGCTTCACTTTCAAATTTGACAAGTTTTGAACATGGAAAAATATTGTGGCACAAATTTTCAGAAGGCGAGATGGTCACATTTTTCAAAGAAATGTGGGAAAATATGTTGTGCCATTTTAAAAGTTAGACTCTGCTTGGCAAAAATGTCATCCTCCCATTCTTTCCCTCCCTTTTCTGTTTCCCAGAAAGAACAGAAGAAAACGGTACAAGAAAGGAAAGTTCCTGGTCAGAAAGAAATTTCTCTCCTAGACCTTGATGATTGTGAGTACCCAGATTTAAAATACTTTTTCTTATGATATGACCGTTTAATGACTTCATTTTCCCTCAAGCCATTTTTGCTTAGCCATCTTGAAACATGAACCAAACTGTGAGCATGACCCCATTTTGACCGTTGGACAAACTAAAGCAGTAGGAGTCATGTTTGATATCAAGGAGACAGTGGTGGAAACCCAGTCTGGTCAGAATGCATTTCGACCTTTAACTGGATTGAGAAATAATATGCTTACCTGAAGTACTTTTCCTTTAGGTTTTCTTTTGGGCATCACTGTCCCAGGGCATCATCTAAATACAGTCATTACACAAGGGACGAAAGCAGGGATCCTCCCATCAAAATCAATGGAAGTAAGGCTATTTAGAGGATCTTTGAGACCACTCTCTGGGGAAAAATTGTTCAGATATCACAAGAACAGCATCAATTAGCACCATTGCTGAACTACCTTATCTTCAGTATTGACCCTCTTGCAAATTGGAGGCAATTGTAGAGTGTCGATATTAGTCTCATGTCAATTCACTTTGTCATTTGTTTAGACTAGAGCCAGGCACCTCATAGGATATTTTCCTATCCACTAGAACTTTTCAGCAATGATAAGTTTCTTCAAAGTAGCAAACACTTTGGTTTTTCCTCAAAACTCTGTCTGCCATCTACACCTTTTCCAAGAACCAAATCCCCTAAAACCCAGAACTCAGAAAAATCTCCAACTTCGTACCTGACATTAGACAGCCACTTATTCAGTAGGCAGGTAGTAAAATAAAGTATCACCTTGCCCGTGCCATAGATACTAATAATGTTGATATTTGTAAGCATTTACTATGTGCAGAGCACTGTTCTAAGCGCTTCGGGAGATACAGGGTCAGCAGATTGTCCCACGTGAGGCTCACAGTCTTAATCCCCGTTTTCCAGATGAGGTAACTGAGGCACAGAGAAGTTAAGTGACTTGCCCATAGTCACACGGCTGACAAGCGGCAGAGTCGGGATTCGAACCCATGACATCTGACGCCCAAGCCCGGGCTCTTTCCACTGAGCCACACTGCTTCCCCTAATTCTGGTATTTAAGCACTTCTGGTATTTAAGCAAAGAGTGCTGGGTGCCCGACGCTGGAGTAGATACAAGATGATCAGTCAATCATTGGTATTTATCAAGTACTTACTGTGTGCAAAGCATTGTACTAAGCACTTACGTTATGCTGCCTACAACGACGTATCCCAGATGGGGCTAAGTCTGAGAAGAGAGAACAGGTAGTGAACCCCCATTTTGCAGGTAAGGGAATTGAGGCACAGAGAAGTAAAATGACTCGTTCAAAGTCACACAGCAGAACGTGGCAGAGCTGAAATTAGAACCCAGTTCCTCTGACTCCAGGGTTGTGCTCTTTCATTCATTCATTGATTCCATCATATTTATTGAGCGCTTACTGTGTGCAGAGCACTGTACTAAGCGCTTGGAAAGCACAATACAGCAATAAAGAGACAATCCCTGCTCACAGTGGGCTTACAGTCTAGATGGGGCGAGACATTCTTGAGCAATTGTTACATAGCCTTATGTTTGTTACAACTGCGTCTTGTGCCTTTTGGCCTGAGGACATACGTTTGTGTATTTGTGGTTGAAAAACGAATACGGTCTGTTAATCATAGAAGAAGAATCGCTATTTTTCAGTTACAAGGCATGGGTGAAAAGAAAGGTACATTGGACTGTGCCCACTGGGTAAAAATAGCACCCTGCTTTCCCAAGTGCTTAGAACAGTGCTTTGCACATAGTAAGCGCTCAATAAATAGTAATGATTGATTCAGATCAATTTGGGCTGTCAGAGGTATGCAGGAAATGGGGACTTATATTGTCTTTTATTCATATACCGCAAGCTAAGTGATTTATTGAGCCACGTCCAGAGTATGAATTTTCCCTATGTTCTGTTAATTTGACAGTGAGCAAGGCTTCCCTTAGCTCTGTGTCCTCCACACCTTACCTGGCTGACTTCCAGGTGTCCACTAGAGCCTTTGGAAGAATGACACCGTATGAAGGATGGTGCTTTCATTAGTATTATCATCGTATTTGTTAAGTGATTATTTTGTGCCGGGCACTGCCCTGGGTGCTGGGGAGAGGTACAAGGATATTAATTGAGATCCGATTAGAAGAGGGGGAGTGGGATTGACACTGGGGTAGAAATTACAGGTACCTTAACACAGAGTTCTGGGTGCATGAAGGAACAAGAATCTCCAGCTGTCATTCAAGGAATTTTGAAACCTTTCCTTAGGAGATTGTCCCTTCCGAACGGATTTGCCATTATAGCTTTGTAAACCAAGTCTAGTAGCTGCCAGAATTTGAGATTAACTTGGCAAAATCAAGATGTTAAATAGAATTGTCATACATTTATTAATCGAAGTAATTTAATTACATTTCCTAACAAAATGAAAATGTTGCTTTTGATGATTTGAATCAAATTTTCATGCACATTTACTAATTTAGGCTTTTTCCTGCAGTTAACTCAGTATCCACTCCCGTAGCTGTTCCCACACCAGCTTTGTCTCCACACTTGATAGCTGATCTAGCAGGTTTAAACTTGTCGGGCTCTTCACCTGTCATCAATGTAAGTCGTTTTCAAAGTCTCAATTTTGAAATCATTTTCTTTGTCTCAGAAAGACACCAGTACACGTGTGGGTTATTTTGATTGAAGTGCCCATTGAAACCAATCTGTTCCCTTCACAGTTCCGTACCCACCATGAGTCCAATTCACATTTGAAACTGTAGTTGTACTACTGCTTTGGGGGGCGGTTTCCTTGACCCCAATTGTACTCGTATTCATTTTCTCCTCTTCACGCTCAGTTCTCTTGCTGTCTTTCGTGTGGTTCTTTGGTGGTCCAGGTAGTCAGCATCTGACTCGTTTTCATCACTCCATCATTGCCTTCCATCTTTCTTGTTTGCTGTAGTGCCAGTGTCCTCTTACTTCTTCTTCTCAAATCCCTTTTCCCACCCTATCATCTTTCTCTTCACTCCTCTCTTTTAGAATGCTTTTTACATTTTTTCTCTTGTAATTTAATTCTGGACTCCCTTAGAATGATCTCTGTATTGTCTTTTCATACAGTAGGGTCTCCGTAGCTACTTCTGGAGAAATCAAGCTCTCCTAGGCATTTAATGCCTTGTTGGGAAATGTTTTATAAAAAGAAATTGCCTTGTAAGGGCAATTCCTGGCCATTCAGGTAACAGCAGATGATTTCTCAGAATTGATCTGGTACGTAAGAAAATATGAATGTTTTATGAATAATGTAAAGGAGGCTAAAAGCATTTGAGTAGTCCCTCCTTTCCAGATTTGTTTCTTTATGTTTTCCTAAAGTGGATAAAGTATTAGATTCAGCAACTAGGAGTGACTGTGTGGTGCAGACATAGAGTTTTGAAAAGAATGTTTCTGTTAAAATAAAAAATAGTTTAGGCTCAGATCCCATAGGACAAACCCAACATTAAGTGCCAAGCTAACAGTAAGAGAAAGGATTAACACTTTTGGAGCCTCTTACTGCAATCCTTTTGCCCTGGGCAAATACTCCGGTGTATTGTAGCATGTCAAGAGCTACAGAGAGGATATTGGGCCCTCTCTTTCCCCCTTTGTCCAATCCCCTCATCCTTGGGCCTCAGTCTCACTGCTACTCTGAGGGACTGGAAGGTAGCCCACAGAGGGAGGCTGGTGGCTAGGTGAGGAAGGGTGAATGGGTTTTTCTAATTGTGCTTTCCCAATGCTCAGATTAATGCATATAGAGAGGCAGAGTTATCTAGTGGGAAAAGCCTGGGGCTCAGATCGGGTAGATCAATCCAACAGTCAATGGTATTTATTGAGTGTTGGCTGTGTGCAGAGTTCCTTACTGAGTGCTTGGCAGAACACAATACAACAGAATTGGAAGACAGACTCCCTGCCCACAATGAGTTTACAGCCTAGAGGAAAAGCCTGGGGCTCGGAGTCTGGAGATATATGCAGCTGTGTAATCTCTTGGGCCACCTCAGGCAAGTCATCTACACTCGGCCTCTAAAATGGGGAAAATAAAACCAAATTCTTCCTACTTTATGGGGATATTGTGAAGGTAGATCAATCCAACAGTCAATGGTATTTATTGAGTGTTTGCTGTGTACAGAGTACCTCGCTGAGTGCTTGGCAGAACACAATACAACAGAATTGGAAGACAGACTCCCTGCCCACAATGAGGCTACAGCCTAGAGGAAAAGCCTGGGGCTCGGAGTCTGGAGATTTATGCAGCTGGGTAATCTCTTGGGCCACCTCAGGCAAGTCATCTACACTTGGCTTCTAAAATGGGGAAAATAAAACCAAATTCTTCCTACTTTATGGGGTTATTGTGAAGGTAGATCAAACAATCAATGGTATTTATTGAGTGCTGTGTGCAGAGTACCTCACAGAGTGCTTGGCAGAACACAATACAATAGAATTGGAAGACATACTCCCTGCCCACAATGAGTTTACAGCCTAGAGGGGGAGATAGACCTGGGAAACAGAAGGACCTGGGTTCTGATTCTGGCTCTGCCACTTGTCTGCTGTGTGACCTTGAGCAAGTCACTTCTCTGTGCCTGTTACCTCATCTGTAAAATGGGGATTAAGACTGTGGGCCCCATGTGGGGCATGAATTGTGTCGAAGCTGATTAATTCGTCTCTACCCCAGCTCTTAGTACAGTGCCTGGCACATAGTTACTGCTTAATAAGTACCAAAAAAAGACATTAATATAAATAAAATCACAGATATGTACATAAGTGGAGCACTATGGTCTAGTGGGAAGAGTATGGGCCTGGGTGTCAGGGAACCTGTATCTAATCCCAGTTTTGCCACATGACTGCTGGGTGACCTTGGACAAGTCACTTAACTTCTCTGTGCCTCGTTTACCTCATCTGTAAAATGGAAAGTCACCATCTGCCCTCCCTCCTACTTAGACTGTGAGGCCTGTGTGTGACAGTGACTGACCTGATTTTGTATCTTCTCCAGTGCTTAGAATAGTGTTATAGAAGAACCTATAATAAGGGTTTACCAAATACCACTGTCGTTATAATCACTGTTATAAGTTGCTGTGAGAATGAAGGTGGGATAAATGAGATAATAGATGTAAAAGCATTTTGAAATGGTAAAATCTTTACTACTTCAAGATAGTATTTCTACTATAGAGCATTTAATAATTCATTTTGATAATGAGCGTTAATAAATCACTTTGGAAAATCAAGTGCTCTATAATTTGCATGTGGATAATAGAGCCAGCGAATGAATGAATAAAAAGATAATGGTAAACAGACATGGAGTTAAGGAATAGGGATTGAGACAGCAGATAAATTTAGGTGAGTCAGCTGGCAGTATAGTTCAGTTTCTCAAAAGATACTCTGATTTGCCCTCCCCGCACCTTTTTGAGAGACCATAGTTTGGATAAGGTGAGAATGAGCTGTGACTCAAGATTTGCCCTAAAGGGAAAATGGCACATCATAAAGCATGTCCATGAAAAGTCACTCTCCAGATTTCCCTGAATCATAATTTGATTAGTTACCAATTATGACAAACACAATCAAGAGCTCAGAGGCCAGGAACCGTGTAATGAAGAGGGAAAAGGCAAGTGCTTAATTTTGGATGGAGACATTAAGAATATTTGAGGTTTCCCTACTTTATCCTCTATCGTGCATATACGTTAGTGTAGGTGTGTAGGTTAAGGTACATTAAGGAACACGCTTAAGGGTATGTAGGTAGTTCTTTTGCCCCATTTTCTTGTCTCTTCAGCATCACTGTTGTTCCAGACGAGCCAACTACATCCTCCACTCCCGCCAACTACATCCTCCACTCCCGTTCTCAAAGATCTTCCTGTTCTTCCTTCAGGCAAAGACTCACTTTTAGATCAGCCTCCCACTTCTCACTAACCCATGTTTCTAATTTCCTGTAAAACCCACATCAGACTGCATTTCCACCAGGAAGCCTTCTGTGAGAAAGGTGGAACATAGTCTAGACATCATTACTAGAACAGCCAAACATAATTTCCCTACTCCAAAACAAAAATGAGACCTCAATCAGTAGTGTTATGGAGCACTTATTCTAAGCACAGCCTTGAACTAAGTACTAAGCGAAGCCTTGAATTAAGTTGGCAGATATGATCCCAGCCTTCAAGAAACTTACAAATCTAGCAGGGGAGGCAAATATCAAAATCAATTACAGCAGGAGGAGCCAGTGAAGTATAAAGATATTCATAATGGCTAAAGTTCTTGGGGAACTCAGAAGTGCTGAAATGGCAGTATGGCGGAGATGATAGGTTTATCAGGGAAGACCTCCCGGAGGTGATGTGATTTCAGAAGTGGCTGGAAGCGCTGAGCTAGATGTGATGTGAGCCAGATGGCCTAGGGCATAGTTCTAGGCCAAAGTGGGGGCATGAGAAAGGTCAGTGGCAGGAGATCTCATTAACATTATGAACTGGAGAGGGGAGAAGCTGAAGAGTGATGCAGTAACTGAGCCAGGCTACGACTTCTGCTTGGACCAGTGTGATGACAGTTTGGATGGAGAGGATGGGGCACTTTTTGGAGACGATGGAAAAAAAAGAACTGACAGAATTTGGTGACTATGGAGGGAGGGAGGAAAAGAGAGAGAGAAAAGTGAAGGATAATTACATCATGGTTTTGGTCTTGAAAGATGGGGGAGATGTTGATGTCAGTAGTAAAGGGAAAGTTAGAAGGCAGAGGGGATTTGGGAGGGAAAATCACTTCAGTTTTGAACAGGTTGAGCTTGAGATGGCAGCCGGACATCCAGGTAGAGATGACCTGGAGACAGGAGGTGATGCCAGATTGTAGAGAAAAAGTGGGAGAGAGAGGAGTAGTGAGATAGATTTGGGGTCCTTTAATATTGTGGCTGAAGCCGTGAGAGTGGATGAGTTCCCCCAAGAGAGTGGGTGTAAATTGAGACTAGGAGTGGAGCCAGAAATGAGCCTTGAGGGACCCCCACAGGGAGTTGGGGAAAGAGGAAGAACTGGTGAAAGAGACTCCGAAGGAATGGCCGGTGAGGTAGGAGGAGAACCAGATGAGAAATCAATAGAAAGCAAGGTTAGCTAGTGTTCCCAGGAGAAGAGGGTGGACAACAGTATCAAAGGCAGACTAAAAGTCAAGGAAGATTCAGATGGAATAGAGTCTATTAGATGTGCAGAGGAGGTCATTCGTGACCTTTGAAAGAGCAGTTTTAGTGGAGTAGAAAGGGCAAAAGCCAGATTGTAGAGAATCAAAGAAGGAATTGGAGGCAGTGAAGGCAGTGGGTGTAAACAACCTGTGTGAGGAGTTTGGAAGGGGAACAGGGAGGTGGAGTGGTGGCTGGAAGGGGCAGTGGGGATGAGGCATTTTTATCGTTGGGTTTGAAAGCGAAAGGGAAGGAGTCATCAGAGAGCAAACAGTTGAAGGTGACAGGGAAGGGAGAATAGTAGGCACAAGTATTGTTATAAGATTGAAGAGAAGCAGCGTGGCCAAGAGAAGCAGCGTGGCGCAGTGGAAAGAGCACGGGCTTTGGAGTCAGGGCTCATGAGTTCGAATCCCAGCTCTGCCACTTGTCAGCTGTGTGACTGTGGGCAAGTCACTTAACTTCTCTGTGCCTCAGTTCCCTCATCTGTAAAATGGGGATTAAGACTGTGAGCCCCACGTGGGACAACCTGATTCCCCTGTGTCTACCCCAGCGCTTAGAACAGTGCTCTGCACATAGTGAGCGCTTAACAAATACCAACATTATTATTATTATTATTTGAAGGGTAGGGTTAGAGTTGCAGCTGCAGGGGATTATAATTGTGGTATTGCTTAAGCATCTACTGCTTGCCAAGCAGTGGAATAGATATACAAGACAATCAGGGTGAACACGGTCCCTGTTTCATCCAGGGCTCACCGTCTAAGGGATAAAAAAATTTATAAACAATGGTGACATTTGTTAAGAGCTTACTATGCGTCAACCACTGGTCTAAGCGCTGGAGTAGATAGAAAAATCGGGTCCCACATGGGGCTTACACTCTAAAGAGGAAGGAAAACAGGTATTGACTCCATTTTGAAGGAGAAACTGAAGCACAGAAAAGCCAAATGATTTTCCCAAGGTCAAACAGCGGTCAAGTGGCTGAGCAGGGATTAGAACCTAGGTCCTCTGACTCCAAATCCCGTGCTCTTTCTTCTAGGCCGTGCTGCTTCCCAGAGATAGATTTCAAAGGCAGGTGGGTGGTCGCCCCTTGAGAGGCAACCAGGAAAGATGAGAGAGAGGATTGGGAGTGTAGGAGAGAGATGGAAAATGATCGACAAAGGAAACATTTCACATTCTAAAAATTAGTGGTAATAGTTGACGAGCTAAATGGCCCCTCCCAGCTGATATACGACGTAAAGAAGATAGGCAGATGATAGGAACCCTGAAGAAGAGCAGGAGATGATGGACATTTCTCTCTGGGTTAAGGTAGAGTACGCTTTACTCTTGCAGTGTATAGATTCCATTCCTCACTATTCTTTTCTCTGTGGAGATCAGATTCTGTAAAGCTAAGGAAAGGCTTTGTGTAAAACTGAATTTCAAAGCAGGATTTAGAAGAGAATCGTAGACAATCATAGCACTTGAAAGGTTCCAGGCTCAGCTCCTTATTATCCCCAACACTGGTATTTCTCCAGGAAAAGAAATTCGTTTGGTTCCACCATTGACTACCTGAAAGAGAAGGGAACTTCCAGATTCATCATCTCATGCCTCTCTTTTTGACACAATGTAAATATTGTAGTTATTTACCCTTGTTAAATAATTTAGGTAAAGTAGCCTTTTAACTATTAGCTTTTTCAGTCGTATTTATTGAACACCTCCCCTGAGCGGAGCGGCATACTTAGTGCTTAGGAGACTACAATAGAATTAGTAGCCATATTCATTGTCCTCAAGGAGAGTTTATAACCTAGGCCGAAATGAACATTAAAACAGATACTTGGGTTTAATAGTTTTAATTCCACCAGTTGTTGTTTTTGACATTTCAGTTAAGGTCCAAGGCTGATCGGCAGACAGAAATGCCCTCAGTGGAGGGAGGTGAAGTTGCAGAAACCCTGGAAACGGTGGTGGCAATAATAATTATGGTACTTGTTAAGCACTTACTATGTGCTAAACACTAGGGTAGATACAAATCAATCAGATTGGACACAGTCCCTGTCCCACACAGGGCTCACAGCCTTAATCCCCATTTTACAGATGAGGGCCCAGAGAAGCTAAGTGACTTGCCCAAGATCACACAACAGACATGTGGCGGAGCCGGGATTAGAACCCAAGTCCTTCTGACTCCCAGGCCCGGGCTCTGTCCACTATGCCGTGGTAAGGCCGAGGGTTGGGTTTTCACAGGGCTCACAGTCTCAATCCTCACTTCACAGATGAGGTAACTGAGGCTCAGAGAAGTTAAGTGACTTGCCTAAGGTCACACAGCATAAGCCGTACACCATCATTTCCTGCCACAGCGGAGCTAGAGCAGCAGTGTAGCTTGGTCCTCCCTCTTCCATTCATCAAACCCTCCACCTTCAATCTAATAGACCTCTAGATCTCTAATTGATCTCTGCACTGTACTCGTGGAGAGGGACTATATCTACCAACTCTGTTGTATTCTCCTAAGAGCTTAGTACAGTGGTCTGTACCCAATAAGCTCTCAAAAGATACCATTGATTGATTAATTGATTAATAACACAGATGCAACCCCCCCCCCCCCCACCACAATAATCCCAGATGGCATATAGACATCAACAGTAGCTGAAATAGATCATTACTGCTTTCAGGCCCCCTGAGATCTGTAAAAGGGCAACGAGGGAAAGACTCCTCTCTCTCACAGCTCCACGTGTGCCTGTCTTGAACACGAGGCAAAGCAGGAGGGAATAGAGGGGTCTACGTTATATTTTGGAGAAGAAGGAAGGGGAAGAGGGAAATGCAGCCACTCTCAAAACTGTGGAAAATGAAGGAGTGGAAGGAGGGATGGAGCAGGAAGAAAAAGGGAGCTGTGAATGCAGATGTGTCAAGAAAGAATTGATTTGGAACGGGAAGCAAAGTCAGAGATGGAAAAGATTGAAAGATGGTTTAAAAAAAAAAAAAGCCTGGCAAAGGTGGGCTGGGGGGAGGGCGGCGGGAGGAGAGATCAAATGATGGTTGAAGGAAAGAAAGTAGGTAAATCTAGGTTCTAATCCTGGCTCTGCCACTCGTCTGCTGTGTGACCTTGGGCAAGTCACTTAACTTCTCTGGGCCTCCGTTACCTCCTCTCTGAAATAGGGAATGAGACTATGGGCCCTATGTGGGACATGGACAGTGTCCAACCTGATTGTCTTATCTACTCCAGTACTTAGTACAGTGCCTGGCACCTAGTAAGCAATTAACAAGTAGAGTTAAAAAAAAATGAGAAGCCAGAAAAAGAGAGGGAGATGAACACAGTCCTGTGATTGTCTCCCAGAGTTTTCTTAAGTTGTTCTACATTTAATGCACTAGATTACATTTCCTGAAATGTCAAAAACATTTAGTATAAGATCAAAATAATTCCTTGAGCTTTATGTGCTGAGTTGCATCATTTGCTCTAATATATATATATGAATATATTTGGTGTAATTATGTCACCAGAATATATATATTTCAGTATTAAATACATGTAAATATTTTGGAAGTACTAAATTCTAGCATGGCAAAGAAGCAACTTTTTTTTCCCCCCTAACAGGTTGAAAAGGATAATGGATAACATTATATTGTATCCCCCAGTCTTGCCTAAGACTAATTGGCAGTCATCCAACAGATGGCTCTGTAAATGAAGGAATATTTTAGATGATATTTCAGGGAACAGACTGTGGTTAAACTTATTGGATGTTTTGATTGCTCTGTTATTATGCAGAGAGATTCCAGATTGTGGTCCATCACACCCAGAGAGCACAGACACATCAATCCTTCGAATGCTAGGGCTCTCGGGGAATGGGAAGAAAGCAACTTGCATCATTAAATTGGTAAATGGCAGAGCCAACATTTGTTCATCTCTGGTATTGGGAGTCTTGCATTAGGAGTCTTGTCTAGCGGGTTGTTGAATGGCTTACCATTTATATGCCTGAAGTCTAAACCAGCTTGATGTGTTCAAAACAATTAGAGATAACTCTGAAAACTATCTTAGTTTCAACTCGTACATTAGCTGTTAAGCAAGAGCAGGAAATAAAATAGTCACTTGTGAATTACTTTTTTTTTATGGCACTTGCCCTTCAAACACCAAAAGTAATTTATAATCTGAAAGATGGCCATACCTATCTTTCATCCCTGCTGAAATTATAATAGATATTTGGACATATTTGGCAAAAATTCCAAATTTTTCATATTTAGGACTCTCGCAGCTGTGGATTTGTCAGTGTCTACAAGGAAGTTAAAACCAAGTTGTTTCAAATCAATATAGATCATTCTTGACTTCTCACCCGCTTTCAACCCTTACATTCGGTTTGTCATTAAACCCCATTGACTTTTTCCTCGACACCATTTCACAGTTCTGCCCCTTCCTCCCTGTCCTGGTCCGGGCGTTCATCATATCCCAGGTAGACCACTAAGTCAGATTCCTCTTTGTTTTCTTTGCCTCCATCCTGTCCCCTATCCAGTCCGTACTTCACCGTATTGCATGGATCATCTTTCTAAACTGTTTTTCTAAACACACAGCTTCACTCTCCAAAAATCTCCTGTGGTTACATTCTTCTGTGCATCAAAAACTCTTGACCATTGGCTTTAAGGCATTCCATCAACTTTCTCCCTTTCTACTCTCTTCTCTTATTCCAACCTAACTCAAACTCTCCTTTCCTCCCAAGCTCACCTTCCTTTTTTTTTTTAATGATATTTGTTAAACATTTATTATATGCCAGGCACTGTACTAAGCACAGGGGTAGATACAGGCTAATCAGGTTGGACACAATCCCTATCCCATATAGGACCCACCATCTTAATCCCCATTTTATGGATGAGGTAACTGATGCACAGAGAAATGAAATGACTTGCCGAACGTCACACAGCCAATAAGTTGAGAATCCAGATTAGAACCCGGGTCCTTCTGATTCCCAGGCCCCGTACTCTGTCCACTTAACCACACTGCATCTTCTTGCTGCCTCATTCTTGTGTTTCCCATCTCTGGACCCTTTCATACCTTTCCTCCTACCTACTAACTGTGCCTCACTCTCAACTCTCATGCCTTTCTTGTGTTTGAAACACTCTCCTCCTTCAAATCCACCAGATTTCAGCACATCTCATCTTCACAGCCCTCTGAGGCTTTTCCCATGTGAATCATCTTCTTCCAAGAACCAGCTCAGCACTGTGAACCCTCACAATCTCCCACCGCACTGTTAAATATTTTGATTTATTTATTATGTAAGCATATTTTCCTCCTACCTGTAATGTATGTGTCTCTCCCATTAGATTGTAAGCTCCTTGTTAACAGCAAATGGTTCTTCAGTCAATCAGTGGTATTTATTGAGCGCTTACTGTGTGCGGAGCACTGTACTAAGCATTTGGGAGAATACATTATGACAGAGTCGGGGAAACACATTCCCTTCCCACAACGAGCTTGCAGTCTAGAGGTTTAGTGTCGCCTTCCTCTTTTGCATTTCTCTAGGTTCTTGGTGCAGCTCTTCACACACATGGTATTTTGTGCCTACGTGATCTCTCAACTCATTAAAGTTTTATTTCCTCGACATGCCCTTTTTTTTCTGATGCCAGAACACTGAAAGAAAGGGACAGACTCAAAATTGGTTCTAGGTGTTAAGTTTCTTAATTTATAAATCAATTAATAGTAGTTATCGAGTGCTTACTATGTGCAGAGCACTTGGGAGACTATAGTAGATTTATTAGACGTTATTGTGTCCTCAAGGACCTTACAGTCTAGCAGGGGAAACAGTTATTATATTAAACTAAAGGTAGGAAGAAGCAATAGAATATGAAGAAAGATATGTAAGTTCAGTAGGGAAAGGGAGCGCCAAAATGCTTAGGTGATGACAGAGGACTAAAGTGGCAGTATAGGGGAATTAGGTTGGAGAGATAAGAGATTAATCCAAAAAAGTCCTTCTGATGTACATGTGATTTTAGAAGGGCCTTAAAGATGGAGAGAGCAGCGGTCTGTTGGGTGTGAAGGAGCGAGTTCCAAGCAGAAGGGAAGGACAGTGGTGACAGAGTGGAGAATGAGGCTCAGGGTAGAGTTTGGCTAGAGAAGAGCAAAGCTCTAGAGAAGCAGTGTGGCGCAGTGGATAGAGTATGGAGCTGGGAGTCAGAAGGACTTGGGTTCGAATCCCAGCTCTACCACTTGTCTGCTGGGTGACCTTGGGCAAGTTCCTTAACTTGTCTCTGCCTTAGTTACCTTATCAGGAAAATGGGGAGTTAGACTGTGAACTCCGTGTGGGACATGAAGTGTATCCAAACTTATTTCCTTGTATCCGCCCCAGTGTTTAGTACAGTGTCCGGCACACAGTAAGCACTTAATAAATACCATTTGAAAAATTTTTTAAAAAGTCTGTAAATCAGGGAATAGTGGGAGAGGAGCGGGGATAAGTAGGAGGGAAGAGAGCTAATAGAATGCCTGAAAGCCAGTGCTCAGGAATTTCTAGTGGTTGTGGAGAGGAATGGGCAGTCGTTAGGGTGTTTTGCAGAGTGGAGAGATGTGTGCAGAATGACATTTTAGAAAAATGATTGTGGCAGCAGAGTGACATCTGGACTGGAGGAGGAGAACTCTGCAAAGAACTGGGACCAGCTTGATGACAGTTTAGATGGAGAGGAAGGGACAGTTTATGTTGATACTGTGAAGGAAAAACTGACAGGATTTGGTTTCGGACCAACTAAGGGATTAAAGCAAACAGGCTTGAGAAACAAGAAAGATATTGGTGTTGTCAACAGCAATAGGAAAGTTGGGCAGAAGAGAGGATTTGGGAGGAAAGATGAAGTGTTAGATTTTGGATATATTGAGCTTGAGGTGCCAACGGGGTATAATGACATCAAGTACGTGTCCAAATTGATTTTTGGATGAGGTCGGGTGGGTTAAGAGGCCGGCAGAAGTGAGGAGCAAGAAGGACCCGGGTGACTCGGAGCCATCAGCAATATCCACAAGGGTATCGAGATCCCTTAGAATCAGCATAGGGATGGAGGAGAGGAGAAACGTGAGAATCCTCAAAATGGTTCAGAAAATTGGGGTGGGACCTGAAGATGACAGTGATGATCATGATGAAGATGACCGGTAGATGTTGGTGACCAGTATTTGGAGTGGATGGTAAAGACAGAAAATATGGGTTTCAAAGGAGAAAGAGAGATGGAAAGGGTGGAATGCACCTAACAAGTGCTTAGCAAATACCATTCGAAGAAAGAAAAAAACTAGCAGATGGGACATAGTCCCTGTCCGGTAAATCACTCATATCAAAGAGGAAGAGAGAACTGGTGTTTCATGCACTTTTTACAAATGAGGAAATTGAGGCACAGAGAAGTTAATTGACTTTCCAGAGATCACCCAGCAAGCAAGTGGTGGAGCTGGTTTTTTAATGATCTCTGGTAACACCAGATTCAGTCTCTTTTATGGACAGAAGAATTATAGGTTAAAATTAAAGATAACTTGTGTCGTGATAAATTTGGGGGGAAATCCTGTATTTGTTCTGATGAAAATGTCAGTAGTCATGGAACTGTGGTAAAAATAATGAAAAACCACTGGCCTGGGTCTGCTTAAATTGAAAGCATTTTTTAATTAAATTTTGACAGTGTTTTGTGGCTCCCATGCCTAGGCCCATCTCATTTTGGTCTTCTGCTTGGCTCTGTATTTGATATGCTTTAATTTTTAAATCAAACTTTGGGACATGCCTCGCTGCTGAACATAACTTTTTTTCCAAGTATTGTTTTGTGAATAGCTTTGCAGAAGAAACTATCACAAGTCCTCTCACCAGATCTTTTCCCTAGCTTGATCTTTCTCTTGTTTTTCCTGATGGAGGGTATTTTCTTTTCAAATCTGAAATCTATTCAGTGAAATCCTTATTTAAATTGACGTCAGGAAAGCGTGTGCAACTTTGGGGATAGTCGTTTCTTTTTTAGTATCAAAGATTTGAGCTATTTGAGTGAAAAATCAGCTGTCATTTCCACATATAGTAAGTGTTCTGCCTGAATAAAGCTTATGATGTACCGTACTGGATTTAAAATACTTTCAATCACCAGTATTTATTAAGACCCTTCTTCGTGCAGATGAGTTGTGTCTTCTTCGAATATGAGGGACAAGTATGTAAGCATGTGGGAGAGTAAACCAAAACTCAAAGACCTGGTCCCCATCCTGCAGGGACTTAAAAGTCTAATGGGAAGTCAGACAGGTCTGAAGTATTTGCAAACGGAGGAGAGGTAGAACAAGGAGACAACAGGTAGTAGCCCACGTGTATCTGTATGAAATAGCTAAATAAATAATTTAATCTTCAGTTGATTTTTATATGCACCCACATAAAAAGGCTGAGGATGGGTGTAAATACAGCACACAAGTACCCAAGCTGTGTGCCTGGGGGATGCAACTGGCACTGTTGAAAATTAATCAGGAAGGGCATCTTTAGAATGGGAATTTCGAAGGGCTTTGAAGATGATGAGAGCTATGGTCTGGAGGAATTGAAGAAGGGAGTTCCATACAGGGGGAGTAGTTGGACCAAAGAGTTGAGAGGGAAGCACAGTTAGGTGTGCATGGGAGTAGCAAAGCGGGCAAGCTGGTGAGTAGTAACTGGAGACCCATTTGTAGGGAGGAGAACCTTGAAGTCAATGGTTAAGAGTTTCTGATTGATGTGGAGGAAATGGGTAGTCATTGGAGGTTTTTTGAAGAGTGGAAATGTGAACTGAATGATGTTTTATAAAGATGATCCAGTAGCAGCATGTAGTGTAGGGGAGAACTGGAGCCCAGAAGACCAGTGAGGAGAGAGTTACAGTATTCCAATTTTGACACAGTGAGAGTTTGAAGTAGGGTCAGCTGTTTGGGTGAAGTGAAAGTATGTACCAATTGGCAAGATTTGGCAGTTGATATGAGTATGAGATATAAGTTGATATAAGTATGAGAGCTGAAGACATGAAGAATGAATACCAACATTATTATTACATTAAGGAGTTGAGGATAACTCCAATGTCATGGGCTTCTGGACGGGGAGGATGATGGGAGGGTTAGAAAGAAGAATGGGTGTAGGAGAGAAGATGAGTGGTTCATTTTTAGAATATTGAGTTTGAACTAGAATCTCCCATGTATTGAAAAGTACATATATTCTGTGCCATTACCAGAAAAAGCAAAAATGTGGCATACACCCCAGATCATGTATATTACACTGAGACATCTTTGTCCCTTTCCCTAGGTCCTCTATTCTTTGAAATGTGGGCAAACAAGTTGATTAGGTCATAAATGCAATTTTTTTTTTAACTTTTTGACTTCTAAGTATAGGACATTTTAGGGAAGAGGTAGGCAGGCCTGGCGATAGCACGTCATGTCCCCGGAAAGAACCAGCATTCCATGAAGCGGCCAATCAGGAAACAACCTGGAGAGGAGGCAGGGGTGTACCAAGGAGCAGAAATAGCACGTCCCCCTTAAATTACCCTTCTCAGAGCTCAGAAGGGCTTGATTCTGGAATCAAGGTCGGACACCACCGCCTCCAGCTTGGTCCAAGGGAAGATGGTTTAAAGAGCAAAACTACTGAGTATCAGTGAATTCTGCTTTTCAAACCACTCCTAATGGGGCTTCCTACACATACCCCACATTGGAATGAGGAAGAGAAAGCCAAGGATTCTGACATTCCCTGGTTGAGGAGCCCTGAGGAGCGACCCAGAAAGAGCAGTCCCTTCACTGATGGCACTGAGTAAGCACTCCCTTTACCCAGTCAATCAGTAGTATTCATTAAGCACCTACTGGGTGCGAGGACAGTACTAAATTCATTCATTCAATAGTATTTATTGAGCCCTTACTATGTGCAGAGCACTACACTAAGCGCTTGGAATGTACAAATCGGCAACAGATAGAGACAGTCCCTGCCCACTGACAGGCTTACAATCAGGGGAGACAGGCAGACAAAAACAATAGCAGTAAATAGAATCAAGGGGATATACATCTCATTAACAAAATAAATAGGGTGCTAAGTGCTTGGGAGAGTCCCACAGAATTAGTAGACATGGTCTCTGCCCTCCAGGAGCTTACAGTTGACCATGGGAGGCTGATGCTAAAATAAGTTACAGATGGGAGGAAGCCGCAGAGTTTAAAGATATGTCCGTAGGTGCTATCTTAGGTACTTAGATGTTTGAGTAACCAGTGGGGGGGTGCAGTATGTTGGGGAGGTGAGTGATTATCAGGGAAGGCCAGAGAAGTGATTTCAGAAAGTGAGAGCAGTGGTCTGCTGGATGCAAAGCAAGGCGAGGGGTATTCCACAGAGGAGGGAGGGTATGATCAATAAGTTGTCAGAGAGACAGAATTGAGAGAGAGAGAGAGAGTGAATTGGTTGGTTTGAGAGGAACAGAATGTTCAAGGTAGGGTGTCGTGGAAAAAGAAAAAGGAGAAGGAAGAGTGAGAAAGCCCACGAAGTGCCTTAAAGCCTACGGTCAGAAGTTTCTGCTTTATGCAGAGACGAATGGGCAACCGCTCTTTAAGGTGGCCCAGGCTGTATGCTGGTAGATAACCAAATTCATTTTTCTTTCCATCTATCAGAAGCACCATCACATTTCCGGTCACTGTGGATGTGTCCTTTTTAAAAAAGAGCAAATTCTTGTTATATGACTTTGTTTTACTTTAGAAAGCATCTTCACAAAACCGGGAAAACTCTTTTCCTCCTGTGAAGGATGAGAAAATAAATTTAACTGTAGGGCACATGATGAACTAACACTGAGAAATTAATTTATTGCCAGAGAAAGAAGAGCTTGGAATAAAAATAGATAAGTACAGTATATGACCCTAATAGCAAAGAAATGTAACAGCCACTTTTCTTATAATATGTCATACAGTCGCTTATTCAAATCATTCAGCATTGTAACTGCATATAGCTTTTATAAAACCTATCAATAAGGTCTCTTTCTCACAATTCATAGTTTCTGCACATTATTGGATGTGTATAATGTGATGTCTGACAAACCTACACAAGTAATATTGGTAGTATTTATTATGGGAATTAGACACAGGCCCCGGCCCTCACGGGGCTCAAAATATAAATATGAAAGTGGAGAGAGGGGACTGGTGACAGTCACATAAGGAGAGATGAATCCATAGAAAAACAACAAAAGAGAAAGCTCATGAAGTAAAAACCAGCGGAATAAACCAGTAGGATAGAGAAGAGCAGAGGCATGGGTTCTTCACAGTCAGAGGCCAACAGTCACAGCCGCGATCGTTGTGACTCCCAGCTCCAGCAGCCATCTCAGCCTACACAACGTTCAAAATTTGGTGGCGAGGAGTGGGGAAAGCTTCCTCTGCTTCTTTCCTACGAGACATGGAATTGCAAGGTAGGATGGGATCTTGGGCGCAACAGGGATGGCCAGTGTCTGGGAAGCCAGGAGTTCTGACACTGTGGTCTTCCTGATGCAGCTTTGCAAAGAGGAACTTCTGTCTAGTACTCACATAGTTATTCATTTGTATATACGCCATCGACTGTCAATCATATGTATTGAGCACTTACTGTGTACAGGGCCCTGTACTAAGCACTTGGGGAAGTACAGTATAACAATGAAACGGACACATACCCTGCCCACAATGAGCTTACAGTCTAGAGGGAGAGACGGACATTTATATAAATAAATTCCAGATATGTACGTAAGTTCCTGTCCCAACTGGGACTCACAGTCTAATTGGAGGGAGATCAAGTATTGCATCTGCATAGGAAAGATGAGGAAACGGAGGCACAGAGAAGTAGATTCGAAGCTCCTTTGAGAACAAGGCTCATTTATGTTAATTCTGTTGTTCTCTCTCAAGCGCCTGTGACCATGCCTCTGCTCGGAGTAGGTTCTCTGGGTGTTTTGTCTCCAAATTCGTTATAAATTCCTTCTTCCATTGCCACCAAAATGATGTCAGTTTTGAGGTGAATATTTAAATTAATTTCAAAAATCCTTGAGAGAATGGCAGAAGCAAGTCCTGCCAAACACATTCAGAAAATGATCACCTTTTAATAGAAGTCCCTTTCATCGTTAATGGGTGGGTTATAAGAAAATTAATAGAATTATTGCTTTAGATGATTTGCGTGTTGCATGCTTAATAACCCATGCGTTTATTAAATTATTTTGTCGGCCCTAAAACCTATGTAGGCATTTTTATATTTTTTTCATTTTATTTTGTTGTCAATAAGACCTATCTTCTCAAAATTTAAATCACATCTTTCTAAGGTAACATTTACCTCCTCACATCTTTAGCAGCTATCAGACATGACATGGGACATATTCATTGACCCTAAAAATTTTCATCAGAATCATGCACTGAAAGGGGGCAGCCCCAGCCAGCAAGAGGCTCATTTCAATTTTAACGGCTGTAATTAAAGGTTAATTCACTGAGTCAGGATTAACGAGGAAAGTACAAATGATAGGCAAGCAGCTGCCTTTATTATACAGGATTAGAACAATGCAATTACAATAAGAATTAGAAAAAATCAACTTCCAGAAAAGGTTCTGTAATGAACAAA